>NC_045786.1:70319908-70936158 GCF_009873245.2 Balaenoptera musculus | reverse complement strand
GTCAAAAACTTTATTATTAGAGAAAGAAATAATACAAGTGTATTAGAATAGATTCCTTCCAATCCACCCTATAGTAGAGTAAATTTCATGTAGCCATTTTTTGGTATTATCGTGTCATTTTTATTTAATTTTTACATTCAGTGGAGATATGCAAAATATTTAACAATCAGTTTGACATAAGCACTTGACCAATCAGATTGGAGGTCTGACCAATCCGAATTAAAAGCCAATCAATCAGAACAGACACCTGACCCATCAGAATAGATGAAGTGTGTGTCTGCCAGATATCTGCCTCCCATTTATCACTGAACTTTTCGCTTGTGGGATCTCCCCTTAATTACCTGGGAAGCAAACTGAGGGCAGGGACCACAAGATAGATACCTTTGTATCCTCCAGGTAGGCCTTGCTGAGCTGGTTTCACAGGGTGAGCTTGTTTGAGTAGACATTATTCAACCAGTGATTGCTCAGGAAACATCAGTGGGTGGAAAGAGTACAGTGTGTCCCTCTCTGATGAAGAAAATTGTAGAATTATCCCACTGGATTATCACTAAACAAATAGCATGGTTTGGGATGACAGACAGTTGATAAGAGAAATTGGTATTTTTGAGGAGTTATCATTCAATATGATCTTGACAAACTAGAGAAATAATATATAATCACACTGATTTTTTAAACACAACAATAAATAGTATACTTTCAAAATGAATAACATATATATACAAGGTAAAGTACAACCAGAAAGGTATTGGTGAGGCTAAAAATACTTAGGTCTTATAGCAAATAAAAAACTGAAGGTGTCCCAGATGTTTTATAAATACCTAGACTGGGGACTTCCCTGGTGGTCCAGTGGTTAAGACTCCGTGCTTCCATTGCAGGGGGCACAGGTTCTATCCCTGGTCAGGGAACTAAGATCCCGCATGCCATGTGGTGTGGCAAAAAAAAAAAACAAAAACCTAGACTTCTGGCATGATAGTCAGATGTTCATTCATTCATTCAGCAACTTAACTGAGTACCTACTATGTGTAAGGCATCATTCTAGGCATGCTGGCGACACAGTGAGAAATCAGCAATGTCCCTTCCCTCAAAAGGCTCAAGTTCTAAGGGAGAAGACACAGAAGTACACAGACTTTAGAAAACAGAGAGAGAACTTATTCGATGACTGAGTCATCTGTCATTGAAAATAACCACCATGAAGGACATCTCTGTAGCCCACCAGGACAGCTGTGCTCAACAGATGGCAGAGGACCAGAACCCAAGGGTGGTTGGACAGAAGCATCAGCACTGATGGGTACAGACTGACAACCAGAGGTTGCTTTGTCCCTCATTTTTCAGGACCATGTAAGCACCTGGATTCTTGTAGGATACAGTTAAGGGAAGGAAAAGTCCCAATAATGTTTGGTACCAGTTTTGCCAGCCCTTCATGAGTAGGGGTCTCAGCCAAGTTTAATTTCACTTAAGCAATTAAGAAAGGTGACATTTCTCGCATTCAAGTGTCATGGAACAATTTAAACCAGTTAAGGAATGCTTGAATTAATTTGAAAATTTGCCTAGAGAACACACAGACCCTCAAGAATGTGTTTGTAGATTCTTGGGGGTTAAAGACCCCCAGGATGAATAAACTACTGTAAGAAGTGAATAATGGCTCTTGGAATTGTGCAACATGGCAGTCCTGCTTGCTACCATGAGGAAAGCCAGACTGAGGACAAAGTAACCATATAGAGGAGGGCAGCAACAAGAGAATACAGGAAAATGAACTACATTCTGATCAACCAGCCTGAAGCTCACGAAGACCTCACATCAGCGAGACCTCCTTTCATCATCATCACCCCACCTTCCTAGAAAATTCACGGGTAAGAACTCAGTTTGACCTAGCCTGGCCATATGCCCACCTCTGTGGCTGAAGGAATAAAGTACCATGATTCACAGCCACCAGAGGGGGAGGAGCGGCTGCCCAAAAGCAGGAGGAAAAGAGTACTGGCCTGACAAAAACCACAGAGGGTAAACTCCTTGGACAGCTAGATTCCTGTTAAGTCAAGCTGCCATGTACATGTTAAACTTATCAAAGGCTTCAATAAACATTTACAGAATCAAATTGAAAGTGCTGGTCTGCCTAGTATCTGCAGTGACATAGCATTTTAAGGGTGGGTTTGGGCAACTGGCAAAAAAGTATTGATGTGGTTTTCTCAGAACATAGTAACGTGCCACTTGTAGAAAGAAAAGAAAGTGGCAGCCAGCAACCTGTTATCTGTGGGACCCTTAGGTCTACAAATACACTTATTGTCCAGTCTTTTGAGTAAAGTGCCTTGATTCAATAATAGTTACTACCACCCAAATCTGATCTCTAAGTAACATGTTGTTATACAAAATATGAAAATTCATAATTCACAAAAGGAAAAAAATTGGATTCTTCTTGAAGTAGTGTCAGTATATCAAAATGCTTGAATGGTTCAACAGTGGTATACAGACTTATCAGCTAGAAAGTCCCAAATGTTATACACACTTGCTAATAGAGAAAAGCCAGGGAAGTGAAAACAAGACAAAAAAATTTTAAATTCCCATCAATTAACAAAATTCCCCTAAGGAAACTTAGGGACTTTAAAATTCCTAACCCTAGCTTCTCTTATGAACTTAAGTTCTTTGCCACATCAGTGTGTTCTTATTCATACAGAGAGAGAATGCCAATAGTTGCATGCAGGTAGTGGAAGTAAAAGTTATTTTAATCAGTACACGTTTTACAGAAGAAAGAGGATTCCAGTGGTCTTTGAAGATTTTTTTCACTTCTTTTCCAAATGAAGAGGAAAGTGCTGTCCACATTTGTTCAGCCCTGGCTGAGGCCAAGTTCACAGACTTGCCCAGGAACTGGCTGGGACAAGGAGGCTCAGCCTGTGCCAGAGGACAGAATCCCTCCTCATTAGGGGATAGAAACTGTGACTTTCACCTTCTTAGAGATCTGTTCCCATCAAGTGGACTCTAGAAATTACACATTAGATTAGCAGCAACCCTCTGGGTAGTGTATGATTAAGATGTGTGAGTTAATGACACATTTTATCTTTTTTTTCTTTTTTCACATAGAAGGTGAAAGCAGCTACTAGGCCCAACTGAATTTTCTCGTCTTTCTTGTCTCGCAACAAGACGAAGAATGGAATATCACTGGCATTGAACATAAAGTCACAAGGCACACAAGATGTGTTTTAGAAAAGCCTGCTGTCTTGTTCAACTAACTGTCCAAGTTTTCTCCTTAGTCTACTAATGGTTGAGTCCACTGGTTCCCTTAATAACCTTCTCTAACTTTCCAAAAGGTGTTTCCTTAGACCTAAGAATCATAGACTGTGGTTCTCATATATTTTGGCCTCAGGAACCCTTTATCCTCTTAAAAATTATTGAGGACTCTAAAAAGTTTTTGTTGGTATTTGACATGTTAGAAATTAGAAGGGAGAAGAGATGAGAGACAGAGAGCCCTGAATGGATAGAGCTTCTGGTCCCAGACCTCCTTAGCTATTCGCTTGCCCTTCTGCTTTACCTGAGCCATTAAATCCCCCTTTCATGAGAGCGTGATCTGGTTGGGTTTCTGCCCCTAGCGACTGAAAGAGGCCTGAATCATATGTCCACAAAGAATAGTCTAAGACAAGAAATAAAGGATTAAATTGAGTATAACAGAATGCTGCTTTCCCCCCATTTGTTATCCGTAAAAGTGAGAGCCTACAGAGGGTTGAAGAAGGTAACCATCACCACTAACATTTCTACATTGCCTTAAGGATTTCAAAGTGCTTTCACATTCAGTATTTCACTTAATTTTTCCTACAACCCTATGAAACAGCTTGTTTTATACCCATTTTACAGATGAGAAAACTGAGGTGCAGAAAGCCTCTGTGCTGTTAAGCAGCTGAGCCAAGACAAAATCCAAATCTTATCCTCCAGATTCCCACGGTCATAGTTCCTGCCTCGCGTGAATGATTGCAGTTTTATAGGGCACAGGCCTGCAGCACAAGCCTTGAAAATTTCAATTCCCAGATTTTTTGTCCATCTTCCTGCGGGAGGAGGTAAGCGGTCTGCATAGCAGATCCTCTAAAATATCCACTGTACTTCGCTCTGCTCTGGAGGCGTGAAGAAGAGAACAGGAGTGGGGTTCAAGTGAGAACCGCAATCATTCTTTTCGAGCTCCGTAACTGACGGACTGCGGGAGGGGGCTCAGACGTGGTTCTGGGCAGCAGCTGGAGGAGAAGCCAGATAAGGCACTCTGCAGATAATCCACAGCCTTTGCCAAGGCAGCGGGAAGGAAAGAAAGCATCTCAGCTGCGGGTCGCGGTGGAAGAGATGCGGGATCGGCTGGACACAGATTCCGAGGTCCTGGATTTGAAAGGCACCAGCACACAAAGAAACGACGAAGTTAAGTTCCGGTGGTAGGACACGCAGAGTTGGAAACCGGCCCTCCCTGCCTACCTCGAGTGGAAACGCCTAATCCCCGATCACCCAGCCCAGAGCGGCTCTTCTTTTATCCTTTGGGGCCGCGGGGACAGGCCGCCCCGGGCACGCCCGAAGCTCCTCAAAGGAACTACAAGCCCCACCAAACACTGGGGCGCGGGCGGTGATGACGAAGCCTCTGCGGATTGGCCATGCGGGGCGGGGCGCGCAGGACTTCTCCGAGGAAAGGGGCGGGGCGCTGGGCGGGGCGAGCGGCGGCGGCTCAGCGGGCACGCCCCCTCGCCCGCGGCCCCCTCCCCGCCTCTCTCCGCCGCTCCTCTCGCTCCGCGGTCAGAGGGCCGGAGCGAGAAGATGGCGAAGACGTATGATTATCTGTTCAAGCTGCTGCTGATCGGCGACTCGGGGGTGGGCAAGACCTGCCTCCTATTCCGCTTTTCCGAGGACGCCTTCAACACCACCTTCATCTCCACCATCGGTGAGGGAGGGGCCGCGGCCGGGGACGGGGAGTGAGAAATGGGGAGCGGGTGCGAGGGGGCCGGGAGAGAGCGGTGGGAGGGCTTGGGAGCCCCAGGGAAGGGACCCCGGGGACAGCAGGGCTGCGAGGACAGTGGGAGAGGGTGAAGGCATGAGGGAGGGGGGCCGGTGGGGACGTGAGGTTGGGGGGGCGGGCGGTTGAAAGGAGGAACTTGGGGGCAAAGGAGGGGGAGGAGGAACCAGAAGAACAAGGACTAGGGGTGTTGAGAGAAATGAGAGGGTAGGGGGTGTGACAGGGAGGGGTCTTAGAGGGACAGAGTGGGGGGGACACAGTAAATCTCATGGAGAGAGAGAAGGGAATAGTGGGTGTGAAATGGATTAAAAGACAGGAAAGAGGAAGGAAATGTGAAGGGGGAAATGAAGGGTTGGGGGAATGGGAATGGGAGGTCCGTGAAGTAAAGGACAGAGGACACAAGGGACAAGAGAGGTGAGAACCCGGGAATCCGGAAGGAGTTCGGAGGAATGAGTGATCAGGAGGTAAGGGATGAGGGGCACTGGCTACAAGAAGTCTGGTCATAGATATCATGGGAGGGGGCAGAAGAAAACTGCAGGTAGAAGATGAGTTCAGGGGGCCAGAGGATGGAATGAGGATACTTGGTGGAGAAAGTAAAGGAGAGCTGGCTGTGAAATAGAAAGGAAAAAGGGAAGCAGAATATACAGTAGAGAGGTTGAGCAGAGAAGAGAGAAGATGGGAAAGGGAGAGGAAATGGAAAGTAGGACTTCCTCCAGTAACTGGGAGCACTGGTTACCATTTTCTCTCTCTTTACTCCCTTTGGATCAAGTGCAGGAGAAAGAGCAAAAAGTGACTGATAATGAGATGCTGTCTATGGAGCATTAAATTGTTCTGTGAGTGTTAAGGGTGTTAAGAGGATGGGTGACTTTGGGAATGGTGTGGTCAGGAAAATGTGGTTCATTCCTTTACTATCTCCTGTGCCACAGCACTTCTCAATTTTTAAAGTTCTTAGCCTTGAAGGTTTAATAATTCTCAGCTGGGGAATTGATCTTACATTCTGCCTGCCTCCCTGTATATTTTCCTTTGGTTTTAATTATTACTTGCTAAACGAATCACAACATGCAATATACCCCTCAGTTACTTTCAATTGATTCTGATTTTTCTGGTCTTGGCTGGGAGCTGTCCTTCCTACTTTTGGAAGACTCTGGTCAGGTAACAAGATCTCTAACTTAACGTAAACCTGAAGAAGAGCAAATCAGAGCTGGTTTTAAGCTGCCTGTACAAGTGACCTTAACATCATTTCCCTTGTTAAATAGCTGCGGTTAATTAAGTACCTTAAGAATCTTAGCTCTTGGTTGTCTGGATAATGTCATGGCTTCTCATAGCGGCTCACTTAAGCATCTTTCAAATGGTTCTTACAGCATATTTCGCCAAGAATTGCTGGGATTATTAGGGGGCTAGTGCTATGGTAATGAGTTTTTTTTTTAATTTATTTATTTTTATTTATTTATGGCTGTGTTGGGTCTTCGTTTCTGTGCGAGGGCTTTCTCTAGTTGTGGCAAGCGGGGGCCACTCTTCATCGCGGTGCGCGGGCCTCTCACCATCGCGGCCTCTCTTGTTGCGGAGCACAGGCTCCAGACGCGCAGGCTCAGTAATCGTGGCTCACGGGCCCAGTTGCTCCGCGGCATGTGGGATCTTCCCAGACCAGGGCTCGAACCCGTGTCCCCTGCATTAGCAGGCAGATTCTCAACCACTGCGCCACCAGGGAAGCCCCATGAATTATGTTTTAAGGATAATTTATCATTTATAAAAGAAGAATATTGGGGTATAGAGCACTCTTCAGCCAAGCACTAGGAAGGGCTATGGTTTGTTTGTTCTGGCGTCTTTCATATGGATTGAGTGGTCTGAAACCTCCCGGGTGTTATGATGTCTGGGGTTAGGGAAGTTTGAGTTGCAAGTTCTTGGCAGTCATTCTTGAGTGGGACTTTTTCTCTTCGGAGGAAGCAGATTTTAAATGTCATGTCTCAAGTATATTCCTAAGAGATTTGATGGGAGCTGTTGCAGCAACCAAAAGGCGTTAATTTTTGATGCTGGTACTCATTTCAAAACCCCATAACCCTTTTTCATTGTTGAATGCACACTGCACTCCAGATGGTAAAGGACGGTTTCTAACAAGTCGAGTGGGTCACCTTTCGTCCGTTCTACGAGTGACCCTCCCAGAAGTATTCCCCTGCATCGAAAGTGACTGAATCTCACTGATGCTGTTTCCATTAAGCTCCTTAAATGACTTTTGCTTGTTTGTAATAGTTTTATTAGTTTCCTCTTTTTTGGTCTTAATTTTTGTCCGACCTTTTCTGTGAGGGTGCCTGCTTCCTTTTACAATAGTAGCTTTGAAAAGTTACCTTTCATTCTGAAGGAGTACAGTCTTTCTTCCGTGGATTTTTAAATTTTTTTTTTTAATGATTGAAATTTGGTTTTGTGGAGGGTTGCAGTTATTAAGGCAGGAAAACAAGTGTCCTGAAAGAGCTTAGAACTGGAGGTAGACATTAAATGGGGTGAATCTCATGTGTGATGCTGGCCTTTGTATTTTCCGTAGGGTGGATGTGGTAAAGAGAGGCTCTGAGCTGTGTCTTCAGTTGACATGGAGGAGGGGAAATCCCATGCCTCTTATTTATCCCCAGAGCTCTGACAGGAAGTGGTGGCCCACTGCCTTCAAACAGCACAAAAACTGTACATACCTGCAACCTAATGCTTTGGAGTTGAAGTTAAGCTAGGAAAATAAGGTGAATGTTAACATCATTCTAGTGAAAAGTTCCACACACACTGATCACAAACATAGGCTTGGAGTGTCCACATCTCTGGCAGCAATATCTACGCCCCTCCAACCGTCACCCCTTTTTCCAGGTGATCTGAGGTTGCTGAGGGGAGAGTTGGTGGTCCATCTCCCAGTCATAATTATTTCTTGAAGCACCTCAGTGTGGAAGTTTCCAGGGCTTTTCTGACTGCCACATCATTGCTGACAAAACTTGATAAGGTCTGCGTCCCAGGAATTGTCCATTCCTTAATGGGCATTTCTTAATACATGGGGTTTGTGTGTGTGTGTGTGTGTTCTGGGAGATATGTATGGATGCCTCTTTCTTCCCATGGAGATACATTTACAGTCTTAATTTTGCTTTGTTAAAATTTAAGTAGTTTTAAAAAAAGGACATCTGCCACCTCTAGACACTGTTTTGATAGGGGTTCTGCATTCATGAAAGGAAGGAGACAATTAGTCATTTTGATTACAGAAACAGTTGTCTCACAGATGCTTTCTTCTTTCATGTATCTAAGGTTCTGGTATCTTCTCTGATGTCCCAGCTCCCCTCATTTCCTTTCTGCTCTTGGGGGTGGTAGAGGGTGCAGTTTTTCAACTGACTTGTTGGGACTCTTTTCGTATATCAGTCAGATAATATTTAACTTTTGAGTAGGGATGTTTTATCCATTTGAAGTTGTAGGCCCAGTGTCTAGGACCAACAACCAACTAGCGTTTCAGTTCAAACATTTAAGAACTGAAAAAAAAAAGTTTTTTGCTTGACTCCCCAAGCCCCTTACATGATCATTAATAATGATTAATTAAATGTATGTAAAATGTAGCATTAAGACAACTAGGAAACGGTAATACAGTAGCTCTGAATTATATTTCTTATGGGATGTGGGTGCATTTTAATATTGATGCGAGGGTCGTATCGATGTCTTGGAATGGCCTGTACCGAACAAGGTGCTGGGAGAACAGAAAGAGAAAACCCAGCCCTGTCCTCTAACAGGACAGTCTAAGCTTCCTCCCTTAACTGTCTCTCCCCTGCCCTGCCCCCTTCTTCCTGTTAGGGTATTTCCTGAGTGGTTTTATTATTTAGTATAGTCATAGTTTGACAGCAGAGTCTTAGAAATTATCTACCTTATGCCCATGGCCCAGTTTTATAAGTAAGAAAACTGAGCTTAGGTTGATACTGTCAAGATCACACAGCTGGTTGTAGAAGAGCCTCTAGTGAAACCCCAGATTCAAGTCTGGATCACTTTTCACAGCTGAGCTGCTGCTATTTCTGATCAGTATGATCACCACCATAGATTCAAGTCACCATCTCTTCCAGGGAGGAATTCAATTTTGCACGTTTGCTTTTATGTGAGGAAAGTTAAGGTGTTCCCATTTGGATTAGCTGTATCACTTCAGGGAAAACAGTAAATGCCAATACAACTCAGAGTCCTATAGGAGTTTATATGGTCTAACTCAGCATGTTCTAACTGTCCTTTGCCCTTTCTATGTCTGTAGTTTCACGTTAGGAGATCAAAGTGTATCCTGCCATGAAAATTCCTTCCATGTGCAAAATAACTAATGATGTCATATTAATGTGTGCTGATAATCGTTGCAGCCTAGTGCCTAACATTTTTATTCCCTAACATTTTTTTCTTGGATTCAGTTACTTTCGTTTAGGGGTTGGCAAACTATGGCCCACAGGCCAAATGTGGCCTGCGGCCTGCAGCCTGTTTTTGTGCAGTCCACAAGCAAAGAATGGTTTTTACATTTTTAAAGGGTTATTAAAAAGTAACACAAAACAAAGAATATGCAACAGACACCATATGGGTCCCACAAAGCTTAAAAATATTTACTAACTGTTCCTTTACAGAAAGAGTTCGCTGACCCCAGCTTAAAATGAAAAACTGTTTTTGGTTGGTAGCAATTCAAAGTTTTTATCAAGACTGATTGACTGAAAAACAAACTTTGTCATATTTACATTTTTATCCAAGATGATATCAACATTTGGCTGAGCATAATCCAGATATGTAGTGCAAGTCAATTTTAATTTTCATAGTTGTCTTCCGTGGTTTCAACCTCTCAAACAAAAATATGTAAGGGACAGGCAACTTCAAATTGAACATTTTGTACATGAAGCCTTATTTTAATGTCACTGTCTTTTTTTTTTTTTTCCCTCTTGTGAGTGTCAGTACTTTATTTTGGCGTGAAGACGGGAAGCTGGAAAATACACTGTATTTAAAATTTTCTTGGTTCCCCCTCACATTGTGGAAACCCCCTCCCCCCAGAGCTAATCTGTTCAAACTCAAATACTTAAAAATTACAGCAGCAAAACAAAAGCACTGAAAAAAGAAAACCGGATGGAGAAGGTAGCCAGGCCAGTAGTGTCACTTGGTGTGGACGACGGAGGTGCTGAACAGGAGCTTCTGTTTGTTTTTTCTTTTCTTCCTCCTTTCTCTTCAGAGAGGGGATCTGAAGTAGCTGGCGTGTCCAGTTTCGTGAAGGCTGCTTCAATAGCTTGGCTGAAGGAATTCTGGAAACTGGGCACAGGAACACCGTCTGCGTTATCACTCTCCCCATCGGTGTCCACAGGGGCAGGAGGACCTGAGCTCTTTTCATCTTTCTTTGGAGCAGTTTTGGGCCACACATCTGCTTTTGCTTTCCCACTTCTCAGCATCTGGGCAAAGGAAGGGAAGGGAGAGTCTTCCTCCAGACTCCCAACGCAGAATGAAGAACTGCCCTGACTGGTGGTGGGTGACAGAGGGGTCAGCAGAAAGTCTGCTTGGGAACCTGGACTTCTGCTAAGAGGAGAAAGGGAGAGAGCCCCATGGCCCTTTCTTTCAAAGCTGTCGATAGACTTCCCATCTAGGTGATAGCTTTGAAAAGAACACTGTTTCAGGATTTTAATGCTTGATCATAAAGGGTTAAACTCATCTCCTCAGTTTGTGTTCTAGCGAATGCAAAAAGCCATTCAACAAATCAAGGATGGGAGTGGGAAACTGAGTCTTGGAGACAGACCTGGATGTGTCTTAAGAATAAGCGTACTTTCACAAAGAGCTTCACCAGCTGTTCCGCATGGCAGCAAACCAGGGAGGAGGTTCTCTTGGCAACAGCACCAAGATTGTTTGGATCCTCTAAGAAAAGCTGCAGGGAGATAGGTTTGGATATTGTCTTTGAAGACAAGGAAAAATTTAGCAGTTGATATTTTAGTGGAATCTGATAACTGAATCTAGAAGGAACCATGGAACCAGAAGCGGGAGACCAGGGAGCTGCCGGCATGGCCTGAGGCTGGCTGTAGGTCAGATCTGCCTGCCTGCACACAGGACCATTCTGGAGACCCGCTCTCTGGTGTGTGTTAGAATGAGTACGTGGGAAAATTCTGCAGGAAAGAGTTTTCATAGCAGGATGAGAAGAGGGTGGGAGTGGGGAATGGGGAAGTAGCTGTTAGATGGTGAGTAATATCATGGAACATAACATAATATGGATCTTCTGAAATTTAAGTAGCCGATGTAGCGGCTTGGTTCATGTTTGCTGTTAGGGAGATTGCGTGGTCAATTAAGAGCAATAGGTCTGGGGTCAGATCAGGGTTCATGTCCTGACATCTGCCGTTCCTACATTTCTGGCCTTTAGTGAGTCAGTCGTCCTTCTAGGGCCTTAGTTCCTTTATCTGTACTAGAGTATACTAATACTATACCAACTTTTCAGGGTTGATGTGAGTTCCCTAGGGCAGGAATCAAATCTTATTCACCTTTTAAGTCTCCAAGGCCTCTATTAAATGACTAATCAATTGGATGAATGAATTATGAAAGCACTATATGAGCTATAAAAGCATTGCTTAAATTTTAGTTATTATCTTTCATAATATTCTAGATAATTAGACGATGTCTGAGGCAAGATTAATAGTGCTTAATTTGAATTCTTAATACAAGAATGGTATTTCCCCCACTATAAAATGCTGTCTTTCTATAATCAGTTTTAAAGGGATATTTTAGACTCTGAAAGATATTTCACTTGTCTTTCAGTCTCCATAATAAGCTGTTTAACACCCTGCTTCCAACCCCCCACTAACATAAATACCAAATAGAAAATGAGTGAAATCACTGGGTTTGCTTTAGAAGAGCCATTTCAGCTTTGTCTTTGCTCATTAGCTTCAAACAATGCAACAGATGCCTATTAACAGTTTCATGCCCGGTTTTAATTAGCAGATGGAGCTATGTTTGTGTCTGTGTTCTGCCCAGCACTGTTTGAGTGACAGGGTAGTGAGTGGTTTGGAATTGGGCTGGGTGTTTGGGTTGAATAAAGCCAAATTCTATTTTTAAAAAGATGGATATAAACATTTATTATATAGAACCGCTTGTGTATCTCAGTGGAACAGCATAGTGTCTAGAGTAAAACTAATGTTTGCAGTTATGTTTTCTGCTCTTATTATCCTTTAGAAATTACATAATATGGAAAAATACCTTTTTATGGCTTAAATGATGGTTTTTGGGTAGTCTTGAAACTGTCATGTAGTGGCTTTCTCTGAAGATCTGTTTCAGTATTTTGGTATAGTGGGTTGAGGACTATGCAAAGCTGGGACGAAATGGGCTTCAGCATGAATGTCGATGCTGATGGGTTGGTAGCTGCCTCCCAGCATGCTGTGTTGTATAGAGTTCTGAGGTCCTGTCTGAGCTCAGCAAGACCGAGGGCTGGGATAGATCCCTGATGTGGGCCATGGGCAATGGACGGAGAGAGTGGATGGCAACATCCTACACCTTTGCTATCTATTTTCTTTTTCTTTTCTTTATGTATTTTCTTTTTTTTTTTGGCTGTGTCGGTCTTAGTCGCGGCACACGGGATCTTCGTTGAGGCATGCGGGATCTTTTGTTGCAGTGCTCTGGCTTCTCTCTAGTTGTGCACGGGCTTAGTTGCCCTGCAACATGTGGGATCTTAGTTCCCTGACCAGGGATCGAACCCATGTCCCCTGTGTTGGAAGGCAGATTTTTTACCACTGGACCACCAGGGAAGTCCCTGCTATCTATTTTCTAAAGTGAATATGTAGTGTCTGCTGTGCAGTGTGTCATGGTTAAATTTCAGTATTAAAACATTATCTGTCAATGACTATTGCATATATATATATATATATTTTTTTTTTTAATTAATTAATTAATTAATTTTTGGCTGTGTTGGGTCTTCGTTTCTGTGCGAGGGCTTTCTCTAGTTGCAGCAAGCGGGGGCCACTCTTCATCGCGGTGCACGGGCCTCTCACTATCGCGGCCTCTCTTGTTGCGGAGCACAAGCTCCAGACGTGCAGGCTCAGTAGTTGTGGCTCACGGGCCTAGTTGCTCCGCGGCATGTGGGATCTTCCCAGACCAGGGCTCGAACCCGTGTCCCCTGCCATTAGCAGGCAGATTCTCAACCACTGCGCCACCAGGGAAGCCCTATATATATATTTTTTTTAAATAAATTTATTTATTTTTGGCTGCATTGGGTCTTTGTTGTGGTGCACGGGCTTCTCATTGCGGTGGCTTCTCTTGTTGCGGAGCACTGGCTCTAGGCATGCAGGCTTCAGTAGCTGTGGCACACGGGCTCAGTAGTTGTGGCTCGTGGGCTCTAGAGCATGGGCTGTAGAGCACAGGCTCAGTAGTTGTGGCGCACGGGCTTAGTTGCTCTGCGGCATGTGGGATCTTCCCGGACCAGTGTCCCCTGCACTGGCAGGTGTATTCTTAACCACTGAGCCACCAGGGAAGTCCCTATTGGATACATTGTGTCTGGAGATGTGTCCTTTTCCTGTGTTCAGTTTTGACTTTTGGGATTTTCCTTATTTTGCGTTGAATTATTAAGAACCTTAAAGGAAGTAGGTGCCTGATTGTCCTTAGAGAAAGAAATGTATGCACTGCTTTTTTTTTTTAAGTTACGTAGTTACTTAGGACTTCCTTAGGGAAGCCACATAAAGTGATGGAAACAACTTGGAAACAGTTCTTGCAGCAGCCCTGTTTCTTGACTGTGACAAAGTATTTTCTTGCTGTCTTGCCTGTAGCATCCAGCATCAGTTTAATTAGGCACTTTGGTATTTACCTGTTGCTGAAACTTTGGACGTTTTCTACGGAGCTCTCATCTTCCTCAGCCCAGAATTTTAATTCTTGGCTCCCAGGAGAAAATGCGAAAGCTCTGCATGTCCTCATGTTCATTAGATTAGGCTTGCTGTCACTAAGACAGGCTGGGTGACAGTGCTGCTTGCAGTCCCATGACGGCATTGCAGGGTTTCAAAGCGCTTAGCAGAAGCTCGGTTAGGTATGGAATCCCACCTCATCATGATAAAAACCAACCACAAAGTCGTTAAGCAGTATGTCGTGTTTCACAGCTTCCTGCTGGCAAAGTTGGGACTGGCGTGACTTACCCACATCATGTCGTAATTTTGCATATTTGAGGGAAGAACTTGGCAGTAATTCTTTTAATAATTCATAGATATTTTCCTGATGTATAAAGTAGAAGGGCAGTCTCTAAAATGTATGATCAACTTTTGACCTGAAATATAGGGTGATCTACTTAAAAGTTGAATTATAAGAGTTCATTTCTTATGACCCTATGCAATATTTGTTTAGCTGGAATAGGTATCGCAAAATAGTTTAATCTCATGCAAATCTCATACACGAAATCCATTACGAAAAAAAAAGAAAGTTTGCATTGTGAGATGTCAATGACTAACCCTACTGTAATTTGTTGCTTATGAATTTGGATGGGATAGCTGTTTATGTTTTTCAACAAGGAATTTTTTTATTTTTTCTTTTCTTAAGGTCTCTGAATAAAATCTTGAGATGGCATGGAAAACAATTCTTTATTGAGAGTTAACTATTCCATTTTTGGAATGAATCAGACCACTTTCTCATTTCACTCTCCATTAACACCTCACCCCTATCAGGGTTTGGGGAGAGGGGATTGGATTAGGAAGAGAAGAATGAAAACAGCATTCCACCCTTCTCCTGTATCAGTTTCTTTGACTACTTTTCAGTCTCTTTTGCTTTTGTTAACAGTTGGAATAAACTGTTGGGTGAGGAGTTAGAAACTTCTGCCTAAGATATGGTGACTTTTGACTGCATTGCTTTCTTACATTGTTTAAAACTAAATAATAAAAAATCGTCATAACCATGTCTCAGTCATAACCAGCAATGAACAGATTAGGATGTTGTCCATAAACAAAATAATTTGAGTGAGTGCATTTCCTATTTTGTCTACTTACTATTGTTTTGAAAATTTCCAGTCTTATAGAAGCATGAAAAATTAACGAAACAAGCAAAATAATTTCTTTCACATCCACAAAATTCCATAACAATTACATTTAAAAACATGTATATATAAATATCATCAGAGGTGTGTCTCTGTCTTGGCCCTTCAGCCTTCAGCTTCGATAAACACCATTGTATTTTATTTTCTGTTGGAATCTCATTATATGATTTACCACATTTTTTTGGTCAGGTCGTCTCCTTGTTATTGCAAAATAAAGTATATAGTACTCTGAAAAACAATTGTTGCACGTTTCCAATCAGTGATGGCACAAGTCCTTCCTAAGGACATTAGACCAGGCCTGTTTTCTCATTGTGAAAGGCAAGTTCAGGCTTCGATGGTCTTCAGTCTCTTCTGGCTGCAGCATTCTGTGAGTCTATGAAATCAAGTAGTGTCTGTAAAGAAAAAAAGGGTTTGTCCTTTTTCAGTTAATGATTGTGGGGAGGTTTCTTTTTGCAGGTAGACACTAGGGTTTTTTTTGTTTTTTTTGTTTTTTTTGTTTTTTTTTTTGACACTAGGGTTTTGATGACATGAAGACAGAAGGAAGAAGAAGTAGCATTAGTTAATCCAAGCTGAGCCTGTGTTGATCTTGTAATTTGATTAAACTTTTTATAGTACCAAAGAGACTGCTTAATGTTTTTGAATCCTGTCCTTAAAAATGTCTTGGTTTAAACAATAAAGCTAAATGTCACCAGAAAAATAACTATAGTCAGCCCTTTGTATCCATGGGTTCCACATCCACAGATTCTACATCTGAGGATTGAACCAAACTTGGATTGAAAATACTCAGGAAAAAAAACTCCAGGAAGTTCTTAAAAGCAAAACTTGCATTTGCCACGTGCCAGCATCTATTTACATAGCATTTACATTGTGTTAGGTATTGTAAGTAATACAGAGATGATTTAAAGTATATGGGAGGATGTGCATAGGTTATATGCCAAATACTGTGCCATTTTATATAAGGGACTTGAGCATCTGCAGATTTTGATATGCATACTCTTTGGGGCAGGGGTGTCCTAGAACCAGTCCCCCACAGGTACCCAGGGATAACTGTACTTGAAAGCTGTAAAAATACTTCTTTGAGATGTATAAAGTATTTTCAGATTACCTCATTTTTGTCACATAAAACATGGCGAAGTAGGTGAAAAATAAACAAACAATAGGAAGCCTTTTGCTTCTTAGGTATGCTGATGCTAAATTTCTGTTTGACAGTTGGGGGGCCTGAGACCCAGAGGCATGGAGATTGTTCAGGGTCACACAGAGCCTGGCCTTGAGCAGTAGTTTTCTGATTTCAAGTCTCTTTTCTCTTACAACTCCTCTACCTTCAGTTCTCTTGCTATGGAAGGACATTGATGGTATAGCATAAAACCTGGACATAGTATTTTGTGGGAGAAAAGTCAGAGATTGAACTAGGAGACGTAGGGTGATTAGTCATTTGCTTTTGGGCAAGTCTTTTAGCTTCTCGTGGCCTTTGTTTTCTTTTGTCTTTTTTTTTTTTTTTTGGCCTTTCTTTTCTTATCAGTAAAAAGGAGAGGCTGGGGTTGGGAACTGTAGTGATTTGTTAGTAGGCTACTAGTGTCAGACACTAAGTTATTTTCACTAAATTCACTCATTCAGTGAACAATGTTCTTTAGTCCACGAAATATTGAGAGGAGAAAAGAGTAGTGAGTATCCAGGCAGTTTGAACACAATGATTAAAAGGGCTTCAAAGGGATTAATGTAAGATGTTAAGAAAGCATGGAGGAGAGGTAGAGGAGGACGTCTAGGGGGGAATGACATGGAAGTTAAAATCAGGCCCCCAGGACGGGCTAGTTGGGTAGAATGTGGAGTGTCAGGAGGGAGGGCTGTCCCCTGCAGGTGTGGGAGTTACAGCCCCTGGAGGAACTCCTCAAGTGATGGGCATGTGACAAGAGGTCAAGTTGAAGGATAATTAGAGGGCAGATTGTGAAGGGACTTTACACCTGTTCAGGAGTCTGGACTTTTATCCTGAGAGCAGTGGGGAGTCACTGGGGATTTTCCACACAGAGACCAGTTAGGAGATAAGCAGACTTCCTCGGCTGCCCCTTCACTTCCCTTGGACCTTTACTGTTTACAGAGTACTTTCACTTACGTCCCTGTTTAAACTCTTCAGTAATCATGTCCATGGACAGAGATTGTCTTCATGTTCTAGGCAAGGAAGCTAAGGTTCTGAGAAGGGGACAGACTCTTGATCAATCAAGCAGGTAGGTGGAGGAGCCAAGGCTTGAGTCTTGAACTTCAGTTCAGTTCTGGACTATAGTCTGTCCACAAAACCTGTTCCTCTCAGAATGGGCCCTGCAGTTTTCCGTGGGACTCAGTGCCCTGGCACTTAGCCTGTCTTAGCGGTCACTTCCAGTGGTCTGTAAGAACTGTGTAAACTGACCAGCAAACCCTTGAGAAGTGTGTTGAGTGGACGGATGAAATCAGCCTCTCCCTGGATAAGGCCCAGTAACAGCTACTACAAACATGCATCGTATCGCCTGTTGGCCCTGGGACGTCAGTGAACTGTGGTTTCGGGTTGTCTCCTGCTCTCTAACCCAGTCCCTTAGGAAGCAATCAAATATATACACAGCAGAACGGGGGCAGGAGGAGACAGAGTTTAATTATGGATCCAGCTCTTTTGTGGAAAGGAAACTAATTATGTCAGGAATCTCAGCATTGCTTCTCCACATGGGGCCGATGGTTTGTTGTGCTTGTACGTGCGTTGTTGGCCTCAGATAGACTGTAGTGTGCTAGGAACAGCTGCTTTAATTGTGAGCTTCCTTCCTTTGACAAATTAAACTTCTCGTTAGCCTGTGCTTTCCTTTCTTCCAGGGTGAAATTGTCTCTACTCTGGGTTTTGTTTGTAAAGCCTCGTTCGGCAGTTTTCCTCAGATTCACAGTGACATTGTAGACCAGACCGACACCTGATTTGTTTGCTAACCCTGAGTCTCCAGAACGCTGCTGTGAGCCAGAAAGCGGAAAGGTCCAAGCAGCGAAACTGCATATAACCAAGTCCATTTGCTAATGAACTTGCCTCACTGGGGAGCCCCTGGGTCCAAACTTAGCCTTTGCATTCTTGATTTATACAGTGGTCGTTGGAGCAGGGCTGGGGGCCTCCTAGAGACAGGCCACCAGCATCCAAGAGGAAAAAGCGGCAGCGTGGCACCGTGGCAGTGGCATTCATTATGTGACTTCGGGCAAGCCAGTAGCGAGCCTCTCAGGCTTCCATTTTTCTTCATAAGCAAACAGGGAATGTTGTGCTAGATACACTCAAAAGTCCCTTCCAAAACTCCGATCCTAAGTGATAGCAGTGGACTCACCAACACAATGGGAAAAGTAGACATAAGAACTGAAGATAACATTGTGTAGATAAAAGAACTTGGGCTTTTGAGACAGAAACTCTCAAATTCCAATCCTGATTCTGCTACTTCCTACTTGAGAGCCTTGGGCGAATTATTTAACCATTTTCCTTATTGATAAAGGAAGGGTACTGACTCTCTTGCAGGAATTTTGTTATGTTTTATTTCGAGACTGAAATGCATTGTTGTGTGCATAATGTCTTTGGCACATGGGAGATACACAAAAAGGTGTGTGTGTGTGTGACTGTGTGTGGGTGAACTCAGTCTTGGTTCCCTGAGGGTGGGTTCGCTATGAGAACCTTGGTGATCCGTGGGGTTTCATTGTTCTAACACTTGCTTTTAATGATAAGAGCTAACATTTACCTAGTGTTTACTATATATCAGGTACAGTTCTAGGCATTTTACATGAATTAACATTTTTCATGGATTGACCCATTTAATTCTCACAGCAACCTCTCAGGTACATTCTGTTATTATTTCCACTTTTTCCAGATGAGGTAATTGATGCACAGAGTGGTTGAATAACATCTTAGTGTCACACAGCTGGTAAGCGGTGGAACCAGCCCCGATCTGAATCCAGGCAGTCTGGTTCCAGAGTCTATGTTTTTAACCACTATGCCTTTCTGCCCCAACAGTGACTCAGAAATGTTAAAAAAGAAACAAAAAAAAGATTAGCTATCTTTAAGGAGGTGATGTGGCGCAAGGTGCACTGTGGGCGCTACTCCTTACCAGCTGGGTGACATCATCACATCCTTTAAACCTCCTTGGTCCCTGTCCCTTCTTCTGCAGAGAATTGGCGTGAGGCAGTTTAATGAAGTCCTGTAGGGAAGCATTTAGCATAGGGCCTCGCACGCAGCCAGGGTCAGTAGGTGGTGAGGGTTTGGTTTTTCTCCAGGTAACTTGAGAAACACCTGCTAGCACAAGTTCCATAAAAAATATGAACGGGGACATTTTGGTTGCTTAATGGGGTGTGCTTTAGTTTTCTAGAAAATTAATCCTTAAAGTTTAGGACTACATGCGTTTTACTAAGCTAGAGTGAGAAGTATTTCTTTAAACCCATTTCCAAAGTGAAGGTGATTGTCCTTGGCCTCAGCTGGTGTAAGGAGGTGTCCAACACAGCCCTTGACCTTGGGTGCAGGATGTCGGTATGATATAAGCAGCAAGTTCTTCAGAACCTTTTAGCTGCTGCAAACTCTCAGGCATCTTGAATTCCTCCTTCTGGTGAAAACAAAAACAAAAACAAAATCAGTGTCGAATGCCCTGTCTAGAAAGGACAAATGTTTCAATTTAAATATTCCAGCTCAATGTCCTCTGTTAGGGCCCTGAATTTTAAGTGCAGTGAGTTTCTGAGTGAGGTCACCTGAATTTTAATGAGTTTGTTTGCATACATGAATTTGAACAATACATTAAATCTTGAAACATCGTAGCTGATTTTAATGGAGTAAATTACCCTACTTGAAAGTTAGTTAATAGGCTTTTCTTTACCTAATAATCAGGATGATGATACTTTCATCTCAAAAAAGTCATTAATCATATTTTTGCAATATTGATACATGCTATTAATTTCTTTTTAATCATTAAAGTGTCTCATCAAGAGAATTAGGGAAATAAATGTGTCAGTGTGAGTGTAAAGCATGATCTTCCCCCCTTTTAACCCTTTTCCCCCCTGTGATATTTAGTACATACTGAATGGTTAAATGTACATGGTAGGAATAAAGCCAGAACTGGGTTTGGTTTTGTACAGTGCTTGCTTGGACCAGGAAGGTGAAGTGAGATGCTCTTTACTAGCATAAAAATGTTTTTTTTTTAACTTTTGGGTTTATTTATTTTATTTCTTTATTTAATTTATGGCTGTGTTGGGTTTTCGTTTCTGTGCGAGGGCTTTCTCTAGTTGCGGCAAGTGGGGGCCACTCTTCATCGCGGTGCGCGGGCCTCTCATTATTGCGGCCTCTCTTGTTGCGGAGCACAGGCTCCAGACGCGCAGGCTCAGTAATTGTGGCTCACGGGCCCAGCTGCTCCGCGGCATGTGGGATCTTCCCAGACCAGGGCTCGAACCCGTGTCCCCTGCATCGGCAGGCAGATTCTCAACCACTGCGCCACCAGGGAAGCCCATAAAAATGTTTTTAAACATTAAAAAAAAAATTACACCCCCCCACACACAAGGATGGTACAAGAGGTGACAGGGAACAAGTCATGAAGGGGTAAGGAGGATAGCTCTTATTGTGACTGTAGTTGAAAATACATATGTAGCATTATGTGCAGGGAAGTGACACATTTAATTTATAATTTGAAAAGCTGCGGTGAAGAGAGTTCATCTTGGGGTTTAATGGCACTGAAAAACCATGCCATGGAACTTTCTGGTCCAGTCCATTCCCTAAAATCATGTTGCATCCAGAAAAGTATTTGTTAAAAATGTTCAGATAGCCAGTCTTACCTCCTAATGAAGCATAGAGATTGTGAGGGTTGGTTCAGTTAATGTTCTGAGCACTCAAATGTGCCAAAATGTTGGAATGAGCGGAAGCTTTCAGGACATCCCATCTGATGGTGACCTTCTGGAGGACAGGAACCATGGCTTGCCTCTTCAGAGCTCATTTGTCTGATGTTCAGGCATGCAGTATCTGTGGAATAAATGAACTAACACCATATATTTCCTTCTGAGGAATGGATTTGGGCTCCTGTAATAGTGAGAATCTCATCCATTAGCACATACATAAGCTTCAAAGGATGTGTAATTATCACCTGTTACTGCTTATGGTCTTTTTCTAGATGTGAGAATGATAAAATCAACCTGTTTCTCTTTTACCCAGAGTATTTGCCTATAGTAATAAATGCCTGCTGACTTCACTTATGCCCATGTGTAAATGCACAGTTTTTGGTGCCTGGAAGGCCCTCCGTAAATGCTTGTAGCATGAATGTACAGTTGGTGGCCAATGGCACTTTCCAGCTGTTCATGTCTCACTCAAATCACAGCAAATGTCTCCCCCTTTCCCCTGTTTTCCAGCAAGGACCCCATGACCCCATAACAAGAGCTTCCTCAACGTCCTTTCTTGCCATTATAATTTCTGCGTATTTTCATCTTCCCCTTGTTTCCTTTCCCCTTCTCTCCAAGGAGCCGGTGCTGACCTGTTGGTTGATGTTCTTGATGTAATACCCTCCTACTCCTGGGGCCGGGCCCTGGCAGTCGTCCTCCTCCTCTCTTACATCTTCTCTCTCCTCTTTCTCTTTCTCTGCTGGCCCTTTCTGCTCTGCTTTCAATCCTGTTGAAATCATCCCCATTTTGATAAGGAGATCGCTTAAACTCACCCCTTCCTCAAGTCACCTTTCTCCCCATCTCCTTTCCTTTTGTCATTTAACTTCTTGAAAGAGAAGTCTTGTCACTTGCACTTTTCTACCATCTCCTCACTCATTAACGCCTTGAAATCCGGCCCCGCCTGCTTCCACGCTGCGCTCAGGTTGTCCTGTCCTCAGTGAACAGGCCAGTGGCCTTTGCTCTTTCCTCATCCCTCTTGGCCTCTCAGCAGCACTTGGCACCATTTGTCACTTGTTCCTTGAAACGCTTCCTCCACCAGCTTCCAGGAATTGTCTGCTCAATTTGTTTCCTACTAACTGCCTTCTGGTTCCAGTGGCAGTCTCATTTTGCCTTTTAATTGAAGTCATTTTCCAAGTATCTGTTCTCTATTTTTTTTTTCCTTTTTCCTCTTTTGGAAATTAGACATTCTAATGCAAGTTGTAATGACAACTGCCTGTGTGATTACTGCATGAACGTCTGTCTTTCCTGCCAGATTGGAGGTCCATGAGTGCAGGTCCCAGGTCTGCTGGTCTTCAGCATATCTGTAGCACCTAGTACAGTGCCTAGCATGTAGTGAGGGTTCAGACATGCCCAAGTGATGAAGGAGGTAAGCTTGCCCCCTTCCAAGACTTCCATGTCTGACTCTCCAGCGTCCTGTCTCATGTCCCCACCCTTTCCCAAACTCCTGCCCGGCATGTCCCACCCCAGCATGAATTCATTTCCTCCTCTTATCTAGTCCCCTAGATCTAGTCCCTTTTCATGAATTTTCATATATCTGTTGACACTACTGTCATTTTTTTTTTTTCTTGTATGTAGGTTCAGAATCTGGAAATCTCTTTGACTCTGTCCTTTTCCTCAAGTCCTATTCGATATATGTAATCTGTTGCTAAGTCCTTTCCATTCTTCCAGCACCCTGCTTTAGGCCCTCAACGCCTCTCACCTGGACTTTGCAATATTCTCCTAGGTGGCCTGAGCACTTCCAGTCTCACTTGGGCAGCAGCGCCCCCCTACCCCTCCCATTCCATCCCACACATTTTGATCAAATTAATTGTGGAGCATAGCCCTGATTATACATCATGTTAATCCCTTACCCCTCCCTGAAAAAGTCTTATTCTTCACTTTGCCGAATTGAATATATCTTCCTCAGTCTACCATTCCAAATCCCTACCATGTGGCTTCACCTGTATTTCCTTCAGCTCCTTACAGGAGTCCTAGACTCTAACCCACAGACTCCTACTAAACAGAGGTACCCGGTGGGCAGTGACCAAGTTTTCACCTGACCAGTGTAAGGTTTACTAGCTGCCCTTGCATGAGAAGGAATGCCATTTTTAAGTTTCTGAGATGACGTGCTTCCTACATTTTTGGAATGAAAATGCTCCTTTACTTATAAAATGACGAGGCTAATAGATAGCCATTATTTATTTCATTATCATTTGCAAAATAAAAAATGCAATAGAATTCTTGCTGTTTTGTTTCTCTGAGGGGGAAAAATCTTTCCAGTCCAGTTTTCTCCCCAAGCAAACTTTTTTATTATTTTTTTATTTTTTTAATGCTATTCTTGTCTGCTTACATTCTTTTTAATTTTTTTTTTAATTTTTATTTTATTTATTTATGGCTGTGTTGGGTCTTCGTTTCTGTGCGAGGGCTTTCTCTAGTTGTGGCAAGCGGGAGCCACTCTTCATCGTGATGTGCGGGCCTCTCACTATCGTGGCCTCTCTTGTTGCGGAGCACAGGCTCCAGATGCGCAGGCTCAGTAGTTGTGGCTCACGGGCCGAGTTGCTCCGTGGCATGTGGGATCTTCCCAGACCAGGGCTCGAACCCGTGTCCCCTGCATTGGCAGGCAGATTCTCAACCACTGCGCCACCAGGGAAGCCCTCCCCAAGCAAATTTTATGGAATACACAGTTCCTAGCTTAGTATGTTCCGTCTTTTAATTTCTTTCATTCTCCCCACCACTACCCTTTTTTTTTTTTTCCTGGAGATTTTACTAATTCACAAAATTAAAGAGTCTAAGAATCACCGCTCTACCAGAATGGGTGGTTCCACGAACACACCCCGTTCTGCCTGTTGACATCCTACCTTTCCTTCCTGATGCTCCTCAGGTGTTACTTTCTTTATGCTGCCATGTCAGAGCCTTCTCCCTGCCCCCTCCCTGCACTGGAAGATGCTTTCTCTTTCCTCGGTGGTACTTTATGCCCTGTAGTACTTTGGACTTTTACGTGGCACTTCCCGTGTTCTTCCTGTGTTAAAAGTAGAGCTGGCTTCCTTCTCCACTTTCCCAACTCCCCACTCCCATGATAACCTTGTTTGGGGCAGAAGCTTGTTTTATCTTGGTGTTCTCTGCATTGCCAGACATTGTACTTGGCACATATTTGGTGCTTGGAAAAATTGTCATCAAACTTAAATTTCAGGATGATACTGATGAAGTGATTAAGTAAAGCTCTCATCTTTGGGGATAGGGGTCCCCTAAAGGTACTAGTTCAGAAGTTTTTTCTTGATAATTCCGAAATTAGAATTACAGTCACTTAACTAAAACACGTTAAGAATGATTGTCTGTTTATCTTTTAAAGATAAAATAATCTTAGACTGCAACTCTAGATATCTCAGTGTGGAGTGAAGGTTTGCTGTGGTTGAGTTGAGAAATTACACATTTCATTTGGCCTTTTCTGTGAAACTTGTTTTGGAACCTTGATTTTGATTTCATTTTGACAGAGGAGGCCCTGAAAATCTTCTTTCTCCCAGGTGATAGGCTGCAATTTGTTTGCCTCTGGCTTTCTCTAGAGCTGTCAGCAATTGGCCTGATCTAGACAATGAGGCTTTCTCTGTGTCTGTGCGAAAGCCATCTTTGAACTATATACAGGCCTGTCACTTTCATTCTTCTTTAAAAAAAATTTTTTTGTAAGGAACTTCGTTTTTCTTCCCACTTTGTCTACGTCTACACTCTCCCACCAAATCTTTTGTTACTGAATTTGGATTGTGGAAAGTAAACCTGGCTGGGAGATAGATAGGTAGCACCACAGCTGGACCTCCTAGTATACACGCCCGAGACAACCTTCTGTGCAGAGTACCTTCTACCTTGACCTCCTGTGCTGGAGCCATTTTTCAACTTTTTCCACAGAAGCACTGAGATTATTTTGGAGTTGGGGAAAATGGCAGGGTTTCTAACATGGAAGACCCTGAAAGGAGAAGGAAGAGGAAGCCACTGCCTCTTCTATCTTGTCTTTTCTACTGAAAAAGGGCCGGAGCGGGTGGTGAATAGTGATGGTAATGGTGGTGACTGCAGCGATGGGTAGTTCTTGGCCTTCTTTTTCTAAACTGGCGGCTGGATTTGTGTTCTGAGTGACTGGTGTGTAAATAGAAGATGATAAATTGAATTGTCTCTTGAAGAGGATGAAAGCTTAACATCATACGACAGGCCTGTTCTAGCAGCGTGCTAAACAGTGCTATGTGGTGTGGTTCTAATTAGCTTTGAAGAGCCGGGACTTAACTCCTCCCAAGGAATTTTTTTTTATTCCGAAAGATACCACTGCATAGTGACCCATTGGAGTTCTTGCAACATCAAAAGATAAAAGCAGGAGTAGAGATTGGGGAGCGTTCTGTGCTTTGTTTGAGATGTGTGTCTTATCTGCAAAAGCCCAGATAAAAGTGAATGATCAACTCTGCTCTCATTGGCTTAAGTGTTTTACATTTAAATCTCTTTTGGCTTTTTTGGCCTAACTTTTCTGACAGGGGAAGAAATGAATAGAATATTATTGGTAGATCACAAGTATAGAAATTACTGGGATTAGGGGGAAATGTTTTACAGATGTTCCTGAAACTACAGCCAAATTGAGTGAATTCTTGCCCCTTTACGTGTTGGGAGCTTGGAGAGTACTGTCTCACTTACTGGGCTATTATAACTGTGCTCTGCTCCAGGCTGCATTCACTCACTGTCTCTCATTGACAGGCTTACGTAACCCCGTCATACCTTAACAGTTGATGGCCTTTTGAACAGGAAAGAATGTGTAAGACTTTAGAGTCATAGTTTGAAAATTTCCTTATAAAGCTTCTTGATATTGTACTTAGCAAATACTTCCTTTAAATATATCTTGTTAAAAGTAAAAGTGAGTCTGGTAGAGTTCAAAATTAACTTCCACTTTAATCCAATTATGGCTTTGGTGGATTTTTTGCCAGGCACCTACATTTTCCTTAGTCTCACCACATATCGACTGACCAGTGCATCTCATACGTACCAGATCTGAAGATGAAATGCCCCTAGTTGATTGTTCTACGTCATTCGGAGCCCTGTCTTCCTAGGACAATGCATTGTGGTCCTGCCTTCGAAGTTGTCGTGGAAGCATCCTTGGTGCAGGACAAGCAGAGCCTGCTGAACTAGTTCACAGCAAAAAGCAAACGCAACAAAAAGTTGATATCCAGGTTGTTGCATAGGTCACCATGTTTATCATTTTTAAGAATAGTTTTTAAGGGAGGGATTTCACCAGCACATTTGCTGTTTCAGTTCATGTTCAGCTGTGACTCATATTTATTCTAGTCTAACCCAATTTTTGCTTGGAAATTTTTTTGTAGTAGAAAATGTCACTTTCAACCAGGGGAGGGGAAATTCTGATTGGGGATCAGAAGAGCCAAGATACTGTAGTGATAATTTGGCATCACTGTTTTGTTTTGTTTTTTAAATTATTTATTTATTTATTTATTTTTGTTTTTGGCTGTGTTGGGTCTTCGTTTCTGTGTGAGGGCTTTCTCTAGTTGTGGCAAGCGAGGGCCACTCTTCATCGTGGTGCGCGGGCCTCTCACTGTCGCGGCCTCTCTTGTTGTGGAGCACAGGCTCCAGATGCGCAGGCTCAGTAGTTGTGGCTCACGGGCCCAGTTCCTCCGCGGCATGTGGGATCTTCCAAGACCAGGGCTTGAACCTGTGTCCCCTGCATTGGCAGGCAGATTCTCAACCACTGCGCCACCAGGGAAACCCTGGCATCACTTTTGACTTGAGGAAAAAATAGAGAACCCTTACAAAAGAGAGTGTTGAAAAGTACACAGTGATTCTTATAAACAGATAGGGGAAAGGAAAGTCACCTCTGAGCTTTACTGTGGGAAGGAGCGGGGGTGCGGGTCAGGGAAATTACTATAGAATTTTTATATGTGGCGGGGAAAGAGCCTTTGGACTTCCCCGCGTGTTGCCCCGTTCACTAAGCCAGCTCTAGTGAATTGCCTCACGATTGGTGTATGAATATAGAGAAAGACACTGGAACTCTCACACTTGATCTTTTTTTTTTTTTTTGGTAAACGTCTTTATTGGAGTATAATTGCTTTACAATGGTGTGTTAGTTTCTGCTTTATAACAAAGTGAATCAGTTATACATATGTTCCCATATCTCTTCCCTCTTGCATCTCCCTCCCTCCCACCTTCCCTATCCCACCCCTCTAGGTGGTCACAAAGCACCGAGCTGATCTCCCTGTGCTATACGGCTGCTTCCCACTAGCTATCTATTTTACGTTTGGTAGTGTATATATGTCCATGCCACTCTCTTACTTTGTCCCAGCTTACCCTTCCCCCTCCCCGTGTCCTCAAGTCCATTCTCCAGTAGGTCTGTGTCTTTATTCCCATCTTGCCCTTAGGTTCTTCATGACCATTTTTTTTTTTTTTTTTTTTTTTAGATTCCATATATATGTGTTAGCATACTGTATTTGTTTTTCTCTTTCTGACTTACTTCACTCTGTATGACAGACTCTAGGTCCATCCACCTCACTACAAATAACTCAGTTTCATTTCTTTTTATGGCTGAGTAATATTCCATTGTATATATGTGCCACATCTTCTTTATCCATTCATCTGTTGATGGACACTTAGGTTGCTTCCATGTCCTGGCTATTGTAAATAGAGCTGCAGTGAACATTGTGGTACATGACTCTTTTTGAATTATGGTTTTCTCAGGGTATATGCCCAGTAGTGGGATTGCTGGGTCGTATGGTAGTTCTATTTTTAGTTTTTTAAGGAACCTCCATACTGTTCTACATAGTGGCTGTATCAATTTACATTCCCACCAACAGTGCAAGAGGGTTCCCTTTTCTCCACACCCTCTCCAGCAATTATTGTTTGTAGATTTTTTGATGATGGCCATTCTGACTGGTGTGAGATGATATCTCATTGTAGTTTTTTTTTTTTTTTTTTTAAATTTATTTTTGGCTGTGTTGGGTCTTCGTTTCTGTGCGAGGGCTTTCTCTAATTGCGGCAAGTGGGAGCCACTCTTCATCGCGGTGCGCAGGCCTCTCACTATCGCAGCCTCTCTTGTTGCAAAGCACAGGTTCCAGACGCACAGGCTCAGCAGTTGTGGCTCACGGGCCTAGTTGCTCCGCGGCATGTGGGATCTTCCCAGACCAGTGCACGAACCCGTGTCCCCTGCATTGACAGGCAGATTCTCAACCACTGCGCCACCAGGGAAGCCCTCATTGTAGTTTTGATTTGCATTTCTCTAATGATTAATGATGTTGAGAATTCTTTCATGTGTTTGTTGGCAATCTGTATGTCTTCTTTGGACAAATGTCTATTTAGGTCTTCTGCCCATTTTTGGATTGGGTTGTTTGTTTTTTTGATATTGAGCTGCATGAGCTGCTTGTAAATTTTGGAGATTAATCCTTTGTCAGTTGCTTCATTTGCAAATATTTTCTCCCATTCTGAGGGTTGTCTTTTCGTCTTATGGTTTCCTTTGCTGTGCAAAAGCTTTGAAGTTTCATTAGGTCCCATTTGTTTATTTTTGTTTTTATTTCCATTGCTCTAGGAGGTGGGTCAAAAAGGATCTTGCTGTGATTTATGTCATAGAGTGTTCTGCCTATGTTTTCCTCTAAGAGTTTGATAGTTTCTGGCCTTACATTTAGGTCTTTAATCCATTTTGAGTTTATTTTTGTGTGTGGTGTTAGGGAGTGTTCTGATTTCATTCTTTTACATGTAGCTGTCCAGTTTTCCCATCACCACTTATTGAAGAGGCTGTCTTTTCTCCACTGTATATTCTTGCCTCCTTTATCAAAAATAAGGTGACCACATGTGCGTGGGTTTATCTCTGGGCTTTCTATCCTGTTCCATTGATCTATATTTCTGTTTTTGTGCCAGTACCATACTGTGTTGATTACTGTAGCTTTGTAGTATAGTCTGAAGTCCGGGAGCCTGATTCCTCCAGCTCCGTTTTTCTTTCTCAAGATTGCTTTGGCTATTTGGGGTCTTTTGTGTTTCCATACAAATTGTGAAATTTTTTGTTCTAGTTATATGAAAAATGTCATTGGTAGTTTGATAGGGATTGCATTGAATCTGTAGATTGCTTTGGGTAGTATAGTCATTTTCACAATGTTGATTCTTCCAATCCAAGAACATGGTATATCTCTCCATCTGTTTGTATCGTCTTTAATTTCTTTCATCAGTGTCTTATAGTTTTCTGCATACAGGTGTTTTGTCTCCTTAGGTAGGTTTATTCCTAGATATTTTATTCTTTTTGTTGCAATGGTAAATGGGAGTGTTTTCTTAATTTCACTTTCAGATTTTTCATCATTAGTGTATAGGAATGCAAGAGATTTCTGTGCATTAATTTTTCTCACACTTGATCTTGAAAGGCCCATCTTCATATATAATCATCCACAGATGTCTGTGTGTGATTATATATTCCTGTAGTGAGGGAATGATAAATGTAAATGAGAACCATGATAAAATTTTGCCTCGCTTTCTTGCACATTTTCAGAATATGATTGAAAGCACATGCCACTGTCAGTAGTTAACTGTGAGGTTTGCGTTTTTTTTTTTTTTCACGTTAAGTTTTTATAAGACTTTGTCAGAAACCTAAAGCATGTTTTAGTATCAGAGTCTTCCCTCTCCCCTCTCTCCTTCCCTCCCTTCCTCCCTCCCTTCCTTCCTTCTTCCTTTCCTCCGCTTTGGAATCAAAAGGAAACTCTCGTAGGTTCTGACTAATCTCTTTTCAAAACTAGGGACAATTCCAACCTGTACACAGATTAAATTAATTTTCATTTCTCTGTTTCCTAACTAGTACCTGAAATTGTAGCTGAGTTATACTAGATAATTGCACTCTGACGTCTTTCTTCAAATAAAATCTGAAGGATAAATGTCTGCTAGACACTATTTCGCTGCCCCAGACAGGTGGATACGTAGGGAGGTGGGCTTGGGAAGGGAGGCACAGGTTAGGTTAGGGAAGCAATCATAATATGACTTAGGTCAGTGGATCAGTGTGTGGTAAATCTTTTTCCTCCAAATAGTGCCACATGCCCAGAAAAGCCACTGTACCGCCTGAAGAATGTCTTGTTCACTTAGTAACTCGTACTTACACTTAAAATTAATGTGTGCCTCTTTTAAATTCAGTAGGCTGTGCATTTATGACTACCGATAAAGCAACCTTCATTTAAAAAATGATGATAACAGCTTACGTTGTAATAAGGACACTTAAAAAAAAACACGAGGAAACAAAACAATCTTCCTCTGATTAAGGGGAATTCTTACACGAGGTCTCTTTCCAACCACTTTTGTTTATGAGTACTGAAACTTAAAATGAGTAAATTGTCTTCCAAATAACATTCTGCATTTTCCATTTATTCCTATCTCTCATATCTGTTCTCAAGAACAAAAAAAATGTGGCTTCCTTCTCTCCACCAGTTTTGTATAATGTAGAAATTTCCAGTGCTTAAAAAGTCAAAGTAGTCATTCCTTTCAAAGCATTACAGTGTGGGCGTAAAGGGTCTGTTTAATGTAGTCATCTGAGAGCTTAATTCCAGTTTGGAAAAGAATTCTGCGATGGTGTTGAATTCCTTGGAAATGGGTGTGCTCAGCTGCTAACACTTTCCAAAGCTTGTGCATTTGACAATGGATGTGACCAGGGCGGGCATTTCCCGCCTCCAATTTCAGCAGCATGTCATTTCTCTTTTCTTACGTAACCATCAAGATTCGAGTTTCTGCTTTTGAGAGTTCACATTTCCTTTTTTTCCCTCCTAACTTAAAAACTGCATTTTTTTATTTCTAAAGAAAAATATATTTTCTGTGGAATACATATAGTATTTATTTTTCTTGTTTACTAAGGTCTTTAAAATTGAAGAACTCTTATGTCCTCATACCTTCCACCTCATTAGTGTAGAGTCAGGTGTCAGCAGTCTCTATAGGATTCTGAGCTGCTTCCCCATTCCAGACGGGCCACATACCTACTGTTCCTGTTTGTGACCAAATACCATGTTGGTCCCAAACCACCAACTGGGGCTCAGGGAGTCTGGAAGTTGAAGACTGATGTCTGCATAATTCAGTCCCAGGGCCCTTCCTCTCTCATACCCATCCCTCTTCCACTCTCTGATTTAGACTTCTGCCTTCCTCCGTCTGGACCTTAGTTCCCTCTTGTGTAAAATGGGAATAACAGCCCCCATGCAGGCTTGTTTTGAGACTAGTGATAAGGTATATTAAGGACTTAGCACAGTCCTGAAGTTGTCATATTTTTCCCTCCTCTCTCTCTCATTAAAAAGTGAAGCTGGAGTGGCTTTTCCTTATCAGCAAAGGATTTTTTAAAAGGAAAGAAATGGCATGTGACCTTTGGTCGACTTCCAGAATCTTCTTTAGGCCAGTGTTTTTCAGTGTGGATTGCAACCCAGTATTGGGTCATGGAGTCTGTTGAGTGTGTCCAGACCTACTTTTTTTTTTTTTTTTTTTGATGGAAGGGAAAAGAATAGATCATAACATAAGAATAGAAAAGAAAGTACATAGAAAAGAAAGTACATAGAAAAGAAAGTACAAAAGAATAGAAAGGAAAGATAGTTTCCAAAATATACAAACAGCTCATACAACTCAACAACAACAAAAAAAACAAACAACCCAATCAAACAATGGGCAGAAGACCTAAATAGACATTTCTCCAAAGAAGACGTACAGATGGCCAATAGGCACATGAAAAGATGCTCAACATCACTTATTATTAGAGAACTACAGATCAAAACTACAATGAGGTATCACCTCACACCAGTCAGAATGGCCGTCATTAAAAAGTCTACAAATAACAAATGCTGGAGAGGGTGTAGAGAAAAGGGAACCGTCTTACACTGTTGGTGGGAATGTAAATTGGTGCAGCCACTATGGAAAACAGTATGGAGGTTCCTCAAAAAATTAAAAATAGAGTTACTATATGATCCAGCAATCCCACTCCTGGGCCTATACCCAGACAAAACTATAATTCGAAAAGATACATGCACCCCTATGTTCACAGCAGCACTATTTACAATAGCCAAGACATGGAAAGAACCTAAATGTCCACTGACAGATGAATGGATAAAGATGATGTGGTATATATACACAATGGAATATTATTCAGCCATCAAAAAGAATGAAATAATGCCATTGAGCAACATGGATAGACCTAGATATTATCATACTAAGTGAAGTAAGTCAGAAAGAGAAAGACAAATACCATATGATATCACTTATATGTGGAAACTAAATATGATACATATCAACATATCTACAGAACAGAAACAGACTCACAGATATAGAGAACAGACTTGTGGTTGCCGGCAGGGGTTGGGTGGTAGAGGAGGGAAGAAATGGGAGTTTGGGCCTAGCAGAGGCAAACTATTATATATAGGATGGATAAACAACAAGGTCCAACTGCATAGCACAGGGAACTCTATTCAGTATCATGTGACAAACGATAATGGAAAAGAATATGAAAAAGAATATATATATATATATACACACACACACATATATACAAAACTGAGTAACTTTACTGTTCAGAAGAAATTAACACAATATGGTAAATCAACTATACTTCAATAAAATTTAAAAGAAAGAGAAAGAAAGGAAGGAAAAGAAAGTACAGAGTCCACTGCATATACAAGAGTAAGCAGGGGGGCTTCCCTGGTGGCGCAGTGGTTGAGAGTCTGCCTGCTAATGCAGGGGACACGGGCTCGAGCCCTGGTCTGGGAGGATCCCACATGCCACGGAGCAGCTGGGCCCGTGAGCCACAACTACTGAGCCTGCGCGTCTGGAGCCTGTGCCCCGCAACGGGAGGGGCCGCGATAGTGAAAGGCCCGCGCACCGCGATGAAGAGCGGTTCCCGCCCCGCGATGAAGAGTGGCCCCCGCTTGCCGCAACTAGAGAAAGCCCTCGCACGAACCGAAGACCCAACACAGCCAAAAAAATAAATAAATAAATAAATAAAGTAGCTATAAATGTATGACATAAATTAAAAAAAAAAAAAAAAAAAAAAAAGAGTAAGCAGGGGTAAGGGTCAAATGTGATTTTATGAAACCTTTTCTTTTAAATATTTTTTAAAAATATTTATTTATTTTTATTTGGTTGCGCTGGGTCTTAGTTGCGGCAGGTGGGCTCCTTAGTTGCAGCATGCAAACTCTTAGTTGCAGCATGCATGTGGGATCTAGTTCCCTGACCTGGGATCGAACCCAGGCTCCCTGCATTGTGAGCGCAGAGTCTTAACCACTGTGCCACCAGGGAAGTCCCAATTTTATGAAACTTTTGTTTCAGTTATGTAAGTATGTACAGATGTGTAATGTACTGTGATATAAAAAGTATTTCTAAACTGTGGGTCAGAAAAGCTAGAAAGCCAGTGGTGTGGCTGCTTTTGCCACTGAAGACTTTTAAAAAAAAATTTAAGCCAACTCTATGGAGGCTGTATTTAATTGGATAAATCCTTTTTTTTCCCCGTGAAAGAAAATTGGGCCTTTTAACTGTCAAGCTTTTATTGATGGAGGGCTTCCACTGATGGTTTGACCTGCTGTGTCTCTGTTAGGGTCTTTTGGGTAATCAACCTATTGTCTCTCTCCTTTTCTTGGCTTTCTGCTTTTTCTCTCTCTAAGTGGACTGTGGAAGCCATTCTAATTGTTGGAGCAGTGGCGGAAGTTCCCACACAGCAGAGACGGCTGTGACATATGGTTTTGTGGTTGTTGCCAAAGTTTTAAGAAAATTATGGTTTCTGAAGAAAGTAAAACTCTCTAACCAACATGAAATATCCAGTTCTTCCCCCTTCCCCCCACACCCCCACTGGGTGGTATATTGGTCCTCCTAATATAACTGCAGAATTGGTATTTATTTCACTGTGTGTGTATTTTTAAAAATCACCTAGATTCCTAAGCCTATCTAAAGTGACATGTGATTTTAAGGGTTAGAATTGAGACCATGGTAAGAGAACCTTTTTTTTTTTAAATAAGTTTATTTATTCATTTATTTATTTTTGGCTGCATTGGGTCTTCGTTGCTGCACGTGGGCTTTCTCTAGTTGCGGCGAGCGGGGGCAACTCTTCGTTGCGGTCTGCGGGCTTCTCATTGCAGTGGCTTCTCTTGTTGCGGAGCACGGGCTCTAGGCGCGTGGGCTTCAGTAGTTGTGGCACGTGGGCTCAGTAGTTGTGGCTCGCGGGCTCTAGAGCGCAGGCTCAGTAGTTGTGGTGCACGGGCTTAGTTGCTCTGCGGCATGTGGGGTCTTCCCGGACCAGGGCTCAAACCCATGTACCCTACATTGGCAGGCGGGCTCTTAACCATTGTGCATGGTAACAGAACCTTTAATTCAATTCTGCTTCTCTAGAAAAGACTGCATTGCTGTCTCTTCTTCATTCTAAAAAGAAAAGACATCTGTTTTATGTGTGCTTAGTACTGTGGTTTTTTTTTGGTTTTTATTATTTATTTATTTATTTATTTATTTATTTATTTATGGCTGTGTTGGGTCTTCGTTTCTATGCGAGGGCTTTCTCTAGTTGCGGTGAGCGGGGGCCACTCTTCATCGCGGTGCGCGGGCCTCTCACTGTCGCGGCCTCTCTTGTTGCGGAGCACAAGCTCCAGACGCGCAGGCTCAGTAGTTGTGGCTCACGGGCCCAGTTGCTCCGCGGCATGTGGCATCTTCCCAGACCAGGGCTTGAATCCGTGTCCCCTGCATTAGCAGGCAGATTCTCAACCACTGCACCACCAGGGAAGCTCAGTACTGTGTTTTTGATTTGTTATTTTCTAAATAATTTAGTGTTTGTGTGTCTCTCTCCTTTCTTCTTCCCTCCCTCCCTCCCCCTCTCTGTCTTTCTCTCTTTCCCCCTCTCTCTCTCTCCCCCTCTCCCTCCCTCCCTCCTTCTCTCTCTCTTTCTTTATCACCTAAAGTTTTCCAAATATGTAACTTAATTGTTACCCATTAAGATGCATTCCAATAGGATCAGTTTGGAGATATGTGACCCTAATTCTTTTCAGAAGTGATTAATCAATGTCAAGAAGTATTTATTGAGTGCCTGTGATGTGCTTGGCGTGGGAGGGAAGTTTACAAAGAGAATAGCTTGTAAAAGACGAAGCTTAACTTTCATTCATCTCTTTAAACATGTATTGAGCACCTACTTAATCAGCTGCATACTGTGCTAGATGCTGTGCCTAAAACTAATCGGGAAGGCAAAACATCATATGAAACAAGAAAAATTAAATGCCACTGCTAGTGGTATTCTAAATTCAGTAGGAATTTAAGGTAGAGAGTAAGCAGGGCTGGCTGGGATATCTGGAGGACAGAGGAAGTGGAGTTACTGAGTCTTAAGTCACTGTCAGGATTCCAGTGGGAAGGATGGAGAATGTTCCAGACAGTGGGGGAATCCTGGAAAATGCTTCGAGGCAGGGAATATCAGAGTGGAACATGAGGGAGACGTTTCTGAGGGTGTGTACTGAGGCACTGTGAAAACTAGGGTTGGATATGTTGGGTGAGGCTGTGTACTTTAATGTGGGTAATTGTAGAGATTCATAAGCTCAAAAGGCACTCCACATACTGTGGGTGTGTACAGTCTACTTTGGGAGAAGGGATTATAAATAACTAACCAGGATGTCCTGTGAGTACTGTGATGGAGGCTGGTACCTTGATGGAAACAGTATAAGGAAAAAACTTGGAGCCACCATGTCGGTGGCTACCCTTGAGCTATATTGGTACTGCTCTGGCTTGGGGCTTAACAGCGTTGCTGACTCAGTGACAAACTTCCTTTTTGGAAGCCTGGCTCCTGACTTGCCAGCATATGACACTGTAAGTTCACCAGGTCTTCCTGTCCCGAACTGCCCAGTTGACTGTGAAGCTGCAAGATAGTAATAGCCAGGTAGTAATAGCCAGGGCTGCTTTCTACTTCCAGCTGGAGATCCCGAATGTACTTTTCTTTCAGGACCAGGGCGTGGCTGGGGATCTGTACAGGTGCTTGCCCTCTGCCTCAGGCTCACACATTAATGGTGGAGATGTTTTCCTTAAAGCAATTATTGAAAATAATTATTCATATGATTCCACGTTTGAGTCTCCATTTATCTGACGTTTCTGTCTGCTTATTTATTTACCTACCTGGTGTTGTTTGTGGAGGTATCCATCAATCAACTTTTGCTGTTACACAGCCCCCAAATCTCAGTGGCTTAGAACAGTAACACACATTTAATTCTTGTAGCTAAAGGCTGATCATATCCTTGGTCAGTTTTCCATCAAATCCATTTCCTCCCTCTTCCCCTGCCCAGGCTCATGAGTCAACTGGCTTTAGACTGAGTTCAGCCAACTAGAGACACTGGAGGGAGGTTGGACGGGAAGAGAAGGGGAGCAATCAGGGTACTTCTCCTCCCTTCTGCCTCAGATGGCTTCTTCAGCAGAGACTGTTTCTCTGGGGCTCCAACTCCCACTGGACAGGGCCACCATGGTTCCACCCTCTTGTTATTATAGGCCTTCAGCTCCAGTAACATTATCTCCTTCTTTTGTCTGTCTGGCTTGGGGGTGGTAGTGGCTCCCTGCTGTTGCTAAACCTTTTACCATCCCTTCTTTGGTGCTTTGCAACTTCATGGCTTGTGTAACCAATTCCCTATATTAAATTCCTCCTGTGTAGATACTTGAAGTGGTTTCTTTTTTCTGATTAGATCCTGACTGATACATTTTTCAAAAAAAGGAGTATTTCTTTTGTCTTTTATGTTTTTTTTTCTATAGTGCAGCCTCAGAAATAGGTATCAAACAACCCATTTTATTATCCCATAAAACACCTCCTAATAAAGCAGTGTAATGCAAAAAGAGCACTGGGTTTGGAGCCTAACTGATGTCACAGAACAGTCTATCAGCTGGTCACATTTTAATTTTTTGTGATCATTTGTAGTTATTTCCAGCACAGTTTCTTTCTCATTATAAATTCAGAATTGGAAGATGCACCTACAATTATAAAGTTATTTAAAGCATTCATGTCATATTGGAAGAAATTTATGTGCATTTAAAGGATATTCTCTAAATGGCCAGGAAATACATTTGGCCACTGATGATACCCTAGGTATTCCAAATTTTTTGGTTCTTCCTAGCTTTCCTGTGGAACCAAAAGCATGTTTCCTGGGGCAGCATGAGTGTCACAATCCCTGTCTTGCAGGCCGACTTGAGATGGATTTCCATCTCAGGAGCAAAAGTTGCCTCTTGCCCCTTCTCCTTAACATCCCCTATTTGGGGACTTGCTCGAGGGGAGAGGTTTGCTTTGATTCGAAACAGACTTGCTGTGATGGAGTCTTTTCCAGTTTGAAAGATGCCAGGATGATCAGATCTATTTTGTATTAATCTATCGATAGAATAAGAATTCTTTATGGAATGGCTATACTAAACATACTGAGAGAGCTCAAAGAACTAATACCTAGTATTCAGGTCCACCCAGAGTGGACCCATTCTCCTTTTGTGATCTAGAGATGACCTAGAGCTAGGTTCAACTTTCAGTGCTCTGTTGGAAACTGGTTCCTCCCAAATCCTTTGTAATCTGAGTTGGTACCTTCAAGGCTAACTCTGAAGGGTGATTCCCCTATTAGTGCCGCTTGAGTCCCAGAATTCTCATAGCGTATAGCCCAGTGAAGGGAGCTAGGCAGGCACAGATAAATATCCCAGCTCTGCTCTTACTAGCTTGTCATCTTGGGCAAGTTACTTCTTTGAGCCTCAGGCTCTTTGGTGGTGAAATGGGGGATAATCGTGGCTATTTCTTATGGTTATACCTGGCACATAGTAGGTAAACAGTAAATGGTAGCTCTTTAATATCATATCATCATACTTAATCAGATAAAAGACTTTTGAGTCAGGGGCTCAAGACTACAACTGAGCTACAGAGGGTAGCTGAGCCCCCTAGCCTTTGCTAATATAACTTAAAAACTGACAGTTTTTATTTTAAAAAAATTTTTAAATTTTAAATTAATTTTTTAAATTGGAGTATAGTTGATTTACAATGTTGTGTTAGTTTCTGCTGTCTAGCAAAAACTGACAGTTTTTAATATTACCATTCTTCGTAAATGTGATGTTTGCTCATTTTGACTTCTAGCTGGTCATCAAAGCTCTTAGAGTTCAGAGAAAATGTCAAACTTGACCAAGACTATCGTTTATATATTGGAGTGCTGGGAGGGAATGTGAAGGTGATGGTAGAATGAGTCCTTTTTTTTTTAGACTGTTTTAAATCCTAAGCCAAATTGGCTTCTAAACAACAGTGAAAAATTGCTGTTACCATTTTTGCCATTTGTGATAGACAAATGCCACTTGTTTACTCTCAGCCTTTGGGAGATAATTGTATGCTTGCTTGTAGAAAAGACGAATTAAAGCAGGCAGTTTCATGTCTTAGGAAATCATGTTTTCTGTTGGTTTATCATCTGTTGTTAGTTCCTGCTCCCGAAGAGCAAACCTTATAATATTATCTTTAACAAAAGATGTAAGTATGACGTGGGATTTTCACGTTAGGAGATTTTAGTGCCTACTGGCCTGTGAGCTCCCTGAGACCCATAAATTTTCATCTTTGTATTCCTCAGCACGTAGCGTCATGTCAGGCTCAGGACTTCTTGTCAAATTCAATATTGAAATTTGCCCTTTCATTAGTCAACTTGATTTTCATTTAGTGTGACTTAACGTCTGACTAAGCTAAACGTCATTGTATCTATCATATGTGGTTGAGCAGTCTTTAGCCATGTCTTTTATGTAGCCAAAATGAAGCAGTCTCAGTCAGTTTTCTGTTTTATAATTTGCGTCGTGGATTATACTTACAGACAGGCTGAGGAACTGGTTTCACAGTCAAAAAGGGGGCCATGTCTGCCACTTCTTTGCCTCAGTATCATAATTTCCACACATAGACTGCAACCTTGAGGTCCACAAAGACTTATCTGAAGTGGATGAAATATCAGTTTTTCTGAATGCATGACTTTTTTCTGGTTTCTTCTGTCACTTTCAGAAATTCATTCAAAGAACTGCAGTCCAATGGGTGTGATCTCTTCTGTTCCCAGACTGGCCAGTGACATTATTCTTCACCCTCCTCAATTCTGCTGACAGACCATTTGGTGTTAAAAATACACAGTCATTGTGTATCATGTTTCTTAACTTCTTTGCATCACTGTCGTATGCATTTCCTGACTTAATGACTACACTGTCCAAACTGGGAGCACTGACGTTGTGACCACCAGATGTGGAAATCCTGCCCCAGGCTTGCCAGAGGACATCATTGAAATGACAGTGTGTCTATAAAATGATCACATGCGTGGAGAGTTCTGTTTTTGTTTTCCACTTTAGTAACTGAGGGTTACAGTTAGGGTGTTGCCAGTGTACTTTTGGATCACTCAGAAACTGGGTAGATGAATTTAACATTGTACAATACCACCTTTTCAATTGCAGAAGTAAAATTTTCAGCTTGATGATCAAGTTTGTTTTGTTTAGTTTTTTCTCAACCGTTTATATGTAGCAACACTCTGGCTTGATCCACCCCTACACACCCAAGAACCTGGAATTATCTACCCTCTTTACCCCTGAGTTTACTTTTAAAATAATCTGTATATACCTGCTGTTTCTTTTTTCTAAACCACATTGTAATATGGAGCCTTAAGTAGAAAGATGAGTTAAAAATATACAAAGCAGATTATTCACCAAGGCCACTCCTGCCCTTTGTGTGTGGGAGGGAATTCACTGTGAGCCTCAGCTGAGCAGGTTTTAAAGGCGCTCCCTTTATTAAAGCTTGCACTGTTGGACTTCCCTGGTGGCCCAGTGGTTAAGAATCTGCCTGCCAGTGCAGGGGACACGGGTTTGAGCCCTGGTCCGGGAAGATCCCACGTGCCGCGGAGCAACTAAGCCCGTGCGTCACAACTACTGAGCCTGCGCTCTAGAGCCCGCGAGCCACAACTACTGAAGCCGAGTGCCTAGAGCCCGTGCTCCACAACAGGAGAAGCCACCGCAATGAGAAGCCCGCGCACCACAACAAAGAGTAGCCCCCAGTCGCCGCAACTAGAAAAAGCCCATGCGCAGCAATGAAGAGCCAACACAGCCATAAATAAATAAATAAATAAATTTATTTTTTAAAAATAGCTTGCACTGTTGCCTTCTCCTGTTTTACAGCTGCTTAGATTAATTGAATAAAATTAATAAATTATAGTATGGCACACTCAGAATTATCTTGTTAATTAGGGACAGGGATAGCATGGGAAAATGAAATCTGCCGGTGATGCCTTTCCTCCTGGTTTTGTTCTGCCGATGCCACTAAGAAGCATCATGTGAAAGCAAGCTCACATTTCTGTATCCCTTTCTTTGTCTTGCCACACATTCTCTTGCAGGTGACAGCAAATAAACTGCAACTGAAGGAATTAGGGGACAAGGGACACATTTGTCCAGGCTGTTTGGTAGATAATGGTTGCAGTGCTTCAGTTAAAGACTCTTTCAGGAGCGTATGAATTACTTATTTGGTGTGCCTTTTTATGCTTTTTTTCCCCCCATAGAAACAGTATTATATTCATTGGTAAGATTTTGTAAGAGCAGTCTCTCAAAGCTTCTTTAATCCAGAATTTGAAGTATAGTTTTAGTGAGTACTATTTCATCTATACCATAAGTAACATTTTCTTCAAAATTGCTTAATACAAAGGTAATACAGGAGTATGTGAACATTTTAAGTTCATAAATGTGAAAATCATCTCACGGTAACATACCCTAACATAACTGCTTTATTGCTTTATATGTTCCTTTCCATATATATTTTCTTCATAGTTATAGACATAGTGCCTTTTATATTTTGCTACTTTTATCAAATTATAACATAAATACTGTCCAAGTTTCTGTGTAATCTTGATAATGATCAAGGATTACTTTTAATAGACTTAAAATACTCCCTCTTGGTGAAAAAGATGCAAAGACTTCAGTGGCTACTCTAGCATAGGAAATAGGGGAGGAACTGTCGGTGGGGAGATGGGCAGCAGGCAGATGCTGTTTTCAAGGAAGTGTGTCTGTGTTTGTACCTGTCTAAGAGAAGATGTAGCTCTTGGTCCCTCACTACTCCTGGTCACTGACTCCTGATGTTCTGTTGTGGGAAATAAGGGGCATTGCCCTCCAGGACCCAAGGAGACTTCCGATGAGTCGTTTGTATCTTACATGTCTGTTGGTTGGGGCAACTGCCTGTTTATGACCTGTTTAAAGAACATTCTTGGATTTGTAACTTTGAAACACTTGCCTGAGAAAGACAGGTGCTAACAGACATTCTTTGATCCTTAACATGCTTCTCCAGGATTTGGAAAGAGCTGTCTATTTTGAAAGAAATGGGTAAAAAGAAGCATAAGGTAAATAATTCTCTTATCCAAGATTGAGGACCAGTCAGAGGAAACTGTGCAGGTAGTTTCTTGCTAGAACGCTCAAGGCCTTAGTTATTGGGGATGGGGGTGGGGTATCTTGAATGGGATATTCCACTTTGAAGTTGGTTTTATAAAAACATGCCGATAAAAATATAATTTGAAATAGATTTTTTGTCAATTTTAGAAAAGTTATTTTATGTGGCACTAAATGAATCTCCCAGCCATTAAAGTATCAGGATGGCTTCTAAAAAACGGTCTCTTGTCAATATTGTCTAGGTTTCCTTCTCCCCAGGCCCCTCTACCACTTCTCCCCACTCCCCGCCTCACCAAAACACAGGGCTTTGGAAGTAGGGAGAATAATGACTGAATGTGAATCCACTGTAGCGTATCTTGACAACCCACTCATTTTATGCTTTAAATATAGTTATTACTCATTCTTTGCATATTTGAAGTTTAAAGTGGCAATTAGCCCGGGGGACAAGGGAGAAAAAAAAATATGACATGTTCTAGCTGCTTCACTGGTCCAGACTATAGGTCAGAGAAGATCTTGGATTTACCAGCCCAGTTGTAACATTGTATTCTGTTTTAAAAGTCAAGCCAAGGAAGTAGTAGGCGGCATAATCCTTTATCACCCTGTAAAGTTACAAAAATGTCTCAAGTATTTAGAGGTGTCTGGTTGTATGTCTATGAGATATGCATAATAGGCTGGTAGAAGTGTTTATTACATGCATGAAGGTTATAGGGTGTTGTCAACTTTAAACTTTTGTCTTGTAGGGAAGTGTGTTTACAAATCAGAATGATATAATCACCTGAAAAAGGTTTTCATTTTTGATTGGGAAAACTGTATCCTGTTTGTGCCATTTTTGTTGATTTTTGTCTCATCCTTTTGCTTGCATATACCCCATCTGTCTTTTTAAATCTTACTCATTAGCAATAGCTTATTATAATTATCCATCTGCTACCCTGGCTCCAATGAGCTGTAAGTGCTTCTTAATTTTACTGTACTTTTTGTGGCATTGATGTTGGTTTTGATCAAGAAAAGCCTTTTTTGCTAACTAGATTCAGAGCAGTGTGAGTTTGCAGTTATGTTTGTTTATTTTATAATCTCTGATCATCTTCCTTTTATCTAGAGAAAAGTCAGTGGGAGAAGGGGATGGAAGGGGTGAGGTGGGTACTGTATGACTTTAGATGATTCTTCTCTTCCAACCTCCAGTAATTTGGTTCAGACCCTTACCTCCTCCCCCATTATAAGCTGATCTGTATTAACTGGCTGAGGAAAATTACTGAATTTTTACATTGTGCACCAATATAAGCTGAAATCTTAAACAAGTGATTTGGATATTTTCCAGGAAAATAATAAAATTATAGCTAAAGTTTATTTCAGCCCTAGTTGCTAACTGGTATATTACATTGATAACAATCTTTTTTGGTTTTCCTCTTTTAAGAACTCATTCTCAAAGGGAAAATATATATCATTTGTTTTTAGTTAGTTGTACCATGTAATATTGTTGCTTAGTTATTTTTTTCTTTTTAGCTTTCATTTACCTCCAAACGAATGGAAAATATGATACATAGTCAGTACTTGGAAAGATTTAAAGGATCAGTTTTGCTGCATTTTTGATGCAACATCATTGGAATGTAGTTGTAATTTTTTCCAGTGGTAATTCCAGTGATTTGGCAGTATGGTTTTCCCATGGCAATAATATGTGAAATCTGGGATTTGCTTTTTTATCTTCATCTTTTGAATAACCACAGTATTCCCTTCACCCTTAAATGAAACAGACCTGACCCTGAGTTGTCAAAGTACAAACAAAGAAATTCCAGGTTTAGGACTTGTACTGGAGGGCTTTGCCTGTTACAAAGGTACAGTTTTTCAGAAACAGTGGATAGAGCAGAGGAGATGCAGCTGGTTTCACTGGGGAGCAGTTTGGTTCTTGGAGTGGTCATGAATTAATAACGGGAAAAGAGATGGCAATCTCAGAGGCATTCTGAACTTTTACTCTTCAAGGAAGTCTAGTTCATAAATTAGGCTTTTTATGAAAAGAGATTTTATTGAAGGGAAAACATCTGTTCATTGAAAGCCTTTAAAATCCACATTTTGACAACTTCAAGCACATTGCTACTTCCAGCTTGAGTAACACTTAAAACACATTTCCTTTTGAAAGTGCAAGATTTGCAAAAGAGACTTGTGCATTCTTTGGCCATTCTCAAATTGTGAGTTGAATGCTGGGTAATCGCTGCTGGCTCCTTAATCAGATTTAAAATTCTCAATCCTTCCTAGGTGTTTCTGCATACTTTATCTGAGTTGTTGTAGCTGTGTTATTACACCTTATTTGCCAGTTCTGTTTTTCTCTCTTGACATTTTGGCAGCTCTAGCATTAAAACCCTTTCATTTGTAATTCAGTTATATTTTAGTAGTTATCATTTGGTATTATAGTGATTTGTTTTGTTTTGTTTTGTTTTTCTTTACACTGGTATGAAAGTGATGGTATTATAGTGATTAGTTATTTTGCCCTTTCATTGCCCAAAGACATTTTAAGGGTTAATTAAATCTTTATATTTTAATCTATAAAGCCCTTTGAGACTCTCCAATATAGAGATTCCTTAAAGCTATTCTTTTTTTTTTTTTAAATAAATTTATTTATTTATTTTTGACTGTATTGGGTCTTCATTGCTGCAATGCGGGCTTTCTCTAGTTGCGGTGAGCGGGGGCTACTCTTTGTTGCAGTGTGCGGGCTTCTCATTGCGGTGGCTTGTCTTGTTGTGGAGCACGGGTTCTAGGCGTGCGGGCTTCAGTAGTTGTGGCTCGCGGGCTCTAGAGCGCAGGCTCAGTAGTTGTGGTGCACGGGCTTAGTTGCTCCGCCGCATGTGGGATCTTCCCAGACCAGGGCTTGAACCTGTGTCCCCTGCGTTGGCAGGTGGATTCTCAACCACTGCGTCACCAGGGAAGTCCCTAAAGCTATTCTTTTTTTTGTTTTAAGAATTTTTTTTTTAAATTTATTTATTTATTTATTTATTTATTTATTTATTTATTTATGGCTGTGTTGGGTCTTCGTTTCTGTGTGAGGGCTTTCCCTAGTTGCGGCAAGTGGGGGCCACTCCTCATCGCGGTGCGCGGGCCTCTCATTATCGCGGCCCCTCTTGTTGCGGAGCACAGGCTCCAGACGCGCAGGCTCAGTAATTGTGGCTCACGGGCCCAGTTGCTCCGCGGCATGTGGGATCTTCCCAGACCAGGGCTCGAACCCGTGTCCCCTGCATTGGCAGGCAGACTCTCAACCACTGTGCCACCAGGGAAGCCCTGTTTTAAGAATTTTTTAAAATATTTATTTTATTTATTTATTTTTTTGGCTGCGTCGGGTCTTAGTTGTGGCACGCAGGGTCTTCGTTGAGGCATGCAGGATCTTTCGTTGAGGCGCGCAGGCTTCTCTCAAGTTGTGGCGCACGGGCTTTCTCTCTAGTTGTGATGTGCAGGTTTTCTCTCTCTAGTTGTGGCGCGCGGTGTCCAGAGCACGTGGGCTCTGTAGTTGCAACTCGTTGAGGTGCGTGAGCTCAGTAGTTGTGGTGAGCGGGCTTTGTTGCCCCGCGGCATGTGGGATCTTAGTTCCCTGACCAGGGATTGAACCCACGTCCCCTGCATTGGAAGGTGGATGGAGTCTTTACCACTGAACCACCAAGGAAGTCCCTCAGAAGCTGTTCTTAAATGCACTGTTTTTGTATCTGTCAGGCATATGTTTATGGCTCAAAGAAAAATTAGTAAATCCTTCATAATTTCTAGAATTAGTTGATGAATTTGTTATCTTTTGTTGTCATGATTAGATTTTATGGGTTCAGCTGTCTAATGAAGAATGCCAAGAATTGAATTTAATTCAGTAACAAGTAGGAAATTCCAAAACAGTGTAAAGATGTGCAGCTTTTTCAGCAGGAAGTGGTGATGTGTCACTGTTGATTTACACCATAAATGGGGTTTCATTTACCACTTCCTATTCACAGAGTAGAAGAACCAAAGAAATCTGAAAACTTCTAGTCTGTCTTCTTTTTAGTATATCAGGTGTCCTTTCCTTTAAGGGCAAATAATATTTGCAGACCACTTGTTAGTCCACCTTTAAAAATAAAAAGTCCCCCTTTTCTAATATTGGATTTAACAAAATTAACATATTTGGCTGCCAGTGCTCATTTCACACTGTTGTCAAAACGTCTTCTAAATTTACCTTTTTTTTTTTTTTAAGTTTACTTTTAATGTGTTTTTCCTTTTGAACTTTATAATGTTTTATCTTTAGCATTTTTAATGTTTATTTATTTATTTATTTATTTTTGGCTGTGTTGGGTCTTCGTTTCTGTGCGAGGGCTTTCTCTAGTTGTGGCAAGCGGGGGCCACTCTTCGTTGCGGTGCGTGGGCCTCTCACTATCGCGGCCTCTCTTGTTGCGGAGCACAGGCTCCAGACGCGCCGGCTCAGTAGTTGTGGCACACGGGCCTAGCCGCTCCGCGGCATGTGGGATCTTCCCAGACCAGGGCTCGAACCCGTGTTTCCTGCATTAGCAGGCAGATTCTCAACCACTGGCGCCACCAGGGAAGTCCCCTCCTTTTGAACTTTAGATTTTCTAGTTCTCAAATAAGAAAACAGATAGTAAATTTGAATATAAGTGAATAAAATAAAAAATAGTTCTAAATATATGCAGTAAAGTTGGCACTTGGTGGAAATGTGCTTTTATGAACTTATAGAGTGTGTTTTTAAAAAAGAAGAATGCCTTGAATGCCTCTCTTTCAATCTAAGTAACATTCTTAACTTTATTTCTACTTTTACACATTTTTTCCAAGTCCCTTCTTTATTTTGGAAAAAAGAAAGTTTAAAGCTTCAATCTATGACTCATATTTTATCCTATTTCATTAATCTGTTTTTCTAATTAGAGCTTTTAGCTAATTATCCTGAAGTCAGCTACTCTAAAATTTTATTATTCTCCATGTTTAAAAGTCCACAGAAAAAACAAGCAAAATATGGTTGTCAAAGTTTCAAAACTGACAGGATCCATCTATACTGTATCTTCATTATTAATAATAAAAGTCTTGAGTAAGGAAGTGAATGTACCATTTCTTTAAAGTGGATTTCAATATTTGAGAAACTTTTTTTCTATTCCTGGAGTATCTCTGAAATGTAAATAGAGAAACCATAAAACTCATATTCAGATAGCCTAAAATCACAGATGTTTTTTGTTCCCAAATGTACTTTTGAAACAAAGTACATTTTTTTCTTTTTAATTGTAAAAGTGCAGTGTTAAACTTATACTTCTTAAAGTGGGTCAAAGGGGATAGATGACCCGTTTTTTTTCCCCTCCTTGTGCAGCACTGGGGTAAACCCAGCATTGGAATCTTACATTGCTATCATTCATTGAAAGGCTCAATATCCCAGAAATCGTGATTTTTTTTTTTTTTTATGGCTCTCTTGACTTCAGCCAAATTGGACTTTTAGAAGAACATCAGTGGGAACCACATGTCTAAAACTTCAGTTGAAGGAAGGTCCCTACTGTTTCTCCACCCCTGATTTTCCTGGGCCAGGCAAGGAAAAGTGACCATGTGACCCAAGATAGAAGAGAGAGCTGTGTGTGTGTGTGTTCTAACCTCCAGCACCCACAGAGCAAAAATAAATCAAGTCACAGCTTAGGCTGAAGGCCGAGACAACTCCCTGGCCCCCCAGAGTTAGTTCTGAAGGCCAGGAAAAGTCCTTCTTCGTACTCTTTTCCCACACTTCAGCAATGGTATCCTTTTACCCATTCACAAACCTGGGCAACCTCCCTGTTCTCTTGAAACAGAAAAGGTTTTGTTATTATATCTGTTGGCTGACTAATGTGACTTTGGTGTAAAAGAATTTTGTCCATCTGTTCGCTCTCCATGTTAAATCGTATCTAACTTGCGGAATGAAAGGAGGCCCAAGACTGCTCATTCCAAACTCCTTTTCCCTCTAAGGTCTGTTAACTGTGGACTTGGGCCAAGTTCAAAGTTTCTGTCCCTTTCTTTTGCTGGTCAAGCCCTCCCTCCAGGTCCACCACTGGTTTCTGTGAACTGTGATTGATAAGCAGTGCTTTGGGCATGTGCTTGGTTCATATCCCTCGCTAGAGCCTCACTGCCAGCCTCTGCCAGGTCTTGTTCCTGTGGGTCGCCCTGAACAATGCAGAAGCCTCAAGTATACTCCACCTTCTCTTCAGAGGTGTAGGGCAGACCCCTGCTCCCCGCAGCCGAAGCCTCTTCCCTGTCGCATTAGAGATGGAAAATCAGAGCTCCTTTGTTCCTCTCCCACGGTACCATTCCCAACGGTGACCACATGTGTATTCCTCCCTTGTCCTTGGCCCACATGGAAGCTCCTTTTCCTCCAGTTGGGGAAGGAAATGTCCTTGATACCCTTACTGGAAATCTGAGTGGTCAGCACTCCTTGCAGCCCCAAGCCACTCATCTGCCCCCTCACTTTCTGAGCTTGATCCCGTCTTTCTGTCACCCCGTAACTGGTCACCAAGGGCTCAGTCTATTGAACTGAGCACCAAGGCCCTCTTGGTATTGAACAAGTTGGGGAGGGGGTGGTGCCTGTTTTTCCCTGGCCTGAATCTTCTCGGGTGCCTTTCATCTCTCAAATTTGGTTTGATTTTTCTCCTGCCATGAATAAATGTGTGCCTCCCTATGTCATTTTTCCAGTAATTAGCCATTGCTTTTAAAAAATGATGAACAGATTTAGGCATACAAAAGTATACCTAATAGAAAACACTCCCACGTTCATGTACCACCCCTCACTTTTAGAAATAATAAATAACAAGTAGAGTTGAAGTCCCTGTGAACCCCTGTCTAATCCCTCCTCTTCCGTTTCTCTCCAGAGGTAACAGCTATCCGGATTTTGTTGATAACCATTCTTGCGTGTTTTTTAATATTTTAATTACACGTGGATGGATGTATAAATGATCCATACTGTTGTTTTTGGTATTGAAATTTTACAGAAATGGTTTGACTCTGTGTGCATGTCTGCAGTTGCTCTTTTCCCTGGACGTTGTTTTGAGCTTCATTCATGTTGATACACGTGACTCTTGTTCACTGCTCTCTAGTATTTCCTTATATACCAAGGTATTCTTGGCCTTGTATACCAGGGCATTCCTGTTGTTGCTAGTGCTTTGCTACGACCCGTAAAGAGGAGGCCTCCTCAGGGAGATGTGGACATTCTTGTATGCATCTCTTCAGGAAGGCCTGATCTTTAAATGCCAAAATTTGACTTTAACCCCGTTTTGAATTGGCCTTTGTGAATCTGGGTAAGTTGCTGCGTCTCCCTGAGCCTCAGTTTTCTTCAGCACAGGGGGAGGACTGGACTAAATGGTCACTAGAATTCTGTGGTTCCTTTCATCTTTCCCTCGGTGCCTCCTTATGCTGCATAATATGTATCAGTGATGAGCAACCGTTTAGCATGAGAATCAATTCAGAAAAAATAAAAATCTATTAGTGTGTGTGTGTGTGTGTGTGTGTGTGTGTGTGTGTTGTGTGTGTGCGTGTATGTATGTATTTAAATTCAGAATGAAAAATGGTTTTGTGTCCCTTGCAAATGTTTTCTTAGAAATTTAGATTTCCTGTTTTATTGACTAGATAAATATTGAGAAAACTGGCGCTTCTTTAAAGCCATCAAAAAATTAATGTCAGGGCATATTCAAGCAACATGGAAGCAATGATGGAGTCTTCTCTTGAGCATAGATGTTGGCTGTGCTGCCAGCCAGGTAGGCTGCATGCAGCCTGGTGGCTCATGGATTGCTCATGAGGTGGGATGACTCAGGGTTGTCATTTTGAACATGAATTATTGTATTATGTGCTGCCAAAAAATGATGCTTTCTAAAAGACTATTGAAATACAGGGGGCTTTGGACTTCCCTGGTGGCGCAGTGGTTAAGAATCCGCCTGCCAACGCAGGGGACACAGGTTCGAGCCCTGGTCCGGGAAGATCCCACATGCCGCAGAACAACTAAGCCCGTGCGCCACAACTACTGAGCCTGCGCTCTAGAGCCCGCGAGCCACAACTACTGAGCCCACATGCCACAACTACTGAAGCCCATGTACCTAGAGCCCTGCTCTGCAACAAGAGAAGCCACTGCAATGAGAAGCCCTTGCACCACAACGAAGAGTAGCCCCCGCTCGCCGCAACTAGAGAAAGCCCGTGCGTAGCAATGAAGACCCAACGCAGCCAAAGATAAATAAATAAATTTATTAAGAAAAAAGAAATACACGGGGCTTTTTGTGACCCTAAATGTAATCCTCTTCGGGAGCTATGTTTTTTGAGATTGCATAGTCCTTTTAAAGGGAGGAAAAAAAAAAATTGGTCCCTTACTGCTAGGATGAGCTTTGGTTCTTGCTGCTGCCGATGACTGCCTCCTCCTTTGCAGTCTCTAATCATCTGGGGCTAGAGCACAAGCCAGGTCTTTGGAGCTGTGGGCTTGGGAACTCTCCTAACAGTGAAGATCATGGTTTAACCCAGAGATGTTGTGGCAGCTACTTGGGTTGCTCGTTGTCCTTTTTTTCCTTCATGTTTTCTTTCTTGTTCATGGCTGAACATGAGGAGAAATTACCTTCAGAGAAGTACTGTAGTTATTGTGAAATTTAATAACATTCATGCCAGAGTAGTAGTGATAGCTGTTAGCATCTCTCTGTTTCATGTAGCTATGAATATAAAATTTTATTAAATAAACTTGTATTATTCTAACAGATATTATGATTGATCCAACAGCTTTCCCCTCTCTCCTATTTTTACCAGGATCGGGGGAGTGACCCAGCTCCAGGGATGGGCCTTGATTAATCTGAATTTAGGGATGGGTTTAGATTCATCCAATCTTGGTAACTGCCCGGGGCAGTGATTAGTTCAGGAGCTCAGTCTTGGCCCCCAGAACATGACATTCCCTTGGTTATAAATCCAGAAATGAGACATGAAGGAAAGGTTGCTGGAGGCTTTGGGGAAACATTTCCTCACTTTTAAGAGAGAGGCATAGGAAGATGATCTCTTTTCTTCTCAGTATTGCTGTTGTAGTCAGGAGCTGCTATCAGTCAGAGGATGAAATTGATACTCCCATGACGGCAGAGCCAAAGGAGGTGCAGAGAAATGAGCCAGAACTCCTGGACTGAGCCATCTCTGAACCCCAGCTCACCACTGGGCTTGTCATATGAGTCAACAAATTACCTTAAGCTAGTTTGATTTGGAGTTTCTGTTATTTGCAGCAGAAAGCATCCTAATTGATATAATTATATTATCATTCTTTTTTTAAATAAATATTTATTTATTTATTTATTTATGGCTGTGTTGGGTCTTCGTTGCTACGCGCGGGCTTTCTCTAGTTGCCGCGAGTGGGGGCTACTCTTCATTGTGGTGCGCGGGCTTCTCATCGCTGTGGCTTCTCTTGTGGAGCACGGGCTGTAGGTGCGCGGGCTTCAGTAGTTGTGGCACGTGGGCTCAGTAGTTGTGGCTCGCGGGCTCTAGAGCACAGGCTCAGTAGTTGTGGCGCACGGGCTTAGTTGCTCCGCGGCACGTGGGATCCTCCCGGACCAGGTCTCGAACCTGTGTCCCCTGCATTGGCAGGAGGATTCTTAACCACTGCATGGCCAGGGAAGTCCTATATTATCATTCTTATGACTGGTTATTCTTTTAATCCTGGAGTAGCCTCAGAAAGTTGTCTTTCCTTTATAGTAAGTATTAATGCACTATATATTCTACTGATATTATTGTCAAAACTAATTGTAATGTAGAGATCTTCATTTTCTTAGTGTCATAAGATTTCTCAGCATCCCTACTATTCTCACTAGAGTATGCTGACAAAACTTTGAACTTCCAAGGTTTTCTTAGCTCTCTCCACACTTAGTAGAATTTAACCTTTACTTAATTACACAGGGGTATTTAACCTTTCATTTAGGATCTACTGCATACATGTTTCTGTGTGCAACCTAACTGGCAAAGAGAGGATGGAACCCTTGCTTGATGTGAGAGCAATTCAGGACAGTATGTTAATAAACCCAGTAACACAGTATTGAATTGCTGTGCAAAAGCCAGGCCTGGAGGTAGGGATGGACAGGCCTGAGTGGAGAGGACCATGGGGTAGGGCGGCACCCTCAGAGAAGGCTGCCGATTGAGGTAGCCATGCACGGGCAGAGGGGAGGAGGTGCGGGGCCCAGTGAGAGAAACAGAGGCCGAAGTTGGAGAGAGGCTGGGAGGGTGGCGGCGTCGGGAGAGCGGTGCACCTGTGGGGAAGGCTGGATTGCCAGGCCGAGGAGGTTGGATCCATGGCTTCTTGAATAGGGAGGTGACATTACCACAGGGATTGTTGAAAGCTGTTCTCACAGTTGCATGCAGGGGAATTAGACCAGCAAGAGATGTTGGCACAGCGCCCTGGGAGGCTATTACCATAATCCATGCATGAGGTGACGAGATCTGCCGGATAACAACATCTGAATGTGTAATATCTTACATCTGTGTGGAATTTCAGAGTTCCCACAGCACAATCAAGCACATTATTTAATTTATCTAATGAGATTCTCTCAACCTTTTCTATGGATGGGAATGTGGAGGTTCAGAACAGATAGGCAACCTCCTAAAAGTTGTTAATGACAGAACCCAACCTGCAATCTAGGTCTTTTGACTTCCAGGGCCAGGGCTTTTCAATAATAACATAAGTGATATTGCCCATTTTTAGTGAAATTCAAGTTGTGCTAATTTGACTGTGCTCTACAGCATTTGTCTGTCAGCTGGCTTCGGATAGCAGCATCAATCAAAGCTAAATACCAGTTCACAGCTCTTATAAAATGTTGAAAACCTCTGAATAGTGAACAGACGGTTAAGTATCACAGATAATGGTAGAACCTCCTCCAATAACAGAAAGGTAATCCTTCTAACAAATACAAAAAACAAAAGGCTGGGTCAGTAGAAAGTTTCCTCAATGTTTCACATGAATGGAGAGTAACTGAGACTTAAGGGCGCCTCAAAATGGCTTTGTTGAATGAAGGTGGAAAAGTTGCCCATGACTCCTGACTACAGGTAAAAACAACCTTGAAAGAACCGGAGTTACATCTTAATAAAATAGAATAAGGAAAAGTATTCATTTGGCAGGCATTTTGATAGACATCATCTTTTACTTAAAATGTGAATGAACTATTAAAAGATGGAATGTTGGATGACTTTAGTCTTCCAGTTAAGAAAGTTATTTTCTGGAGATACAGTAAGTATTTTGAAAGTCATGAATTTTTCTTCTTTTTTACTGTGCTAAAAAAAACCCATACACACACATAAAATAAAGTTTACCATCTTAACCGGTTTTTCAGTGATCAGTGCAGTAGTATTAAGTATATTCACATTGTTGTGAAATAGATCTCCAGAACTTTTTCATCTTGCAAATCTGAAACTTTATGCCCATTAAACAACAGCTCTCCTTCCCCGCCCCCTCCCTTCAGCCCTTCATAACCACCATTCTATTTTCTGTTTCTATGAATTTGGAAAATTGTGAATTTTTAAAAAATGTTAACATCAAGAAACATTTATTTCTTGCTTACCACGTGTTGGGCATTGTTCTTGATGTGAAGACCAAAAAGAGATAAAGGCTAGAGAGAATCCCTAGAGGGTCTTTGTTACACTGGATTTGGAGATATATAAAAAGATAAATCACAATAAAAATCAATGTGTGTTAAATCTTAAATGAATGATGGCCACAGTGAATTCTGTGTGATGCTGACAATAATATTTGTGCTGTGTTGCTCAGTTTTGCTTCAGTGACTGCAGACCCTGCAATACTGAGGTACCTTAGAGGAGGAAATGTGAGCCAGATAACCTGGGGGTATTGGGTATGAGACTGTATTTGTTAACATTACATGGTTATTAGTGAAGGGAAAGAATAAGAAGCTGTTCTGCTGGATTAGCTTGGGTGTGATTGTTGCGTATTTCAAGATTCACAAGCATACGTGAAAAGGTTCCCTGGGGGAAAAGTGCCACGCAGAGAAGAAGGGGCAAATCCACTTGGTTTATGCCTTTGCCATATATGAAGCTGGAGCCGGCAAGCAGCCTTTTTGGGCGTTGTCAATGTTAATATGTAGAAATACTGTAATAATGTAGCCGTTGAAGGCTATTCTCCCTCGAAATAGCTGCAGTTAATGTTTCAGTCACTTTAGAGGATGCATAATAGACGTTTTCTTGAAATGTCTTAGAAACCACTTTAAGGGGTTCTGTAGAGAATGTGAAGGAGTAGAAACATCTGAAACAAAGCTGAGTAGCCAGATGATGAGGATTTAGCAAATTGCAACCGAGCTGTATTCACTAACTGGTCCCTTCACAAAGAGCAGCAGCCTGTTCCTGTTAAATGGTAGAGGATGCCGATATTTGTCAGGGACTTTGTGGTTCTTTGGAGCTGAAATTGCTGAGTAAGTTTTGAGCTACCATAGTGGGGGGAAATAGGTGAGGGAGGGGTTGAACTGTTGAGTGCTGGAGCCACAAATGACTTTCACATGCTACCTGTCAGGCTGGTTGAGTGCTTCTTAGCTTTGGCTTCAGGTTGGAATCACTTGGGGAGCTTTTGAAATTACTAGTGCGCAGATCCCATCCTTGACCAATTCAGTCAGAATCTCAGAATTTGGGGAAGGGAGCAGGCCTAGTCATGAGTATTTTTATTTTTCTTTTAAGTTCTTGAGGTAATTCTAAAGTGCAGCCAGGGCTAAAAGCCCTTTTAGCTATTTTAGCACTAGCCAGAAAGATGCAGGGAACATTTATTAACACGTATGTAAAGTACTTGCTAACTGTATAAAATAAACATGCAGGCTTTCTCATCCCTGCCTTCCGATAGGTGGGTTTTGTTTTGTTTTTTCTTTCTTTTAGCCAGTTGCAGATTCTAAAGAAGCAAATGGAAGGAGGTGGAAATAAAACAAAAAGAGGCCTCATGGCCTTCTTTAGGGAAGGACGGGGCACGAGGGGTGGGTAGGAAGCTTTGTTTATCTGTATTTCAGGAAGTGGAAAATATGGCATGTTCTCCATCTATCTAAATTATGTACCTTTGAGGGATGTGTTCCATTTGTGTCAAAATAATGAGGCATATAATACATTTCATTTAACATGTGTGGGAATTCTTTGCAGAGTAATTAGCATTCCTTTCTTCAGGCTGTATTCAGAGGAAACATACCATTCACACCCTCTCTGTGTTCACATTTTCCAGTGCGTTGGAGAGCTTTTTTTCAAAAGAAATCTTTGTCCTTTTCCTAATAAGACTTGGATTATATTTGAAGAAATTTAGCATGTCTTTCTTTCTTTTTCTGGCAGGAATTGATTTTAAAATCAGAACGATAGAACTAGATGGAAAGAAAATCAAGCTTCAGATATGGTAAGTAAAAAAAAAATATATGCACACAGCATTTCTACCTTAATCAGGAATTGAAAGTGGGAATTAAAAGGTGAATTGTGGTAAATTAGAGATATCGTTCGGTAGCTAAAACTTCTTTATCAGAACCAAGGGTAAATGGGTAGGTATTCAAAGGTATCTTCACCAGGAGTGGGATGGTGAGCATAATATCACTAAGTCTCACAGCCAGGAGAAATTTGAGAGCTCATTCTTCCAAAATGCTAATTTTATAGGGGAGGAAACTAAATTCTAAAGCGTGTCAGTTATTTTTCCATTGTAGTTGTTGCAGCTGTGAAATCAGATAAGGCAAAGTAGTCAAGTGGTAGGAACCCCAAAGTTCCTACCCCAAAGTGCTGATCTGGAGTCCAGCCTCTAAATTAAAGACTTGGAGTTATTTGCTTTCCTCCTTAGGGACTACTTGTCCTCATTTGTAAATTCATTGGTCAGACTGATGACATCTGAGTTCCCTTTCAGCTCTGATATTTTCTCATTTATTTGCATATTTCTTCTCCTTAAATAAAAAATGGGGAGCACTGCACTGGGGAATAAGGAAGGGAAAGGGCATGCCTGTCATCTCTCATGTTATAATATGCAAGGCAAAGATCTCTTTACGATCAGCCAACTCCGACTGGTTAATTCCTCAAAAATTTGTCACACTACAATGAATAAACAGGGTTCCTGCAGATTGCCTGGTTGAATATTTTTGGCTTGAACTCAAACTCTTAGATTTTTTTTTTTAACCTCCTTAATTGCTTTCAGTGTAGGGCCTTCCATGGAGCCACATAGATTTGGAGCCTTGAGGAAGGTTTTTGATGATGTTTACTGACCTAATGTGTGACAATAACAGCAGGAAACAAAGCTTAGAAATTTAGAGCATCATAGACTTAAGAAGGAAGCAGGGCAAAATTATAAAGTAATACATATATATCAGCTTTTTCCATAGGCTGTTTTTCTTCTTTGAATTTCAGAACCGGGATAGAACTAGAACCTTATATTGAAATCCGCCAGCCTTTCTTTGATAGGAAACTGGGACTTAGAGTGGTTAAATTCATCTGAAGGTATATGTCTGGGATAGTGATGGAGCTGGGACAACTACCCAAATCTCCTGGAACCTTGTGTCAGCTTCATGTATTAGCCTTGTATAGAGGTTCTCCGTATACTTCACTGGAAAACATTGTGTAGGTCACCACAAGCTACTCTTCTCATCTATTGGTATTTAATAAGAGTCAAATATTTTAAAGAAAAAAAAATTTTTTTTAAGGGGGAAGCAAAGAGAATCTCTGACTCTGTGCTGTACAGTCCTGATCATAGCAATAAGGAATCTTTCTAGGAGCCTGTGGGTAATCAGCTAATTAGAACCCCATGGCACTATTTATTAGTCCTCTTGGCAGCAAAGTAGTCTCCATTCAATCTTCATGGCCTGCATTTAGGATGGTAGGGTTTCTCCTCCATCCTTGCTGCAGAGCTGGTTCTAAATCAAGTAGCATGTTAGAATCAAAATATGGTTATTCTGGGCTTCCCTGGTGGCGCAGTGATTGAGAATCTGCCTGCCAATGCAGGGGACACGGGTTCGAGCCCTGGTCTGGGAAGATCCCACATGCCGCGGAGCAACTAGGCCCGTGAGCCACAGCTACTGAGCCTGCGCGTCTGGAGCCTGTGCTCCGCAACAAGAGAGGCCGCGCCAGTGAGAGGCCCGCGCACCGCGATGAAGAGTGGCCCCCGCTTGCCACAACTAGAGAAAGTCCTAGCACAGAAACGAAGACCCAACACAGCCAAAAATAAAATTAATTAATTAATTAATTAAAAAATTTATTTTTCGCTGCGGTGCGCGGGCTTCTCGTTGGGGTGGCTTCTCTTGTTGTAGAGTGCGAAGAGTAGCTCCCGCTCGCCGCAGCTAGAGAAGCCCGCGCGCAGCAACGAAGACCCAACGCAGCCAAAAATAAATAAATAGATAAATAAAATATGGTTAGTCTGCTCAACGGTGTTTGGCTCCTGTTTTCCTCATGATTTGTTTGCTGAGTCCTAAACAAGTGCCTGTGTATCTAATCCTGATCAGTGAGAGGATGGCAGGATAAGATGATGGTAGTGTGAGGCCAGGGCCTGCACTAAACAGCCAAGGCCTAGAATGCTTGAGTCTCATTCAAGGGTATGAGCTATTTAGTGGCAGAACTGGGACCACAGCCCACCTGAGCCTGTTTCCTCTTCTGTAGAACAAGGATGATGGTAATACCACCACACTGGGCTGTGGTGGGCATCATTTGAGCACCATGTGAAAGTATTTTATGTAAGGTATACATTTTATGTAAGGTATACATAAATGGTAAGGTATTTATTAATGTTTTAAATTTACTATATTTCCCTTAGGCCTTTATCTCATTTGGGTTTGGTATGTGTTAGATTTTTAGTATATTTCCACAAATGCTTCTTTTTTAGTGTATTTCCACAAATGCTTTTTTTTTCTTTTAGGAATATTTATTTTTCCCAGATATCAAGGAAATTTGACTTCCTTTATAGGGGTTGCTTTGGTAATGTAATTCGAAATGTTGGCATTTTTCAGAATGTATTTAGATGGTACGTCATCCTCCAAAAAAGCAAGAATAAATGCAAGTTGATGTAATTTTGAGGTATTGTTCATATTTTGAAGTCTTTGTCAACAATTGTGTGTTGAGCTCCACGGTCTCATTTAATCACAGGCTCTAGGGCTGAAAAAGTTCTTGAGGAGACCCATTTTAGTGTGCTCTGCTGAGCAGAATTTACATGGTAGTAAGTCCAGTCCAACTGCTTGCTTTGTACAGAAATCAGACTTTCAGTCAAGAGAGCAAAATGCCTGAATCATTGGGCATTTATAAAAAGGATTAGAACTGCCTCTAGTAGTCCAAGAAGTTAGAACTATTCTCTATTCTGTTCCTCATCTGACTGGCGAACACAACATTGCCAGTTCCTAGCAGGACCATGCATTTTCCTGTGGCTGCTTTTGTCATCAAGGTCCAAGTTTTTCACCCAAGTCATTGTGAGCTCCTGACAGGCTTCCAGAGGCACAACAGGCTCCCTTTGTGTCTCGTTCCCCATCTCCCTGAAACCACTGCATTTGTGAGCAGACCACAATTATATCTCCTACAGCTTCGAGTGTCTCCTCAGCGATACTGGTGATGACTTTGCAAACCACTCTCTCCTTTGTTTCACATTTTAGGGACACGGCGGGTCAGGAAAGATTTCGAACCATCACGACAGCATACTATAGAGGAGCTATGGTGAGTGTGTTTTAGGCTTTTGTGGAAGTAAAACATGAATGTTCATTCGTCAAGTTTGTAGGATTCAAGCTAGAGTCTAGTACATTGGAGAAAATAGATTTTTTGATGTGCAAACAAGACATTTAAAGGGGATTTTACGTTTTGTGTTTAGTAGCTGTGTACTCTGCCATTGGTCTTCATTATATTAATCACGTAATTAGCTTGGAGATGTCTTAGAACTCCTCCACACATTCTGAGTGATCGTATATTTTTGTGCTTTGTCCTTTTATTAATACCTTTGCCAAATCTTAGCAGACCACAAGCTCTGTGACTAAATACTCATTTCTTGCACCCTCTCCCCATTCAGCCCTGCCACCATCATCCCTTATCTCTCACCAGGTCCACAACATCCACTCCTATTGGCTCATCTCTCTGGAGTCTCCTCCACCAGCATTCTGCCAGCTGGCCAGGAAGTAGCCAAATGATCTGTGACTCTCTGAGGCTTAGAATCTGGTGAATCTTGACTACCAGGTCCTTCTGTGCTATATCCTAGCCTTATCCTTGTTATCATAACCTCATCACTTGGCTCATTTCCGTCCTAAGATGCTTCATCTATACAACCCATTATATTGTTGGCTCAGGGTAGATTCTGTGTGGTGCTGTGAGTACAGTGGTGAATAAGGCGACTTAGAAGCTGAGCTCTACTGAACCAAGCCTAAAACGTCTGACCCAGAACAGGGCTTTATCTCTGGCTTTTAGGTCTAAGCCAGGTATAACTTGGAGCTTTAAATGATGATGAAACCCAGTATGCTCAGAGAGTCTTGGAAGGTTGAACAGTTGAGATCATGTAAGCCCAGCCTAGTAGACTCTGGGGTGCCAGCTGCCAACTTACCCAGCTCATTGCATGAAAGACCATTGTGCTCCTGAGAGTGGTGTGGACGTGACGGAGCTGTAGGGGTCTTAGCTGTCCCTTTGCCGCAGGAAGGTGCGATCTGAATCCACAGATCCCTCTATTAATATGCTGCTCTCCCTTCCTCCTCCACTGCCACTCACCCTCCAGTATTTGAGTGCCAATGGCATCCCCACACAGAAGTTGGGGATTCCTTTTGCGAATTCCTTTTCGAAGCTCTACCACCTTGGGACTCTATACCACTAACCATTTTATATGTATGTGTTCTCCACCCTATAATACTTTGAAGATTGTAAAAGGTCATCCTTTTAAGAAGGGCAGTTGTCAGCTACTCTCTACTTTGCTTAGATTGGAATCAAAGGGAAGGGACTTACCTTGTGTGGAGAAGTTTGTTTGTTGCTTATTTCCTCCAGAAAGGATTTTGGGGGTAAATAAGAACATCTTAACAGGGATGATTTAGAATAGTTTATAGGTAATTTTGATTAGAGGCATCTTATAAACACAGGCCTTTATATTGACCAATTTTTTTATTTTCTAGGAATGATGTACTGATACCACTTGCAAGCTTGTTTTCACTACAGAGTGGGCAAGAACACTTAGAATGTGGAGCAAGTGTCTTCCTTGGCTGTGTAGCTCTAGTTCATGGTATAAGGAAAGAGATCATTGAAATGTGTTCTTTAATTTAGATTTCATTTATCTACTGCCTAGCCTTTTTTCACATTACTGCAAATAATTAGAAATTGTTGCTCTTCTAAGATATCTTGTCCTTTTCATTTTGAAGGTAGGGATTTTTGTCTCTTGTTTTGCTATGAATGCCAGTGCCTTACACATAGTAGATGCTCAATAAGTACTTGCTGAAGGAGTGAATCAGTGAACAATTTCAGATCTAGAAACAATCTTAGATACGTGTTCAGGAAATCCTGCTCTACTTGAGTCTTTTTTTTTTTTTTTTTTTTTTTTTTTTTTTTTTTTTTTTTTTTTTTATAAATTTATTTATTTATTTATTTATTTATGGCTGTGTTGGGTCTTCGTTTCTGTGCGAGGGCTTTCTCTAGTTGCGGCAAGCGGGGGGCCACTCTTCATCGCGGTGCGCGGGCCTCTCACTATCGCGGCCTCTCTTGTTGCGGAGCACAGGCTCCAGACGCGCAGGCTCAGTAGTTGTGGCTCACGGGCCCAGTTGCTCCGCGGCATGTGGGATCTTCCCGGACCAGGGCTCGAACCCGCGTCGGCCCTGCCTTGGCAGGCAGACTCTCAACCACTGCGCCACCAGGGAAGCCCTCTACTTGAGTCTTGGATCCTGCATGTCATCTGTTCCAGTGGGATGTGGGGCCGTTGTGTTCCCATTTCAACAGGTGGTGGTTCTGGCAGGTTTAGTTTGGTTGGCTCAGATATGCAGCGTTTTGGTAAGCACAGTACTGAGTCTGACACCGTGGCAGCATCCTTTGGTCTATTTCAAACTATTCAGCAACATTTGTAGGCATAGCAGTAACCCTGATGGACAATCGGGCTTTGGGGGGAAAAGGGACTGTATTATTGCATTATCGCCATTTCTCAGTACTGTCTTGTGAACTCTTAGGAGGCCGTTGTTGTTAAAGGTATGTATACTAGATATATGAAGTTTTTACCTGGTATACCGGAACTTGTATTTCCAGCTGATTCATAATATCAATTAGCTTACAAACATAGGGAATAGTCAAAGGGTTTCTGCTACTGAAACCAAAGATATAAATTAATAATTGTTGCCAATTATTGAGTCCAAGCTGTGTCCTGGATTCTAGGTAAAGTACTTTACAGATAATATCTCAGTAGATCCTCAAAAATCCAGTGTGGAAGATGTGCTGTCCTCATTTCCCAAACGCAGACTGCGAGGGATAAAATAACTTCTCCAGGATCTCCCAGGTAGCATGTGGTGGAGCCCAGACTTGATGCCTCTGACTCCAGAATCTGTGCCTTTAACCACTACACTGTGTTCACACTTCCTGTGCTAACCACCCAGAGTGCTACTTGACAGACAGCAGTAAAGATCAAGGTTGTCCACATAGCCCAAAGGGAAGTAAAGCTCTGGCAATTTTTTGCTTAATTTTACTATTGTAGGTAGCTAAGCTGTTTGAATCAGGAATTATTCAGATTGCATTTTGAGGCTTTTAAAAATTATGATAAAATATATGTAACATAAAATTTAACATTTAAGTGTACAGTTCTCCACTTTGATTTTTTTTTTTTTTATTACCTTGGTAATTGTAAAATCTGCTTTACAGTGTAGCCAAAGTTAAACATTTGCATTTGAGGCTAGGAGGAGGGAGGATAGAGAAGAATGTTGTTTGTCATTTAAATTTAAATCATAATGTATATTTTTCTGGTTGTCAGAAGGTTACATGTAGTATAGAAAGCTTTGAAAATCCTAAGAAATCATCTAAAATCCCACCACCATAAGAGATAGCTTCTGTTAACATTTTGCTATGTTTCCTGGATTCTTTTATCTATGTGTATTTTATTTGATTTATATTTATTTACATTTATATTTTGTATTTATTTACAAAGTTGGAAGCCAGACCCTGAAAGATTTTGCCTGCTATTTAAGGAATTTTAATTATGAGTACAATGGCGAGATGCCAAAGGATTTTAAGCAATGAAGTGATAACTCTGGTACCCTTATGGAGAGTGGATTAGAGGAGGTTAAGAATGAAAGCAGGGAGACGTAAGTCATCCATGTAAAGGCTAATTGATGAGAATGTGAGTAAGGCCTTGCATGTGGGGTATCAGACTGTGGAAATGTGGAGGTTGTTGACTCTACAGGACTTAGTGACTGACTAGTGGTGGAGCAGATTACTCCCAGGGGTCTGCTTGGGCTGGCTGGCAGGGATGTATTGCCCTTCAAAACGAGAGTACAAGGAGGAAGAGAAGATTTGAAGGGGACAAAGACAACTTCCTATTTCACTTAGTTGAGTTTTCGGTGACCACAGGGGCCATCTGGGAGCCAATGCCCTGTCAGTGTTCTCCAAGGCACACCTGACCCCTGTCTATGTCTTCGGCCTCATCTTGTGCCCTTCTCCCGGTGGATCTGGGCACTCTTGCCAAGCTGACAGTCTTTTACTCAACCTAGTAGGTTCTGGGCCTTCCTGGTGAGCAAGATATTCATCACATTTCTGCTATGTCCCAGGCACTGAGGGCTTCCCCTCTTCACTCCAGCCTCTACCCCTTTGCCCAGTTCAAGTCTACTCAGTCCTCAGGCCTTGGCTTTAATGTCATTTTCTCATGGAAACCTTCCGTGGGCCACCCCAGCCCCTCAGCCAGATTAGGTGAGCATTTTTACTCAGAGCTCCTCATGCTTCTTCATAGCGATTGTCTAAATTATAATTAATTATATAATTATTGGTTCATTGTTTTCTTTGCTAGCCATCCATGAGAAGAAGGGGCCTTGTCTATCTTATTCACTACTAGTAGCATTTGGTATACTATCAGGCACATAGTAGGTGCTCACTAAATATTTGTTGAAATGGATGGACGGGGGGTGGATCTAGCACTTAGTACACAAGTGTGGTCTTGTGATACAGATTTTGGAATAGGTAACGTACAGGTGTCAGTTGAAACATTTAGAAGATAAACCGTTTAAAAATACCAGACATGGGGTCTTCTAAAATATGATGACGATGCTTTTCATCAAACTGTGTAACAAATGCATTATATTTTAAGTGTCTGTGATTTACTTAGACAAATAGTAACTTTTTTTAGTTTAGTAACATTTCAATCAGTTCATATAAAAAGAAATAAATCTAAAGCCATATGGTTACAATCTTAGTATAAGAATCAGAAACAAGATAATTTCTACTTAGAATAAAGAAGTGCACAACAGAAGCGATTACCTCTTACTCTCAATGTTACCTCTATTTTAACTTAAACATCCTTTTAGCTTCAGTTGGTGCCAGTTTTATTATATGAGGTCAGGTAGAAAGGGTGTATCACCTTTACCATAATTACTAATTCATTAAAGGTTAAAAGTGAAAAAAATGTTAACAGAGTATTTATTTACATGGTGAGACAATGGAAGATTTTATTTATTTCTGTTTCTCTGTACTTCAAATTTTTATTATAAATTCCTTTTATAAAGACAGAAAAAGGACAAACACAAGGTTTCTGGAGGAGAAGAGTACATTGACATTATATTCTTTAACTTTAAATGTATAAAGTACTAAATAACGGTCTTTTTTCCTCTTATAGGGAATTATGCTGGTCTATGACATCACAAATGAAAAGTCCTTTGACAATATTAAAAATTGGATAAGAAACATTGAAGAGGTATGTATGGAAAGAGAATGGATACTAGAGAAGAGTCCTGCTGGGTGCTTATAAAGGGCTCCTCTGTCTCCCTATCACTCAGCTGAGCTGCTAGGAAGTAGGGCGCGGGCAGGTCAGGCCCTCTGCTCTGAGGAGTGCCAGGGAGGGTGACATCTCTGGTACCGCCAGTCTGACTTCTCTGCTGGACTTGGGGGGTGCAGACAGAGGAGCAGTTTCACAGAATTTTAAACTTGGCCCTGATCTTGAAAATAATTTAATCCAAGCCCCCATTTTACACATGAGAAGACTGAGGCCAGGAAGAGGTGACTTGCATGTGCTCATAGAGCCTTTAAAAAGGAGAGCGAGGATTAAAACCTTGGTTCTCAGGTTCTGTCTGTCCCACCAGGCTGTTTGACGGGCAAAAATATATATTTATTCCGGCAGTTTATCATTTTGCCCTTCTAACATTTTCTTCATCTTAGATATTTAAAATTTGGTTTAGTTCCAGTTTGATTGGTATGAAGATTTTTTTAAATGTCTTTGACATTTCAGAAAGAAATCTGACTCTGAAATAATTTCATACACATTTATATTAACCTACGTGAATTTATTGTTTAAGTAGTTCAGAATCCAGAATACCTTCCGCATTGGCTCACTTAGTACTGAGGTTTTCTCCCTTCTTTGACCCAAACTAACATTTGGAAGTTTTTTTGTTAGATAACTTTAACTTTTATTTTTGTTTGTTCATGTACCAAAAAAGACATGAGAATGACTGCAAGCCTTTGGGAAAAAAGTTCGCATGGACTCTTATGCTGTAGCTTTCCCCTCCTCTCACCTTTAAAATTTTTCTGTGAATCAGGCCTTGTGTTGAGTGAAAGATTATTTGTCTTATAATTAAATTTCTGGATCTGTTTCTGACAGGTTAAGATTTGCCTGTTGAGTAACTGTTTTTCTCAGGTTGTTAGTCTAACATACTGTTTTCTCCCTGCAGCATGCCTCTTCAGATGTTGAAAGAATGATCCTGGGCAACAAATGTGATATGAATGACAAAAGACAAGTGTCAAAAGAAAGAGGGGAGAAGGTAAATTTGAACTGAATGCATAAAGATTGGAATCTACTCACATTAAGCATTCATTTTCTTACTATTATTTAATTATTGATTTAAGTTTTTAAAACATCTATATTTTAATCTGTTAAAAAAACAACAAAAGGGTTGTAATCCATACTTGAATGGTATGAATTAGTATTCGAGCTCCAACTCCATATACTGTGTAGTCATGACTCATTCCTAAAGAATTTGCTGTTTTCTGGGAGATACAAATTGGTCCTTTTTCAGATTCCTGCAGCTTAGAGTTCAGGCTTTTTCTTCCGTATCTGTGTGTAAATACCCAGTTTTGAAGTTAAACCAGTTCATTCTCTTTGAAAAAAAGTAGCAGGATAGGTGAAGTTTCAACAGTAATCATTATTCAATTCATTTTTTTTTTCAGGAATATTTTACTACACATTAGATTTAGGTCATTATGGAGTTTTAGACTCTTCATTAAGCTACGGATATCATTTATAGGCATTTCTCTATTTTATGTCCTGCAAAACAAGAGTTTATTACATGTACGTATTCATTTCTATGACATTTTCCAAATTGACTTTAGAGGCTTCAATTTTTTAAGTCTTGGAATTTTGCTTTAGACTTTTTTTTAGTGATACGCGCAAAATGCATTTTGTTTTTCAATCTGACTGCGAACTTTTTTCCCCTAAAAACATTCACTTAATCTTGGTGTTGCACATGAACTGGGAACTCTTTGGAAGTAGATGGAAATGTAGAAGAGTTCACAATTTGCCACAATCAATAGAAACCCAAGCAGTGAGTACTTAGTATTTTAAGCATTTGTTCTTTTATGCACCAATTTATTAAAAAATAATGAAAAGTTACAATAGTAACTGTTGGAGGTTTGTACTTTGGGAGCAGATAAAAGGGGTAAATGTATCCCAAATTAATGATAGGGGTGAATGTCTCATAGGTTTGCTAGTGATTTTATTAGAGAACTACAGGTATAATAAAAAAAAAAGGGAAGTACTTAAGTTATGTTTTGAGTGGAAGTGGTGCCATTTTACTTACTTGTGGTGATGAAGTTAGATATCTAAATTTCAAACATGATACAGTAGAAGAAAGCAAAGAAATTTGAGAACCACAGGAGTTCTGAACTAGGTACTCTCCCTTTAGGACTCTGAAAAACCTAAAAAAATATAAATGCTCTATACGTTCAAGAAACTTGCACTGAATTTAAATGTTTCTCTTGTCTTTCAGTTAGCAATTGACTATGGGATTAAATTCTTGGAGACAAGCGCAAAATCCAGTACGAATGTAGAAGAGGTGAGAAGGAATTGTTTGGTGACTTGTTATGTAGTAGCATTAGTGTTTTAGGTGCCTGTGTTCAAGCAACTCTCCAAGCCTTGATATTTTCTGACTTAGTGAATGCCTTGTGGGAACTCCACTTCCATTCTGTAAATGTTTATGCTTCTGACTTTTATGTGGATCCTGGTTGTTGGATTTCTAACACCCGTCCTCCACATGGGATATATTAGATTGCTCAATTAAGAGTCACTGAACAGGGCTTCCCTGGTGGCACAGTGGTTAAGAATCTGCCTGCCAGTGCAGGGAACATGGGTTCGAGCCCTGGTCTGGGAAGATCCCACGTGCTGTGGAGTAACTACTGAGCCCTTGGGCCACAGCTACTGAGCCCGCGGGCCACAATTACTGAAGCCCGCACGCCTAGAGCCCATGCTCCTCAACAGGAGAAGCCACTGCAATGAGAAGCCTGCAAAGAGTAACCCCCGCTCGCTGCAACTAGAGAAAGCCCGCGTACAGCAACGACGACCCAACACAGCCAAAAAAAACCAAAAAAGGGTCACTGAACAGAAGATGGAAGTTCAGGTTAAGTTCAGTTTTGCCCTTTGTTTGGGAAGCTGGAAATCCTGCTCTGGCCGACCAAGCACAGTGTCCTCTGCTCATTTATCATCGTCCATGTCATCCTACAGTAGCGTGTAGCACAGTCTTAATTACTTTCATGTCTGCACTCTCTCAAGAGAGAATTAAACTGTTAGCTTATTGAACAGATTCCCTTAGTGTCCATGTTTGAAGTCGATTAAGCATGATACATTTTAACACTATGGCATTAAGTAGAAATAAGAAAGTGTGTTTATCAGAGAGTAGTTTTAATAAGTTTTCAGTAAGTTAACTGTTAAGACCAAATTATCTAAGGTCTTCTAAGAATAGATTTTCTTTGCCAAGCGCAGAGTTGTTGATAATATTTTCTTTTTTAAAAACATTTTTAAAACTGATCATAAAAATAATACATGTACTATGTGTTAATACATGTAATTTATTTAACAATAAAACTGATGGTTTCATAAACATTTAATTTCTCAAGCTGTTCACTCTTCACCATGACATATGGCTAAAAATTGAGACTTAAGTGACTCAACTAGTGGACGCTGATCAGAACTTTTTCTTTCTTTTAAATAACTAACAGTCATTTCTTCAGGTTGGCTAATGGGTGTTAGGAAACAGGAAGCCTCTACTGATTTATTTACTCAAGCATAGATACGCAGAAGAATGCTTCCTTCTGCTTGCTACAAAAGGATTTCCTTTCATCAGAAAGAGGGGAGCCTCTTCAGTCAGGTTTAATGGTGGAGACAGGAGAAAAGCTTGCTCACTGAGATGGCCCACGTAGGATTGCTGCCATGGAGTGAGCTCTGTACCCTGGCTTAATGGAGCAGGCTTCGGTCTCTGTTAGTCCTGTGCCCTGATCATACCTGTGATTTAGAGAGAGTATTGAGCTGGGAATTCCCTGGTCAGGGAACTAAAATCCCGCAACCCGCTCGGTGTGGCCAAAAAAAAAAAAAGAGAAGAGAGCATTGAGCTTTGGAAATATAGACCTGGGGATTGCCCGAGCTGCTTATTCTGGCCAGGTATTCTGCAGAAGTTAGCAGTTTTCCCAGAGCTTTAACTTAGCCTCAAAAACTGAGATGGGCTTACTTAGAAACTTTGACTCACAGGTGACCAGTGTGACAGTGAGACACTGACAATGAGTGATAATAGTAGTTATCATATTGCTTCTTTTTGACTGGTTTAATAATAATCCTTTTGCTGAACATTTTTGGGCATTAGGAGTGATTGGAAACAGACTGACATACCAGTGGTTTAGCATGGAGACAACTGAGGAAGCCTTAAGAGTCACGTAGAAACAAAGTAGGGATGATAGTTTTTTTTTAATTATTAATTTATTTATTTATTTTTGGCTGCGTTGGGTCTTAGTTGCAGCACAGGGGATCTTTCATTGCAGCGGGCAGGCTCTTCAGTGCGGCAGTTGGGCTTCTCTCTAGTTGTGGCACACGGGCTCTAGAGTGCACGGGCTCAATAGTTGTGGCTCATGGGCTCTGTAGTTGTGGCACTTGGGCTCTCTAGTTGTGGCACATGGGCTTAGTTGCCCTGCGGCATATGGGATCTTAGTTCCCCGACCAGGGATCGAACCCCTGTCCTCTGCATTGGAAGGTGGATTCTTTTTTTTTTTTTAATAAATTTATTTATTTTTGGCTGCATTGGGTCCTCGTTGCTGAGCGTGGGCTTTCTCTAGTTGCTGTGAGTGGGGGTTACTCTTCGTTGCGGTGCGCGGGCTTCTCACTGCGGTGGCTTCTCGTTGCAGAGCATGGGCTCTAGGTGCTCGGGCTTCAGTAGTTGTGGCTTGTGGGCTCTAGAGCTCAGGCTCAGTAGTTGTGGCGCACGGGCTTAGTTGCTCCGTGGCATGTGGGATCTTCCCAGACTGGGAACCAGGCCTCAAACCCGTGTCCCCTGCATTGGCAGGCAGATTCTTAACCACTGCGCCATCAGGGAAGTCTCTGGAAGGCGGATTCTTAACCACTGGACCACCAGGGAAGTCCCAGGGATGATAGGTTTTAAAAACGTTTGGCTTGGGTTTGGGTCAAGAGGCACTAGGCATAAAATGCCACTGAGATTTGTCCTGCTTCTATTTCACTGATTTCCACGGTGGGGAATTTAGCTGAGCTGTAGGAACTGTTGGGATTTTGGAGTGTTGTGACACGGGAGGTTATATATTCTCAGGTATAAGAGGGAAAGCAATTTGAAAGAGAGGAGGTTGGGAATAAAAGGTGGAGATTTTTGTGAAAACAAATTTTAGAGCTATAGGGTAATTCATAATTATTCCTTCAGTTATTAAACGGATATTCAGCATCTCCTAGACCAGAAACTGTGCCCCACTCTGGGGATGCCCAGGAGCTTTAGAGCCTCCGCCTCCCAAGTGATCTTATTATACCCATAACTCAACAAGTGTCATACTAGGAACTTGTGCCAGATGTTATGTGCAGAAAATATTCGATGAATGACAGTTTGATTACACTGGAAAACCTTTATGATATGATAAATGAAAAATAAGTTACAATAGTCATGTGTCTACTGTGATTGCAATTATGTTCTTTTCTCAATTAAAAACCTCAAAGTAATATATTTATATTTTATAATGAAATAATAAAAAAGGCTACATTTCTATTTTAAAAGATAATATAAACATATAATAATGAAATCTTTGGTTTACCTTTAGGCATTTTTTACACTTGCACGGGATATAATGACAAAACTCAACAGAAAAATGGTTTGTATGACATATAATTTTTATTTTCCTTATGCTGTTTTTAAATTTGTTCTCTTATTTGTGTTGTTTATTTATTTAATTAAAGGGATAGGCCTGATTATAATATATTCAGATTAACCCATTTTTTTTCCCTGACTTACATTTTCACCTGCTTAAACTTTGATTCTTATTTCTGTTTCTTCAAATTTCTTATTTCTGAGCTGCAGCTGTTTCAGTTCTTTCCTCTGGCTCTTTAAGTGGTCTTTATTTTTATTTTTTTTTTAACATCTTTACTGGAGTATAATTGCTTTACAATGGTGTGTTAGTTTCTGCTTTATAACAAAGCGAATCAGCTATACATATACATATATCCCCATTAAGTGGTCTTTAATTGAATTTTGATCAGAATAATTAAAGTAATAATGGCAAAATTAAATTTTTTATCTTTCTCTGTATCAGTATATAATTATGATCTCAAAGTCGCTGAAGTTTGCTTAAATTTGAAACAATCTCAGTGATGAATCATTACGACATCCCAACATCCCGGAAAGTTTGGTTTAACCTGAATCTTGCATATAATTGTATACCTTATGTTACCAACTCTTCTTACCTCCAACAAAGGGGTTGCCTGTACCAGTATCTTAACATTGTTTACATTATTACCCTTGAAACTTTACACTCTTTTGGTTATAATTTTTTTGAACTGGACTTAGGAACTTCCTAATATGTGGTTAATATATTAGGTGCTAGCCTTAAAATATTTTTCCTATATTAACCCACCGTTTCCAAAGAAACAGACAACATCAGAGCTTAACTAGTTCCCTTCCTAATTAACCACACTACTGAGGACACATTTATGGCATGGTTAGATATTTTTTTATTTCTTAGATAATTGGGCTCAAACCATGAAACTTTTATTTCCTTGCTAACTCCATCTTCTGTTTTTTTAGAATGACAGCAATTCATCAGGGGCAGGTGGACCAGTGAAAATAACAGAAAACCGATCAAAGAAGACCAGTTTCTTCCGTTGTTCGCTACTTTGATGAACTCTTTCTGAGAGACTGCAGCTCACCTAGAGGACCCTTTCCTGCTTCTCTGAAAGCACAGGTCACCCAGCCTCAGAATCATCCTGCCTGGCTGCTACTGAGAGCACCGCTGAACCTAGACCTAGATTCTGCACACAGAATGTGCAGTGGATTCCAGCCTCATGGCCCATCAAGATAACACGCTTCTTCTTTCAAACGTGGAAGCAATGAAGTGGAGACACATGCAGGACTTAACTTGTTTTTCCTCTGTTTTATTGCGTGTTGCAGAAGCTGCTATCTTTTTCTTTTTCACTTTGCACATCAGTTGTTAGCCTTTCCTTGTTACAGCACAATCTGAGATTCATATCTGCACACTTCTGTCTGATGAGGTTCTAGACAAATTTGCATTCGGGAATGTTTAAAAAAAGAGTAGAACATTTAAAGCAGAGGTTAATGTACAAAAATTACAGCATATCTGGTCAGATTCATATGGGCAAATGTTATTGCATTGATAGCATTTATTTAAGGACTCTGATTTTCTTAAATAAAAGAGTCATTAAATTCTGATAAAATTTATCTTAAAAATTCATAAAAATGCCCATCTGTTCATCAAAGGCCACAGTTTCTTTATTTCTTCAGATTGTTTAGAGTTTTGCTTCATTCCTGACTTTTTTGCCAGAGTCTGGGTAGCTGAATAAATCACTTTTTCAGGTGATTTATTGATTACCTCTGCCTAATCTATTGACACTGCATTTGGAAATCACTTTAATGTCGCTTTTCTTGAGTTTTGTATTTGCTCTTCTTTCCTATGTTTGACCTATTATAATCACTCACCTAAAACATAACATATTTGAACATTGTTGTCTGTTTCTAAGTGTAAGCTTCTTAAACTGAAATTTTACATAGACAGACACACTACTTAGGGTTTTATTTCAGCATCTAATTGTTGTTCTGTCACATCAGCAAACATAATATATTTTTGCTTAGATTCACTCCTTAGCTGTTGGTTTAGTAGTAATGCCCAATTCTTATCATAATCCCTGTCTGCAAGAATTAACAAGAGTTAGATTTAGACTTAGTTCACAGAATGCTTACCTATAGGGATAGAGATTAATTTGTGGATATAAATTTCATAGAGATAGCTCTTGGTAATGGTGAAAATAATGATTTTTTTTTAAATTTGGGCTTTTTTTTTTTTTTTAATAAAATTAATTAGACCTAGTGCAGCCTCTAGGAAAAGTCTTGCCTTTTCATTAGAGCAAATATGAACATGGTTTCAGTTTTACAACAGCTGTTGTTGAATGTGTAGAACCCAGTTCCATCTGTTCAGGTGCATTGTTATAGAACTTGGTCCAGCCATTTGGGCCAAAGCCAACCAAAAAACTTAGCTGCCTTTCTCACCAAACACTGGTACTGGTATGCCTTTTGTAGATGAAACCGTCACATGAGAAAAAAAGGTATTTAGTGTTAACTTAATGTGCCAAATTCACTGTTGTTATTCTAGCCTTCAGTGTCATAACACAGAAGGGAGTAATAAAGAGGTGATTAGGAAATAATAATTATTCTTCCTGTTAGGCCTGGTTTTGTTTCACAAAGGTTACCATCATGCTTTATAGTTAAGTCCGGGAGTTGAAAGCGGGAATGGATTGCTTGTTACCTCAGAGAATTCTGCTTCAAATTAAGATGTATCATTAGAATACTTGGACCAGTCAACCTTTACTACTTGTTTGAAAACTTATGCACAATTTAGTGGCAGGAAATATATACCAGAGCTATTTTTGATGGGTTCACTAAATTTATTGTTCACAAATTTCAGTCTCCTTGATTTTTTCTTTTTTTTTTTTTTTTGTACTTACTTATAGGCTTAAAGGCACCAGTTGGTGTCCCAGTAAAATCAGTAGTTCCTTGATCAAAAGTTGACTGTAAATCTACCATCTGAAAATTAGATAGGTTTCTGGAACAAAAAAAGATAATTTCTTAGAAACATTTTGTATTCACTGATTTTCAGAAAAAGATCCCAGCAGTTAAGCTTTCTGGATGGTAACAAGGTAATTTCTAAAAGGCAAGTGCTATGACACCATGTATGAATGTAACTCTCTTAGTAATTTACCTCCAACTCTTTGGTGTCTTAACACTTTGGTTTATATCTCAGGGGTTGTCTGCAAACCAAAACTGACATATTCTGTGGTTAGCCTTTTTTTTTTAAACAGAATGCTTTGCTTTTGTTTTTTTTTCCTTCTCTCTTCTGTTGTCTCATATGGGTTAATAACTAGTCTCCATGAACTTCCCTTTGAAAGAGCCTATGAAAGTTAGATGAGTCTAAAAGTGTTCTTTGAAGTAGCAGCAAACTGGGGGTATATACTCTGTTATATAGAAATAAATTGTCCTTGCTATTTTCTTACATTTAGCTTTGCTAAATTGTATATAATTTGAGCTAAGACCATAGGAGATTCACTTTCTGCATGGTAAAATGCCCCAATAAATACTCCACTTTGCTTAATAATGTACATATAGTGCATTATTTTTTTCTATTTGTAGATGAATTTAGTGACAGATAATTGTCTGTTCCCTGCTGAAATCTAGTTTTGTGTGAACATTTTTGTGGTTTTATGGATAAAGGTACATGAAGGTTTATTGCAGCAGTATTAGTGGTTCAGTGGCTGCATTTTATTATCAGTGTGCTAATTTTTGACAATGATTGGGCTAGACCTTTTCAAATAGAGTCTGAGGGTATCAGACAATGAAAACGTGCTGTAACTAAGTAGCATGTAAATCAGTTGATTGTAAAGCGTTTCACTGGGAACTTATTTTAGCTATATTTTACTTCAGACAGATTATGAGAAAATAATCCACCTGTGCATCAGTTAGGAGGTGCTGCAGGGTTTCTTACTATTTACATGAACATTTTGTGCAGTCTTTGTTATAAATTTTCAGAAGACTATACTCTTTACTTTGAAGGACTATTTTTTAATTATACCTCATTTAGCTAACTAGTATTCTAATACCTAGTAGAAAAACAGTGAGCCAGTCTTTAAGTATCCAACACAATTTAGACTATATGTTTTGTTTTGAACTAAAGGCATCATTGGAAAAAGTAGCAGGTAGTTTAGGATAGAACATACATGTCATATCCAGTAGCGCAAAAAAAGTATTATCTTCCTGTCTCCATTAATAAATTTAGCTGTGCAATATAGATAAATGTTTGCAGAAATTTCTAAATAAGAGATTATAACTCCATTTTACAGGTTCTGAATGCTGAGAATCTGTATTAAGGCTTATAGTTTTTCCTGTGAACAGTAAGTGATACGTGTAAGCAGACTTCCTTTCCTAGTTCATGACTTAGATTTCTTTATAAATTTAGTTCTTAATCTTTAAAGATGAGCTTCTAAGCTTAAAATTTTAAAATAGCATTTCATTATGTTGGTTTACTTTTCTCTGATTTTAAGCACTCATTTCTGCTCTCAGATTTTTTATCATTTTTCTTTTAACAGAAAGGACATTCCTTTTTCCTTCTTGTTATATCCAAAGAAGGGGGTGGGGGAATGTCTAAAAATGAAATTCCTTGTCCTAGAGGGACCTAGATGGACAGAATATACTAATAAAATTTCAAATGCTAGCACAGTTTTACAGTAGAATTGGTCTTTTTTCAGACTAATAAAATTAATGGATGTCATGTTCACTATGAAAAAAATCTAAATGAAATTTACAGAAATGAAAATTAGCAAACAATTATTTTAGGGATATTTTCAAATTTTACTTCATTTTTTGAAATGCTTGTGCCATACGCAATTGCATTTCTTATTGCCAAGAACTAATAGAACTTCTTGTTTTATTTCTTACCTTTTTTTAAAATGTGAATTTAATTATAATTCATTCCTATGGCCTTACAGATGGGTTTTGTTTATTTGCAGCTGACACTGTCCCTTTAAAGCAAAATACTGTAAACTATTTGACTAAAATCATGCCCCTAAAGGGAAATACCCGTTTTTTCCATAGAATCATCCTACTGTAAGTTTCAGCATATTTTACTTTTGCTCCAATGGCTTAATGTGAAAAAGCTCCTGCAGATAAAGTGGACCTGTCATGTTGTTAATCTTGTTTAAGCCAATTCATTAACTGTGTACTGATAATGATGCTGTGTTTTTTTTATGAAAAAATGGATTTTATTCCAGGTGAACTTTTTTTTACAATAATGTTCGTCTAAAATAAAAACTACATAATGAAAATACTTATGTCTCTCTGAAATGGATTGCACATTTTTTAAATGTTTCTTCTAATTTGCTAGGTGTGTGTCTCAAACCATGGTAGACTTGAGATATTTTAGCAAACTTTACATCTTACTTCGAGTTCTTTTTGTTTTTTTGGAGGGAAATTTTATTTATTTATTTATTTTTAAACTGAAGTGTAGTTGATTTACAATGTCATGTTAGTTTCAGGTATACAGCCCAGTGATTCAGTGATATATATATATTTTTTTCAGATTCTTTTCCCTTACAGGTTATTACAAGATGTTGAGTATAGTCTCCTGTGCTGTACAGTAGGTCCTTGTTGGTTATCTATTTTATATATTTTAGTGTGTATGTGTTAATGCCAACCTCCTAATTTATCCCTCCCCCCTGCCCTAGAGTTCCTTAAAGACTGAGAAAAATGGCCAGAGCTCCTGCTTATTCTTAATTCAGCATACATTGAGGTTATTCTGTTATAGAACTGCAGCCTTAAATTGATCGTGCTTCCCTTCTTAGTCCTTGCCAGTTTAGTTTCTGTTGTTTTCACTTTCAAACAGCACAATTGGATGTCGATGTTCTGCCAATGTTCTACCCCTGGGCTGGTGCATGTTCCTGGTAGCTTTTGCCGTTCATCCCCAGAACCATTTTGAACCTTCACTATTCCTCTCAAGCTTATTTTCCTTTCACTCTTTTTTTTTTTCTTAAAGGTCAAGTCTTTTATTTATTTATTTTTGGCTGCGTTGGGTCTTTGTTGCTGTGCATGGGCTTCCTCTAGTTGCTGTGAGCGGAGGCTACTCTTTGTTGCGGTGCGCGGGCTTCTCATTGCGGTGGCTTCTCGTTGCGGAGCACAGGCTCTAGGCGCGCGGGCTTCAGTAGTTGTGGCACGTGGGCTCAGTAGTTGTGGCTCGCGGGCTCTAGAGCACAGGCTCAGTAGTTGTGGCGCACGGGCTTAGTTGCTCCGCGGCATGTGGGATCCTCCTGGACCAGGGCTCGAACCCGTGTCCCCTGCATTGGCAGGCAGATTCTTAACCACTGCACGGCCAGGGAAGTCCAGCCTCTAGGATCTTGAAAAGGTGAGGTTAGAGATTTTCCCCTAAAGCCTCTAGAAGGAAACTATCCTGGCCCTGACACCTTGATTTTAGCCTGGTAAGACTCATTTCATAATTCTGACCTCCAGAACTATAAGAGAGTAAATTTGTGTTGCATTAAGCCATTAAATTTGTGGTAATTTGTTTACAGCAACGATAGGAAACTAATACAGTTTTCACATTTGTATCTCTAGCTCCAGCCTCTTTCCAGAGGGCCAGACTTCAAAGTTGATCCGCCTACTGGACACCTCCCCTTGAATCTGCTACAGGTACATCAAACAACATGTCTGAAATTCCAACTCAACTCTCCATCTTTCCTCCTTCTCCAGCAATTCCCACCAACAACTCTAAATCCCAAGAGGAGAAACCTATTCTTTCTCCTCTTCTCTCCATCTTGATGGCACCATCATCTGCCCAGATCCCCAAACAGTTAATCAACCTCCGAGCCTTACATGTACTAACTCCTTACTCTCTAATCTATCTCCTTGCCCATTATTTTTGCCTCTTCGTTCAGGCCTCCTTATCTTTTGCCTAGATTTCTGCAACCTCTCCTAACCAGTCTTCCAGTCTCTAATCTTATTTTCCTCCAATCCAGTTTTCACAGTGCTGACAGGTTTTTAAAACAAGTCTTACATCCCTGCCAAATTTAATCCTCATAACCTTGGGAAAAAAAAAAAACTAAACTCTGTAGCCTGGCAAACAAAGTCCTTTGCGATCCCCGCATCTTTCTTTCCCGCCTTAGATTTTGTCACTCTTTAACTCATATGTACCTTTTGAACCGCATCAGTAATTGCATTTCCCCGAACATAACATGCTTTGTCATTCCTTTCCTTACGCTCTTCCTTCTGCTGACTCCCTGCCCCTTGTCTAACTCCTCCTTATCGTTCAGTAACTTCTACTTATTTTCATTCAGTAAGGGTTTCTCTGGGAAGACTTCAGCCACAACCCATCCCTGGTTAGGAACTCCCTCCTGTGTCTGCCCAAAGTGTCACTCACTACCCTGGATTCGAATCATCTGTTTACTTTCCTTCCCCACTAGACTCTAAGCTCTTGTAAGGTGGGGACCGAGTCTTTGGTTTTTGTAATCACAGTATCAGGCAAAGAGCCTGGCACATAGTATGTGTTTAATAAATGTTGAAAGAATCAGTGAACTTCAGTAGTCATCACAATCAACACGTTGCTGAAGAAAGCTAAGTGTAATTTAGGAGCTGTTTGGTTCTCCATTTACTTTTTTTTTTTTTTTTTTTAATTTATTTATTTATTTACTTTTGGCTGTGTTGGGTCTTCGTTTCTGTGCGAGGGCTTTCCCTAGTTGCGGCGAGCGGGGGCCACTCTTCATCGCGGTGCGCGGGCCTCTCACTATCACGGCCTCTCTTGTTGTGGAGCACAAACTCCAGACGTGCAGGCTCAGTAGTTGTGGCTCACGGGCCTAGTTGCTCCGTGGCATGTGGGATCTTCCCGGACCAGGGCTCGAACCCGTGTCCCCTGCATTGGCAGGCAGACTCTCAACCACTGCGCCACCAGGGAAGCCCCCTCCATTTACTTTTGATTTGAAGGAATGGAAGTAAATTCATCAGTGCCTCAATAAGTTTGGCAATAAAAAGAGAAGCTTCATTATCTGGTTTTTATTCTGGCCCTCATCTTACACTATTTTAATCTTTGTTAAATATCTTACACTCTTTTATCCTTTATTAAATATAGAAGAATTTTCTTTTAATGAGATAAATCACCCAGAATGCTCTCTATGTATTGATAAATTGAGTAAACCCTCTCTTCCCCTTTCTTCATGTTTTCTACTCTCAAAATTTAGGTTTTCCAATATTAGTTCCAGGGATATATGAGAATGCCCCCATAGCAAGTGTGGATGAAAAATGTCGCATGCCATATCAGTAAACAAAGGATGCTGCGACCATCAAGCCCTCAGCCACTGCAGCTGCCCCCCAAAACTGCACCCAGAGGGGAATCAGGATGAAGAAAAGCAGGATACTGACCCTAGATAGCTAAGGTGCATATCAAAGGAATGTTTTCAATGAGCCAAGACTCTTTCGTCTTCCTACACATAGAAAAGTGCTAAATTCATTAACTTGAGATGTCTGGTTTTTCTTTAACAGTAATCATCAGCTGCTCTAACCACCAGGTTTTGTTTTTGTTTTCAAAACTCCTATATATCTGGCTCCTCCCTTTGGCTCTTTATTTAGAGCAGTCCCGAGCCCTCAGCAAGTCGGCCGAATAAAACATAATTCTCAACTTTTAGGTTGTGCATTTTTTTTTCAGTCAGTACAAGTAAAATTAATTAATATTAATTAATTTAAAAATATATATACCTTTCCAGAAGCCATCACCCTTGATTTTTTCCCCTCCTTCACTCCATGTAGCTCATCAGGTCATTAAATTGTGTTCGCACAGTTCCTAAATCTCTTCAGTCTTTCTGCTTCTCTCCAGACTCCTGCTGTTTCCCTGATTCATCTGCAGATGCCAAAGACCTCTTATCTGAAATCCCATTTTCCATTATCTTTACAAAGGAGATCTGAGCCTGTCACTCCCAAGCTTGGATAAACTCCGGACTTGAGGTAAACTCTAACCTGCTGGCCTTTTCTGTCTTATCTCTCCTCACACTGAGAGGACATCCTGAACTACTTTCTGTCCCTCAGAAATGCCCTGCTTTCTTTCACTTTGAGGCCTTTCCACTTGTCCTTCCATTTCTCCCCTACTTCCTAGCTTTGCTGACTCCAAAGCTGAGACCTGAATGAGTGGGTGTCATCTTCTTTAGCAACAGCTCCCAAGTTTGGACTGGCTGTCCTTCCCCCTTCCTGTATATCCTCACAACCCCTCTACTTGCCTGTCTGGCTTCTCCACTAGACTGTGAGCTCAGTGGAGACAGGAGCACAACTGTTTCATTGGTGTCCTCCCAATCCCTAGCGTTTTGCCTGATACTTCATGCTCACGCAGCATGCATTTTGAATGAATGAATAAATGGTTGAGTATAAATCTATCAGCACTATCAGAAAATAAAGCGCAAGTGAATTCATTAGTATATTGTGAATTACTGGTGGGTATGTCCAAGCCTTATTGGATAAATTGCTAAAATGTGGTATTGCTTTTTGCACCCTCCCACTCCTCCAGGCGCATACCCAGCAGTGGATATCCTTATCCATAGTGTGTGTCAGCCTCTTTCCCCCAGGCACCTTTTAGAGATTTAACTCCCAGCATCACTTAGTATGTTTTCAAGTCTTTGGAGAAAACTCATAGTAAGTTCGTAAAAACTTAAGGAGTCAATAGCACTGCTTCTTAGCCTCACATTCCTCACTTGTAAAAGAATTGTGGAAATCAGTGTAAAAGTGCTTTTTAAACAGCCATGCATCATGTAAATGTAATTCAGAGAAAACTTGAAATAAGTGTTTCTAGTAAATAACCATGAATGCTGAAGAAGTCTATCTTATTGGTGATTTTGACAGTTTGATCTAGTTACTTCCTTTTCTATTTTATTCCAACAGACATCAGTTAAAGATGTCTTCATAGATAGGGGGGCAGAGTCATTACATTTTGCATTGCCTTCCCATTTTTTAACTGGACTTGGGGACTAAAATTGAACTGAGATATGGTCAAGGTAACGTAAGTGCAAATTCCCCCAGTTTATAGCTCTGCATGTTGAGTTGCCTACTTCCAAAGTATTTGAGGCACCTTTAATGGAGACACAGATCTTGGTTAAAATCAGGATAGTCAAATCAAAATAGGGATAAAAGAATAAGCCATATTCTGAAGTCATGGCAGTAATTGTAATTTAAAAAAAGAAGAAGAGTTGCTACAGTTGACTATTAAATTTAGCTCCAAGGTTCCTGGGAATTAAGATAAAGCCTGAATATGATGAGTTAGCTCTCAAGCTGAGCATATGCATTTGTCAGGAGAAACAAAACTTTTTTCTAGCCCTGAACTCAAACAGTAAATTAGAGATATTGAATAATGATAATGAAATAGTTTATGAAATATGCAAGAAAAAATGTAGATGGCCATTTTGCTACCCAAAAAATGGGGTTCGCCTCTTGGTGGGTGTCGAGCCAAAAGACACAACCAAGCCAAAGATCAGGAGAAGGAAGGATTTATTACTTGCAGCAAGTAAGGAGCACACTGGGGATCTTTCCCAAACAAGTGTCTCCCCAAATGGCAAAACTGGGGAAGTTTTAAGCTAAGGGTACATGCATATTTATGTAGACGCTTGAGCAGAGGAGAATTCAGCATAGAATTGAGGCAAAGGTTGACAGAGTCCAAGCTTTAGTTGATTGAAGTCACAAGGGTCAGAAAAGGTCAACATCATCACCCCTTAGGTTCCAGTTGATCTGGTGGTTGAGGCTTCAGGCTAATCTTTACCATTGAAACAGAGCTGGGAGTCTTTATTACTGATATCTTATCTTTGCTATTGTTACTTCTCTTGCCCAATAACAGTCCTACATTCTTTTGTTCCCTTAAGACTATTAATTACTAAGGCCTGTTCAAGGACAAGCATTGTGTCTAGGCTTAGATGACAAAATAGCTTAGGCCAAAAACAGATTTTCTTATGTCAATGAAGCCATGCCTGGTTCTCTGTCTCCGGGGACCCCCTATCCTATCTGCTTACAATTTCTTGTATTAAAAAAGCTTAATTTACACCAAGGACGTGAGTAGGATATGCCTCTGTGATGGCATTTCTGCATGAAGCTGAAGTAATGTAATTGTATTTGACAAATTTGATTCAGGATAGAACCAAAAGAATCTATCTAATGGTGAGTCACTCTATCAGTTTCAACTGTTGTCTCAACCTGAGTTTTAACAGGTGCTGGACAAGACATTTCAAAATGAAAAATTCTGTGGAGTAATAGGAAAATATGTATGTCTGTTTTAAATGGACAAAGGTGACATTTTACCACAAAAATTAAATACTTGTATTATTTGAAGGCCCATTTTTCAGAGGTGAGCTGCGAAAACATCTTCAGCCAGGTCCCAACTTTTGTCTTTTCAGTGTTGATTTCCAAGAGCTTTATTCACGATAGACATTAAAGAATGAGTAGGAATGGCTAACACTTACATGGCACTTACTGTGCAGGCACAATCCTCAAAATAACCCATGACGTATTATTATCCCCATTAGGCATGGAGGTAAATCTTAGATGTGAATGATTACGGAAATTAACCTTCTGGTTTTAATTTGTAAACCTCTCAGAAATTGTTTAATTAATACAAAATAGCAAATGTTTTTAAGTTCCACTTTTTAAATTATTTCACTCATTGAACAGATATTTAGTTCAGCGCCTTCTTGCTGCTGCAAAACCAACAAAGAACAAAACAAAGACCCTGCCCTCCAGAAGTTTACATTTTAATCGGGGAGACAAATGAGCAAGTAAAAACTGAGCAGGGAGATGTTACTGTTATTACGGGGTGGTCAAAGAATGCCTTCAAAAACAACTTTTTTAAGACTTGCCGGGAGTGGGGTACAAATAAAACCAGCTCGCCAAAACAACCCCGAGATGGACAGCTTCTACTGTGAGTTATCGCCTGGGTCACTGCCCTCCCAGCTAGAGTTTTGTACGTAGTTTCACGAAGTTCCCGCAACTATACAAATGGCATAATGTGCTTCAAAAAAAGACTCCTTTGTTTAGAAATGGAATCCTGCCTATGTCCTGCGCGGAGTTTTTCGTTAGCTGATCTGGACTCTTTCCCAGTTCTGGCTCCAGAGCGGGTTGGGGACCTCCCCTTCTCTTAGCCACGTCGTGGGCGGTGTCGTTGGCCTGATGGATGCGTACCAGTGGTGGTGGCGGGGGGCGGCGCCAAAGCTCCTACGCTAAAGTCTCCAGATACCGCCGCCTCTGCATCAGAAGCTGCTAAGTCTCCCGGGCTGAAAGCCGGAGGTGAGCCCCGCCCCGCCTCCTCCGCCGCGCCCCGCCCCGCCTCCTCCGCCGCGCCCCGCCTCCCCCGCCGCGCCCCGCCTCCCCCGCCGCGCCCCGCCTCCCCCGCCGCGCCGCGCCTCCCCCGCCGCGCCGCGCCGCGCCTCCCCCGCCGCGCCGCGCCCCGCCTCCGCCGCCGCGCCGCGCCCCGCCTCCGCCGCCGCGCCGCGCCCCGCCTCCGCCGCCGCGCCGCGCCCCGCCTCCGCCGCCGCGCCCCGCCTCCAGGCCCTCGGCCTGCCCCGCCCTCGCCGCTCGCTCTTGACCGTTGGCGTTCTGCGCCCCCGCGTCCCCGCTAGGCCCCCGGGCCGGCTTCTGCGGTCGCCATGACGGCGGCCGTGTTCTTCGGCTGCGCCTTCGTTGCCTTCGGGCCTGCGCTCGCCCTCTACATCTTCACCATAGCCACCGAGCCGTTGCGCATCATCTTCCTCATCATCGGGTAAGGCGGTTGCGCCGGGAAACCCGGACCTGGGGCTCCCCTCCCCCGCCGGGGGTATCGGCGATCCCTGGCGTCCCCACCAAACGGCTCGTCCTCGTTGGGCTTTGGAGGGGAGAAGGGTTAGGAGGGGGGAGAGCGGAGACCCCACTCCTGGGACTCCTCGCCCTCCTCCGAGGGTCGGCGAGAAAAGAACAAGAGCCCCGCGACCCCAGAGGGCGAGCTCTAGGGAAGGAGATCACACCTTGGGTCTCAGAAAACCCTGACGCTTGGCTCCCGACTTTTTGCCTAGGGTCCGTGGGTGGGCGTTAGTGAGTCATACATTAAAACTGTATTTAAAAAATTGTGGATAACTTCAAATATGCATTTTTTTTTGGAGGTCCCTAATTTCCCTCAGATTCTGACAGGCATCTGTAATCCCAAGCGAGTTAAGAGCCCTTAAGCACCTGGGGATCGGGTGCTTTAAAACATACGGATGCACAACACCTATCCCTCCCTGAATCAACTGAATAGGAATGTCTAGGGGGTGGAATTCGGACTTTTTAAAAGCGTCCCAGGTGATTCAGGTGTGCGGCCAAAGGGTAGAAACCTGTGAAAACTCCGCAGCACCTGTAGTACGTCTCCTTGCAGGAGCTTGGTCAATACCGAACTCTGGTGGCGAATGTAATCATCATCCCAGTTTTCACCTGTCTGGCAGCTCTTACTGGAGCTCCCCTACGACCCTCTCCGCCACTGAGTCTCACTTGGTACCAAGAGAAACAGCCAGGCGAGGCCAGTGAATCCCACCTTTTCTGAGCTTTCTCACCTCTCAAAACTGTATTGAAAATGCTGCATCACACGTGTCATTTAAAAAACAATAGAGATTTGGGCAAGAGGTCTGTAAAGCTTGTTATAATCATTAAAATCCACAGGAATGTTGTAAAAACCAGGCCTGGAAGACTGATGTAGATCAGAGCACAGGCTTTCAACCTCTGGATTTTAAACCAATCGCTCTGTTAATAGAGATGTAGACATTTTCCTGGAAAAGACATTTGCACATCAATGGGCAAAGCTTTAATTAGGAAGCTTAGCAAATAACCAAGTTTCCAGACAGACAGTCCTTGGCAGTTAGTCTGCAAATTTACTTACAAATAGCAGGGTCACTGAAAAAAGTGATTTTTAGGAAAAATCTCAAATTCCTCTTGGCCTGCATGTTTATTTCACCGGGGAAACTGCCCCATTGATTAGGACCAGTTGGTTAAGAGCATCACTGCATGAACACTTTTTTTGTCAGGAAATCTCTTCCTTCTCAAGCAGGGGTTTTTCTGCTTTTAAATCATTATTAGCCCTGTTCACTTGTAACTCCCCCCCACCCCTAATTTTCAGAGCTTTCTTCTGGCTGGTGTCTCTGCTGCTTTCTTCCTTCATTTGGTTCATGGCAGCAACCCTTACTGATAACAAACATGAACCAAGACAGAGAGATCTGCTGATCTTTGGAGTGTTAATCTCAGTCCTTATCCAAGAAATGTTCCGGTTTGCATATTATAAACTTTTAAAGTAAGTTAAATGCTTTACCTTTTTTCCCAGTTTTATTTGAATTATGATTTAGTAGTTTGAAACATTAATGTATTGTTGTATTTGAAGGTCCATGTCTTCCTACATAGTTCCAAGCCAAGGGATTGTACATTTCCAGTCTGAAAATATTGAGTATTTTAACTCGTGGACATTCATTCCTTCCTTCACTCATTCAAAAAATATGTCTTGAGAATTTGCTCAATGCCGTGCATACCCTAGGTACTGGGGATACATCATGATTAAAAGACAGTCTCATGGTGGTAATATTATAGTGGGAAGAGATAGACAACAAATGAATAAACAAGAAAAGACATTGTATATTAAAAGATAAGGGCTTCCCTGGTGGCGCAGTGGTTGAGAATCTGCCTGCCAGTGCAGGGTACATGGGTTCAAGCCCTGGTCTGGGAAGATCCCACATGCCGCGGAGCAACTGGGCCCGTGAGCCACAATTACTGAGCCTGCGCGTCTGGAGCCTGTGCTCCGCAACAAGAGAGGCCGCGATAATGAGAGGCCCGCGCGCCGCGATGAAGAGTGGCCCCCGCTTGCCGCAACTAGAGAAAGCCCTCGCACAGAAACGAAGGCCCAACACAGCAATAAATAAATAAACAAACAAACAAACAAACAAACAAACCCAAAGTTAAAAAAAAATAAATAAATAAAAGATAATAAGTGCCATGGAGAAAAATAAGCTAGAGAAATAGTCATTGAAACAAGAAGAACAAAAACTGTACCAGATCAGAATTTATACGCACTTCTCTTTGACATCACCTAAAATAGGTAATTTCTTATGGTGATTATGCCTGCCATTATTTTGACCGTATTAGGGAGGAACGGGTTCATTTTGTGATATGTCATTTGATTTCATGTTCAGAATAGAAAAATACATTAAAAAAAAAAAAAGCCATGGGCATGAGTTCCCTTTTTAGGCCAGAAAATAGGTCATCTGTAGGATCCATGAGGATCTCACATGAAACCACTGTTTTTAAACACAGCTTGAACTTGGAACCATATTTTCTTTCAGGTAGTCATGAGGTTGGCTTTGATTATGTAGTAAGGCTTAGTTAGTAGAGTGATAAATGTGCTATGTCTTCTCATCTCTGCAAATGAGATAATTAAAGCACTTTATGAATTTTATGGATGCAACCAAGACAGAACCTCAATAACATCTCTTATAATAGGCTTCTGATAATTTGTTCTTGCCAATATGCCAGTCCTTTTGTATTTTTTACTTGTTGCTTTTAATAACAGATATTGAAATTTAATAACGAAGCAATTTAAATCACAAGTAGAAAACCAGGAAGCCATTGCTTAGAAGCAAAAGTCATATCTGAGAAAAAGTTTAAAAATGAAATTTCCATTAGTTCCTGGAAATATTAAAGAACAACCAATAAAAATCAAACATAACATTTCAGATTCCATGGGAATACAGTAGCCTTAACAGATGGACATTCAGCTGTGGTTGAATGTTTCTGGTATGCAGCAGTTACTACTATTCCAAAATTTAACTGTAGAATATATTAAGGTAATAAAAATCTCCTTCTTTCTGACCTCTACCTTACACAGGCAGATGCAGTCTCTGTCACGAGGTTATCATCTTGTCTCTTTCAAGGCTAAACATTCCTCATTTCTTCAGCTGGCCCTCAGGAGACATGGATGTGGCTTCCAAACCTTTTCCCATCTCTGTTCTTTTATGTCAGTGGACACACCCCTTTTTGTCGGTGCCTGGGATTTACCTGTGCCCGGAACCCAGCACAGTACCCTGCTGTGGTCGAAGCAGTGCAGAGAGCAGGGTCCTTCCCACCCTTGACAGGGCACTGTTCTCTTAACTCAGCCTCGGGTTGCACTGGATTTTCCTGTCTCCAACATCACTGGCTCATGTTGGTTTTGCATTTACTAATTTCAGTAGATTTTCATAGATCAGGACATGGCTTTAATAACCCCTTAGGACTTGAGGTTCTAAAACCTCACTTACCTGGAGTGGCTAAATGGGTATCTGCTGTTCTTCACTATTGTGTTTCTTCACGGTTTCCACCTGAAAAGCAACCGTTTATTGGCACTAACCTAAGGTTCCAAAGGACTACAAGCTGAACATGGGTTGCCTTTTTTTTTTGGCCATGGCTGTGTGGCTTGTGGGATCTTAGTTCCTCCACCAGGGATTGAACCCACGCCTTCGGCAGTGAAAGCGCAGAGTCCTAACCACTGGACCACCTGGGAATTCCCCACGGGTTGCCTTTTTTTTTTTGGCTGCGCCGGGAGGCATGTGGGATCTTAGTTCCCCGACCAGGGATCGAACCTGTGCCTCTTGGAGTCTTAACCACTGGACGGCCAGGGAAGTCCCAGAGTTGCCATTTTTAACGAGGGCCACGTGCAGAAGGAATTATGGCTGTCAGTCTGCAGGCTCTCATGCCAGGAAATTCACAGAAGCCTCTTTGGCCTTCTGGGGAAACCGTGTTTGCTCCTCTGAAAGGACCTTTGGAGATTTGCAAACAAATAATAGGACAAACCTGTATTAACAGGTGCCTTTGTTTGCCTTTACAAAAGGCATCTGCTACAAACCTTTGGAATATGGTACAGTATTTTCCTAGCACATTTTAGAAATGTTGGATGTTATGTAGTTACGTGTTAAAACAAGTTTGAGAATTATTATGATACTTTATTCATGACTAACATTTATATAGATGCATTTAAGTTGCTCTCTTAGGCTTTACTACATTCAAATATAGGAACTTCAGTTTAATCAGTATTCTAACTATCTCCACTGCCAAAGTAGGTTTTGAACTTTTAAGTTTAAAGTACTGCCTCAATCAAATTTTCTCTATCTGAATTTGGTGCCAAGATTAAAATGTGGAGAGCTTGCACCAGTTTTTTTTTTTACATATATGGAATTGAATCAAAGTATTTATCATTGTAGTCCAATATAAATTTATTTCGTGGCTTAGGTCTTAGGACCAGTACTTCATCTTGAATGAATGAATTGACACTTTCAGCCTAGCAAAGAGTTGCACTCTGAGAAATTGACATGTGGCCACATGTGATAGCCCTTTCTACCTTAATCAGAAGGAAAAAGAAAAACCCAAGTTATGGTCCTGCACATTGCCTAAAACATACCTTAGAATTTTTTGGCTTGGATTGAAGCTTTTGTAATTTAGTTCAATTGTCTTATAATGCTGATACCATAAATATTTGGTAATTTGAGAAAATCATTTATAGACAAAATAATAAGATAATCATTGCTATAATGTCTTAAAAGGCATAAGTCTATTTAAAAAATTTTCTAAAATGGTGTATTTATATGCATATTCCTTGGTACTTTCCCTCTCTTACACACACGTATAAAGTGAATCAGAAGAAACAAGAAAGCTGGTATGATTTATCATTTGTTTTTCAAAGTTTATATTTAAAAAATTGAGCTTTTTCTTTTTTGTTCTTGGAAACAATAATAAACGCAAACAAAGAATTTTCCACTTCAGTAAAATGGTCAAATTAAAATCACCGTCACTTACATCATCAGTTCAGTTGTGTGATGTATCCGGCAGGAACACGGAAACTGATGGTGTTTTGTACTTTTTCACTTCCTGATGTTGGCCCTAGACCTTTCCTTCCTCATTGAACAAGGACGTTTACTAAACTTTTAAATTTATATCTTTAATATATTTGTGATAGCAGTACTTTGTTTTACTAAATAGCAAAAATCTTTTATTCATTGCTGAGCAATTTACATAAAACAGAAATCCTCCAAAATTTATTGATTCTATTATACCATTATATCTGTTTGTTGATGGAAGTTATTGCTATTGTATAGGTCTCTAAGCATTCAGTAGCCTTTAACAACATTCCTGTGACAGGTACGTTTATTTAGGAAAATTGCACATTTCAGGTGGTTACTGCTCCAGAGAAAGAAGATGACAGTCACTAAATTTTGGCTCATGTCCCTGCTACCAAGTGATGCTTCCAAATGGAGAGCACTGAAATGGCAAATTGTTTCTTTTGAATCTAGAAAAGAAAAAGGCCTTTTTTTTTTTTGGCCGCATCTGGGATCTTAGTTCCCCGACCAGGGATTGAATCTGTGCCCCCTGCATTGGAAGCGTGGAGTCTTAACCACTGGACCGCCAGGGAAGTCCCAAAGACCTTCTTTATGCTTATTACAATTTTGGTTGAATTCTGTGTTGCCTTAATGTAGTCAATATATTTATGTCATGAGATAGGCTCACTGTAGTGAATATACATACCTTAAAATTTAATTAACACAATACCCAGAATATAATTTCCATGTTCTAGTTAGTTTTCTACTCTTACAGTTAACTGAACTCCTTTTTGTTTCAGCACTTGTTGAAAAATTGTTGTAAAATGTTTGGTTCCTTTATTGCTTTAATAAGTATACTTTAAATATAATTTAAATATCCTTTGCGTCAGGATTGTTGTTGCAGACTTTCTAGCCAACAAGGGGTAGCAATAGTGACAAGAGTGGAGCCGACCTGCCGCAGTCCTCACACATTTGTATGGGGTGCAGGGGCTCATGGTCAGTTTGCAAATTGTCCACGACAGAAGCATGGATATGATCACTCTGAAGATCATTTCTTATTGAGCAGTAGTCTAATGTTTCATTCAGGTATTCATTTATCTTCTTTTCTGAGGGTAGCATTTTATTCTCCCCTGATTACTTCTCCCCTGAGGCCTGACTGGCGTTATGAAACAAATAATGTTTTCGAATCAGAAGACCATTTGATTAGGTATCCATATGAGAGTTCACACTGTCAGTGTTGTAGGATTTAAGAGTAAGGAGAGATGGGATGAATAATTATCAATCATTGGTAAAGATGGCTTCTTTGAGCAATTGTTGCATGAACTAGACTTTGAAGAGTGAGTACCACTTACGTTCTACGGAGTGGAGGGTAGAAGGGAGAGTGACAGAATAAGTCTAACCCAGGCGGAAATACAACAAAGTACCAAAGAAGTGGAATAGAAGATACAGTACTTTGGGAGGAGGAAAAATTCAGAGTGGTAGATGCCATAAGATATTGAATTAAATACTTCCTAAGCTTAGTCATAAGTATTACTTTTTTTTGTATTATTAAACTCAATCCCTGATGGCTTATTTACTTATATTCTTGTTATTTTTCCTCCTCTTTGTGAATGTCAGACAAAAGGCAAAAGTTGGTTGGAAATTTTGGTTGACTTTAGTTAATTGAAAACTTGCTGTGTTCGTTTAAATGGATTTTAGATTTAGAGTATGATGTGATCAAAAACCTCATTAAGTATCTGGATTTCAAAATATCGTATGTATTTTTCTGATATACTACTTAAAAAAAATTATCTGTGTGGTTTTATTTTAGAAAATCCAGTGAGGGTTTGAAGAGTATAAACCCAGGTGAGAAAGCACCCTCTATGCGATTGCTGGCTTATGGTAAGTTAGAACTGCATAGCGTCCTAAAGATAAGAGATCAGACTTGACATAAAAGCCATTTTTATCTTTTTTTTTTTTTTAATTTATTTATTTTTATTTATTTATGGCTGTGTTGGGTCTTCGTTTCTGTGCGAGGGCCTTCTCTAGTTGTGGCAAGCGGGGGCCACTCCTCATCGCGGTGCGCGGGCCCCTCACTATCGCAGCCTCTCTTGTTGCGGAGCACAGGCTCCAGACGCGCAGGCTCAGTAATTGTGGTCCACGGGCCCAGTTGCTCCGCGGCACGTGGGATCCTCCCAGACCAGGGCTCGAACCTGTGTCCCCTGCATTGGCAGGCAGACCCTCAACCACTGCGCCACCAGGGAAGCCCCATTTTTATCTTTTAAATCTTTGTAGGTTTCAAGTAGTATTTTACTACCGCATTGGCCTATTGGTGTACATTGTTTATTTTTCTAGCTTTCCAGGGCCCTTATGTAAAGGAAAGTGATTGCAGGTGACCATTATCTGTGTGTTCATTAAATATTAACCAGATTTGACAGTTACGTTTTTTAACACGTATACACTCTAGTTAACAATTTCTAAGTGATGTTATTGTTACCTTCTCTGGGTTGTTTCCATGACTTTGTCTGTACTGAGAGGACTCTTCATATTAATACAGTTAATACCTCTTTGTATTTTTCTCTCAGAATTATGGTTTAAAGGTTGGATCCGGGTCCCTAAATTGAGTCACCCAGCTTGACCCAGGGATCCCTCTTTACAATACAGTCACCCCTCAAGCTCAGTTCCATCAAACTTAATTCTGCAGATTCTGTTGTCATGAGTTAAAGTCAGAGCTTCAGTATCGTATCCTTCTGTCTCGCCTATCCCTTCGGAGCCTTTCTGGATCTCTTTCTCTCCCTTTTCATTTCTCTGCTACATTTCACTGACCATTTCCTTTCCTCTTTTCTCCCCACTTCTCTCTCGGTTCATCATTTAGCCAAGCGCTTGCCTTTTCTGAGCCAGCTTTCCACTGCTCCTCCAACAGCATGTGCACCCTTTTTCCTTCAACAAAATAGTGTTCCTTAGTCCTTGGGAATTTGATTTGAAGAGAAATCACAGCATGAGTAAGGTTTAACAGTGTTTTCCTTCCTCTTTAGTTTCTGGCTTGGGCTTTGGAATCATGAGTGGAGTATTTTCCTTTGTAAATACCCTGTCTGACTCCTTGGGACCGGGCACGGTGGGCATTCATGGAGACCCTCCCCAGTTCTTCCTGAATTCAGGTATGTGTCTGGTAGCTGTGAATGTTCAGATTTATGATCTAAATGATCATCCTTAGTGGAGTTCCCTGGCTTAGGAAATGAAGTGAATAGAAATTTATGTTATACCTTCTAAAGGCAAGATACTGTTAGACACTGTGATGGAAAGGACCTAGGAAAATACAAATTACATTTAGAGTATTGTAGAATTTTAGAGTGGAACTAAGCTTGCATAAAATTTTTCTGTTACTATACTAACAGTGTTGCTGTATAGCTGATATATTGTAAGTGAACTTTTATAGGCTATATGCTTTTTTTGTTTTTGTTTTTATTAGTTTATATTTCTCTTCACTGTAGCCCTAATCTTAATTCATTTGTCATCTTGGCCGCTTTTTGGAATGGGAAGTATAATTTAATCTTGAAATTGAGAGGAGAGAAAATAGTTCTTATTTAATGTGAGGTAATGTCATATATCTAAAAACGTATATTTAAACATATATATATTTAATTTTAACTGTAACATTCCATCTTCCCTGTTCATTAAGAACTGGGACACCAGCAGGAACTTAGAGTCCCTTGTTCCTCCTCACTCCTCCCCGACAGGTAACTGTTGCCCTGATTTTGTGTTATTAAGTCCCTGGGTTAGCCAGGTCTGAAAGTTAGGTTTTTAACATGTATCGATGTTTTACTTTGAAGGTAAAACCTGAAAGTTTTACCTTCATGTGTGTATCTGAAAAAAAAAAAAAAGTTTAGTTTTCTTGCTTTTGAACATTTAAAAATAAATTGTACTATATATTCTTTTAAAAAAAGAAATTGAGAGGAAAAAAATAATAGATGAGTTGACCTTTATCCAAAGATGCAGGTAAAAGGACCAACCCATTTCAAACCGCTTTTCATCCACCAGATGAAAATTGTCCCCATGATGCAGTGGTCACACATTTGAGAGTTGGTAATATACATAATTAATATAAGATCTCTCCTAAATTACACAAGAAGAATCTTTTAAAAAATAGTTTTTAAAAACCCCACTGTATTTTTTTGTCTTCACAAGTTGTTATCGTTGAAATAAGTGACCCTATGCACAGATTCTTTTAATTAAATCATTATTAATTTATCATCTGTACTAAAGTAATTTCTGTCTTCAAGGAGCTTATCATCTTGTAGAGGGAATAAGACCAAAAAAGTGATTAAGCGTTTCAATGCAGTTTAACATAATAATAGAAAAGATATAAGGAGGTATGACCAAATTAAACAAACAAATTGCTGCAGTAAAAAATTGAGAGACATGCTGCACGTTATAGTGATCCCCAAACCCAGTGGACCCTTGTTCATCATTTCAGTTCAGACCTTGGTATCTCCTGTCTAGATTACTACCATTAACTCCCACCCGGTTAGTCTTTCCTCAACACATTTTCCATGGGAATCCATCCTGTATACAGCCCCCCAAATGACTCGTCCCTGCACAAAAATGTATAAGGGCTTTTCAAGGCCTACAAGTTATTCAGGGCCCTTCACGTCCGGCTACAAGTTAGAGGACAGGAAAGTATGTCAGTGGAATGGGTCCTACTTATTTAGTTGCGCCCCCAACATAGCAAATTATCTTCCTTTTAAACATTCCATAATTAGAATATTTCTGACAGTCTTAAAAAATGAACATAATAATGAGTATTAGATTTTTAGAACAACTGTAATATTAATGCTAAAATCTGTTAGCGTCCAATATAAGTTAATAAAACATAATCAGGAGGGGGTGTTACTGCTGCAGTTTTCTATATTTTCTTAAATCAGTCTATTAAACTGCAACGTACGCATTTTTTTTTTTTGGTTCTCAAGTAGCAGTCTCCTAATGGAACTTATTTTTCTACCAGATTCTCTCACTAGATTGCGCTAATTCCCTTTTGTGAACTAGGCTGTTTTCATAAGATTGGTTTAAAATGATTGTTTTGGAAGAAAGTAAAACATGTGCTAGCAATTTGGGGATTGTATTTGTGATTTCTATAAATTCAAAGAGAATAAAGTGTTGTAATATCTTTAGCTAAGTTAGGACGGCAGGCTGACCATGCTGTGGATGTGTACCTATAGAGTCAAGAATAGCTGTTAACTTTTATCATGTGCTAGAGTTTATTTGTTATAACATCATTCTTTGGAGCATAACCTTTGAATTAAACATTTAAGAAACTACTTATTGCATTTAAAAATAATAACCCCAAATTTGCATGTATTTGTGTTTATTGCATATATTATTTGTAACTGCTGCTGTTTCCATGTATTTAGGCATGAGCTCCTTTTTAATTTTTCAGTTAAATAGTTTAACATACTCCATTATAAATGCCTAAGTAATAATCAGGAATATGGGGTATAATTAGTATGTCTATGTTAGTACAAGATGTACACTATATGATACCTGTATGTACATAGGTTTTCATGTGACAAGTCAGCATAGTTTACAAATTAAATGTATTATAAGTTAATTATTTTTGGTTGTAGTTGTATAGTAGGCTAACATTAACTTTATTAGAATCATTACCGTTATTCTGTATAGAGGCAAGGTATAGGAATTGGAGTTGTAAGTTCAAGTCTTACCCTGGCTCATTAATTTAGTATTTTGGGCAAGTCCATTTGATCATTTAATCACTCATTCCACAAATAATTAAGTATTTTTATTTAACAGCCCAGTTAATGTTTACATGTTCCACTCATAGCAGGGAATAAAGACAAACAGCTGATTACAGCAAAGTGTGATAGATACCATGATGAGGAAGAGCCATGAGTGCGCGAAAAAGCTGTAACCCACTCGGGTGGTATTGTACTTCTCCTTTGTAGTACTTACCGCATTTGTAATTAATTGATCAACTGTGTAGTTATTTGTTTATGTCTTTCTCCCCAGCTGGATGCTCAGCCATATAAGTGCAAGGACTGTCTGTCTTGTTCACTGCAGTATCCCCAGCACCTTGTGGAGTTCTTTGTTTCTAGATGAACTCATAAATATTTATTGAAAAAAAATGAAAGACAATGCTTATGGAGGAAGGGCTATCTGAGTAGAGATTTAAAGGATGAATGGTAGGTGGCAGGCAAAGCAAGGTGGTTGTCAGGGAAGAATGTTCCAGGTGGAGGGAAGCAGTCTTCCTTGTAGTCCTGGAGGTTAGAAAGACATTGTTCACGGGGCACAGGAAATACTGGACTTCCATCTAACCCCTCAATTTCCTCATCTTTCAGCAGAGGCAAAAATAATACCTAGCTCAAGGTCGTAGAGAATGAAATGAAATTAGAGAGTATATATTTAAGTGCTCTATAAACTGTAAAATAGCCCAAGGGTAGAGAATTTGGTTCTCGAAATGAAGAATAGAATTTAGAGAAAGGATAATTTCTCTAATTTATGTGGTATCTGGATTTATCACTCTGAATTGCCTCCCTTATGCTTTAGAAGAAAAATGTCTTTAGTACTCAGTAAGGATAGCTGATATTTTATTTTTAGAACTTCCCCAAACCATTTCATTTGTATTGGGTTGGCCAAAAAGTTCACTCGGTTAACGAATACATTGTCCAATGAAGTTCTTGGTGAAAATGAAAAATGTGTCTTTTATTTTTACTTGAAACTGAACGAACTTTTTGGCTAACCCAGTATTTTATTTTCTTAGCAGTGCTCTTATCTAGGTAAGGTTTTCAACTTTTCAGCCGCTAAACCTTTTACTAGGAGAAATCAGTATGGGTCAGATCACATGTAGAGTATCGTGTTCAATTCTGAGCATTGTGATTTAATAGGAATACTGAAGAACTAAAGTTGGTATAGAAGAACATCGTTAGTATGGTGAAAGATCTAGAAGCTGTATTATTGAAGGGAAGAGGAATATTGAGCTTGAAGAAAAATAAAAGTAAGGGGAATGTGGGAGATTTCATTTGTGTCCAAATTTGCCATTCTGCTGTAATAGAAATATACATCCACACCCTTGCATTGACCTCATGGTGACTAGACGTACTTGCCTACCCCTGACTTTGAGCTCAGCCCTGTGACACGAATTGGCCAAATAGTGAACGTAAGTCACTAATTGGATGTAAGTGGATGTAAGTCAGAGACATAAAAAGCACTTGCATGGTTGGTTCTGCCCTCTTGGGCTCTGATCATGTGCCAGAGAACATGCCCCCATAGTTAATGCCCCCTTAGCCTGGACCACAGAATGAACAAGTATAGAGCAGACCTGGGCCCAACCTGAAATGACAAGGCAAACCCAGCTGTACCAGCAGGCTGCAGCAGAGCTGTCCAGCTGACCCCAGCCTCACTTAATCAGCCAAAGCACAGTCAACCTCTAGACCAGTGAGCATGAGAATAAATCCTTGTTGTTGTAACCCAGTGAGTTTTTTTCATTCATTCACTTTTTTCCTGTAGTATTTTAAGTATTGATATAATTTCTATAATACAATGTGGCAGTTTGTTAAATGTTTAAACTTTTAAGTGAAAGCACTTTTCATGCAAGACTGTCTCAAATAGCTACCAATTCCAGAGAGGTAGAGAAACTATAGCATTGTTAATGATACAGAGAAAATGATCTGCAATAGAGCTTAATCTGCAATTCTTATCCTTTTCTGAATTTGTTAGAATCTTAATTTCTTATAATAAATTATCACAACTGTCACCGCTTATGACACAAGGATGCTCCATATACTGTAACGTGTCATTGGTTTTGTCACCAAATATATATTTTCATTATATGTTTTCATTACATCAGTAGTGTAATAGTCTTTCCTTCAAGCTTCTCAAATAACTGAGAATGGAAAATTATACTTTCGGAATATCTTTTCCCCAAACCTTGGCCTGTTATAGGCTCTAGTAGCCTATGATACATTATCAAGTATGCAGAGCCCAGGTAGCCATCTTTAGGCAGAGTGCAAACAGGCAGCTCAGTGAATTGCTTCGCAGAGTGACTGAAAGAATGACACAGGCTGTGGCTCTTCCACATGTGTTCTAGGTCACCTTCTGTGACACTGACATCTCTTTGCCCACATGGCTGGGTGGAGAGCCCGTGCTGACCCCTTTGCAGTTCAGGCAGCCTAATGCCTTGTGCTTCTCTCTCTCTTCAGGCCTTGTGTCATCTTCACATGTGAATTGGTCCTTATTTTCTTCATCCACTGCTGCCTTTAATTTTTGGTGGTTTCTTTTGTGTGTGTGTGTGTTTAGTTTCTTTTTCTTCAATGAATCTTACAGAGATTTTTTTCGTAGTGTGATGAGCAGGATAGTACCCTGTAAAGATGATTTGCATTGGGAAAAGGTAATATTTTTTGAATACCATTCAACATAGTATCTTCCTTCATTTAGCCCCATAGGAATATATGTTTACCCACTATACCCAATATTTATAATTTGAAAGGAGAAAAAAAAAATCCTGTCTTCAGCTTTATTGATGAGCCTAGCCTTGCTCAGCAACCTCAGCTTGATCCTCTGCAGCTCCATGGCTGTGCTGGGAGGATGTGCTGGAGTCCTGGCATTTACTGAGCTGCTCCACGCGCACTTCTCACCAAGGACGCTCGTCACTACTGGGACCGCTTGTACCAGGTCACTCTTCTACCTCCCCTCAGCTCTGCTAAAGAGAATCACAATGTTCACGTCAGTGAACACAGCTGCTGCTGTGCACAGTTTCTGGAGGAATCATTCACATTGTAACAGCTTTCACTGGTGTGCTCTGAGGTTTTCCAACACTATTCATGGAACAGGTTTTAACTAAATTTCCCCAAACCACTTTTCTTACATGCATAGAAGTTTGGAAATCTTCATGGTTCTATGAAGGGATTAATCAAGCTTGAGGTTTATTTTAAGGCAGCGGTCCCCAACCTTTTTTGGCACCAGGGACCGGTTTCATGGAAGACAGTTTTTTCCTGGAGCCGGGGGTGGGGGGATGATGGTTCAGGCGGGAATGCGAGCGATGGGGAGCGATGGGGAGCGGCAGATGAAGCTTGGCTCGCTCGCCCACCACTCACCTCCTGCCGTGCGGCCGGATTTCTAACAGGCCGTGGACCAGTACCGGTCCGTGGCCCGGGGGTTGGGGACCCCTGTTTTAAGGGATAGATCTGTTAGATTTTCTCATCTTTTTCATTCTAAAATACTTCACCAAACAGTTACTTGAATATTTTCATTTACAAAGATCTACGTGGATATTTCCATCTTGAGAATGAATTGCCTTGTTTCAGATGGTAGGCTGCTTTTCCATCTCTCAGGAGACTTTCTCCTTATATTCAGTGGAACAGTGATTTGCAGTACTGCTGATTTACCAGCATTTCTGGAGGACAGAAGGCACGGATGGCATCTTTAAAGCGGGGTATCTCTGCGGTCTCCCTCATCTCAGTTGAAGCACTTCCATCCTTCCTGTTGCTCAGGCCCAAAACCTTGGAGTAATTCCTGATTCTTCTGTTTTTCTCGTTACTCACATCTAATCCAACTGCAAATCTTACCTCCCACTTCCATTTAAATCTCCATCCAAGTTCTTAAGCGCTAGCTTTTGCTTTATATATGGAATCAGGAATGGATGTTTGAGAGATGCTTTGGAGCAAACATTTAAAGAAAAGATAAACCTGATGGTGCTGAAACTACTCCAGGGCAGAGACAGACATGAGAAGGTCCTAGTTAATTTCATGAAGTCTGTGAAGCATTAATACAAAGTAATAGAATCCTGAGAGCCTACACTCACTGAATTAAGGAATTGCACCCTAGGTTCCTGTGAGCACTGCCTTAGACCCCATGCTCCCAATGGCAGCTCTGGCCAGTGAGTTTGGCTTGGTTTGTTATGCAGCATTTTTGTGATAATAATTGACCTATAGAGAGAGTTTCAAGTATTTTTTAATGTGCCACATATGGAAAAAAAGAGTTGACTTTTGCTTCTTCAAAGGGCCTTCCTAGGCTTAATAAGCAGGAGCTGGAGCAGGGTTTCTCAACCTCGTTACTATTGACTTTTGGGGTTCTTTTTCCGGGGGGGCGTTGTCTTGTGTACTGTAGGGTGTTCAGCAGCGTCCCTGGCTTCTGTCCACCAGGTGCCAGAAGCAGCCCACCCCCAGCGTGGCAACCAAAAATGTCTACAGACATTGACAAGTGACCTCTGGGGGCAAAATCCCCCCACTTGAGAATCACCGAGTTGAAAGGCCAGATTTGGGTTCGCTTTTAGAGGGAACTTTCCCACAGTGACTGTTTTGATGAAATAAGCTCCTAAACTGGAAGTATTTGAAGTGGACCCTGTGGGATCTGCTTTTTCATTGCACAGGGGACTAGATCAGCAACTTCTAAGGGGCTTCCCAACACTGACTCTCCACACTGATGGGCTAATTGGGGGAGGGAATTTCATCATTCTTCACCATCTGCTAGGGGGACTGTAAATGTAACATCGTTTCCTTGGCAGTCTGTTCAGCTCATGAACATCCTTCAGGAGCATTTTCATAAATCTGAAATGATATTTTGTATCATTATATTTGTTTATATTCAGATTGCTTTCAGGACATTTTCTTTTTGATCTGGTTGGTATTAAGGGACAGTACTACGCCTTTCTTATGGCTGTGTCATATGAGATGGTTTTCAAAATGTCTTATTTTTATCTGGGAGAATGTTACTTGTTTAGTAATATATGTACATCTACATTACAATAAACTAGGTCACAGAATTCTGTTACATTTTTTAAAGCAAAAATGTAAAGTTAAATCCTTATTGCAGGAAAGGCATTTTCAAAAACACTGGTTTAGTTCTGGGTCCTGACTTGGGCTAGGTCATTGGAGATCTCTCCAGGATCTGGTGAGTTTCTGCAGCCAAGAGGGATGGAGGAGAGTCTGTCACTTCACAGAACCTTGAAGTCCCAGACCCTTCTCTTCCTTGGAAAAAGCATCCAGAAGCCCTTTGGTAATCACATCCTATCTCTGGGCAGCTGAGGCTGAGCCTTGGCTTTGGGAAGTCCTCCTCTGTCTGTTGTTGCCACCATCCAGCAGCAGGCCTTGGAGCTCTCTGGCCTGGCTATAGAGATGCTCTGAAGTTGTCAGGGGAAGCCGGATGATAGCAGTTTCCGTGCTGGCTGGATCCAGTATTAGGGGCTATAGCTGTATTAGGATCTATAGCTATATTAGGCCGTTGCCTTTGCAAGGACAGAAAAGTAGATATCAAGAATGAGGGAGAGAGGGACAAGCGTGAAAATGAAGATATTTATGAATCCATGTGCTAGAGTGTTTGGGCTATGTTCAGGAAGGATTAAAGAACCAAATAGTAAATGTAGCATCTTAAAGATAACACTGAAACATTTTGCTTAGAAGTAGGTTAGATTGAAACATTCTCTACCAAGAGAATGTGTAAAAGATTATTAGAAAAGGAAGTGCATTAGCAAAGTATTGAAATACAATTTCACAAACAGATGTAAAATACTTGTTAGAACTCTTCAGCTTTCTGATTAATGTTCTAAAACATTAAAATTATGGGAGCTCTTTTTATTAATCTGGATTATAAAAGGATATAATTTTGATATTCTCATGGTTAACTTAGAAAAGTGTTTTTGTTTTTTCTACTTTTAAGAATATTAGAACAAAGCAATGGGAATTCCCTGGTGGTCCAGTGGTTAGCACTCCGCGCTTCCACTGCAGGGCACATGGGTTCGATCCCTCGTTGGGAAACTGAGATCCAGCATGCCGCACAGCGTGGCCAAAAAAAAAAAAAAAAAAGAACAAAGCATATTTTAGGGTTAGACTCACTGAAGGACTTTTAGAATTTTATATATTTAGGAACATGACATGAGAAAGGTTTAGTAATTAAAAGATAGTACCCTAGAGATACTATTAACAAATCTTCATTTCTAGCTGCAGTTAATTCCATTTATTAGAGAGAAGTATCAAAATAGTATGTGTGTAGCTCTAGCTACATGAATGTGACAGAATAGTTTAGATATCCAGGGCTCAGTTTCTGTTGGACCTCTAACCAGTTGCAGAGGAAACAAACAATAAATCCCAGTAATCTAAATAGCACATTGTAATAGTAAAGGCTTATGACTATAGAAGCTAGCCAGAAAGTAGTGCTAGCTGAATAAATAAGCAGTCAAGTAGGAATATACAATGTTTTAGTAAATGTCTGAGAGATCCTTTTTAGATATTGTGTTAATAAAACAGTAAACTGAAACGATGCGCTTCTTTTCTGAAAAGGAAGTTCCACGGGACTGTATTTTGTTCACCGTGATAGCCCTATTGCCTGGCCCATAGTGGGTGCTAATAAATCTTTGTATGGATTAATAAAAGAGGGGAGGAAGAAAGTAAATGTGCGAGTAATACAATGTCAGAGGAAGAAATAATCTACAAGAGTGAACAAGAGTGCATTTTAAAACATAGTCAAGTGCCCAGGAAGCTTGGATGAATGTGGTAATTGCTTGCTGCTTTGCTTTACTTTCCCGCCTGTTAGTACAAACTCACTAAATTAAAGGTCCTGGCTTATGTTCATCTTTGAATCTGGAGACCGTAGCACATAGTAGTTGCCATTTATTGAAAAACTGTGGTTGGCAAAGCACTGTTCTTCCCTGCACAGCAACCCAGAGGCATTATTTGCATTTTAGAAATAAAGGAAACAGAAGCTCAGAGGGGTTGGAAGAGCTTGCCCAAAGCCACACCGTGGAGCTAGGATTCCAGCTCAGGAGTGTGTGACTCCAGAGCCCATAGGCATCATCTTCAGGCCAGACTCTCTAGGTGCTCAATAAATGTGTGTGGAGTGTTTAAAAAAAAAGAGTAGGTATCAGGATGAGCTTACCAAGGAGATGGCACTGAGCTAGATGTTAAATAAAAGTAAGATTTGGATGGAGTGAAATGGGTAGGCTGGTGGTGAGGGGTAGAGCATTCAGGCAAAAGGGGTAATCAGTTAAAAAACAAAAAGTGAAAACATAGAGGCATAGACAGAGTATAAGTAAGAGTTCTGTTTTTCTTCCATGTAGGATATGTTTGAAGATTAGTAAAGGATAGTAATTTGGGTCTAGGTTGTAGAGGGCCTTTGATGCTAACCTGAGATGCTTGGACTTTACTTTGGAGACAGGGTCAATCCATCAGAGATAATTTTTGGCAGGAAAGAGCCTTGCAAACAGAAATATCCTACCTAGAATTTGAAAGAAAGTTGAGGGCTAATGATATCTTGAGAATGTTTGTCTGAAACAGAGTAATGCTCTTTTGGATGAGAATGAACTGAAAAGTCCATAAGTAAGAGCATTTTCCAAGTAGCTGAACTCTAGGACTTGATCACAGGAGGATAATTGGCTGGCTTCAGTATATGTGGTAATGCATAGAAGAAAGGGCAAATATAGCTGTCAAACAAAAGATAATGCAGGAGGCTGCAAATAAGAAAAGAGTTTATTTGGGGTCTTAAGAATTGCAAGTCAGGGACTTCCCTGGTGGCTCAGTGGTTAAGAATCTGCCTGCCAATGCAGGGCACACGGGTTCGAGCCCTGGTCTGGGAAGATTCCACATGCCACAGAGCAACTAAACCCGTGCACCACAACTACTGAGGCTGAGCTCTAGAGCCCATGAGCCACAACTACTGAAGCCCGTGCCTAGAGCCTGTGCTTCACAGCAAGAGAAGCCACTGCAGTGAGAAGCCCGCATACCACGAGGAAGAGTAGCCCCCACTCACTGCAACTAGAGAAAACCCACGCACAGCAATGAAGACCCAATGCAGCCAATTATAATTAATTAATTAATTTAAAAAAAAAGAATTGCAAGTCAGGAGACAGATTCGTGTAATCTTGAAAGAGTGTTCCAAGGAAGAAATAGACTCGGGCTTATAAAGACAAAAGACGATGAGGTTGTTAAAAGTTGCCTGGTGAGAATTGTGATTGACATAAGTCGGAAAATATTTGTCCTTAAGGAATCACAAGTTGTTTTAGAGTAGGGGTCCAATAAGTGGATAGACTGTCATGAGTTATTTTAGGGTGAAGGTTCAATAAGTGTTTTGAGTTTCTGGCAGGTGTCCTGGATGACTTCATCAGGTCAACATGTCAGATTCCATCTCGGCTGAGCCATGCCTAAGTTACACTTCCTTAATGGCCACCCGGCTCCATGTGGAGAATTCTCTTAGCAATACTGACTCCGTTTTGATCTTTCTTTCACATAGCTCACGAACAGATGACTCATTAATGATGTCATTTCTTTCTCTTGACATGTAATTGACGTGTAGGCTTTAGAAAAACCTTAGAGTGTGAACATCTGTGTCTATAGATCACAATTTCTACTCTGGTCTTTTGTGACATAAAATTAACTCCTGGGTGTTTTCAGTCGTCTCAGCTCTACACCATCACATAAACAGGCATCTGTCTTCAGGGAAACTGACCTCTGAGGGATCATCGATGGAATTAAAATGCATCATTTTAGTTTCGTCTACCATTGTCCCGAAGTTTTTTCTTTTTTAAAATTCCTCCTCTACTTTAAAGTATTTACCATCATTTGCTGAAACACTATCACTAGATGTAACAACTTGCTTTCCTCCAGCCTCAACAGTTATGTCTTTTTAATAGTTTGCTTTTGACTTTGTATAACTGAAATAATGGTCATTTTCCCACAATATGCTTTTCCCTCACTCAACATTATATTCTTAAGACCATTTATATTATAGAACATATAAGTATTCCATTGTGTGAATACACCACAGTTTATCCATTCTGGTAATGATGAACATTTTTGGTCATTACAAACAGTGCTGCTATTAATATTCTTGTATATATCTCCTTGTACAAATATACTAAAGTTTCTCTACAGCAGTGGTTCTCAAACTTGACCATGCATTAGAATCACCTGGAGGGCTATTTAAACATAGATTGCTGGGTGTACTGTGTCAGATTCAGGAGGTCTGAGGTGGGTCCCAAGAATTTGCATTTCTAACAAGTGCTCAAGTGCTAGTGATCTATTGATTCAAAAACTAACTGCTTCAGAGTCCATACAGTCAGCCCTCCATATCTGTGGGTTTTGCATTCACAGATTCAGCCTACCATGGATCAAAAATAATTCAGGAAGAGAAAATTCCCCAAAGCAAAACTTGTACTTGCCTGGCTCCAGCAACTATTTACGTAGAATTTATACTATGTTTACAACTATTTTCCTAACATTTACATTATATTAGGTATTATAAGTAATCTAGAGATGATTTAAGGTATACGGTGGAGGATGTGCTGTGCATAGGTTATATGCAAATATTATGCCATTTTATATAAGGGACTTGAGCATCTGCAGGTTTTGGTATCCATGGGGGGGTCCTGGACCCAATCCTCCACGAATACTAAGGGAGAATTGTATAGGTCTAGCTGTGGAATTGCTGGAGTGCGATAGAGAATGCACATTTTCAACTTTGCTAGGTAATGCTAGATTGTTTGCCTACCAGCAGTGTGAAAGAGAATGGTCAGACTTGACTTTTTGCCAGATTGGTGGGTGTTAATGGTGGAAAAGGGAAATCTGTGTGCCTTTTTTCATGTTGAAACTTTCAGAATATGTGGAACTTGATCTTTCTCTTTTTTTTTTGGCCACACCTTGTGGCTTGTGGGATTTTAGTTCCCCGACCAGGGATCGAAGCTGGGCCCTCAGCAGTGAGAGCGCGGAGTCCTAACTACTGGACTGCCAGGGAATTCTGAAACTTGCTCATTTTAAGTAAGGAATGTTGTCCAGGATGCAGGACACACACGCACACGCATGCACACACACAGTATTCCATAGAAAAACCTGTGTGTGCCGATCAAGTTCAGTTTCAGTTGCTTAAGAATCTTGGATAAAAAATGGGCAGAAGACCTAAACAGACGTTTCTTGAAAGAAGATATACAGATTGCCAACAAACACATGAAAGGATGCTCAACATCACTAATCATTAGAGAAATGCAAATCAAAACTACAATGAGGTATCACCTCACACCAGTCAGAATGGTCATCATCAAAAAACCTACAAACAATAAATGCTGGAGAGGGTGTGGAGAAAAGGGAATCCTCCTGCACTTTTGGTGGGAGTGTAAATTTATACAGCCACTATGGGGAACAGTATGGAGGTTCCTTAAAAAACTAAAAATAGAACTACCATACGACCCAGCAGTCCCACTACTGGGCATATACCCTGAGAAAACCATAATTCAAAAAGAGTCATGTACCACAGTGTTCATTGCAGCACTCTTTACAATAGCCAGGACATGGAAGCAACCTAAGTGTCCATCAACAGATGAATGGATAAAGATGTGGCACATATATACAATGGAATATTACTCAGCCATAAAAATAAACGAAATTGAGTTATTTGTAGTGAGTTAAAAAAAAAAATGGTTCTGAAGAACCTAGGGGCAGGACAGGAATAAAGACGCAGATGTAAAGAATGGACTTGAGGACACGGGGAGGGGGAAGGGTAAGCTGGGATGAAGTGAGAGAGTGGCATGGACATATATACACTACCAAACGTAAAATAGATAGCTAGTGGGAAGCGGCCGCATAGCACAGGGAGATCAGCTCATGCTTTGTGTCCACCTAGAGGGGTGGGATAGGGAGGGTGGGAGGGAGACACAAGAGGGAAGACATATGGGGACATATGTATATGTATACCTGATTCGCTTTGTTATAAAGCAGAAACTAACACACGATTGTAAAGCACTTATAGTCCAATAAAGATGTGAAAAAAAGAAAGAATCTTGGATAATTACTGCAATTTCTAATATTTTTATCTTCCATTGGCCTTAGAAAAAAAAATCCAAGGAGAAATTCCACTTTAATGAGAAGACTTGTTTAAATTGAAGACACCTCTTTTAATGGAGAACAGTTTCTCAGGGACCTCCCTGGCAGTCCATTGGTTAAGACTTCGAGTTTCCAATGTGGGGTTGGGGGTGTGCTGGTTTGATCCCTGGTCGGGGAACTAAGATCCCACGTGCTGTGTGGCGTGGTGTTGGGGGAGGGTGGGAGTTTCGCAATTAGTGCAGAAGGGTAATCTGGAGAAAAGCTGATTAGATATCACAGTAGTTTTATTGCATTCCTAAGAGAAACTCCTTGAAAGCCAGATCCAAGCTGACTTTTTGTTTCACAAGTTCACGTTCTAGATGAGAAGCTGCTTCAGAGTTGGCCCCCTGGTTCAGGAATGTTGCTGTCAGAGTTACTATTCGAGCAAATATGTGTCAGGGTCCCGCTTCTGTCAGATAGGGTTGAACCCTCCCAGTAGTGCGATGTACCCCAAGAGCGTTGTCCCAGGTCTAGGTGTTCAGTGGGCTTTGGGGTTTGTTGTCCTGTGACTGGACAGTAATGGTTGCCTGTCTTTCAGCTTTCATGACGCTGGTGATCATATTGCTGCACATGTTCTGGGGCATTGTGTTTTTTGATGGCTGTGAGAAGAAAAAGTGGTACACCCTGCTTGCAGTGCTTCTGACGCATCTGCTGGTGTCAGCCCTGGTGAGTATTGCTACCGTGCTCAAACTGGTTTTCGGAGCTCAAGTCTGCATATCTAAAGTGGTAGATTCCACTCTGAATGAAATACATGCTCATAGGAAAATGAGGAAATTCAGAAAAGTCATTTAAAAGAATGAGTGAATGAATGATAGATAAATCATCTATTTCTTACCATAGAAAGATAACTATTAATTTGTTGATCTCATAAAAGTTTTTTGGTTTTTTTTTTCGTATGTGTCTTTCTTTTAATGGGTAGAGTCAAACTGAAATAGGCTTGCATTATGCTTATGTTATGTAACACATCTTAAACAATTTCCATGTTATTATAAATCCTTTTAATATTTAAGTTTTAGTGGCTTTAGATCATTACATAAAGTTATAGTTTGCTTAACTGATTGATAACTTGTTTTTCTACTTTTGGTTATTATAATGCTGTCTGGAACAACTTTGTATGTGAAACTTTTTCAATACATTGTTTAGAGTCCAAGGAATGGATTTTTGAAGTCAAATGGTGTGAGTATTTTTAAAGCCCTTGATGCAAATTGCTAAAATACTCTCTACAAGGGTTGTACTATTTTTACGCATTCTGATGAATGTCAAGAGTGCCCATCTTACTCTCTCCTCACTGACATTATAATGCCAGTTTTCAAAAGTAATTTAAAACGAATACTTGACTAGATGTATTGTTTAAGCACTGTTTAATGCTTTGGTCTTAGTTTAATTGTAACATGTCATGTACTTGCAACAGAATTATCCCAGCCACTGCTTTGTCCAGACCTTTATCATTTCTCACCTACAGTATTGAAAAGCTTCCTTTTGATGGTGTCCTGCCTCATGTTTCTCTCCTCTCCATCCATTTAGAGTTCATATCCGGTTTTCTTATACTGGGCTTCTTGTTCGCTGTTCCATCTAAAAAACAATCTTATTGCCTTTCTTACCTAAAACCTTTCAGTCATACAGGATGCTAAAGTTACCCTTAATATGATGGCAGCTACATAAAGTCAAATCTTTTTTTGTTTTTTAATTTTTTAATTTTATTTATTTTTTTATAGAGCAGGTTCTTATTAATCATACATTTTATACACATCAGTGTATACATGTCAATCGCAATCGCCCAATTCATCACACCACCACCCCAACCCCCCGCCGCTTTCCCCCCTTGGTGTCCATATGTTTGTTCTCTACATCTGTGTCTCAATTTCTGCCCTGCAAACTGGTTCATCTGTACCATTTTTCTAAGTTCAACATATATGTGTTAATATACTATATTTGTTTTTCTCTTTCTGACTTACTTCACTCTAAATGACAGTCTCTAGATCCATCCATGTCTCAACAAATGACCCAGTTTTGTTCCCTTTTATGGCTGAATAATATTCCATTGTATATATGTACCGTATCTTCTTCATCCATTCGTCTGTCGATGGGCATTTAGGTTGCTTCCATGACCTGGCTATTGTAAATAGTGCTGCAGTGAACATTGGGGTACATGTGTCTTTTTGAATTATGGTTTTCTCAGGGTATATGCCCAGTAGTGGGATTGCTGGATCATATGGTAATTCTGTTTTTGGTTTTTTAAGGAACCTCCATACTGTTCTCCATAGTGGCTGTATCAATTTACATTCCCACCAGCAGTGCAAGAGGGTTCCCTTTTCTCCACACCCTCTCCAGCATTTGTTGTTTGTAGATTTTCTGATGACGCCCATTCTAACTGGTGTGAGGTGGTACCTCATTGTAGTTTTGATTTGCATTTCTCTAATAATTAGTGATGTTGAGCATCTTTTCATGTGCTTCTTGGCCATCTGTATGTCTTCTTTGGAGAAATGTCTATTTAGGTCTTCTGCCCATTTTTGGATTGGGTTGTTTGTTTCTTTAATATTGAGCTGCATGAGCTGTTTATATATTTTGGAGATTAACCCTTTGTCCGTTGATTCATTTGCAAATATTTTCTCCCATTCTGAGGGTTGTCTTTTCGTCTTGTTTATGGTTTCCTTTGCTGTGCAAAAGCTTTGAAGTTTCATTAGGTCCCATTTGTTTATTTTTGTTTTTATTTCCATTACTCTAGGAGGTAGATCAAAAAAGATCTTGCTGTGATTTATGTCAAAGAGTGTCCTTCCTCTGTTTTCCTCTAAGAGCTTTATAGTGTTGTCCGGTCTTACATTTAGGTCTCTAATCCATTTTGAGTTTATTTTTGTGTATGGTGTTAGGGAGTGTTCTAATTTCATTCTTTTACATGTAGCTGTCCAGTTTTCCCAGCACCACTTATTGAAGAGACTGTCTTTTCTCCGTTGTGTATCCTTGCCTCCTTTGTCATAGATTAGTTGACCACATGTGCGTGGGTTTATCTCTGGGCTTTCTATCTTGTTCCATTGATCTATGTTTCTGTTTTTGTGCCAGTACCATATTGTCTTGATTACTGTAGCTTTGTAGTATAGTCTGAAGTCAGGGAGTCTGATTCCTCCAGCTCCGTTTTTTTCCCTCAAGACTGCTTTGGCTATTCGGGGTCTTTTGTGTCTCCATACAAATTTTAAGATGATTTGTTCTAGTTCCGTAAAAAATGCCATTGGTAATTGGATAGGGATTGCATTGAATCTGTCGATTGCTTTGTGTAGTATAGTCATTTTCACAGTATTGAGTCTTCCAATCTAAGAACATGGTATATCTCTCCATCTGTTGGTATCATCTTTAATTTCTTTCATCAGTGTCTTATAGTTTTCTGCATACAGGTCTTTTGTCTCCCTAGGTAGGTTTATTCCTAGGTATTTTATTCTTTTTGTTGCAATGGTAAATGGGAGTGTTTCCATAATTTCTCTTTCAGATTTTTCATCATTAGTGTATAGGAATGCAAGAGATTTCTGTGCATTAATTTTGTATCCTGCAACTTTACCAAATTCATTGATTAGCTCTAGTAGTTTTCTGGTGGCATCTTTAGAATTCTCTATGTATAGTATCATGTCATGTGCAAACAGTGACAGTTTTACTTCTTCTTTTCCAGTTTGTATTCCTTTTATTTCTCTTTCTTCTCTGATTGCCATGGCTAGGACTTCCAAAACTATGTTGAATAATAGTGGTGAGAGTGGACATCCTTGTCTCATTCCTGATCTTAGAGGAAATGCTTTCAGTTTTTCACCATTGAGAATGATGTTTGCTGTGGGTTTGTCATATATGGCCTTTATTATGTTGAGGTAGGTTCCCTCTATGCCCACTTTCTGGAGAGTTTTTATCATAAATGGGTGTTGAATTTTGTCAAAAGCTTTTTCTGCATCTATTGAGATGATCATATGGTTTTTCTTCATTTTGTTAATGTGGTGTATCACATTGATTGATTTGCGTATATTGAAGAATCCTTGCATCCCTGGGATAAATCCCACTTGATCGTAGTGTATGATACTTTTAATGTGTTGTTGGATTCTGTTTGCTAGTATTTTGTTGAGGATTTTTGCATCTATATTCATCAGTGATATTGGTCTGGAATTTTCTTTTTTTGTAGTATGTTTGGTTTTGGTATCAGGGTGATGGTGGCCTCATAGAATGAGTTTGGGAGTGTTCTTTCCTCTGCAAGTTTTTGGAAGAGTTTGAGAACGATGGGTGTTAGCTCTTCTCTAAATGTTTGATAGAATTCACCTATGAAGCCATCTGGTCCTGGACTTTTGTTTGTTGGAAGATTTTTAATCACAGTTTCAATTTCATTACTTGTGATTGGTCTGTTCATATTTTCTATTTCTTCCTGGTTCAGTCTTGGAAGGTTATACCTTTCTAAGGATTTGTCCATTTCTTCCAGGTTGTCCATTTTATTGGCATAGAGTTGCTTGTAGTAGTCTCTTAGTATGCTTTGTATTTCTGTGGTATCTGTTGTAACTTCTCCTTTTTCATTTCTAATTTTATTGATTTGAGTCCTCTCCCTCTTTTTCTTGATGATTCTGGCTAATCGTTTATCAATTTTGTTTATCTTCTCAAAGAACCAGCTTTTAGTTTTATTGATCTTTGCTATTGTTTTCTTTGTTTCTGTTTCATTTATTTCTGCTCTGATCTGTATGATTTCTTTCCTTCTGCTAACTTTGGGTTTTGTTTGTGCTTCTTTCTCTAGTTCCTTCAGGTGTAAGGTTAGATTGTTTAGTTGAGATTTTTCTTGTTTCCTGAGGTGGGCTTGTATAGCTATAAACCTCCCTCTTAGAACTGCTTTTGCTGCATCCCATAGGTTTTGGATTGTCGTGTTTTCATTGTCATTTGTCTCTAGGTATTTTTTGATTTCCTCTTTGATTTCTTCAGTGATCTCTCGGTTATTTAGTAACATATTGTTTAGCCTCCATGTGTTTGTGTTTTTTACGTTATTTTCCCTGTAATTGATTTCTAATCTCATAGCATTATGATCAGAAAGGATGCTTGATATGATTTCAATTTTCTTATATTTACTGAGGCTTGATTTGTGACCCAAGATGTGATCTATCCTGGAGAATGTTCTGTGCGCACTTGAGAAGAAAGTGTAATCTGCTGTTTTTGGATGGAATGTCCTATAAATATCAGTTAAATCTATCTGGTCTATTATGTCATTTAAAGCTTCTGTTTCCTTATTTATTTTCATTTTGGATGATATGTCCATTGGTGTAAGTGAGGTGTTAAAGTCCCCCACTATTATTGTGTTACTGTCGATTTCCTCTTTTATAGCTGTTAGCAGTTGCCTTATGTATTGAGGTGCTCCTATGTTGGGTGTGTATATATTTATAATTGTTATATCTTGTTCTTGGATTGATCCCTTGATCATTATGTAGAGTCCTTGCTTGTGTCTTGTAACATTCTTTATTTTAAAGTCTCTTTTATCTGATATGAATATTGCTACTCCAGCTTTCTTTTGATTTCCGTTTGCATGGAATATCTTTTTACATCCCCTCACTTTCAGTCTGTATGTGTCCCTAGGTCTGAAGTGGGTCTCTTATAGATAGCATATAGATGGGTCTTGTTTTTGTATCCATTCAGCAAGCCTGTGTCTTTTGGTTGGACCATTTAATCCATTCACGTTTAAGGTAATTATCAATATGTATGTTCCTATGACCATTTTCTTAATTGTTTTGGGTTTGTTTTTGTAGATCCTTTTCTTCTCTTGTGTTTCCCACTTAGAGAAGTTCCTTTAGCATTTGTTTTAGAGCTGGTTTGGTGGTGCTGAATTCTCTTAGCTTTTGCTTGTCTGTAAAGCTTTTGATTTCTCCATCGAATCTGAATGAGATCCTTGCCAGGTAGAGTAATCTTGGTTTTAGGTTCTTCCCTTTCTTCACTTTAAGTATATCATGCCACTCCCTTCTGATTTGTGGAGTTTCTGCTGAGAAATCAGCTGTTAACCTTATGGGAGTTCCCTTGTATGTTATTTGTCATTTTTCCCTTGTTGCTTTCAATAATTTTTCTTTGTCTTTAATTTTTGCCAATTTGATTACTGTGTGTCTCGGTGTGTGTCTCCTTGGGTTTATCCTGTATGGGACTTTCTGCGCCTCCTGGACTTGGGTGGCTATTTCCTTTCCCATGTTAGGGAAGTTTCCGACTATAATCTCTTCAAATATTTTCTCTGGTCCTTTCTCTCTCTCTTCTCCTTCTGGGACCCCTATAATGCGAATGTTGTTGTGTTTAATGTTGTCCCAGAGGTCTCTTAGGCTGTCTTCATTTCTTTTCATTCTTTTTTCTTTATTCTGTTCTGCAGCAGTGAATTCCACCATTCTGTCTTCCAGGTCACTTATCCGTTCTTCTGCCTCAGTTATTCTGCTATTGATTCCTTCTAGTGTAGTTTTTATTTCAGTTATTGTATTGTTCATCTCTGCTTGTTTGTTCTTTAATTCTTCTAGGTCTTTGTTAAACATTTCTTGCATCTCCTCAATCTTTGCCTCCATTCTTTTTCCAAGGTCCTGGATCATCTTCACTATCATTATTCTGAATTCTTTTTCTGGAAGGTTGCCTATCTCTACTTCATTTAGTTGTTTTTCTGGGGTTTTATCTTGTTCCTTCATCTGGTACATAGCCCTCTGCCTTTTCATCTTGTCTATCTTTCTGTGAATGTGGATTTTGTTCCACAGGCTGCAGGATTGTAGTTCTTGTTTCTGCTGTCTGCCCTCTGGTGGATGTGGCTATCTAAGAGGCTTGTGCAAGTTTCCTGGTGGGAGGGACTGGTGGTGGGTAGAGCTGACTGTTGCTCTGGTGGGCAGAGCTCAGTAAAACTTTAATCTGCTTAAGGGTGGGGCTGGGTTCCCTGCTCTTGGTTGTTTGGCCCGAGGCAACCCAACACTGGAGCCTACCTGGGCTCTTTGGTGGGACTAATGGCAGACTCTGGGAGAGCTCACACCAAGGAGTACTTGCCAGAACTTCTGCTGCCAGTGTCCTTGTCCCCACGGTGAGCCACAGCCCCCCCCCCGCCCCCCCGCCTCTGCAGCAGACCCTCCAACACTAGCAGGTAGGTCTGGTTCAGTCTCCCCTGGGGTCACTGCTCCTTCCCCTGGGTCCCGATGTGCACACTACTTTGTGTGTGCCCTCCAAGAGTGGAGTCTCTGTTTCCCCCAGTCCTGTCAAAGTCCTGCAATCAAATCCCACTAGGCTTCAAAGTCTCATTCTCTAGGAATTCCTTCTCCCATTGCTGCACCCCCAGGTTGGGAAGTCTGATGTGGGGCTCAGAATCTTCACTCCATTGGGTGGACTTCTGTGGTATAAGTGTTCTCCAGTCTGTGAGTCACCCACGCAGCAGTTATGGGATTTGATTTTACTGTGATTGCGCCCCTCCTGCCATCTCATTGTGGCTTCTCCTTCGTCTTTGGATGTGGGGTATCTTTTTTGGTGAGTTCCAGTGTCCTCCTGTCGATGATTGTCCAGCAGCTAGTTGTGATTTTGGTGTTCTCGCAAGAGGGAGTGAGAGCACGTCCTTCTACTCCGCCATCTTGGTTCAGGGCCGTAAAGTCAAATCTTAATGGATAAAACACTGGCGAGAGAGTGCGTTAAAATATTAACAGCTTTCATCTTTGGGTAGATTCTTTTATTCTTTACGGTTTTTGGCATGTTCCAAATTTTCTACTGTGTACACTTCAATAAACAGAAAGGAAGTTGCAGGGAAAAGGAAGTATTCTTCTTATGGATCCAATTGGCCATTCATTCATTCAACAAATAGCCTTCTATGTTCCAGGCACTGTTCTAGGCGAACAAAACAATTTAGTGAAAAAAAGAAAGACCCTGCCTTTACCATCTAGTGGAGAGAGAGGCAGTAAGCAATAGACATAATAAAAAGAAGTTTTATAGTATTTTAGAAATTGATAGGTGCTGTGGGAAAAAAGGGAAAGTAGAGCAGGTTAAAAGGGTTCCAGATTGTGTGGGCTGGGGATGTTGAATTTTTGAACTATATAGTCAAAAGTAGGCTTCATTGTGAAGGTGACATTTGAACAAAGAAGTGAAGTTGGCCATGTGGCTGTCTGGAGAAAGAGCATCCAAGACTAAAACAGCCAGTGGCAAAGTCCTAAGACTAAAGAACATGCTTGGGATGTTTATGGAAGTGAGGGTGGCCAGAACCTGTGAGCCTGGGGAAGTTAGTAGCAGATACTGTCACAGATTTGAAGTTGGGGACGGAAGTAGAGGTTGGAAATGAGAACCACATCTAGATAATGCAAGACTTGAGCTTTTTACTGTCAATGAAATGGGAGTCATTGTAGGGTGTTGAATACAGGGACATGACTTGAATCACATTTTAAAAGGATCATTTTGACTGCTGTGTTCAGAGTAGACTGTAATGGGGGAAGGGATTACAGTCATCAGGAGAAGGATGGTGACAACTTGGGTGAGAGAGCAGTGGAAATAATGAGAAATGTTCAGATTCAGGACATATTTTTGAAAGTAGAGCCAACAGTATTTCCTGACAGACTGGATAAGGCAAGGGAGAGAAAGAAGAGGAGCCAAGGATGTCGTCACAGTTTTTGGCCTGGATAACTAGAAGGATGGAGTTGCCACCAGCTGGGATGGAGAAGCTTGTGAGGGAGATCAGGAGTTCTCTTTGGGCACGTTACCTTGGGGGCGCCTCTTGGACATTCAAGTGGAGAAGTCAGTTAGGCAGTTGGATGAAAAAGTCTGGAGTTTGGGAGAGAAATCCAGGCTCGAAGAGATGATTACAAGAAGTGAACATAAGCAGAGAAGAGAAGAGGCCCAAGGACTAAGGCCTGGGGCATTCCAGCCTCGAGATTGGGGCAAGAAGAGGAGCCAGCCAAGGAGACTGAGGAGGAGCAACTTAGTGAAGTAGAAGAGCACCAGGAGCCAGGTGTCCTGAAGCCAAGTGTGCTGAGGAGGAGAGAGGGATGGGCTGTAGTAGAGGCCAGTGGAATAAAACCCAGACTTCTTTGTTTGACATAAGCCTCTTACTGGTTTTACTGGTGCAGAACTTACCTCTTGCTGCTCTCCATTGTTCACATCATACACTCCATCTAAATTGATCCAGTGTGGCTCCCCAGCAGGGAGTGCCTTTGTTCATGCTGTTTTATCTGCAATGGCTCCTAACCTAGGTCAGTTTGGAAAACTCCTGAGCATTTCATGTGAGGCCTCCCTGGAAAAGGTGCCCATTTCTGACTCAGCACTATCACTAGCCCTTATTTATAGCTGTGTTATAACCCCTCTCCCCGGCCAGCATTATTTTATTTGATACAGTTTTTACATCTACCTCTCAAATTAGAGTTTGATCATCAGTGATGGGACCTTATCTTGTCACTCTTTGTATCCTGAATCCAAGGGCATGTGCAGGCAGGGTGAGGGTGAGGACAGTGAGGTGCCTTGGAGGCACTCCCCCGCTACCCCTGCTGGGCAGAGGTGACAAACTGACCCAATCAGAGCCTCTTCTTTGTTAAGAAGAACCCATCTCCCCACCTTACCCGGACCCAGAACTGGAAGTATCCTTTCTTCTATCAAAGGCCAGTCCCTCCACTTGGGCTCCAGACCTAATTCCTTCCTACTTAAGGACTTTACTGCTTTGACTGTGCCCTCTCTCCTGTCTCACCAGCCTATCCCTCTCTTCACCAGCATATAGACATATCTTAAATAAAACTCTTCATTATTGCCTGTTCTCTTTCTAGCTATGACTTTTTTTTTTCTGGTTCCCATTGCAGCAAAATTTCTCAAAGAGTTATCTCCACAAACTCTGTCTCCGCTTCTTCTCTCATGCTTCTAGTGCATTTTGCCTTCTGTTCAACCACCCTTCTAAGACTGCTTCATTTTTTTATACAGCAGGTTCTTATTAACTCCAAGTCTTTTAAGCTTGGTCTTCCTCAAGTCTTTTGTATCTCATTAAATAGCACCACCATTTACCTAAAGCCAGAAACATGGAAGTCACTCCTGGCCTCTCCCTTTCCCTCACATTCCATCCACCAGCAACTCCCATTGTTTCCTATCATCTGCTCTCTCCATCTCTACCACCATCACCCTGGACTAAGTCACCAACCTGTACTCTCCTCATGCAGTGCAGAGTCTTCCTAACTAGTCTCCCTACTTTCACCATAGCCTCCTTGAATCCATTATCTGCAGTTTAAAAAATCTAAAATCATGGGAATTCCTTGGTGGTCCAGTGGTTAGGACTCGGCGCTTTCACTCCCATGGCCCGGGTTCAATCCCTGGTCGGGGAACTAAGATCCCACAAGTGCAGGGCGGCCAAAAAATAAATAAATAAATAATCTAAAATCATTCAGCTCCCCGACCTAAAACCCTTCTGTGCACCTCCATTGCACTGAGGATGAAATTCACACTCCTCACCAACCTGCTGGGTAGCTGGCCCCTGCCTTCCTCTCCTATCTCAGTGCTTGCCCTTCCATCCCTACACATCATTTGTATCACCTCTCAGGTTCTCAGCTGCAGTGAACTCCTTGCCCTCCTTTGGTGCCCTCCCTTGGTCTACACCAGGCTGGCTCCCTCGTCCTCCTGTAAGTCTCAGATTAAATGCTGCTTCCTCAGCACCTTCCTTGAGCCCCCCCCCCCAGGTAGATCGCCTTGTTCTTACCTATGCTAGCACCATCTCAGTTGTAGTTATTCTGTCCTAGCATTCACCACAATTTGGAGTTATTTATTTGTTTCTTCATTCATTACTTGTCTCCCTTACTGGTATATAAGCTCCATCAGGATAGGCACTGTGGTCTTCACTAATACCTCGCAGCATCTTATCAGCAGTTTTTAAATGAACTTTTGGAACCCTCAGCAATTGTGCAGCTGAAAAAGATGCTGTTCCCTCACGTTCCCTTAATACTAAGGATTTTTACTAAAGTAACCTGGACTTGTCTCACTTTCTTGCTAACTCTAAGAGCCAGTTAACACAGAAATGGTTAAAAACTGGGCCCTGGTTATGTAACATCTATCTTCTGTTGGGTATTTCATTAGGTCTGGCTTCTGATTACCTTCTAGGGTTGCCATTTGAATATATTGGGTTGGCCAAAAAGTTCCTTCAGTTTTTAAGTCAAAATAAAAGACACATATTTCATTTTCACCAAGAACTTTATTGAACAGCGTATTCACTGTTTTGTTCCACTACCTTTTGCTATTTTTCAGACAACTTCATAATTCTGTCTTCCTAAAACTGATTATCTTTTTGAGCAAAAAACTGTCCCAGGTTCCTTTTAGTCTTCCAGGGAATTGAAATTTTTTCCATTAAGAGAATTTTGTGAAGACTGAAATAAATGGAAATCCGAAGGTGCAATGTGTGGTGAATACAGCAGAAGAATCAGAACTTCCCAGCCAAGCTGTAACAGTTTTTTGCCTGGTCATCAAAGAAACATGTTGTCTTGCATTATCCTGATGGAAGATTATGCTTTTTCTGTTGACTAATTCTGGACGCTTTTCGTCGAGTGCTGCTTTCAGTTGGTCTAATTGGGAGCAGTACTTGTTGGAATTAATCATTTGGCTTTCCGGAATGAGCTCGTAATAGAGGACTCCCTTCCAAAACCACCATCTACACAACATCACCATCTTTGGATGAAGACCGGCCTTTGGTGTGGTTGGTGGTGGTCCATTTTGCTTGCCCCACGGTCTCTTCCGTTCCACATTATTGTACAGTATCCACTTTTCATTGCCCGTCACAATTTGTTTTAAAAACAGAACGTTTTCATTCTGTTTCAGTAGAGAATCGCATGTGGAAATACAGTCAAGAAGGTTTTTTTCACTTAACTTATGTGGAACCCAAATATCAAAGCGATTCACATAACCAAGCTGTTGCAAATGATTTTCAGTGCTTGATTTGGATACTTTGAGTATGTCAGCTATCTCCTGCGTGGTATAACGTTGATTGTTCTCAATTAATGTCTCGATTTGATTGCTATCGACTTCAACTGCTCTACCCGACCGTGGAGCATCGTCCAGCGAGAAATCTCCAGTATGAAACTTCGCAAACCACTTTTGACACGTTCGATCAGTCCCAGCACCTTTTCCATACACTGCACAAATCTTCTTTGCATTTCGGTTGCGTTTTTACCTTTCTTGAAATAATAAAGCATAATATGCTGAAAATATTGCTTTTTCCTTCCATCTTCAATATTAAAATGGCTACACAAAAAGTCACCAATTTTGAAAAGTCTTTTTTTAAATGCACGCTGATACGACAGCTGTCACATACAATCTAACAAAATTGTTTTGAATGAAGTTAAAGACAACTAAGTGCTACTAGAGCCATCTTACGGGAAAAAAACGAATGAACCTTTGGCCAACCCAATATTTTCTCTCCACAGACCCAAAGAGAAGCTTGGCAGCCAGGTTACATTTCCCACCTCTAAAAAGCTGTCCTTTTTCTCAAGGCAAATAAACTCTCTGCATCTTGGCCTTCCTGCATCTTCACCAGCCCTGGGCACTTCCCTGCCCATCCTCAGCTAGACAGAGATGCCCCCTGCCTCACTCTAGTCAAAAGCTCTCCTACACGCAGCATCTTTTCACTTTGGGAGCCAGATCTGGCTTCACTTTTCCTAGCTGCCTAGCCTGTCAAGTCCTGAAATCTGAGATTGTTCTTCTATGAAATGGGCCCTTAGCTCGCAGGTTATCATCGTGGGACTGGAATGTGTGACCCAGGTGATAAGTACACAGCACAGCACCTCGGGCACTCTCGATGACCCTTCCTGCTGCTGCCCTCAACGTGCCGCGTGTGCCATGGAGACCAACACGGAAGACTTGGGGAAGCTGGGACAACACTGACTCTGCCCCGTGTGGCAATGATTGTTATCAGGACTATTCTCAGATACCCTGTGCCAGAACCTGTCATAAGCGCCTTACTGGTGTTATTTTAGCTTCACCTCAGTCCCATTTCACTTACACAGAAACAGACTTACGGGCTAGTGTCTGTTGACTAGGTTAGTCCTATGTGTCTTTGTGGGTGCGTGACACACATCGCATGTTTGGTGAAACACACCTCAGCTATTGAAAGTATTTCATATTTTCCTTTTTCTTTGGTTACTCCACATGTTTAATAAGCTTGCTGTTATTTTCCCCTTGCAGACCTTCATAAGTCCTTATTCTGGATTAAATCTGGTGTTGGCATACATCATCCTGGTGCTCACGGGCATCTGGGCCTTCTTTGTTTCTGGAGGCAGCTGCCGAAGCCTGAAACTCTGCCTGCTTTGCCAAGACAAGGACTCCCTCCTCTTCAACCAGCGCTCCAGATAACCTCCAAGGACCAGCGCTTCTCAAACAGTAAGCTGCCTCTTTAGAGGAAGCGCAACGGTGCCTTTTTCTAAAAATCCCTTTTCCTGGTGGAATTAGAAAAAACCAAACTATCTAGATACAGCATGGCTTTCATGCAACAGCTTTCTGAAAGGGATTCATCAGTGGTGTGCAGCCAGGCTGCACGTTAGAAAGAACTACCTGGGGAAGCATAAAGAATACTGATTTCTGGACTCCACCCTCCAGATTTAATTGGTCTGGGCATTTGGTGATTTTTTAAAGTTTCCCAGATGACTCCGATGTGCAGCCAGGTTGAGAACCATCGGTGTCCAAACAGGAACTTCCTGAGAACACCGTAAGTGAATAAGAATCAGATGTTTAGCTGTCTCTTAACTCAGCCTGCATTGGGCAAGTAAGCGTCTGAAGGTCAAATCCTGGTTAGCCTTTGTCTTTTCAAGTTTTGAAGTCACAGAAGGCTAAAGGGCTGTCATCTCCGTGAACTGTTTTCACGTCCTTCACTGGTACCCTGTTTTATGAGAACATGGTAGGCCGTGCTTCTAACTATAATAATACATTGCACTGACTAACTATGATCATTTAACCAAAGTAAGCTATTGATTAATAGACTGTATTTTCCTCTAGTTTTTTCATTCTCGATTTTGCTTGTTTGAAGCATTACATTACATTACATTTTTGAGCATAGATTATGTTTCTTTAACTAAAAACCAATTATTTTCCAACTTCCTGGGAAGATGATATAAAACCAAGAATTTTTGTGCAACTTCTGTAAGTCTTCCCTGAGCTCAAGGCTTTCCATGGGCTCTGCCCCAAGGCAGTGTTTACCAGCTGAGCACTTGCTGCCGGACTAGTTGAGTTGAAGCCCACGTTCTGTCTCTGAGCAGCTCTGCAAGTTGCTGAGTGATGTACCCTGGAACAGGCTTCCCTGGAGCTGGCAGAAGTTTACGAAAAGCAGGAGGAAAACAAACCAGTAGGGTGGTGTTGACACTTATAATTTGCTCCTGTGATATTAACTAGTACTTCTCCCCAAATGGTGTAGTGAAAAATTGGAAATATGACTTAAACTGCCAAATTCCCGCTTTTAACATAGCCCATATAATCTTTAGATCTTGTAAATGTTTCTGGGTTTTGCTGACAGATACAGCATTCCCTTTATAGGAATATCTAAGATGTTTGTTCAGCTTCCAAACAACGCTTTTGGTTTCCTTTGTAAAGAGTAATTGTTCCCAGTTGATGGCTTTTAGGAAGCTGATGGTGTGAAATGTAAATTCCCTACACATTTAAATGAGAAGCTCAGTGAATCCCGTATGTGCAGTAGAACAGCCAAAAGAAATAGAAGCAGCAAATGAGAGGGCTCACCAGTGACGTGACCGATGGGAGAATTTGACAATACTGTGGTGGGGAAGAATAACAGACATGTTTAAAATGGAAACGCAGCCAGTGTTTTGGGTTAGCCACACATCATTCCAGGGACCAGAACCTTACGCGTGAACTAGACCTTTATCAGAGAAATCCCCTCTCATGTTTAAATTATTTGAATTTTTCAATCTAGGGATTCAGGAGCAATAGGGTTTCTCGCAAGGCTGTAAACAGTCCCATAAGCAATTATAGTTATTCCGCTAAAGCTTACTTCACCACTAATACCAATGTTTTTGCTGGGGTTTACAATTTTCCACCTTTTTACAAAATTTTCTTTAAACTAGGTGAGTCATAGAAGAGTCAAGGACATAGAGACTGAATAGTGAAATCTATTGTGCAGAGTTGAGGGGAACAAGATACCCACTGAACTGGGCTTCATTCCTATTGGAGCATGGTGTTCTTTGATGAACAGGATAAGAAAAATATAGAGTTGGCTATTACTGTTGACATACACATCTCTTTAACGGATAGTCTGGTTAAATATTTGCTGATCTGTAAAGTATAGAAATATCTGAGAATATTAATATTACTCATGCTTGAGCTCTGAGGATGTCCTGTGTGCATTAATAGTTTAATATTAGGTAAGGAATCTGGGATATTGTGACATCTCATTTATAAAAGCATCTCGGGCAGGAAGAAAATTTTCTTTTATGGTGAGACTGTTGTCTTAGTTTTATTTAATAGTTCATTTAATAATCCTTGATTACCTGTGAATAAAGGAACTTTGTAATTCCTTATTTCTCTTGTGAGCATTGCCATAGTCAGCTTAGGCACTGTGATTGCAAGTAGCCTTGTTTGCCTAATGCCAAGGAAGCCCGGGGGAGAGTAGTCTTCCTCTGTTGTGTGTATATATTGAGATGTGCTTTATTTTTTTAATTTTTATTTTTTGCGTTTGTTATCTCTAATGAGCTTTCTGAGCCCTGATAGTACTTGGAGAGGAGTTGGTGGTGGCAATCTTGTATGTTCTCCTCCACACGAGGCTTTCTCAGTTTGGAGGGAAGTGTGGCTATAGTTAAAGCTGACCTTGGAATGTGAATGCTATTGCAGCACCTGACTCTGTTGCCATGTGAATAATTGAGATCGATTTTGGTTCTCTAATAAATTTGTGTTTATTTTTAACTCATCTGAATTAGCAGTTGTAGTGGGAGGAGTTTTGTTACCCTTGATCCTAGCCTCTGTGACTGGCAATATAGTAGCAGCCTCTTTTCGAGCAGCTTAGTGAAAACATGGCTGAAAGGAATAAATGCTATCTGAAGACTGTATAGAAGATGGCTTTTGTTCCCAATGTTAATATTTTTCTTCTCAAGCACATTTCATTGTTTGCTGAGAGTGGCAGGTATGCATCAAAAATGCTAGGTGTTCTTATCCTGTAGAGTTGGTACAGGATAAGGAGTCGTGACAGAAGCTTCCTCTTACCTGGTCCTCTTCCCGCTCGCCTCAAACTAGCCCCAAGACATGGATTAATGGTCAGAGTGGGCCTGAGGGCTCCGCGGAAGCCGGGGGGAGCCTGTCTCAGGCATCAGCAGTCCACTCCCTGGGACGGGCTCCTTGAGGGTGCTAGCTTTCTATTTGGCTAAGTTTTTCCTAGGCCGCACCATTCCTAACTCCAGGTAGATAGATGTCACAACAAAACAATCTCAAAGTTCTTTGCTTAGAGCACTTTGTTTATGATTGCGATGTTTACATTTCTCATTTAATAAAAGACTTTACTTCATTCCGTTAAATTTTAGTGTTTAGAGGGGTGGGCACCGTCTCCATGTACAATACGTATCGTTTTATATAAGTTATACTGTTATGTCATGTATACTTGCAATGTCAGACCTTGTGTTCAATACACAATGCAATAGACTCTTTCCAGAGCTGTATTTTTCAGTAAACAATAAAAAGATTGTTGTCACTACTTGTTTCTCATGTTTCCTCTTCTTTGGAATAGTGTATCCTGCAGTATTTGTTTTATAATTTTTGTCTCTTATAAAACTTGGCTGTACATTATGTTATTTGTCACCGGTCAACTCGGAGACTCTTTTCAAAGAGAAATCTTTGTTATCTGATTTAAAATTTATAAGGCCTGTTTTGTTTCTGTGTGTTCAGAAGCAGTTTGGTGCAGAGAAGTTGCCTGAGGTGTCATAAACCAAATGGAGGAGAATCCTCAAAGGTCCTGAAAGCCCGTGAAAAGTCTCCTAAGTAACTGTAAAATAGTGAATGTATAAAACATCATGGAATACTGGCTAAAGATGGGAATTGGTTGACTAGGAGAGTACAATTTAGTTTCTACCCAGTGACCCCGAGCAGCCTATAGCGTCGTTTTGTTTTTTCTTCCCTTGGTGAGGAGTCAGTGCAGCTAAGGGGCTGAGCTTGGCCTTCACCATCAGACACGCTACACAGAGAATTGTTAGGGCCTGAAACGCAAAACCATGTGATGCCTTTTCACTCTGGTTTGAAATGAGGCTGCTCCAGGGTTTTTTTTTTTTTTTTTTGCTGCTCCAGGTTTATGTTAATTGTATTATTAGATGAAATATCCTCAGGAGTCAAGGACTCTTTGGTCTAACTTGTAATGGAAAAGGTGTACATTCCTCAGGTAACAGCCCAGATTCATGTACAATTTCTTTGGCCGTTCCACACTGAAATCGTGGCTCTAGTTTAATTGTTATTTGTTTGATATTTAGTTGGAACAGGGATTTCCCTGTGACCAGCCTCAACGTATGAGAAACCCCCAATGGAAAGAACTACATATTTTACCTTCGCCTTATTGAAAATGCTGAATAGAAGGAACCACTCCCTGGCTTATGGTCTCAGCCTTAGTAAAAGAATTGGGGATTTGACACATTCTAAGGGGACGACAGTAGATTATGAGCTCTGAGTGGGTCCTGGCTTTAAGGTTCAATAATTAGTAGGTGGTACTTTTTGCTCAAGTGTGGGTCACTGTAAATCCTGCTTATACCTAATAGTAAATCCATACATATTTTCTGTGCTTGAGCAAAATCAGAGGTAGAGTCTACAGCATTTAGTCAGGGCTTACCATGCACAGAACGTTGTGTTAGATACTTTATCTTGTGTGTGTGTGTGTGTGTGTGAGAGAGAGAGAGAGAGAGAGATACTTTAAAAGGATGGAAAAGAACAAGATGGTGGAGATCTTTGTTTTTAAGGAAATATATAAGGCAGCTACAAATGCACTACAAATTAGGAAATAATATAGAATAGCTTGAATACATAGGATGATACTTAAAATTTTTGGAGTGGATGAAGGGCAGGTGGGTCATGGAGGTATGTCAAAAAGAAAAGGTGGGGACGGAGGGCTGAACTCTGAGGCGCTCCACTTGACAGGAAAGGGCAGGTGGGGTCATCACTGAGGAAAGAAGGAAAACCAGGAGAGTGTGGTGGCCTGAGAGCCAGGGGGAAGTATGTCAACCGCTGCTGAGCAATGAGTAAGATGAGGAGTAGGAACTGATTGCTGCACGTGGAGAGATGGAATTTTCTGGTGACTTTGATAAAAGCAATTTTAGTGTAGGGGTGAATGTCTAAATGGAGTGGATTATAGAGATTGGGAGATAAGGAAGTAGCCACAGCATGTAGAATACAGATAACCATATAATTATAGTAGGGGAATGGGATGATAGCCTGAGGAGGATGTGAGGGCAAGAGACGGCATTCTTCTTTCCTTTTCTTTTTTCTCTCTAACGTTGTACTGTAACAGCATGTTTATATGAAGATGGGGATGATTCAGTGGAAAGGGAAACATTGATGCAGGAGAGGCAATAGTTGCCAAAGCAAAGTCCCTAAGGAGAGAATAGAGTGGGAAGCTTTTTAGCATTAAATGCTTACATTAGATAAGTTAAAATGTTTAAAAACAAGAACTTAAACTTCTACTTAAGAAACTAGAAACAGAGGAGCAAACTAAAGCTAGAATAAGCCGAAGAAAGGAAGTAGTGAAGAGAATAGCAGAAGTCAGATAGAAGGCAGAAAAAACAATGGAGCAATCAATAAAAGGAAACTCTGGTTCTTTGAGAAAATCAATACAATTGGTAAAGCTGTGTCCAGATTGATAAGGAAAAAAAGAGGGCACAAATTATGAGTATCAGGAATAAGTGGAGACATCAATACAGCCTCTACGTTATTAAGTAAAAAGGGAATATTATGAATAGCTTAAAGGCAGTAAATTAAAAACTTAAATGAAGTAGACAAATTCCTTTTTAAAAAAAGCTCACTCAAGAAGAACTAGAAAATCTGACTATCCCTATATCGCTTCAGAGTGTTTTTTCTTGCCTTGTAATGTGCCTTGTGATTATTTATTGAAAGCTGTACATCATGTATTAGGTAATAGGAACTGAAGTAAATAGGCCTTTAGTGTAAGTTTTATGTCAGCCTGGGCAAGAGCTGGACTGTATTTAATATCTGCTGCAGCTCTAAGTACCAGAGGCTTCAAGTTCCTCTCGTGTCCTTGTTGTTGTCTCCCCTCTTGACTTTGGGCTTCCCCTGTGCTCCTTCTCAAAGAAAGTCTATGTCTTGCGTATCTTTGAACTGTAACCCACTGTTTTTATTGGAGCCCTACTGAGGTGGCAGTAAGGTTGGTGTGGGAGAGGGGCCATGTCCTATAATCTTAAGACTAAATCTCAGTTTTTTGGTGGGGCTACATCCCTTAACTAAGTGTCTCTTAGTTCTTTTCCTCCCCTTAGGTGAGACAGGAAGGCTAAAGGGGGCTGGAATGGGAGAAATGCCCGGGCATATTTTACTTTTTTTTTCTTTTTTTAAAAATAAATTTACTTATTTAATTTTGGCTGTGTTGGGTCTTCGTTGCTACATGCAGGCTTTCTCTAGTTGCGGCGAGCAGGGGCTACTCTTTGTTGCGGTGCGTGGGCTTCTCATTGCGGTGGCTTCTCTTGTTGTGGAGCACGGGCTCTAAGCATGCAGGCTTCAGTAGTTGTGGCACGCGGGCTCAGTAGTTGTGGCTCATGGGCTCTAGAGCACAGGCTCAGTAGTTGTGGCACACGGGCTTATTTGCTCCACGGCATGTGGGATCTTCCCAGACCAGGGATCGAACCCGTGTCCCCTGCATTGGCAGGAGGATTCTTAACCACTGCGCCATCAGGGAAGTCCCTCTGGGCATATTTTACAATGATTATCCTTACCCTCTCCCTGCCAGAGCCACAGAGGGCTCTTCACTGAGAATTTGGCAGGTCTCCTGGAGGTAAAACCCTCAAAAGTGTGGGACTCTTAAGACTCTGTTCTAGACTTAGGAATTTCTCACTTTTAAGCTATTCCATACTTAGGCTCTAGCAATTTGTCAAAATTAGCATTTAAGTGTCCCTACCTGTTTATGGCTCCACCAACTTCTGCTCTAGGTAAGCAAATCTCAGCTGTGGCTCCCTGGATTCATCTGTCTCTCCAGATTTCAGGATGATGGCTTGTCTTGAGACCTCAGTTCTCTAATGGGGGTGAGAAACATTACTGATTTTCAGTTTGTTTAGTGTTTTCCTTTTCTTTTTTTTTTTTTTAACATCTTTATTGGAGTATAATTGCTTTACAATGTGTTTAGTGTTTTCTTATCGTAAGTGTGAGAGTGACAGCTTTCAAGCTCTTTACATGTTGGAGCTAACCAGAAATCCCCAAAATCTATTAAAGGCATCGAATTTGCAGTTTACGTAAAGAAATTCCTAGAAGGCTTCACTGAAGAATTCTACCAAACTTTAATAAAACAAACAAACAAAAAGGAGATATGTTATAAAACTGTAGTAATCAAAACAGTATGATATTGGCATAAAAACAGACACATAGAACCATAAAACTTCTAGAAGAAAACATAGGCAGTACTCTCTTTGACATCAGTTTTAGTTGTATATTTTTGGATATGTCTCAAGGGAAACAAAAGCAAAAATAAACAGGACCACATCAAACTAAAAAGCTTTTGCACAGCAAAGGAAACTATCAACAAAATGAAAAGGCCGCTTACTGAATGGAAGAAGATATTTGCAAATAATATATCTGATAAAGGGTTAATATCCAAAATATATAAAAAAACTCATAAAACTCAACATCAACATATGTATGTGTGTGTGTGTGTGTGTGTGTGTGTGTGTATGTATGTATGTATCACATCTTCTTTGCCCATTCATCTACTGATAGGCACTTGGGTTTCTTCCATATCTGGGCTATTATAAATGCTGCAATGAAAAAAGAAAAAAGAAAAAACCCCCACAAACAATCCAATTAAAAAACAGGCAGAGGATCTGAAAAGACATTTTTCCAAAGAAGGCATTCAGCTGGCCAACAGGCACATGAAAAGATGCTCAACATCAGTAATCACCAGGGAAATGCAAATCAAAACCACAGTGATATATCACCTCACACCTGTCAGAATGGCTGTGGTCAAAAAGACCTCAAGTAACTAGTGTTGGCAGGGATGGGGAGAAAAGGGAACCCTTCTGCACGGTTGGTGAGTATAAATTGGTGCAGCCACTATGGAAAACAGGATGGAGGTTCCTCAAAAAATTAAAAATAGAACTACCATATGATCCAGCAGTTCTACTCCTTGGTAGTTATCCAAAGAAAACAAAAACACTAATTAGAAAAGATATATGCACCCCTGTGTTCATTGCAGCATTTGCAATAGCCAAGATATGGAAGCAACCCAAGTGCCTATCAGTAGATGAATGGGTGAAGAAGATGTGATACATACATACACACACACACATGCACACACACACACACACACACACCATGGAATATTACTCAGCCATAAAAAGAATGAAATCTTGCCATAACAGAGTTATAGATACAGAGAACAAAACAGGTGGTGAGAGGAGAGGGGGGTGGGGAGAGGAAGGAAATAGGTGAGGGAGAGTAAGAGGTATAAACTTGGAGTTGCAAAATAAATGAGTCATGGATATGAAATGTACAGTGTGAGGAATATAGTCAATAACTGTAATACCTTTGGGTGGTGACACATTGTAACTAGATTTATTGTGGTGATTATTTTGAAGTGTATAGAAATAAATCACTACATTGTGTAACAGGAACTAACATAGTGTTATAGGTCAGCTATACTTCAAAAACAAGCAAACAAACACAAACAAACGGAAAAAGATCAGCTATATGGTTATCAGAGGTGAGCAGTGGGGGGAGGGGGAATTGGATGAAAGCAGTCAAAAAGTACTACAGACTTGCAGTTTTAAGATAAATAAGTGCTAGGGATATAATGTACAACATGATAAATATAATTAACGTTGCTGTACGTTATATATGAAAGTTAAGAGAGTAAATCCTAAGAGTTCTCATCACACACACAAATTTTTTTCTGTTTCTGTAATTTTGTGTCTATATGAGATGATGGGCGTTCACTAAACTTACTGTGATAATCACTTCGTGATGTATGTAAGTCACATCATTATACCGTACACCTTAAATTTATACAGTGCTGTGTGTCAATTAATCTCAATAAAATGAAAAAAAAAAAGAATTGTTTAGCATATGGTAGAAACAGCATGTTGCTGTTTGTCATGTTTAGCATGTTGTAAGCAGACAAATCAGTACAATCCTTTTGGGTGGTAATTTAGCAAAATTTATAAAATATCTATAAGATTTTGAGATGTGCGTTTTTTGAGCCAGCAGTTCCTTTTCTAGGAATTTATCTTGCAGAAATACATCTGAATACATAGGATCTTGTAATAGTCTTGTAACTGTAAGGAATTTGCAATGAACGTCTTTCAACAGAGCTTGGCCTCCAATTGCAGAACGCTTTACAGCCATTAGAAAGAATGAGGATATTTGGAATATGTTAGAAAACAAAAGCAAGGTATAGACCATTCTTCCATTCAGTAAATATTTTTTATGCCAGACATTGTGGTAGATACCAAGAATACAATAGTGAAAGTAGGTAAGATCCGTTTATTAAATATTTAAAAGTGAATGTTAACACACAAACATACATAACTATGACTATTTTGGGAGTTAGGATTATGGGGGACTTTTGGCTTTATTCATAATTAAATATTTGTATTTTTTAATGAGCATATATTATTATTATTTTTTTTAAATATGGAAAACCTCTTATTTAAAAAAAATATTGGTCACAGCATTATTTATAGTAGCAAAAAGCTAGAAGAAAAATATTAATGTTTAACACTAAGGAAAAGGTTAGACCAACAAATCCATCCAAAGAAACATTATCCAGCTAATAAAAATTAGGTTTATAAATATTAAATAACAATATGCTATCATGTTAGTTACTTAAAGACTTTTTAAAAGTATCAATACATAGAAAAAATATCAGAAAAACACAAAAACATTAGTAGCATCTGCATTAGAGAAGAGGTGACTTTAAATACACTTTCCATTTCTCTGCATTTCCAAGTTTCCTTTTTTTTTTTTTCACACACACACACTGTATTTTATTTTTACAAGAGATAAATAGACTGACACCAAGCATTGTAAATGGATGACCACAACAAAAGCAACAATGATTGCAATTACCGAACACGAAACACACTCATACTGTCATAATATTGACATTCAGTCCAGTAATCCTCCACTGTAACAGCATCTTTACTTTGCAGTGAAAATTGATTTGTATATTTTTTGCCTCTGAGTCCTTGTGGGATTTTTTTTTTTAATATTCAAACAGAAAGTCACAAAAATTATAATCATCCTCATCAGTTCACTCAGTCCCATGTAATTAATTTTTTTTATCTTGATCTTTTGTTTTGCACTTTTATGAATTCATCAGTTTTCCATTAGAGTTCTGAAAAGGCTTATTCATTCAGTTCAGCAGTATAGTCTGTTACCAGAAACCTGTACTTGTCAGAGTCTTTTCCATGAATTCCTTGAAGATGAAACCCTTTTATAGGAACATTTTTGCAAAAGCATCAGAGTACACCCAGAACTGTCTGTAAATGACAAAAGACTTAAAAATGACCACGGTTAAAGATTTGATGAAAGTTCATAATAATGCAATTGACAAGGAAATTTAGTTATTTCTGAGATATACATTTTAAAGTAATAACTAGAATTATGACATAACATTATACCAGAACATATAAGATTTTTAGAAATTTCATGTAATGTCTGAAACATTTATATTAACATATTTCCATACAAATAACCCAAAGAAAGTTTAGTATTAGTTGTTTTGTTGGTTTGTTTGTTTTTTTATACTGCAGGTTCTTATTAGTCATCAGTTTTATACACATCAGTGTATGCATGTCAATCCCAATCGCCCAATTCAGCACACCACCATCCCCACCCCACCGCGGTTTTCCCCCCTTGGTGTCCATACGTTTGTTCTCTACGTCTGTGTCTCACCTTCTTCCCTGCAAACCGGTTCATCTGTACCATTTTTCTAGGTTCCACATGCAGAGCATATATTATTTATGTAGTCAGACAAAACCATAATCTAAGCACTTCTATGATTTCTTGTTGTCCTTTTTAGAAAGTGTATATCATAAAAGGCCTTTCACACTCTGATCCCAACCACTTTCCTGCCCCTCACCATTCCCTGTCCTCCCTTCCCAGACATTTTCAAACACATCCCCGAGGCCTCTGTTTGCGATGCACCGTGAGCTCTCAAACCTCCACATCTTTGTTCTTGTTTTTCGCTCCAGGTAGAAAACATCGTATTCCTCCTGCAAGGTCCTGCTCAAGTGTCAGTCTTTGTGAAGTCTTTCCTGATTAGACTTAGAAAAACAAGTGGCTTTTTCCACTGTGATTCCTTAACACATATATATTTTTAAATCAAGGAATAATTTACATACAGTAAAATGCACCGATCTGAAGCATACAGTTGGATGAGTCTTGACAAATGTGTACGCCTGTGTAACCACCACCCCAGCAAGCTATAGAACGTTTCCTGTTCCCCAGGTGGTTCCCTTGCTTCCTTCCTAGTCAATCCACGTACCTTCCACAGAGGCAGCTGCTGGTTCCAACTTCTATCACCGTGGATTAGTTTCACCTTTGAACTTCATAAAAACGGAATAACACAAAGTGTACTCTTTTGTATCTGACTTCTTTCCTCAGCATAATTTTCTGAGATTCATGTCTTGGGGTATATCAATAAGTTGTAACTTTTTGCTGAATGGTATTCCATCTTATGGAAGTACAGTTGTTTAGTCCTTCTTCTGTTAATAGACACATAGCATCTTTTCATACTACTCTTCTATATATTATGGTTAATGTTTTCTGTCTGTCTCCCTAAATGAGATTGTGATACCAATTATCTATCTAAATCGTGGTTGCACTTAATTTGTGCTTAGCAAACAGTGGTTGCTCATTAAATCTTTGCTTTTGAATAAGGAGGTATGAGAAAGAAAGTCAATTGGAAATTACTTTGAATGATAGAAGAGAGATAAAGGAAAATGCTGTTTCCTTATAACACTTTTGACACCAGAAGTGTGGGTTTCTCCACACCAAGCAATTCTCCAGTCCTCGGTGGACACCAGCTGGCTGTTCTACCATTTAACTCAATTCTGACACTAACTGTCCAGAAATATTGCAGACCCCACAGGTTAAGGACTCAATCCCACAAGCTTGCCCCCACTTTAGACATCAAGTGCAAGTCCCAGGTTGTCACTTGTACTTCTGACTGTAAATTACAGGTTCCCATGACTCCCTCCTCAGGTCTGATAATTTGCTAGAAAACTCAGGTAAACATTTACCTACATTTGCCAGTTTATTATAAAGGATATTAACAAGGGATTATTATAAAGGATATTAACAAAGGATATTAACAGCCAGATAAAGAGGTCCATAGGTCAAGGTATGAAGAAAGGGCACAGGACTTCCATGCCCTCTCTGGGAGCACCACTATCCCAGCACCTCTGTGTTGGGAGCATTCTGAATCCCATTGTTTAGGGTTTTTATGGAGGTCCCATTATGCAGATGTGATTGATTAAATCATTCCCCATTGGTGATTTTTTTTTTTATAGATTTATTTATTTTTTGGCTGTGTTGGGTCTTCGTTGCTGCGTGTGGGCTTTCTCTAGTTGCGGTGAGCGGGGGCTACTTTTTGTCGTGGTGCGCGGGCTTCTCATTGTGGTGGCTTTTCTTTGTTACGGAGCACAGGCTCTAGGCACGCGGGCTTCAGTAGTTGTGGCACGTGGGCTCAGTAGTTGTGGCTTGCAGGCTCTAGAGCGCAGGCTCCGTAGTTGTGGCGCACGGGCTTAGTTGCTCCGTGGCATGTGGGATCTTCCCAGACCAGGGCTCGAACCCGTGTCCCCTGCATTGGCAGGCAGATTCTTAACCACTGCGCCACCAGGGAAGTCCCACCCCCCCACACACACTGGTGATTGAGCTCAATTCCCAGCCTCTCTCCCCTCCCTGGAGGCTGGGGGTGGGGCTGAAAGTTCTAACCCTCTAGTCACATGGTTGGTTCCTCTGGAAACCAGCCCCCATCCTCCAAGCTTCAACACCTCTTTAGCATCAGCTGAGGTGTGGCTTAAAAGGGCTTCTTATGAATAACATTTAGGAGCTTTGTGCCAGGAACCAAAGACAAAGACCAAGTACATATTTCGTATTATATCCCAGTATCACAGGAGATTAATCCAGATTTCACCCAGTGGCTAAGAGGGAGTGATGAGCTCCTGACCATGCTTGTTCTCCATGAAAAGGATGTACCATATTCAGGAAAACTTTTCAAATGGTTATGTGTCGAGTGGTTGGGAAGGAGAGAAACTAAGATGCATGAGACCTGTTGGATGTCTAGGTAGCTTGGGAAACTAGTTTCAGCAGATGAACTAACTGGTTATGTTACCTGCCTCACCAGAAGAGTCTTTGCTGCTTTCAGAGAAGCTGGTCAACTCTGTTATCACCAGCACAGAGTTGCTATAGAGGTCTCAGTGTGCCCTTGAACCCGTAGGCCCTGTGTTTATTGTCTTCATAGCGGGTGATTAAAAGTTAATATTTGAAACAAGTGAACTCGAGCAGAAATAATGACTTTGACTTACAGTGTGGAGAGGTCATAGTGGCCCTGTGAGTAGAGATCACGCTCCTTCTTGGGCTCCCACCCACAGGACAAGTCCCAGAGAAGTGTGCCAGGCCTGGCCAGGCTTCTTTTTTTTTTTTTTTTTGACATCTTTATTGGAGTATAATTACTTTGCAATGGTAGTTAGTTTCTGCTTTATAACAAAGTGAATCAGTTATACATATGTTCCCATATCTCTTCCCTCTTGCATCTCCCTCCCTCCCACCCTCCCTATCCCACCCCTCTAGGTGGTCACAAAGCACCGAGCTGATCTCCCTGTGCTATGTGGCTGCTTCCCACTAGCTATCTATTTTACATTTGGTAGTGTATATATGTCCATGACACTCTCTCACTTTCTCACAGCTTACCCTTCCCCCTCCCCAGGCTTCTCCTTCTTGATGGACCAAGGGGATAAGCTCTGAATGGAAATGCCAGGATGGGGCAGGATGTTATTTGGCTGTGTGGTTTTTCTTCTTCTTCTTCTTCTTCTTCTTTTATGGCTTTATTGAGGTATAATTAATGTAAGATAAATGACACCTATTTAAAGTATGAAATTTGAGCCGTTTTGACATATGTAGAGAAACCATCACGACAATCAAGATAACGTACATATCCATCACCTCAACAATTTTCCATACCCCTTCGTAATCCCTTCAGCCACCACCTCATCCCCAGGCAACCGCTGATCTGCTTTCTGTCACTATAGTTTAGTTTGCATTTTTAAGAATTTTATACAAATGGAATTTTTATATGTGTGTATTTGTTTATATTTGTGTGTGTATTTATTCCTTGTCTCCAGTTCAGCTTCAGGAAGAGAGAAAGTTCAGTGCACGTGTCCCTGGGAATTTGGTTCACTGAATTAGAGGTGAGGGTAACATCCCAGGAGTTAAGCTGACTCCTTTGTCTGCTGGCAGTTGGCAGAACTTGCTCAGACTTTTCCGGAGCAGATGGCAGAGTTTAATGTTATGAAGCAGATTGGAGGCGGGAGGTTGTCGTTGATTTTCCAGAAATTGTTGGCACAAATGCCTTTAGGGCCTTTATCCTGTGGGGTTTTATGACGTGGCATGATTATGATAAGCATATGGCAAATTCTATTACGAGAAGGTGTTTCCGTGGCACCAGAGCTGTGGAGGGTGGACCCTGCACTGCCGCTGGAGATCAGAGCACTGCGGGAGCTGCGTGGCCTTGGCTCAGCCCAGAGCTCCAGCCCTTGTTTCATTTTCCACTTATAAGATATAGGGGCAGCGCTCCCTCTTTCCCTGGGTTGTTGCATAAAGGCATGAAGGTGCGTCGAAACAGTCAAGGGTATACAAGTGGGAGGCATTACTGAATCCCCGGTTGACCTGCAGTCATGATGATATGCTGACCTGCAATAATTTTTTTTGGTGAATAATTCCATACCACAGAGCACTTTGGCCCTTGTTTCTGCCCGTCATTCTATAGTGAAAGGGCATATGAGTGGGGCAGAGGGACCCTCCTCTGCAGTGTTGTCTCGGCCTCGCACCTTTCCCTTACACCCTGCGGCAGTTGAATCCCAGCCAGAGGACCACGTAGGGCCAGGCTTGCCTGCCCGCCATGTCCAATGCGGATATGCATGGTGACGCCAAAATGGTACCCACTGCCCAGGAGGCACCTCTGCTGCCCAGCAGGTGGCCCCGGAGGTCTCATTTCCTCCTGTAAGTGGGTCTCGAGCTTCTACCCACATCTCGAAGGAAGGTGACTCCTTCTAACGTGAGGGACAGGGCACAGCTAACAAGTCAAGAGACTCGGGTTTCAGGCGTTCGCCCCCTTCAGGATGGCAGGTTCCAGTAGAGAATGCTTTCGCACCGCATTGTGCGGCGCAGGAATGTTCAGACTCCGAGGAGATCAGGAGGGGGTGTTGGGGGCACAGGGGGCAGGTAGCACCTGGCACCTGGCCAGGGTCCTGCAGCAAGGTCCCCGGAAGTTAACCAGGCGCCCTTATGCCCGCAGCGGGAGCTCCCGCAAAGGCAAGGACGCCCTAGGCCAGGTCACTGCTGAGCACCTGGACCCCAGAGCGTGGCTGAAGGGTGTGGCCAGGGCAGGGAGGGCTGGGGACCCCCGGAAGGAGTGAGGGGAAGGGGTGCAAGGACAAGGGGAGCCACGCCTAAGGGCTGCTGGCCTGCTTCCCTTGGGCCTGATTTTCCGTATGCCCTCTTTTCTCCCATCCTCCATATCCACCCTCTCTGGATTCCCCCATCTCTGTATCCTGTCCCCCATCCTCACCTTCCAGAGCTTTCTTCCAGGGTTTATTTTGTGTGCAAGTCATCTAGGTTTAACCCTTCCAAAGGATATGTCAAAGGAGGTTAGGGTTCCATATCTGCACGGTGGCTATACTGGCCACTGGCCATGCGTGGCTACTGAGTACTTTGAATGTGGCTACTGAAACTGAGAAACTCCATTTATTTTATTTTATTTTAATAAATTTAAATTTAAAAGCTGATAATTGATTCAGTTATTTGGAAAACTTTGTGTTTGGAGCAACTTGGGTACGTGAATATGCTTTTTCAAAGGTAAATTTTTATGAAATCTAAATATAGATCAGATATTTTCAATGAAAATTTAGAGTTGAGTGAAGGGGAAAAGAATTTAAGGTGGAACCTAAAATGGGGTTAATAATCAATGCAGCAAAGTCCTAGAATGTTTATTAAGGAAATAAGTATAGGTTTTTACCATTTGACAGTAACCAAACAAAGCAAAGAGACTGAAGACCTCCCCTTCGTGAGAGGCAAAGAAGCCAGGGCCTTCCCTGTGTCCCTGCCCCGGCCGGGGCCTCGTCTTTGTTACCTTCGCCTGCCGTGCGCCCAGCTCAGCACCTGGGCCCTCCCAGTGGTCAGTGGGAGGCAGAGGAGCTTCAGCAGCGCTTTCCTGTAGAGGCAGCCAGTGGCAGGGAATGAGTGAGAACCTGAGGAAAGCTTTCCCAGCTGCAGGGCTGGATCCTCAGGAGTCCCACACGGAGTAGCAAGGAGGGTGACATTGTTGATCCCTGGAGCCCTCTCCCTGGCTTTGTTTTGTCTGAGCCAGGAGGGCTGAGAGCCCAGGCTGTGCTGAGGAGGGAGAGGGCAGGAAAACTGTCACTGTTTTCACCTCCCCCATAACTCTCCCTTTTTATGAACAGCCATTGTGCCAGGTACAATGCTCTCTCTGTGCTCTCACAAAATCCGTCCCTAAAAGCTGTAGAGAACTCTTTGAAAGACAGCCTCACAGCTCTGGAGTGGTTTTTGTTGGTTTCTGATGGGCAACTTTGGGACGAGGCCGAGAAAGCATCGTCTAATTCCCACTGCTCAGTCCTGAGGGCTGTCGCTGCTGTCATTTGATCAGCATCAGGCTGGTGTGCTAATGGCAAGGCCGGATGCCACCCCTGGCTCCAGGGCGGTCAGAGGTCTCATGCACGCGCACGCGCGCACACACACACACACACACACCCCCGAGTCTCCATCTGTAACTCCGCCTAGCAAACAAGCTACAAAGACATAAGGCTCGCCATCACTACAAAAAGTTAAGACAGTAGAGAAGAGAGAAGACTTCTCAAAGTCAAGGGAGGAGGAGAGGGAAAAAGACGATCTAAAGAAACCTATGCTTCAGGAGGATATCTGATGCTGTCAAAATGAGAGTGGGAATCAGAAGGTTCTCTGTGAACTGCAAGGTGCCAGCCAGGAGAGGTTGGTGGTGGGGGCCTCCTTCTCAGTCATGGAACTAACTGGTCTCTGCTGGTCTCTTACATCGGTGGGCGGAGAATAAAGGAGTTACGTCATCTCAGAAACTGTCTTTGTCACTTGGAGGGAAGACCATGAAGGATCTTTGCAACATTCCATTATTTCTGGTCCCTGAATGCCATGATGCCAGCCCCTGCACAGATAACTTGCTGCTTTCATAGTTTGAAAATATACTTTAACTCAGCCATGGCTCCATATCTTCTTCCAAGTCAGAGAAGTTGGTAAGTCCCAATTCCAGGTTGACAGTAGGGACACAGACCGCAAAGGTGGCAGAGATAAAATTTGGGCAGGAGAGACAAAACTCTTCAACCATTTTGCTTCTGTTTCCTTTAGACACAAAAGCAGCTTAGGTCATCTCAGAATTCACGTCTCCTCGAGGAGAGAGAAGGCAACAACACATTTTCAAGGAATAGCCAAATTATTTATAAAATCCGTAAAGTATGAAACATAACGACACCCCTGACAGGAGGTTGGGTCGGGCTTAATATTCTGTCCTCACACTTGACAAGCAACTTCTGATTCCAGTTGTCATTCCAAAGTGAGACTCTTCCAGATCTTACGTGTCTTCTCTCTCTCTGAGGTCCATTCAGTGCGTCTGATTCAATTGTAAAGCAATTATACTCCAATAAAGAAGTTAAACAGACAAACAAACAAAACAAACAAACAAAGGGCAGGACTTGGAAAATGCCTCTACTATATTACAAAGAATATCTCTTGTTTTCTTTTTGTCTCGGACACCTTGACCCTTCCCGTTACCCCCGTCCCCCCGGCTGTAAGGTCAGACTAAAGGTGTTGTCATAGCAGAAGGAAAGCAGACAACAAGCCCTTCCCTGGGGAAGGAAACTGAGTCTCAAGAGCGGAGCCTAAGTCTGAGCGCAGAGAGAGTCCGTGTGCTGGTCTGAAGGCATGGACGAGAAACAGAATTCCCGGGACACTTGAAACCACGTTCAGGTGAAGCCCTGGATAAGAGTGTGTTCTAACCAGTAACAGCCCGCAGCGAGCGACGTGGTTTGTGCTCCCGGAATCCGGACCACTTCATGGTCTCACGCTCGCGAAGCAGACAGCTCAGACCTCCTACCTCCGAGGCGAGCTCTCCCCATCCACGCTCCCACTGGGGGTGGCATGGCATCAGGATGGCGGGGTCCCCCAAGGGTCTGGGGTGCTTGTGGGTGGAACTCCAGAGAACCGTCAGGTATTTCAAGTGTGCAGGGAGCCACAGCAGGTTGTGTCCAAAGCCAAGTCCTTCCTTGGACACGCCTGGGCATGCCAGGGCCTCAGGCGTGGGCCTTAGTCTCCTGCTTGATGGCCGGTTTGTAGATGACTCCTTTGTTGGCAACTTGTTTGCTGCTGGAACAGCAAGGACACATGAGTGTTGTTAGTCAAACTGGAAAGAGAGGCAAGAGCAGCCCAACTCAGCTATGGAATGAGGCAAGTCAGATTCCTCTCTTGGAGACCTTTCTCCAGTTCTGTTGGTCTTGGGAGGAAACGCCCCCCCAATAAAGCATTAAGCAAAAGGGAACCTGTTCATTTTTCAACTGTTCTCTTTTAACGCTTGACGATACTAGACCTGCATTTTGACGAAGGTCTCATTACCACCCTGCTTCAAATCTCTGATTCCTACAGGGTTTCTGACAACCTCTTTTTTTCATACCAGGAAAAATAAATTAGGTTTTAGGAAAAACTAAACATGACAATAAAAACACAAGCAAAGGGCATCAATGTGAGTAAGAAATCAAAAAATTTCCCTCAGTTTTCTTCTGGGTTCAGAGAAGAAAAACCGGATGTCAAGATCTTAGAAAGAAGACAGCCTTGGCGCTTGTGTGTAGGTAAATGGGGCCTCCCTTCCAAATCGAGAGGCTCGTCCAAGGTCTCAGCAGTGGCAGCAAAGCTGGCAGACGCACCTCCAACTCTGAGCGCACTGACTCTTGAACCACCAGCACCCAGTGTCTCACTGGATCAGTGGTGTTTGGGAAATGGCACTCCTAGGATAAGTGTTGGTACAGGTGACAGGGCTCTTCGTTCTGCAGGCTGCCTTCCCAAACAGATCAATCCTCATGGACACAAAGCCACCCACTCCCATCTTGGGCCCAAACCAACTCACCTCTTCTTCCTTCTGAAAAGCCAAATGGATACTGCCAGGACCATACTGATGCCCAGAACGCCAGCCAGGGCCACAGAAAGGGCGATGCCTGTTGAGGGGTAGTGCACACTCATTACAATCCTCCCTTCCCCTTCATCTCATCCCCATAGCACATGTGTGCACAGTCAAGTGACAGCTGCAGAATCATCCACAGAAAGGTGTAATTTCCCCATCTCTGTTCTCAGGTTCTGGTCTTTGGCCTAGTAGGATTGGCTGGAGTACTCACAGGGGGCCATTCGCAAATTGTAGCGATTCTCCAGCAGGGGTTCTCAAACTTGCACCAGCATCATCTGAAGAGCTTGTGTCTAATGTAGACTTTTTTTGAGCCCAACCCTCAGAGACTCTGATTCAATCTGGAGTTAGGCCCAGGAATCTGCATTTTAACCAAACACCTCTAGCTGATGCTGATATATGTGGTCCATGAACCACACTTTGAGAAACCCTGGGCTACAGAATAAGAACTTATTCCATTTTTGCTTGCTGGATTTAAGGCCCCTTGAGATGCCTCTTTATCAGCTTTGGCCCCAAGTTCCATTACACAGTCCTAAGCAGTCCAAAACAACCAGGGTCCATTGTCAAGGTCAACTGGCTGGTCACCCAACCTCCATACTGGGCTTAGGCCTAGTTTTTAGGCAATGGCTTCCCATCCTGGCAAACAGAAGGTCTTGGATAGGCTCTTTGAATGTACACATGCTATAAAGTGATTAGGTCGTTCATCAGGGGAGCATTTGATTGGCCGCTCATCTTTAAATCAGAGAGTGACTTGAGGGTAAGACACACAGTGAGGAGGGGGTCAGGAGTCAGAGTGATAGCACGGAGAAGCAGAGAGGATGGGCTTGAAGAATCACAGGCCCAGATCACACCGAGAATCACAGTGATCACCCAGCTGCAGCATGCACGGCCGGTTGGCCACGTACCCAGACTCAGTCCTGTGTACGTAGGGTCTGGCCCTTCAAAGGGGAGAGGAGAAGACTGGAAATTAACCGAGTCAAACGCTGGCAGATTTGACCAGTGTGTTGAGCAAAGCTCTACCTTTTGTTTGGGTGGAGGTACAGGGCTGACGCAGCCCTTTTGGGGACGTTCACTCTTGGCTCAGGTGCCTGATGGGGTAGAGGGAATTGCCCACCCAGGGAATTCACACCGTGATCCCTCCCTCTGATGCTCCTTTAATCACAGCAGTCTCTTTGCGCGGCTAAGACTTCAGGTTTTGATACAATATGGCCAACTTGGAAGGTGAGGAAGGGTGAGAATCAGAGTCTACCTTGGTGAGCTGTCATCTGCTTCTCTGGCACCTATCTCTCTTCCTCAGCAAGGAAGCTGCCAGGTTCTAGCTGGCTGGGGCCAGCAGAACTTGGTTGGAACCTGTCACCAGCCTTCTACACCCATCCCCATCCAGTAATGTTGTCATGGTTTGGTTCTATTTATATTTATTTATTTATTTATTTATTCATTCATTCTTTCTTTCTTTCTCTCTTTCTCTCTCTCTTTCTCTCTTTCTCTCTCCCTCCCTCCCTCTCTCTCTCTCTCTCTCTCCCCCCCTCCCCCTCTCCCCCTCTCCCCCTCTCTCCCTGTCTCCCTCCCTGTCTCCCTCCCTCCCTCCCTCTCTCTCTCTCTCTCTCCCCCCCTCCCCCTTCCCCCTCTCCCTCTCTCCCTCCCTCCCTCCCTCCCTTCCTTTCCTTCCTTTCCTTTCCTTCCTTCCTTCCTCCCTTCCTTTCTTTCTTTCTTTCTTTTTTTGCTGTGGCCCCACTGGACAAACTGGAGAAGCCCCTCCACCATACCAGCCTCTTTTCCCTGCTACATGGAAACAGAGGAGCGTGGCTTCTTCAGCAAGTTATTGTTGGAGATGGATGGGGTGAGTTAGTGGGGTGAGACATTTCTCATGCACACGTGGCGCAGCTGGGTGGCTGATCTGGAGGGAGAGTCTGGCTTTCCTGTGTCACTGAGCAGTGTCCTTGGCTGTATTAGGCCCTATAAACAACAGCCTAATTTAATCCAGGGCGCTAATGTGGGTTCCTTGCTCCTGCATGACGACTTCTTAGGGCCTAAGTTGCCTCTCCTTGGAAACAATGAAACAAGACCAAGCAGGTATGAAGACAAGGAAGTCCCCAGAGACTGGGACAGATGCTTTACAGCCAAGTGTTTGATGCAGCAAAAAACAAAGCAGCTTGACTGAGAAAGCGAAGAGCATAAGCCCCTTGGGAAGAGGAATGGCAGCGAGGGCGGCGCCTCGTGGGAATTCTACCTGCCAGGAAGCCCGGGGCAGAAAGATGACGTTGGGATGCTATCTCCTGCCAGGTGAGACAGCGCCAAGCATCAAGGAGCAGAGCTCCTCTGCTGAGCTGGATAAAGTGCAGGGCTTGGGTCCCACTGGAGGCAGATGCCAGAGCATCTGCTAACTAAAGGGAGAGGGGAGGTCACAGAAGGCATCAGGAGAACTGTTGGGGCGACTAGAGAACTAGTGCCCAGAGAGAGAAGCCGAAGCCTGCATCCCCGCAGCGCCTCTGGGATGTTGCAGAGAACAGGCATCAAAGATGGTGCAGGGAGGGGCAAAGATTCACTTGCAGATTAAACACAGAAATGGTTTCTGAATGGCAAATGAGACAAGGAGTTCCCACTGAAGAACAGTGGGACAGACAGGAGAAACGAGACAGGTTGGTTGACAGAGACGGCCCATGAGAGGCACGGGGTGAGAATGCAACGAAGGGGCTCCTGAGCTGGCAGGTACGAGGGTACGTGCCATTACAGATGTGGGACAGCTGCCTGCTCTCCATAGGAGGCTCCGGTACGAGTCAGGGTGAGCAGAAGTAGGACGGTACGCCACACAGAAGGAAATCACACAGATAGAGAAGAACTCCAGTACCACATGCCTCACCCGGGAAGGTACAGACCCCCGAGAAGATCAGCAAGCCGCTCGCCACGGGGCACTGCTACCTGTCTGGCTGGCTCAGGTGCTGCGCCTTCCACGGGCATCTTGCTGGACCGAGGGATGCTGGTTAACTGCGTCTGAGGTCTTCTGAAGCCTCAGGTGCACACACAGAAAAGTCCAGCGGGAGGAACAAGCAGCTCATTTACACAGCTTGCCGTTCCTGAAACAAGTCTAGCATTTTCTAGGTCTATTTGCCATTCTGTTTATTCAAACAGAGTTTTGAATAAAAGGAATACAATCCTTTTCCTTTCAGTGTATTATTTTAAAGTATGGACTGTTTTAGTAGGTGACATGTTCCACAGTGATTAGATACGTATACATATAGGTGTATGTCTTTAGCAGTCTCCAGTCTTATAAAAGAGGCAGGGAGAGTTTTGGTTTAGCAGGGATTTGAGAGTTTAAATATATAAAATCCAGTTTCAGATGGTAAAACTCTAGTTATTATGCTTAATACAAGTCATAGACTCAAGTAACTGAAATGCTGGTCCTCTCTTTGGATGATGCTTTGGTAAGAAAAGCAAGGAAGACGCCCTCCGTAACCACAGAGCATAACTATCTTAAGAGGACATATTTTACTGGAGTTTTTCTTAACACTGTGGAACCCGTTGAAGAAATAATTTCTACAAATAAGTCTGCCCAAAAGATGCCGCCAGATTACACGTGGGAACTGGTTTTCTATGACCGTGCTAGGGCCTGAGGGCTTTGCCTTCCAGATTGCAGGAATGCAGGCCCAGAGAGAGAGCTGTGCTGCTCTGAGGGGGCCTAAGCCCTGGGACAGTGGGCGAGGGTTATTATGCAGCACGGGGTGCTTCATGCTCTCAGTTCCCTTTGGGGGTCAGGCTGCTTGTGCTGCAGGAATGACAGGTGGTGGGACCGGGGCTCTTACCCCTGTCAGGCCACATGACAGAAGGCCTGACGGCATCCCTCAGCAACCCCCTCCCAGACCTTCAACACTTGACAGCTACGTTCTGATCTTTACGCAAAATAAGACTTGATAAAACTAAAACTTGACAACTGGTCAGGCCTCTGTTTAGATCGTTCTGCAGAGAAGACACTGGTGGGGAGAGGGGAAGGGAGACGGGTCGGCTCCATTCCTTCAGACTTGTAATGAGCACCAGGCACGGTGCCAGGCACAAAAGGCTAGTAAGACGCCCACAGTCCCTGCTTTTAAGGGGCTCGTGGTGTGTGGGTAATAGAGGCATATTTTTTCTTTTTCTTTTTCTGCGTGGTAATGCATCATTACCCTGTGGTGTGCTAAAAACTATAACACAGATGAACAAGTTCAGCTGCACTGAAGCAGGAGACTGTAAGTCACCCTCGGGGGGATGGGGAAGACTTTGGCAGGATATGGTTGGAGTTGGGTCTTGAAAATTTTTCCTGGTGGAAGAGGCGAGGGGCATCCCAGACAAAGGGACTCGTGTGTGCAAAAGTCAATAGCATGCACACATGAAAGCACCTGCCATGTTGAAGGAGGCCCCACAGGGCAGGATGGGAGCAGGGGAGACATGCTGGAAGGATCAGCTGGTGCTGACGAGCAGAACCACGAAGGGTGGTCCCAGGTTTCCGCCTGACCCCTTCTCCCGCTGTCTGGGCCAGAGGCTTATTGCTGGGAGCAAGAGAACATCCCTGGTGGGGCTTTCTGTTCCCCGCAGTGGCTAACGTGGGGCGTGCTCAGTAACACGCGGTGTGTTGAGCTGCATTAGGTGTGACTAGGACTCCGCTTCTTAGCACATTTGACGATCATTCCTGACTATTCAGACCCTGTATCCGGGGTAGGGGATTTTAAGGGGAACGCGTCTGGTCTTTCATTTGGATCCTTTGGAAGAATTAATCTTTTTCCATCTAATAGAGTTTATTTATAAATAGGGACTTTTAGAAAGTTGACAAGGTCAATAACCACAAAGCATACATTCTAGTCTCAAAAAATTAGATAATTAGCCATCTTAGCTTTGTAAGGTTTTTTTCTCTCTCTTTTTTAAACATTTTATGAAACTACCCAGGTCCCTCAGGGTCAAGCAGATTCTATCAGGCTACTCCACAGCTCTGCTGAGGGGGAAAGCCCTACCCCTCGACTGCCCAGCGTTCTTGTCTAAGTGTCGCCTCAGCTGGCTCCAGGCTCTGAGGCATGTGACATGCACTTGCTCAGAGCAAGCGCACTGAAGACACGATTATAGAAACTTTTTGGCTTCCTCTTGTCCTTCAAGTTTTTCTGGCCCTGACATGTTGAAAATAGAACTTGATAACATTAGCATTTGGGTTTTATTGGTCTGGCTTTATTACCCTTTGCCATCTGGACCCAGTGTTGGTGTCTTTGGCTGGGAAGAGGTCAACTTTGGGGAACCAAGAATCGGGCCCCTGAACTATATAGATGTGCCTCTACTGTCTTTCTCCTTCCTCACATCGGGCAGCTGACTCCTACAAGATCTGGACTACTCCCAGGATGTGTTCCTCCTCTCCAAGACCCCACCTGGAGGACGTGAGTCTTGTTTCCTCTCTTCAGCTCAAGACTTCCATTTGTGCCACTTGGAAGAGGCACTTTTTAAGAGCTGAAAAAAAGTGCCCGGCCTGACTTTCATCTCTCCACAAGGAGAGGGCATTTTAACCAAAGGCAACAGGAAACAACATACACAAGAGAAAAAAAAAATCATACAAAAGGGAAGGAACAGAATGATGAGGGGATTCTGAAGAAAGTTGCTACCTCAGTGGTGAAGGAATTGGTATGCTTCTTTGAAGGGTGAATAGTTCTCTCTCATCTACTTCTCTTAGCCTTGGCCCTCCCCAATTATACAAGAAGAGTACCTACTCAAATCCTAAAGGAAGATGGGAAACAGGGATAGAATAGAATAAAGACCAGGGCATGTGATATAAAACCCTAGAATCCTGTGATAGGAGTGGGAAAAAAAAGTTCTGGGCCTAGGAAAGTCACTGTACAATCCGTAGGGCATCGGTTCTCAGTCAGGGGCAACTTTGCCCCTCCTCCCCCAGAGACACTTGACAATGTCTAGAGATGTTTTGGCTGTCACAAGGGGGGGATGCTGCCGGCATCTAGAGGGTAGAGTTCAAGGACGCTGCTAAACATCCTGCAGTACAAAGGGCAGCCCTCACAGTGAGAATTATCCCGCTCCAAGTGTCAGCATTGACGTGCTGATGCCAAGGCTGAGAAACCCTGCCCTAGGGCCGTCATAGACTCTACACCTCTTAAGGACAGAAACCAAGCTCTGTGTTCCTTTTCTAGTTGAAGAAAATACAGGGTCCAGTTAAGTGATTCAGTCTCAGTTGTTCCAGTTTGGTTAAACCTCAGATCCCCCTCTCAAGGTCCGTGCACTTTCTTTCATAAAGGATTTCCTTAACATTACTTTTTTCCTGGCAGAAAACTCCAGAGTTTTCATTTTCCAACCCCATAGTTCCTGTTAACTTTCAGAGAAGACCCTGAATTAAACCAGCCCCTAATTACAGACATGCCTCAGTGGAAGAGCGTGCAAACAATTGAGTCCAAATTGCTCAAGGTTCCCACTGACAAACAAGCTTACCCCATCGACCTGAAAGGGCGTGTTACAGTCTGAGACCCGCTCCACGTTGGTGTGAGAAGGCCCTTGTGACTTGCAGGCACGCCTGGGGGGGGATGAGGTTTGGGGCTTCACTCCTTTGGGGCTGCCTCATCCTTGTTTCTTAGGGGACAGCCCCATTTGCTGCCCGAGTCTTTGGGAAATGAGGGGAAGAGGAGAATTCTGGCCAAGTTTCTATAATCAGCCTCCAAATGAACAGGTTTGCCTTGGACTGCCACAGATTCTTACTCCAGGGAGAAAGCCCAGCCCAGCCCAGCCCAGCCTTTGGAAGCAGCAGCTCTGGGTAAGCCGTGCAGGAGGGGCAGCGGCAAAGCTGCATTTGGGCTGTGATCTCCACGTCCTGAGCTGGAGCCGGTCCGGGGGCTTCTGCTTAGAGGCCCCTCAAGCTCCCCCAGCCAGACTGGGAGGGTCTGCTGAAGCGCTCTGTTACCAGCCTGACCGCACTGCCTGCCGTGCAGGCGCCAGCTCACACCTGCACTGGTCTGCGAGGATGGCCAGTTATCCCCGAGGCTGCAGTTCACTGTACGCGTGGGGGTTACTTCCGGGTGTCAAGTTCCTGCGTGCTTTCTTCTGCTCCTCTGTAACTGCCCTCACACGCTGTCCCTGCCACGTGAAGTCGGGATGGGCGGTTGTTAATGTCCACTTAGAATCAGAACATGTTAGCACCGAAAGGACCTTAACTCACCTCGTCCAACCCATCATTTTATGGCTGAGGAAACCAAGGCCAAAGAAGGGACATGATTTGCCTGCGTCATATAGCCAGGAGGAAACAAGGTGAGGCCTTGAACCCGGGTCTCCTGACTGTTGGGGAGTATCTGTCACACTATCCCTGGTGACTTGTAGAGACTTAGCCCAGAGAACAGAGCTGACTGTTATCCTTGAATCACAAGTAAAATTCTACCTGATCTATGTGGGCAGTGTCCCTTATCTCCAGGAGGAATTTTATTTTATTTAAGAGTTGAAGTATTTCCGTTTAACCCTTGACTACTACATACTTCATTTAGAAAAATAGGAAAAGAGAATGTTATATCCAGAATAGAGCACCAGGGGATAATTCTATGCATTTGAGGTATTTCCTGGAAAAGAAGCTGCTATAGTTATCCTCATGTACATCCTCAATTTTTAGGAGGGGCCATTGTTTATAGATTCAGTTTTCAGACCAAGAAACAGGTGAAAAGAGGAAAATGACCTTAACTAGTGACATCTGGAGAGGAGAACCCAAAAGATAAATTCTTGGACGGTTCTTGATTAAGTAACTGACAGAGAAGGACATAATTCTAATTCATATGTGTGGGTCAGTTCAGAAGGGCATGTTTCTAAAGCTTTCTGGCAAGGGCCTTGAAATTCAGTCTTCATGTGGTCCACTAAGCTTAGCAGGTGATAGTTATAATCTCACACGCTATGAAAGGAACAACAACAGAACAAAGTGCCCCATGTGAGACGAGGAGAGCTGATTCTCTGACAAGTGGGTTAATGGTCATCCTTAAATATGAACCCTTGGCCCAGCTTGGCCACAAGTGATTTGAGAAAGTGAACTTAGCGATTTGAAGAGTGTGGGCCCCTCACCCCTTTCCCCGGACCCCCAGCTTCCGGCTGTCTTGATGTAGATACCGAGCAAGTCAAGATGTTAACTGTCCATCTGGGGAGTTAATGGTTACGGATTTAAAAGGAAGAACTGAGCTTCCATAGCTCAGGAAGAAACCAAACTATTAAGCTTCATTCCATATAGATCTCGGATGCCTGTGCAAGCTTCAAGGAGATGAGACAAAAGGCAGTTCTGAAGATACTTTCTTGTCTAACGGGCCCTGCTACATTAGACCCTGAGCTGCTTTTGGCTCGGATGTGGGTTATGCCCACTTTCTAAAACCTTACAAAGGAGCATCCCTGGACCTTGGTGGTGCTAGTGGTGCCAGGAATCACCTGGCAAGGCCAAAGATGGGCCTTGATGCCAAGAAAGCCTGTAAGAAGTTAGAAGGTTTGATCTCATGAAAAGGGCCCCATCATGTATCTTAGGAGAAGGCGTAGGTAGTTCTTCAGGGCAGAGAGGCCCCCAGACCATCCTCTCCTCCCCATCTGTGGGAGACTCCCAGACTTAATGAGGGTTCTGGTCCATGCGCCTGGAGGCCCTGGCTCGTGCTTCTCTACCAAGGCTCAGGGAAGTCAAGGTCAGTGGAGGGAGACCTCAGTAAACCCACACACAGTGGCTCCTCATGCATCTGGTTCCCTTGGCAGCCAGAGTGCTCATAACCCATCTCCTAAGGGTATCAGTGACAGTGCCCAAGAGCAGGGCACCCGATTTCATACAAAACAGGCATCTCGGCACCACACTCGCCACACGCTGCATCTCCTCACCTTGTCGGAAGGAGACGTACACCAGCCTCTCATCAAATTTCTGGACCTGCCGGAAGTTGTTGATCATCTCTCTAGGGGACGGGTCATCCACCCGTGTGCAGTACAGGGCTGTCTCCAAATCCACCAGCTGCGGGGGAAGAGCAGAAACACCCGCCACGGGCAGAGTGACGCCCCCTTGCCTGACCTCGAGGGAGAGGACCACCGGATCTCACCTCCGAGGCCTGGCGGGAGACCCTTGAGAAAGCAGTGGGGAAGCCAGAAGCTGCCCCTCCCCTGCGGGTGTCTGAGTGATGGGGCTCGGGCGAGCCCGTGTGTCTTCCCACTGTCTTCCCACCTCCCGGGGCTGCCGGAAGGGTTCGTGCTGTCAGCTCCTGATTGAGCCTGAAATCTGCCCTGCAGGGAGGGAAACCTGGGGTGGTGAGGGGCTCCTCAGTCTCCCACGGAGACTGCATTCCTCTCCTGAGCCTCATTCAGAGCCCAGCTCTGAATCAGAGGGGCCTGGGGCTTAGTCTGATGGTCCCGTCAAAAGGAACAAAAAGAGGGAGGCAAGAGTCTCACAGGTCATCTGACTTCTAGTTCCATGGTATTTTCATACACCCACATAGATCTTGTAACTGTTTCCAAGGCGGTTTCTGGGTTAGGACATATTACTGCCTTTCTGATCATTTTATCTCTTGATTCATCATGTCTTTATTCCTGTCAGCTTACTTGCTGCCATTTATCGAGGCTACTCAGATCAGTAGCTCATAGTAGAAAGGAAGGAGCAGCAGTGAGAGCTGTGCTGGCTCATGAAGCGGGTGGGGGCCATGAGCCAGTGTGGGGGGGCCATGAGCCAGTGTGTGGGGGCCATGAGCCAGTGTGTGGGGGCCATGAGCCAGTGTGGGGGGGCCATGAGCCAGTGTGTGGGGGCCATGAGCCAGTGTGGGGGGGCCATGAGCCAGTGTGTGGGGGCCATGAGCCAGTGTGTGGGGGCCATGAGCCAGTGTGGGGGGGCCATGAGCCAGTGTGGGGGGGCCATGAGCCAGTGTGGGGGGGGCCATGAGCCAGTGTGGGGGGGCCATGAGCCAGTGTGCAGCGGCCCGCTGGCCCCGTCTCCTGGGCAGCCATGCTTCCTCCTGATGAAATTCAGCTGCAGACTAGAGAGACCGGCAGTGACCTGGAACTCAGCTCTATCTTTGGGTCTTAGCTCTGTCACTAACCAGCTGGTGATCCCCAAGTTTCCTCAACTCTCTAACCCTTGCTTTCATCACCTAAGAAATGAGAGGGTTAGAGATGATTCCTAAGGACTCTGTCCCCCCCAGTTTTACACTAGACTGTGAGCTTCTTGAGGGCAGAGATCCTCACTTCCTCATTGCTGTAATCCCCATCCCCCCGGGCTTGTTAAACAGTCTAACCTGATCCTATCTTTATTCTGCCCCTGTAAAGGAGCCATGCTCTTTCCTGCCTGGGAGGTAGACACTATCCACTGAGGGATATATTAGGAAACGCAGCTTAACAGCTCTTATTTAAAGCACTGTGGAGACAGATTCATTTTCCCCACTTGACTTGATAGCTCCACTTTTGAAGCTCAGCCTGTAATTTCTGAAGTGCTTCCAAGCCCCTGTGATATTTGGAGAGGTTTTGAATAGCTGCCCATGAAACTCTAAGTGAGGAAATCAAGCCGTTGATTATGATATGGGTGGTGGTAGGGTCCGAGATGCCACGTGCTCTCTGACAAGGAAGAGCACGACAGTTACCTGCTGCTGGGAAATTTGCACAGGGTTCCGGAAAACCGTCCAGAGCACGGTCGGGTAGCAAGGAGGTGTGGTCAGGGACCCTCGGTAGCGGTAGTACTCCTCAGGCCTCTTCGGCAGCAGCTCTTCAATGCTGAAACCCGGAATGGACACTTCTTGGCCTGGAGAGACATGTTGGGGGATGATGTCACCTTGCTCCCCAAGGCAGAGGTGCAGCTGAGCATATGACAGACTAAGAAGGTGAACTAGCTCCATTCTGAGCCATCTGATCCTAGGACTTGGTCACAGACAGTACCCGGCCCCCTGCATGTGTTCTTCTTCAGATCACACAAGGGTGAATGCACTCTTCTCCAACAGAGGGTGATTAAGCATCCAAGGACCTCTCACCTTTGTACTTTACATCTTTAAGGTGACTGAAGATCTTGTCATATGATGGATTGAAGGAGCCCATCTGCAATAGAGATGGGGCAGGTTGAACAGGGACAGAATTCAATAGGCTGAGCTTGGCTTGACAATTGTGAATGGAAGGGCTCTGCTGAGGGTGTGTAATCACCACTGCTGAGATCCTCCCCAAAGGATGCACTTTTCTAGGACAGTTATGATGCATCACTAGGCTGTTGGGTGTTGGCGGAATGGTCCTGCCCTCTTGCATCTCAGGACATCCTATTTCCAGCTCAAGGCACTGGGGCTGGGGTGTCCCAGAGCAATAGGTATAGCTTGTGCTCCTGATTATCTGGCTGTGAGCTTGAAGGCCACAAATAGCATGTTCTCTAACCAGAACTTAAGGGAGCTTGAGTTCATGCAAGCCAAATCAGGCAAGTAAGCATGTTGAGAACCGACATACGTGCTGTCTCCTTAGGGGGAACAATGCAAGCAAATCAGGAGATGTTCCCATTTTCTGGGATTAAGGAAAGAACTTATGCTGGGGTTCTTATAAAGGATGGAGCTTGGATACTGGAAATTGTATCAGGCATCTGATGGGGCAGCAGTGAATGATTCCCCCACCCACGACAGGTCCTATCCAACTTGGCAATGCCTTGATTATGCAATAGGGCTGGGGACTAGGACTAATTTTTCCAGTGTCACCTAGGACATGCCCATTTCTGCTGTCCAGCCACAGAAAGTGCTGCCTCCAGGCCAAGAGAGCAGGAACCCTATGGGGAAATACCCCCTGTTCTAGAGTCAAGACACAGCCGAAACGGAACAGACAGGTGTGCATGGAACCACATGCCAGGTCTGATGTCATCCTGACTTCAAATTTCACGTAAAATGCCTCTCAACATCTCTTACCTCTATGAGAACAGCTAGGACCGCGAGGCCTTCTGGCTTGTCACTGGCGATGCTGGCATTGGGGTACAGGTCCGAGTTATAATAGACCATATGCAGCTGCAGTGGGAGAGGGGAGATGAGTTGCTATCCATCAGGGGATAGGGACCCATGGGAAGCTTTCACTTTTGCAGGAGACTGGAATCCAGTGGGAGGGACAGACCACCCCCATCCCCAGCTAGATTTGGCCTCTCAGACCCTTGCCTCATGGCCACCCCAGTGTTCCCCTTTCTTTCAGTCATCTAGACTGCAAACTCCACCAGGCCAGTCTGTCCGTCTTATTCACTCATGGTGTCCCAGTGTCTGACATGGTGCTTGAAAAGTACCAGGTACACAATAGATATTGAATGAATGAATGAACAAATTGGTTTTTATACTAGCATTGAAAAAGCTTGGATACTTTGGAGCACTTCTCCCTTCTGATTTTTCCTACTTATTCTGGGGCCTGGGGCAAAATGGTCCCATGTGGCTTGCCCAGCCTCAACCCGGCCACTCTGCATTTGATCTGGGGGTCGGGGCAGTAAACCTCCAACTGTAACTTAATCATACTTGTACCCAGAGCAGGACATGCATTTATCTCTCAGGTGGAGACAATCACAACATGACTTTTATAAAGGTTTTATCAACTATATTTTAAGAGACCATGAAACAAAAATGCTACTCCATGGATGTAGACTCCAAAATACCATTCTAAACTCGTTTTTTTTCAAAGCAGAAATTACTTGTCATTATTAAAGTGAGGAAAAGAGAAGTTTTTGAGAAATCTTGGGTTTAAAAAGTCTAGGTAAACTCTGATGAGTGATGTTGATAATGAGGGAGGCTATGCACGTGTGAGGGCAAAGGGTATATGGGAAATCTCTGTATCTTCCTCTGCATTTTGCTGTGAACCTAAAATGCTCTAAAAAAAAAAAAAAAGTCTTAAAAAATTTAAAAAAAAAACAGTCTAGGTAAGCATTAAGACATTGTTATGACAAGCCCTGACAATGTTTAACCTGATTTTTTTTTTTCTTAATCAAGCAAAAAAAAATGTTTATTTGGATCAAAGAATGCGATTTGGGGCACACAGATTTGGGTAGCTTCCCAAACAGTGTCCTGCTAGGGAGTAAAAGGGGCTTTTAAAGGCAAAGAAGGGAGGTTTGCATTACAAAGAATTTTGTAATTTTCAAGTTGGAGGCAGAAGCTAGTCTTGGCTAAACATGGTTGAATACTAAGGCTGTTACTAGAGGGAGGGAAAAATTCGTTAACGTGACAAGTTGCAGGTGTTCTTGCAGAGTCCTTGGAGTATTTGTGGTTTGGCCCAGTTCAGAAGTTCATGGTTCCCGCTGGTGAGGACGTGCATAAGGTTCACCTCCTTAATGGCCTCCCAGCTCCATTTTAAAACCCCTTGACGTAAGTGACTCCATTTTATTTCACAGTCCTTTCTCCTAATTCTCTTGGAATCTGTCATCCTCCCCCTACATGACAAGGTTAAGTCTGTGATCTGAGACTCCCCACCAATTGATTAGTAAACATTTCCATTTTCAGCTGCATTGGTGTTTGTTTCAATTGTCATTTTCTTTGTTGTCTCTTCTCTCCAGATGTGGCTTTTGCCTCAATATTAAAACAATTCCAGCCTTCAGGAAACAGGTGGATAGATATTTGTAGAGTGAAAGTGTTCCTAAAAATCTCAGATAATCCCTTGTTTCCTGCCAGAGGCTGCTCTAGCCCGTTCTAAAGGGTTATAGCTAGACCTCTTGGCAGTTGGCAAAAGGGGAATAGTTTGTATTGCTTGTCATCAGCTTTATACAGGAAATGAAGTTTGTCTTAGGTCTACCAGCAAGCCTGCTCTGGTCTTTGTCTATTCTCTCTTGCCTTATGTGATGTGTTAAAATATATCCACAAATTCTTTGCCTCGTTCTTCAGAAAGTAGAGCCTAATTCCTCTCCCCTCAGGTGTGGCATTGACTAAATGTCTTGCTTCTAATAAATCATGTAAGGTGGAAGTGATAATATATGACTTCTGAGACCACATCATAAAAGGCATTGTGGCTTTCCCCTTGCTCACACTTGGATCACTCACTGTGGAGAAAGCCAGCTGTCATGTCATAAGGGCACCCAAGCAACTCTATGAACAGGTCCACGTAGTAAGGGACTGAGGCCTCCTGCCAGTAGCCAGCATCAACTTGTCCACCATATGAGCCATTTTGGAAGCAGATCCTTCAGCCCCAGTCAAGCTTTCAGATGACTGTAGCCCAGCCAATACCATGACTGCAGTCTCATGAGAGACTCTAAACCAGAGCCAGTCCCCTAAGTTGCTCCCAAGTTTTTTACCCACAGAAACTGCAAGATAATAAATGTTTGTTGTCTTAAACTGTTAATTTTTAGGGTAATTTGTTATGTAGCAATAGATACCTAACACACTTTCCTTGGTTGAACCGCTATCTGGGCATCTTCACATCTTCACTTACTCCTAAATAACTCCTTCTCACACTGATTCACTCAAGGCTCCTAAGAACATATCTGTTTTTTTCCATCACCTTTGAATACCTCATATTTAAGGTAATATTTGTATCACAAACTCCCTTATGTCATGCCTTGGATTGATTTTTATATGATCAATGTTATATTTTCTTCAGGTATTAAAGCTTTAAACAATAAAGCATGTTGTTGGAAATCTTTGTCATTCTTCACAGAAAAATTCCTGTAATTTTTGGGTAGTTTAAATATATTATGTCTATTCTACATTCTCCTTCTGGACATTAAGAGCTTATAGACATGACTTCATTCTGATAAAGCCCCTTAGACATGCAGGAGTCTCATCCTCCTACTTTGTTTAACCTGATTTTTAATCCTAAAGGTGGTATCACCTGTCCTCCAAAAAACTATATTATATATGATCACATGTATTTTAGTTGATTCTTTGCCTCTTGAGACTATGACACACTGAGATTTTACCTCTCTTCTTTTTCTTTGTTAATCTCTTTTCCCGTCTTATGTGATTATAAATAGAATTCAAGCATATGTTAATGAATACAGCTCAATGTTCCCCACTTTTCAATTGGCCCTTTCTAATTAAAAGAAAATTATATCAAATTATTTCTTCTTTTTAATGGTCCTCTATTAAGGATTTCTTAGGGGCTCCTACTTTACCATCTTTCCCCCCCAAAGGATGTAGCCTCCACACTGCCCCACACCATCTTGTCCTGGCATTGCTTTGGGAAATAGTGCAGAACTCTATGTGGCTAAAACCCTGAAGGTCCTAGATCCTTATTTCTTTTTATTGATTGATTGATTGATTGATTGATTGATTGATTGATTGTCTATTTTTGGCTGCGTTGGGTCTTCATTGCTGCTCACAGGCTTTCTCTAGTTGCAGAGAGCGGGGGCTACTCTTTGTTGAGGTGTGCGGGCTTCTCATTGCGGTGGCTTCTCTTGTTGCAGAACACGGGCTCTAGGCGTGTGGGCTTCAGTAGTTGTGGCACACGGGCTCAGTAGTTGTGGCTCACGGGCTTAGCTGCTCTGTGGCATATGGGATCTTCCCAGACCAGGGATCAAACCGGTGTCCCCTGCATTGGCAGGCAGATTCTTAACCAGTGTGCCACCAGGGAAGTCCCGATCCTTATTTCTTTTTACAGCTGACCTTTGAGCTTGTGTTCTGTTTTAGCACTTTTCTCAGTTGTTCAGATGAAACCAAGAGGAGGTGAAGACTAATACAAACAGAAGGGAATTCCCTGCTGAGAGGATTAAGAGAGTCTTCTTATATAGACTCAAGCCAGAAGAACTGCTACACTTTCAAGGACCCTCCATAGAGAATCTGCCACTTTAGGGTCACCTTGATGTTTTTTCTCTATTATTGACATTTATGGTCCATCTTCACCAGGCTCTTGGTCTGATGATGTGGCTTAATAGCAGAAAATACAATAACTATTTTTAAATGCCCAAACCCTCTCAGCCTACACCCTAACTCCTTTACTCCCCGTGGGAAAATAGAAGCCTCCTTTTGCAGTTAGGCTGAAAGAAATTGCAGTCCTGGAGGTTCAGAGAGGGGCCTGGTCTGAAATATGTGCACCTCCAGTAGGGCCATCCATTGGGCCAGAATTATAGCTCCTCCACCTCTTGTAACTTGACCTCTAATTAGCCTAAGACATTAAGCAGTTTGGCATTTAAGAACAGAGGAGAATGGTCGTGTCATTGTTTACCATGGGCTCTATTAGCTGATCAGTAGCATTTATCCCTTTGTATTTACTGCCCTTTAGACATTCAGAACCACATCCCCAAGTGCAATCCCACGGGAGCTCTGAAATGGAGCACCTCAATCCCCCAGCCTCCACTGAACACTTGCAGTGCAGGAAAAAAGCTCTGCTCCTCTTCCTGTTTTCTTTGGTATTTGGGGTAGCACCTCAGAGCAACGTAACGCAACACTGTGATGATGTCCCAAGCTATCCTCAGTGAGTCTCTGATTGCCACAATGCCCTACAGGTTATAATGCCAGTCATCCCTTGATTTGTGGCCAGATAGAAGAGTGACCCTGGACCCGGGTCCCCAAGCTCCAAGCACAACCCATGTCCAGGGAAAGGAAAGATGGGATGGGAAAAACTTATGCAAGCAGCATGGCATATGAAGAAAACTGAAAAGTTGGGGGAGCATTTTGCCTAGTATGATTTGGCAGTGGGATGGACCAGCCACACAAGCTGCTGGGATCTTAATCTGTGCAAACAGAAGGGCGACGTGTAGAACAGGGGCATGTGTGTCCCACTGTGCCCCCCTGGGAGCACTCACTGCCTCTGAGCAGCATCACTCAGTAAAAGACATGGAAACAAACTCAGCAAGTTCAGGAGAGGAAGGGAAGCGGGACACCACAGGTGAGCTGCAGCGTGGCCGGAGTGGCTATACCTCCCTGTGCTGTCAGCAGGGCTGGGGTGGGTGTGTAGAGCGGGACGGCACCCTCCACCTCACCCCCTATGCTCTGATCTTATCTGCACACCAGCCAAGTGGAAGGGTGCCAGAACACCCACCGCCGGGAATCCTTTGCCAGCCGGGCCGCCCCACTCACCTCGGCAGCAAAGTGCTTCCCACCGACAGTGTGCTCCGAGCCGTGAGGTTCATTCTGGTCTCCCCAGTGCAGGTGCAGCTGCGAGGCATTGTAGCGGGCCCCAAGGCCCTGGATGTGCATGTCCTTGGGCAGTTTCAGCTTCACTGCAGGGAAAGGAGGGGCAGTCTTCAGAGCCCTGGCCAGCTGAGTGCTGCCTGCGAGCAGGTAGGCATCACCTGCCTGGGGCCCAGACAGGGGCAGGTGGATACAGCGAGATGGGGACCAGAGAGATGCAGCCTGTAGGTCAGAAACCTGGGCTCTTTCTCTGAGAATGTCCCCCTTTCACTAAAGCTATTCCAGTGGCACAAGCACCTTCTTGGTTCCCCTTGGAAAATGATGGCAGGAACTAATTGAGACCAATGGATGAACGTTTGTTTATATATCCGTGTATTACACACTTGGCTATGAAGATAGAACCTGTCATGAAGTATCTGCCAAGCTGTAGAATTATATAACAACAACAACAATAATAATCGCTATTTATTAAGCACCTCTCTATTCTGGATATTAACATACATAATCTCTAGTCTTTACAGTACCCATCAATATGCCCATTCTCCAGATGAAACCTCAAGGAGTTTAAAATTCTTATCCAGAGTCTCATGACTCATAAGTAGTCAAGTCACGATTCAAATTCGGGTTGGTCTGACTCCAAAGACTGGGCAAGCCCCCCAGTAAACTGCGTGGCCCCTTGAGTTGTTCATGGTGCCCCAGAATTCACTCCCGCACCATATCCAATAGGCCAAGGGGCTCAGGCCTGTCCCCTCTCCCATCCCACGAGATGTGCCGCTTCTGAGAGGTACCACCCCGGCAGAACCACCCGAGCCCAGGACCTGCAGCATCCCCTGGAGAGAGTGGTCCAAGCATCCCTCAAGGCTCCCCTTTGCCCTCCTTCCTGGGTGCCTCAGTAGAACCCACCCTACCCCCTGCCCCGGCAGACAGAAGAGGCCAGGGAGCTGAGGAAAGCTCAGACACCCCTTCAGGTCTCGGAGGTCGCTCCCTCACCTGAATGGCCATTGTTGGTCAGGACAAATTGCTGGTCGGCAGACTCACTGTAGCCTTGGAAGCCGAGGGGCACAAGGCTGGCGTTGTACTGGAGGATGTCATTGTGCAGGTCTATTGGGGACTGCATCAGGCCCCCACATGATGGGTAGCTCTTGGACCAGCTCTTCTCCCCGTCGGGACCTGGAAGGAGAGATTCAGGTCCATGACTTGATCCGTTTTCCACTAAAGTTTTTCCTCACCTTCTAATTCTATGTGCAATACAATTACTCCTTTTCTATTCTTTTCTTAATCCCCAGAGGTATACTCTTAAGGCCCAGAGACCCCAGCCTACAGAATCAGGTCATGCAAATGCCTCCAGACCATTTGCTTTTGAAGTGATGTGGGAAAAGAGGGACCAGAGCAGTCCCATGGCAGGGACTCTGCATTCTTCTGTCCATTGTTCATATTTCGACCCGATGCACATCCATTCCACGTGAAGACCTTGTGACTCTCAGCAATTTAACGTCTGTGTATTGAACACCTACTATGAGCAGGAATTGCTCTGGGTCTTGGGGCTGCCCAAGCTTACATTCTAGTGGGGAAGAATTTTTTTTTTAATTTTATAATTTTTTTGTGTTTTTAGAAGCTAAGGACATTTTGTTGTTGTTGTTGTTCAAGTTCAGTTTAAAACCTATGGCTCTCTTTCCTTTGGTACTTTTTAAAAATTGAAGTATAGTTGCTGTACAATATTATATGTTACAGGTGTACAATATAGTGATTCACAATTTTTAAAGGTTATACTCCACATAGAGTTGTTTTAAAATATGGAATATATTCCTCATGTTGTACAATATATCCTTGTAGCTTATTTTATACCTAATAGTTTGTACCTCTTACTCCCCTACACCTATATTGCCCCTCCACCCTTCCCTCTCCTAGTGGGGAAGAATTTATTTAATCCACTGGGATGTCCCACATTGGAAAAATTGGAGTCTGTCTCCAACTGCAGGTAGGTCTTTGAGGTTGGTGATTTACAGGTATGATCTTCCTGATAGAAAACCCTTGAGGACATTGACTCTGAATACCCACATCTAGAGCAAGTAAAAACCCCCAACCTGATAGGGAAGCTTGGAAAATATCAAGTAATTATAAGCCCGGAATCACGGAGCTAAATGCAGTGTTTACGCTGGGGAAAAGTATGACAATATTACAAACTAATTATTACAATATAATTGACAAACTAGCAGTGAGGAGGAGCAGACTTATCAAATAAACCCTCCAGGGCTCAGGCTTCTTGCTAACTACCAGGTAATAGTCCTTCCCCTGGAAATGAAAATAAACAATCCAATCCCATGTTCAGGTACACTTTCTTACTCCCACAGGGAAAAGTCTTTCAAGGATGTAAGGCTGTGTTTAAAAGATTATCTCCCATGGTAATTAAGTGGATTTTCAAGCTGAGGTTTCTCCGGAAAAGCAAATAATTGGCAGGTCACGGCTCGTTAGAGTAGAACCATGGTACCCTGTGGGCTCTCTAGGAGTTGGGAACCAAGGTTTGCCACCCGGAGTTCATTCATCAGTATTTCAGCACACGGAAGGGTGTCACCTAGAGCAGAAGGGGAAGGAACACCACGTCTTCTGGGCACCCTTGCCATAGACCACAGCACCATTTCACAGGAATGCGTGTGTGTACACCAGCCTCACAGAATCCCCATCCCCTACACCTTGTTCTCTAACTAGGGGACCTCACCTGAGAGTAGGGAGAGTCGGAAGCAAAACTTGGTGCCCACATTCATTTGAAATGCTATGAGGAGTTGGTCCTAGGTCTGGATACACACAGGCGAACCCTCTAATATTTCAGGCTGTCAACCTTCGGGTATACCTTTTCAGAAATGTTGCAGCTGGAAGGGATTTCAGACTCTCCAGCCCAACCCCTCACTGGACACCAGTTTTCCCAACTCTCACATGTCAAGAGTTTCCACTGAACTGTATTGTTTTTCTTTCCACGGCCTCAAAGCCCTGGACTCAAGGCAACTAAACTACACCAAGATGGCGACTGGCGGAGAGGCAGGCTGGAGGACACCAAGGCAGTCACTCCAGGGCGCAGACTGGATTAGGGCAGTTACTCAGCTGAGGGCAAAACCGAATTCCTTAGAGACCACAGGGTTCAGAGATGAAGCAGTCAAGAGGTATCATGCCAACCCTGAGGGTCAGGAAGCAGCGCAGCTCCCAGGTGGCAACCCTTCCAGAGTGAGGCTGCCGGCCTTTTCTCTGCTCACAACAGCATCTGGGCCCACAGCCAGGGTGGCAGAAGCTGCCAGACAGGCATGAATGGAAACACTCAGGAAGTGAAGAGGCGTGGCAAAGAGATCTCCCCTTGAACACATAGCTAAAGGGAACGGAGTAAGAAGAACTTTCTTTTCCCAGAACCCCCCTGAAGGTTTCATGAAGAGGGGACTGGGCCATCCCATTTCATCTCTGTGAACCCACGTCGTGCTTAGGATCACATGCATAACAGGCACTGAGTAAACATCTTCCCCAAAGAAAGAAAGACCCCCAAAGAACAGAGAGCTTGGGGAAAGGTTATGAGGACGAATTTTTCTTTTGCCCTAAATACTTTCTTGGAAGTTGGCCAAATTAGGTATTTGGGAGCAGAAAAGACTAAGGATATAAAAGGCAACAGAGTCAGTGGTGGCAAAACCTTCCTAGGAAAGAGAAGCAGCTGTATTGGACCCGGAGACTCCAGAGTACCAGATTCCGGCACCAGCCATCCCCCGCCTCCACCTCCGTGAGTGACCTCAAGCCGGTCACATTCCCTGCCTTAGTCTCCTTTGCCCTTTGTACAAATGGAAGGGGTGGACACTATGTTCTGGAAGGTCCCTTCTGACTCTCAAGCTCTGAGATTTATTAGGATTACTAGGACTAAGCACCTTCACCTCTGTATCAGGCCGGTTGGAATGGGTTGGAGAGAATTGCTTATCCAAAGGCAGCTCCTGGGCATGTGACGAGGTGCCCAGTGGGAAGCAGCTGTGGGAACGAGGGCACACGGCGCTGCTGCTCCTGGGGCTGGCGGGAGAGTGGGCAGTGCCGCCAGTTTGGGCTGCTGACCACTGGGAGCACCCGTCCTGAGTGCCCATCACAGGCCCTTTGGGCAGCAGGATCTAGGAAGCCTTTTCTATTCCTCCTCTTCCTCCTCCTCATGATGATGATGGTGATGACGATGATGATGATGATGTTAGTAGTTTTGGTCCTTACACCTCTACAACTCTGGGGTCAACAAGGCAAGAATTGCCCCATTCTGTAGATGAAAAACTGAGATGAAGTGACTTGCCCACAGACAGACTTTGGCTTAGTAACAGAGTTACCTTGCCTGGGTCACAGGACCTCCATGCCTTCTATTTCATTATTTATCCAGGAGATTTCGTGCACGCTCGTATCCTCCTTCTCCCATGATCTCCTTGAAGGCAAGGACCATGTCTCATTCACCCGTGCCTTGTCCACAATGCCTGGCATAGAGCAGGCCCTCACATGTTTACTGAGCTGGATTCTCCTGCTAATTTTGTGCTTGTTCCTCTCCAGGGAAGCATGCACCTATATTAAACCTCCTAGTTTCTCTCTATTCCCCCACATAATTTTCTTTTTCCTATAAAAAGTAAAGAAAAAGGATGTTACTTGCTCAGGTTCAAAATTTACCCTCCTAGCTTTCTAGTGTACCTGCATGAGGTTTTGTTCTGGTTGGGGCCACTCATTGAAAAAGAAATCCGGTTGCTGGCCGGTAGCTTGGGAGACGATCTGCTGAGTATGGGGTTTCATTGCAGTTCACGGGACCCTCCTCCAGCGTGTGATGGCTGTGTCCCCTTCTTACATGGCTAGAGACGTTGTCAGAGCAGCCTCTGATCTCTGTGGCTTGTGAGTGAGAGAGAGAGGTGCCATGTGGCTGGGCACCAGGACACCCAGTATCAGGCACGTAGGCAGCAGGCTCCCTTCTGCCCTGCAGCCTCCGTGTGAGCAGCGTGTGACTCACTGTGCTCTAACACTGCCCTTTCTTTCGCTGGCAGCTGCGGCCCAGGCTGTAATTTTTCAGCTTGGTCTCAGCTTTCACACTCATGCCAAGCGCTCTGCTGCCAGAAAACCTCTCCTGGGACTGACTCTTCCAAAAGAAGCATTTATTTCCAGCTACCGTCAAAATGTGACTTTTCTCTCGGGTTGTGACTTTGCCTCTTCCGTGGATTAGATTCCTCCCATGATCATGATAAAGGAGATCATGTGTATCTCCCAGTTTGTTTTTCCAACTAAAATCAAGGCATTATTTCTTTCCAGTTCATGAATTTTTCTGTTTGAGGCAAAACAGAAGTGGACCAAATTTCTGTTTTGAATTGTAACAAGAGATTAACGTGGCACGGCTCAAAATGCCTCGCATGCTTTCCAGCTGGGCATTATTGAGGCCCAGAGTACAAGACTTGCATTACCCCAGGACCAGGATTTCCTTCAGGGAAAAATGTCAAATGTGTGCAACGGTAGAGAGAGGAGCAAAATGAACCCCACATCCCCGAGCTTCAACAACTAACAATCCACAGCCTATCCGCCTTCATCTCTACCACACCCGCTCTCCCCTATCCCTGGATAATTTTGAAACAAATCCAAATGTATTTCATCTGCGCATATTTCAGTATGTCTCTAAAACATAAGGGCTCTTAGAACGAAAGCACAATACCATTACCACAGTTAAAAAGTTAACAATTCCTTAATATTATTAAATCCAGTCAGAATTCAAAATTTTCCAATTATCTCATATCTTTTTAAAACATTTCTTTTTACAAACAATAAATGCTGGAGAGGGTGTGGAGAAAAGGGAACCCTCTTGCACTGTTGATGGGAATGTAAATTGATACAGCCACTATGGAGAACAGTATGGAGGTTCCTTAAAAAACTAAAAATAGAACTACCATATGACCCAGCAATCGCACTACTGGGCATATACCCTGAGAAAACCATAATTCAAAAAGAGTCATGTACCACAATGTTCATTGCAGCTCTATTTACAATAGCCAGGACATGGAAGCAACCTAAGTGTCCATCGACAGATGAATGGATAAAGAAGATGTGGCACATATATACAATGGAACGAAACTGAGTTATTTGTAGTGAGGTGGATGGACCTAGAGACTGTCATACAGAGTGAAGTAAGTCAGAAAGAGAAAAACAAATACCGTATGCTAACACATATATATGGAATCTAAAAAAAAAGAAAAAAAAAATGGTCAGAAGAACCTAGGGGCAAGACGGGAATAAAGATGCAGACCTACTAGAGAATGGACTTGAGGATACAGGGAGGGGGAAGGGTAAGCTGGGACAAAGTGAGAGAGTGGCATGGACACATATACACTACCAAACGTAAAATAGATAGCTAGTGGGAAGCAGCCCCACTGCACAGGGAGATCAGCTCGGTGCTTTGTGACCACCTAGAGGGGTGGGAGAGGGAGGGTGGGAGGGAGGGAGATGCAAGAGGGAAGAGATATGGGGCATATGTATATGTATGACTGATTCACTTTGTTATAAAGCAGAAACTAACACACCATTGTAAAGCAATTATACTCCAATAAAGATGTTAAAAAATAAAATAAAATAGGAATTTCAGAGTTAAAAAAAACATTTATTGAAGTATAGTTGATTTACAGTGTTGCATTAATTTCTGCTGTACAGCAAAGTGATTCAGTTATACACATATCTATACATTCTTTTTCATATTCTTTTCTGTTATGGTTTATCGCAGGATATTGAATATAGTTCCCTGTGCTTTACAGTAGGACCTTGTTGTTTTCATATCTTTTTAATGGTTGTTTGTAAAATTCAGGATTCGGAGAAGGTCCACATAGTGAAGCTGGTTGATGTGTTATGGCCTAGATCTCAATGTGATGGCGCTAAGCCTTGTCAGACGACAACTGGCCCCGCTCTTCCAAGGCTCAAAATCTCAGCCAGGCTGGCTCAGCCCATCCTTTGCCCTCGGGGTGGGTCATGGGGTCCCAAGTTTCCACCGTCACCACCGCCACCTCCACCACCCCGGTTAGGCCCTTACCAGGTCACACTGCAGAGGCTCCACGCGGGGTCCCCACCCCAGCCTTTGCTGTTGCAGCCAGAACCAGGTGTAACCCTGTTCCTGTGGTACCACCCGTCCGTCCGCTCCCTTTCTCCATAGCACGCCCTGCCCTGCCCCCGCCTCCAATAAAACAAAGCAGAACCACAGCCATCTTTCACAGCTTCGGCCTCTCAAGGCCTTCCAAAAGCGCTCACACCCACCCCAGTTCGCCCCCATGGTCAGGCCAGCTCCCCCATCCTCAGACCAACCTTCACAAATGTTCTTATGCTAAAAATCTGCTTAAAATGCTGCCTTCTTTCCTCTCTACCTTTCCAAATCTTGTCCATCTCCAAAATCCAGCTCAAGTCCTGGGCAAGCTACTCCAGCACTTTCTTCCTGCCTTGAACTCCTAGGCCAGATTACCCGGCTTCCTACGATGGTACAGTGCCTTGAATTGTCATTTAGCCATCTCACCTGTGACTGTTACTCTAAACCCATTCCAGACTAGAACTCTGTCTATAAGTTTTGAAGACCTTTGGAAGCCTAGAACTCTGTCACGTCCCTCCCCCGTGTCTGAGCATATAGTGGCATTTCCTGGACACTTAATGAATTGATTTGGAGGGTTTCTTAAGCTCATTTCAGAAATCTAGCCATAAAGGGATGGGAGAAGGGTGTGTGTGTGTGGGTGTGTGTGGTGTTTATAGGAAGATGAGGGTGACGAGAAGCATTTTTTATTTTTTAATGAAGAGACTTGAGCACACTTCCACGCAGAAGGAAAGGGGAATAGAGAAGGAAGCATGGTTCCAGGAGAAGGAAGGGCTGATTCATGGAGTGTGGCCCTTAGAAGACAGTGGGGGAGGGGTGGACACAGCCAGCAGAGGTAGAAATTACCTCTGGGCTGAAGGAGGCACTCAGTAAGTGTTTGCTGAATGGATCAGACCAGAACACCGAAGCCTTCCTGGAAAGGAAGCCCATAGAGTAAAAACCCAGTCAGAAATCCTAGAACTCAGCAGACCTGCAGAGGTGATCAGAGAAGAGGATGGGCCGTGGGATGACAGACAGTCTCAGTTTCTCACATTCTGAGATGCACGCAGCCCAAGTACACCCGTGAGCCTAAAAGAGTCAATGTGATTTTTAAAGTGAACCTATATTTGGCTATTTTCTTACTACACCTTATGTCTTGTTTTAAAATTTAATACAATTTCAAAGCAGGTACAACAGTAAAGAGCATAGTAGCATGGCCCCGTGTACCCATCTCTTCATGACTAATTTAGTTTCATCCATACCCCCGACCTATCCGTTCCCCCTCCACTGGATTCCTTTGAAGAAAATCTATGGATGCTTATATATAACTATAGGTATGAACTCTGTAAAAATAACCACAATATCATCTTCACATCTAAAAACTATTAACAGTGATTTCTTTCTTTTTTTTTTAAACTTTTTTAACATCTTTATTGGAGTATAATTGCTTTACAATGGTGTGTTAATTTCTGCTTTATAACAAAGTGAATCAGCTATACATATACATATATCCCCATATCTCCTCCCTCTTGCGTCTCCCAATGATTTCTTAATGTCATCAAATATCCAGTGCAAATTCAAATTTTCCCAATTGTCTCATAAATCTTTTTTGGTTTTTTTTTTCCTATTTTTTAATTGAAGTATAGTTGATTTACAATGTGTCAGGTATATAGCAAAGTGATTCAGTTATATATATATCTATATATCTATATATATATCTATATATAGATATATATATATATCTTTTTCATATTCTTTTCTATGGTAGGTTATTATAAGATATTGAATGTAGTTCCCTGTGCTATAGTCTCATATATTTATGAAATAGTTTGTTTGGATCTGGGTCCAAATAAGGTCCATGTATCATGACTGGTTAATATGTCCCTTGAGTTTCTTTTAATCTATAGGTCCTCTTTTTATTTCTCTCCAACATGGGTGTATTTGCTCTGTACGTATGTATGTAGAGACTCACTACTGCCTTGGGCAAATAACAATTCATGCAAGTAAATGAGGATAATTTTATTATTTTATAGTCTGTTTGCAGACGTGGTATGGGGTAAGTAAAACACTTTATGGGTTGAGTAGTTTCTTATATTTATACATTTACTACATATACTTTACAGCATGTATTGTAATAATAAAAGCATATAGGGCTCCTTAGAAGATCAGAACTATGTAATTACTGGTACAGTTTAATTGTTGTTTCTCACTGATTACTCTTTCTCACTGACTGCATCCTATGTGCTTAAGAATAACAAAAATTCTAGTGAAAATAAATATTGTTTGTAACTTGACTATATCTGATGAGTCTGGACAAAAAAAAAAAAGTATTCATTATTATCCTATTACGACGTTTACCTTTTTGGGCCTTTCTAAGTCTGTCCCTCAGACCTACCTGGCGCCCCTGACATTTGTGGTAGCCACACTCTTGGGGTAGAGCCCTCAGTGTCTGTGTGAACACCTGGGCAGCCCGTCCTGGGCCACCATCCCCAGGGCCTGTCTCTTTGGACTGGCTACCAAAACGCAGTCAGATCAAAACTTGCCCCAATGGATAAAACTACAGTGGCAAGGTTTTACACATTCTAGATGTTGACACACCTTTTTTTAACCAACAGTCAAAATTTTCGTATAATAAAAGCTTTTGGTCAGTCGCCAAGGTTTGTTTTGTAAGGGGATCTGACTCTAGTAAAAATGCCCCCAGTCTGGGCATGTATATTTATATGAAAATGATCACAGATTGTGTATCAAATTTGAATAGACAATTAAATAGATTATATTTGCAATTTAAAAATGAGTATTCAAATGTTGAATAAAAGAGAAAATTGCTAAATACCCTCCTTGGAGTGCTATTTAATTTTGAAGTTAATTCATTCATTTCTTCAACAGATGTGCCTCCTGTATTTAGTATTGAAGATACAATGGAGAACACAAGAGATCTGGTCTCTGTCCTCATGGAACTTACGTTCCAGTGGAAAAGACTGATAATAAATTACAGATAAGCAAACCAATACATAAGTAAAATAATTCCAGTCTGCAGTCAATGCTATGAAGGAAATAAGCAAGGGCTATGATGGAGAAAAAATGGAGTGACCACTATGGACCAGGTGATGCAGGCAGGCTTCTCAGAGGAGGCACCATTAAAGTTGAGACTTAAAGGATGGGACTGAGCCCACCATGAGTCAAACCTGGGGAATGGCATTCCAAAGGGAGTGCACAGAGCACTCAGAGACCCTGCTGCAACAGAGAGCTTGTATATTTTATGTGTATGTGATGTAAAGACTCAGAATGAACCTAGGGTTCATCTGGCTTCCCCCTGGCCAGGCTGGGTGCTGCCCTACGACAAGGCTGCGTGGGAGTCATTCAGCACCCGCTCAGGTACACTCCTCCGTCTGTTAGAAAGGTCCTCCTTTCAGGGGGCTGGGACCCAGCTCTCTCTGGGGGTCACCCATCCTTCGTGGTCCTGTGGCTGGAGCCATAGAGAACACAGCTAAGCCACAGGACCCCCATTCAGAAGGGAAGGCAGCCTCTGTATCCTCTCTAAATCCATCTCAATACCACACATTCTCAGGATGTTGTTAGGATGCAGAAGTCACATTTGTAAAATATGTTTTATATATATATTTACAGCTCCTGCAGTTCACTTCTGAAGTTGATTAAAAGATACATGGCTTCCCATAAAAGTCCAGCGGGTTCAGCTGGTCAGTAGTGTGGGGTTCCCACAGCATCTGCCTTGGCTGGATTCTTGCCCCCTGAGCCCAAAGCCACACTGTGCTGACTCTCCCTGTTTCCCCGCCAGTCAAGTGGAGAGGCATGGCCATAAAGTCCAAGATCCTGCCCAAAAGGAGAGGAGGCTAGCAGAGGGGTGGGTTAATGATTGACTGGTGATGTCTTATGATTTTATTATAAACAAACAGAGGTCAAGGAACGAAACTGGCATTGAAGCCTTTTCTTTGTTAATGTTACAAGTGAATCAGAGACAGGGCAGAGCAAGGGCTGGAGAGTCAGTGTTACTTATTATTTACAAAGCTTAAAGCTGGACTGCCATAGCAGGCCCGTTCTGCTTCCTTGGTTTTTACTGTTATAGATCAATAAAAATAGGAGTGTTTTCTAAAGATGCTGTTAAGCCATACTTTATATCGAACTTTTCTCTTTATTACTTCAATTTTTGTTTGGGTCGGCTTGAGAGGGAGGAGACTGGGAAAGGGTAAATTCCTCCCAAGCCACTCTTCGGCATCCTTTCTGGTTTAGCCATGGCAGTGGGGCCAGTACTGCAGGCTGGGGAGCAAGAAGAGGTGAGCTGCAGGACTGGGGCCGCCAGCTCAGCTCTCTGCTAAACCTTTCGAAGTCCTTCCCCTGCATCTTGCCTTACTTAGAGGGCCCCTCCCTCTCCAGTAATCCCCTTCCAATATTGCTGGGATGGAGAGGAGAGGGGAGGTATGAGTGTAGCTAGAAGAAAAGGCTTGGCAGTCATTTACCCTTTGGCTTCCAGGCATTTGTCAGGTCCTTTCTGGAGGGAAGGCTTTTATAGGGAGGAGGGTGAGGTTTCCAGGATGCCAAAGATAAATGGTGACAACTGTTTGCTTTTGCTCCTGCATCTCTGGCACCCTCTTAGGTCCTGTTGCCTTAGAGCGCGTTCGTTGTGGCAAAGCTCTGTCCACCTCTTTGGACTCCTCTGAGCCTGCTCTCCCCTCCCCTTTTTATTGCAGCGATGCTGAGACACACCAAGCTGCATCCCAGCCCCCAGAAACACCCTCTCCCTGCCCCTCGTACCCCCCAAAAGGCAGGACCAAGTGTTTCCGCATCCTCCATGCTCCTGTGGAGCCCTTTACACTTCTCCTTCCTAGAGGCACCTACACTTATCAAAATAACATTTTATACTTTCCTACCCCAGTAGACCAGTGGTTCTCAAAGCGTGGTCCCTGGACAGGCACCACCACCATCATCACCTAGGAACCTGTTAGAAATGCAGATTCTTGGGCCTCCCCGCCTCCCCGCTCGACATCCTGACCCAGACACTCTGGGGGTGGTGCCCGGCATCTGTCATTGAACGAGCCCAGTGGGAGACTCAGTGCTCGCTGGAGGTTGGGAACCACCGCACTGGGCTCTGAGCTCGTCCCATTCATTCCTGTATCCCTGGCTCCTCCCACTGAGCCTGCACATCAAAGTGCTCAGCAAAGGGTTCCTGAACAACAACAGGCCACTAATACGTTAGACAAGTTGCTAAGGTGGTAACGGCCTAACCCCAGCAGGGAAACCAAGCCAGGCCCATCACCTGTCAGTGCTCAGTACATGTTATTCTTGTTTGACTTGTTCACAAAGGAATTTTGGTCAATGTAAACACACGAAGTCCCCAGAAGAACCCGACATCCTGCCCTACCCTCCTAAAAAAAGAATATTAAAAATATTCTTTCTCCATCCTCAGGCAAAGACCACCTCTGAATAGTAAGAACTGCAGACACCATCTTTTTAATGCACTGTTATATGTGTAATTATGGAAACATAATTATGGTGTTTGAGGTCATCTTTATTCAGTGTTGACCATTAGGAACATAACTTCCTTTTCTAAATCTGTTTTCATGGCTCATTTCATGTCTTTAATGTTGTGTGTGTATGTGTGGTAAAATATACATAACATAAAATTTACCATTTTTAACCATTTTAAAGTGAATTCAGTGGTGGTAACTACAGTCACACTGTTGTGCAAACATCATCACTAGCCCCTTCCAGAACTTTTTCCATCATCCCAAACATACATTCCTGGTGGTGCAGCCGCTGTGGAAAACACTTTGGTGATTCCTTAAAAAGTTAAACATAGCATTGTCATATGACCTGACAATTCTACTCCTAGAGTAGAATTTTGAGGTATATACTCGAAGGAATTGAAAGCAGAGACTCAAACAGATACTTGTACACCAATGTTCATAGCAGAATTATTCGTAATAGCCAAAAGGTGGAAATAACTCATGTGCCCATCAAGACATGAAGGGATAAATAAAATGTGGTGTACACCTACAATGGAATACTGTTCAGCCATTAAAAAGCTCAGCTCATTTTAACATACAACTTCTTTTCCAAGAATCTAACCAACTAGATGTTTGAGGAGACCTGAGGTGACTTTCTGTATTTTCACATCTATCACAGAAGCAAACTTACAGTAGATGCTCAGTAAACACTCATTGGTTGAGGAAAACTCTCTGTATCTTACTTGGTCTAGACGCAGAACAGTTGGTGTCAGACTTTGGTGTGTACCAGAATCCCCTGGAGGACTTGTTAAAACACAAATTTCTTGTTAAGACACAGATTGTTAAAACACTCTCAGGATTTCTAATTCAGAAGGTTTGGGGTGCAGTCCCAGAATGTGCCTTTCTAACCAAATTCCCAGGTGCTGCTGGTGCTGCTGGTCTGGGGACCACACTCTGAGGACCACTGGTCTAGCTCAGTATTTCTCAACCCTAACTGCATATTGGAGCTTCCTAGAGCTCCTAGGTCTGCCCCTGGCCCCCGCCCCAGAGATCAGGTTTAATGGGTCTTGGGTGGTGTCCAGATACAGGAGGCTTTAAGGAGCTGCTCAGGTGATTCTAATGTGCAGCCGAAGTTAAGAAGAGCTGGTAGAAAGCCTTCATTACATCGACAACGTTGGGGCTGGAGCCAGGGCTTTTTGTTCTCTGGTGTCAAGGTAAGGTTTCTTTTTTCCAAAGTAATTAATTTTTTATTGTGGCAGAATATATATAACGTAAATTTACCATTAATTACATTTAGTATATTCACAGTGTTGTACAACTGTCACCACTGTTTAGTTCCGGGACATTTTCATCATCCCAAAGGAAACGCCATACTCACTAAGCAGTCATTTCCCTTCCTCCCCCCAGCCCTTGGCAACCACTAATCTACTTGCTGTCTCTATAGGTTTGTCTCTTCTGGATATTTCTTATAAATAGAATCATACAATTTGTGTCTGGCTTCTTTCACACAGTATAATGTTTTCAAGGTTCATCCATGATGTAGCATGTATCAGTACTTCATTCCTTTTTTATGGCTGAAGAGTATCCCATTGTATGGATGTATCACACGTGTTTCTCATTTCATAGGGTTGCTTTTGTAGTTTAAATATTTGACTGTGTTTAACTTGCTATTCTCTGCTATAAAATAGCTGTTGACTGAAGTAAAGCATTCATGTTCCTCTTGTGTGGGTTTTAGAAAGTAAACTGAACAGAGCTGGCAGGAAAGGAAGCTACAGATAATACAGCCTGGTTTCCTGGAGACGAGGGTCTGGGGGCCAGTAAGGCTATTATTTGTAACAAGCTTCTGAATGAAGAGAGAAAACTTCAAATAATCCTGATAATAAAGGCGTGTTCTATGCAAGGTGATGAAGCAATGTTCCCTGGCAGCAAAAGGAAACTGATGGGAGAGCAAATAATGTGAGCAGAGGCTGCCTTAGTGACCCGCTCCTTCCCTGGCAGAGAGAGAGAGAGAGAGAGAGAGAGAGTGGAAAATGTAACAGGTGCTTTTAATCGTCAGTATAGCTGCCTCTGCTGCCGAAAAGCTGCTCTTCTCTCCCTTGCTGCCCCATCCACCTTCTCAGCACTCATCTTTGTGAAACGTGTGAGGCTGTGAGTGAGGAGCCGAGACTGGATGGGGCGGCTAGACAGCAGGTCAGGGGCCATCCTGCATATCTAAGTTGAATGCGGCCCTGAACAAGCTATTTAGTTGTGGACTTTGATATCTGTTTACTAGGACGAGAACCTCCCCTGCCCTCCTGCTCTGATTCCTCACCCCCTCTTTGCAACCGAACATCGTCTGGCCACTTCTGCATCTCCACTTCCTGCTCAGATCTCCCTGCTCCAGGACTCTGGCTTCCAGGCCCGCATCCCACTGGATTCAAATAGACTCTTCAGCCCTCATTTCTCTTGTGGCCCTTGGCCCCGGTGCCTCCCCCCCTACCCCACCCCATTTCTGAACCTGTCCTCTCTGGGTTTCTGGGGGATACTGCTTTGTCTGAGTTATCTTCCCATTTCTCCTGCCCCTTCTCAGCTCTCTGTAGCTACCTGCCCTTAATGTCAGCTCTCCCTGTGGTTTTGTCCTTGGCTCTTTTCTTTCTCTCACACTCCCCTGGGGTTATCTTATCCCCTCCCATGGCTTCAGCACCACCTCTGCCCTGTCGGGGTTTCCTCCTGAGCTCCAGACCCATTGCCTACTGGCCACCCCCATTGGACGCTCCATGGGTTCCTGAAATCAGACGTGGCTGGAGGGGGAGGCAGACAGGCAAACAAATAATTTGAAAAATAACCAAGCCTACCATCCTTTCCTCTTTCACCCTCCTCCACCTCCTTCGAGGTTCTCTATCGCAGCTGATAGTACCGCCCACCCCCCCAAAAGCTGGGAATTACAGTCCGCTCCTTCCTTTCCTTTGGCCCCATTTTTAGGCACAGAGATGTAACAATTTTACTCTTTTAGGTGTCTTTTTTTTAGGACAATATTTTTCTTTATTTTTAATCTTTTTTTAAAAATTGAAGTATAGTTGATTTACAGTGTTGTGTGAGAGTCAGGTGTACAGCAAAGTGATTCAGTTATATATGTGTGTGTGTATATATGTATACGTGTGTGTGTATACGTAGACGTGTGTGTGTATACATAGATGTGTGTGTGTGTACGTAGACGTGGGTGTGTACGGAGACGTGTGTACGTAGACGTGTGTGTGTGTATACGTATACGTGGCTGTGTATGTGTATATGTGGGTGTGTGTATGTATACGTGTGTGTATATGTATACGTGTGTGTGTATGTATACGTGTGTGTGTATATATATATACATATACATATATATTCTTTTTCAGATTCTTTCCCATTATAGGTTATTACAAGATATTGAATATAGTTCCCTGTGCTATACAGTAGGACCTTGTTGTTTATTTTATATATAGTAGTGTGTATCTGTTAATCCCAAATTCCTAATTTATCCCTCCCTCCCTCCCTTTCCCCTTTGGTAACCATAAGTTTGTTTTCTATGTCTCTGAGTCCATTTCTGTTTTGTAAATAAGTTCATTTGTATCATTTTTTTGAAGATTCCACATATAAGTGATATCATATGATACATGTCTGTCTGACTTACTTCATTTAGTATGATAATCTCTAGGTCCATCCATGTTGCTGCAGATGGCATTATTTCATTCTTTTTTATGGCTGAGTAATATTCCATTGTGAATATATGTGTGTATATAGATATGTGTGTGTATACATATATAATATATAATAACAGTATATACTTCTGTATATACTGTACTCTTAGCGCCAAAATGGACAACCTGAATCTCATGAGAAACCCTCAGACAAACCCAAATGGAAGGACATGCTATGTGATATCTGGTCTGTATGCTTCAGAAATGTCAAGAGCATGAAAGGTCTAAAGAGATGCCACAAATAAATGCAGTGGATTATCCGGATTGACTCCCAGTTCAGGAAAAAAAGCTATCAAGGACCAAATTAAGTTTCTTTTAAACTTGGCCTTCATCTGCCCCTGCTGGCATATCCCTGTTCAGATGCATAGCTCCGTATCTGTAGGCCTCACTGGCCTTGTTTCTCCAGCCCTCCACTCCCTACGCTAGATCCAGATCCAGACGTTTCTCTGCTGAAAGTTCTTCAGTGGCTCCTCAAGCCTTCAGGCTTAATCCCAAGGTCTGGAGTGCAGCCCACAAGCCCGTCATGATCCCAACCCCTCTCTAGGCTTTGCTTCCACTACTACCATGTGTCACAAAGCGGGGCTGGGAGTCTTAAGACTTCACCCCGACTAACAAGTTAGCCTGCCACAGTTTCACGGATGCTGGTAAAGACACGAGACTCCTGAGTCAGAGACGAAGGACAGTTTAATACTCACAGGGGTAGCAGAGTGACATTTGCAGCTGTTTCTCAAGCCCCAGTTCCATAGGGTGATGTAACCAGGGCCTTGTAACGCCTCCACTTGCAAGCTGCTCCGCACAATGAACATCCCTCTCAGCTTAGGAAACCCCAGTGTGTAAAGGGGGGTGGTTAGCAAACTTGCCCAACCTTTACCTCCAAAAGAGACATTATTTTACTGGACAGCAAACAGATCTGCTCTCTGCCCTGGAAGGAGACACTGCCTTTATCTATGCAAGATGACTTGCTACATAAACATCTTTGAAAAGGTAGTCTGGAACGAAAGCTGTCAGAGCCTCTGCTCTCAGACGCAGGGACAATCTTTTCCCCACCACTTCTCCGACACTGGGCTGCTGCCATCCTGATTCTCTGATGGCACCCCACACTCTCGTCTGGTTTCGGAGCTCTGCTGCCTGCAGTGGAATGCCATTTTCATCCCTAAAACGCACACCACCATGCACGTAAACATGCACGCACTCTCCTTGCCCTGCTAACTCCTTTATCTTTCAAGAATCAGATCCTCAGGGAAGCCTGACAGCCACCGTCACCCCCAAATATAGGAATTCTGCCCCACCTTTGTGTCCCCGGGGTCAGTGTACATTATCACAGGACTTAATCTGCTCCGTTGTCATTACCTGTTTACACGTCTGCTTGCCCCTCAACTCTCAGTGCATGGAAGGCAGGGGCTGTGTCCTGCTTGTCTCTGATCCCCAGTGACCAGCCCACAAAGGGAATCATTAAGGATTGGTCAAAAGAATAAGTGGATCAGTGAATAGACTGTTATTTTAAAGCTGCTAGCAGTTTCTTCCTATCACTTGAGGGGGAGTAGAATGTCAAAAACGGATGAGGATGGAAAATCTTCATGTGGGAAGGGGCAGGACAGCTGGAGCGGTTCATAAGCATTTTCTACATTCTGGGGGAGGGGCCAAAAATTTGTCCCACTCCCCCTGTTGCGGGACAGATCGCTTGGATAAGCCCTCTTAGTGACCCGGACTTGAGGCAGGTAACTACCCAGCGTTTCTGTGAAAGCTCAGCCCCAGCTGTAACAGTCCAAATGCTGGCGTTTCAGGCTGAGGTGCCAAGCGTTCTGTCTAGTGATCCAGTGATACAAATTGGGTGCATCTTTAACTGGTCTGTGCCCTTGCAAAGAGCACTGTTTTTCTAAAATAATGGATTTAGCTGTCCTGGACTGGAAGGTTGTTGCCTCACCTGTGATGTTATCTCAGACGCAGCCAGTGGTTCTCAGGAGTGATTTTTGTCCCCTCGGGATGTTTGGCAACGTCTGGAGACATTTTTGGTGTCACGAGGGGGAATGCTGCTGACATTCAGTGGGTAGATGGGCTGGCCCGGGGTGCTGCTAAACGTCGTACAGTGCACAGGACAGCCCCCAGACAAAGAATTATCCCGCCCCAAATGTCAACAACGCAGAGGCTGAGAAGCCCTGGACTATTGTGATCGTCTCGGCTGGGCCACGCAGAAGGAAAGAGCAGATCACACATTGCAGAGGATGTTTTTCTAGAAAGAATGAGGTGCTCTCGCTGTCAGTCATCCTGGGGCAGGAAAGAGGAATGGAGGCCTAACCTCAGGGGAGGGGAAACACAGTCAGGGCTCCAGGCCAGGAGAGCAAGACTGGCGCCTACGACCTGATGGTAGGAAATCCCCAGAGACAGGGATGATCATTGCCTTCGTGGAGTACTGATGACAGAGACATCTGGCTTTCCTCTTAGGCTGTAGTTGCCTGTGTCACCCCAGGACCTCAGTCAAATTTTGTTAAACTCCAAAGCCTAGTGAGTTGTTGTTTTTCTTAAAGCTACCATTTAATGAGCACTTACTACGTGCCAGGCATCATTCTATATCAAAGGTTGGCTAACATTTTCTACAAAAGGCCAGATAGCAGATATTTTAGGCTTTGTGAGCTGTATGATCTCTGTCACTACTACCCAACTCTGCTTTTGTTAAAAAAAAAAAAAAAAAAAGCAGCCATAGAGAATATGCGAACAGGTGAGTGTAGCCATGTTCCAAGAAGATTTTATTCACAAAAACAGGTGGTGGACTGGATTTGGCCCATGGGCCTTAGTTCACCAACCCCCATTCTATATGCTTAACAGGTATTAATTAATCTGCATTACAACCCTACGACAGAGGCACTATGTTCTCATTTAGCAGATGAGGTGACTGAGGCACAGAGGTTGAGTAATGTGCCCAAAGTCACAGTGCCAGTAAGCAGCCAGGGTGCCACTGACCCTGACCCTCACGTTCTCCCCAGCAGCAGCCTTTGGAGGGTCTAGAGCCTGGGCGGCAGCAGCGGTTATGAGGTGGTGAGAGGGGACCAGCAGACAAGCCCTGGCGATGGTCCAGAGCTAGAGGGGAGAAGCAGCAATGGAGAGATTTGTGACCTTGTAAACATACCTGGGGGGTCTGGAAATAACAAAAAGAGGGGATCTGGTAAAAGACGTGAGCTTTCTCCAGCTACCCACGGGGGAACATGACCTAAGTGATGGCTGACTGGTCTCTAAACATTGACCTGCTGTTGAGCCCGTTCTTCACTTACCCGCTTTCACAAAGAGGAAGTCCTTTCTGATATCTAACCTATAGTGCTTTTGCTGTTATTTAAAGCTGCTCCCTCAGTTTTCCCTTTTAGGGAGAAAATTTGCTGTTCGATGGTTCTTCTCACACCTGAAAGCCTTCATCCAGGCTACTTCTTTTTTTTAAATTAATTTATTTATTTTTGGCTGCATTGGGTCTTCGTTGCTGCGCGCGGGCTTTCTCTAGTTGTGGCGAGCGGGGGCTACTCTTTGTTGCGGTGCGCGGGCTTCGCATTGCGGTGGCTTCTCTTGTTGCGGAGCACGGGCTCTAGGCATGCGGGCTTCAGTAGCTGTGGCACACGGGCTCAGTAGTTGTGTCTCGTGGACTCTAGAGCACGGGCTCAGTAGTTGTGACGCACGGGCTTAGTTGCTCCACGGCATGTGGGATCTTCCTGGACCAGGGCTCGAACCCGTGTGCCCTGTATTGGCAGGTGGATTCTTAACCACTGCGCCACCAGGGAAGTCCCCATCCAGGCTACTTCCGTCTCCCTTCCAGAGGGGTGTGAAGTGCAGTTGGGAAGGTCAAGGGCTTTGGAGCCATTGACCAAGCTGCCAATCACAGCTCCACCACCTACTGGCTGTGTGACCTTGAACATATCTCTTAGATTTCCTGAGCTTCGCTTACAAAATGAAAGTGGCAGTACCCACCCGGCAGGACCCCAGGGCTGTTGGGAGGAATAAACGTGGTAGTGTAGTGTCTATTTGTGATGGACTTACAAGACATGCTGGTTCCCAGGCCCTTCTGAATGGAATAGTCTCAATTCCTCCTTCCCCCGCCCCCTTTTTCCAACCTTTTAGAGCAAGTTCTCCCTTTCACCTCACCGGAAAACAAATCTAGGGCTCCCTGCGTGGCTCCTTTTACTTCTAATGAGATATGCATGGTGATGTGGCATTTCGTTTCAGACTGGTTTCACCTTTGAAATCCTGCCATCTCAGATCAAGTGTCACCTTCTCCCTGGTGCCTTCCCTCACTCCCAGAGCCAAAAGTAAATAGAGAGACAAACCATTCTTTCCTCGTTCACTCAACAAATGTTTCCTCAGCACCTCTCCCGGACTGGGCTCTCTGCCTCTGCCCGAGCAGCCCCTTTGGGGAGGGTGTCACTCCCCACACGGTGTGCATGATGTTCTCCTTCTAGATAACGCCCCTTGAGGCTAGAAAGGGCTCCTGCTCAAACCCGTACCCCTCAAATACTGCCTTGCTTGCAGCAGGCTCGTGCTCAAAAACCACCAGGGAGGAAATCATCCTCCAGTGATAATTTAGCACATTAGCCTTAGCTGGAGAGCGAGCACTTCGTTATTAACCCCGGAGGTACCTATGCTTCTCAAGGCAATTACGTGAAGGAAGAGCATTAAAGTCCTGCAGTTCCTCCACTTTTTTCCCCACGGCGTAACAAGGTTTCTGACCAGATATCTTTGCACACCCAGTCTTCCCTGCAGACCTTCCATGCTCAGTTTTACTCAGTGCTGGACCATTCCCTGCTCCATCCTTGCTGATAGAGACGTTTAAGCATTACACCAAAAGGTTCATCAAGAGCTGGGAGGGCTCTTGGGAAACTGCCAAAAGGAAGCACCGAGGGACTGAGGGGCGGCTGTAAGTTCTCACCCAAGCACCGCTCCAAGCAGTGAGATGTCAACACACATTCCCGTAGCTCAGAAGCCAGCGGAGAGGCTCACTCCAAGTTCATGGTGTAGGAGATGGAGGTGTGAGTGTCGGGGGTGTGGACACACCTAAGAATGTAGATACACGTGAACATGGATGCATGCGTGCACACATATGTGTGCGTGTGTAAATGCGTGCATACACCTCTTTCCTGAATCACCAGGACCGAGCACGGGGCAGGCGGCTCTCCTCATTCAGTCTCTGCCGGGGCTCCTGTCTTGCTGCGCCCGCACGGTGTTCCTCACCAGGAGCTGCTTCCTGCCCCTCTCCCCACCCCCAGGTCCACCCACTTTCTTTGATCTGCTTTTCTTCTTCACTTACGTGTGTCATCCATTCCCTGTTCTTCCCTCCAACTCTCGTCTTTCCGATTCCAACCACCACACTCCTTCAGCTGTCCATCCTACTCCCAAGAATCCGAAAACGGTATTGATTCATGACTGTCCCTGTAGGACCCCTGACATCTCTCCCAGCCATGCGCTGCCTACAGTAATGATGACTTGACTGTATTGATTTTTTTCCCTGGCAATCACACTGGTCTTTGATCTACATTTCCCTTGAGTGTGTCGCAAGGAACCATATCAAATGTTTATTTATGTCAACAGGTATTAAGTCTATTGTGTTTTCTTTAACCACTAAGCCTTTTACTCTGATGTAGGGAAGAAAAGCAAGTTAATTTGGCATAATTTGTTTCTGGCAAGTCTGTATTATTTACTTTTTCAAAAAAATCACTGCATTTCCTCAATGGCTTTTGCACAGTGTTGTGATGTGTCGTGTAGGGTACACAATGCCTGGCATAAAATAAGCATCCACCAAATGACTGGGAAAATACACGAGACGGAAATCAGGAGACACAAATTCCAGTCTTGGCTCAGCTTCTCATGCTTGGGCCACTTGACAACTCTGAGTTTTCCTCGCCTCATCTGTAAATGAGTGTGGGGCTTGGCTACATCAGTGCCCCCCACTGGGGTCCCACCGAGGCAGCAGTGGCAGTCTGGATGCTGATGTGAATACTTCACGAAGCCCAACAGAGATGGGCACTCATCTACAATCAGGCTGCTTCTGCCAGTTACAACATTAGATGTCTTACGTTTCTGGCTGAGTTATATCAACAGGTCAGGACCCCCATTGCCCCTCCCGTGGTTCAGACCCCTATCCCCCTCTCCTGCATCCCTCTGGCCCCCTTCCTTCCGTGTTTCACACTCAATTCACTCTTTACTTTGTAGCCACAATGATCCTTCTAAAACGCTTATCTCAGCTTTCCACCTAGAACGCTCCAGCTGTCCCCCTGCTATCTCCAGAATGAGGTCCCAACTCCTCAGCCAGCTCATGAGCCCCTCACACTGGCCCTGGTCCATCTCCCCAGCCCCTTCCCTCCTCACTGAGGTCCTTGGTAGTGCCCAGAACCTACCAGCCTAGGTGATCATGGCACAATCTGTCCCTTAACCCCAAAGGCTCTTTCAACCCCTGCCCTTTGCCTGGCTAGCTCTTACATGTCCTCCAGGTCTCAGCTTAGACATCACCTCCTCCAGGAAGCCTTCTCTAATCCTTTCCCAAGACACTAGGTGAGGGCACTCTTTTCTGTGCTTCATCTCTCTGCTTTGTAAGGCCTAATTCACTGTCTCCTCCCAGATTCTCAGTCTTATTCATGCCTTATTCATCATTTCCTCAGCACCTAGCCTAATACTTGGCACTTTGTATTTACTCTATAAATGTTTGTGGAATAAATATGAATCCTTATCTTGGGCTAACTAAAAACTTTGATTGGTTTTCAGATCTGTCTTTGATTAATAACAAATGGGAAAACTATTTCATTAATAGATTAATTTGTTAAACCTTTTAAACAGTGGTATCCATGGAGGAGGGCAGAATAAAAGAGTGATGCATGTGTAGGGTACCATTACTCTCAGGTCCCTTCTAGGTAATAATTCCAGAAATTTATTTGTATAACGTTTTGGCTCAGGATCATGAAAAATACCTATAAACTAGAAGGGCACTATCAATGAAGAACCTTTAGATTTGCAGGTCATAGGCGAATAGACAGTTACTCAAGTTGGAATCACCAGTTTGCCTCTGGGCTTCCTGGTGGCCAAAGCCAAAAGGGGAAACAGTCATTTGCACGACTGCCTCAGACCTGCTACAAAACCTCTTTGTTCCACAACCTTCACAGTCACCTTTTCTCCTTTCTCCACTTCTCATGCAGTTTCCAGAAGATGGAGTACCAAGGAGGGGCCTCCCTACAAAAGCACCAGGCACCATTTGCCAGTGTCACCATTCCCTGCTATAAGCAAATCTCACCCTCATCATAACCAAGGAGCCCTTTCTGAGCCAACTGTCCCAAAAGGTGGGGGCGGCATGACCATTTGCCCTGAAGCTAACCACGGGCATCCTTACGAGATCTACATGGGTCTCCTATTCACCCAGAAGTCATACAGCTGATCTAGTCACAAGTTAATGATTACAAAATCATTTAAAAAGTTAAGATGAGCTAAATGAGCCATTTTATTTAGAGTCACGCCAGTTCTTTTTTTTTTTTTTATATTGCAATTTTATTTCAATCGCGCAAATTAAGTTAGCATGTAGGAAATTTAAATGAAACAGTATGGTAAAAATAGCAGAGAACCAAAACCTCTAATAAGTCCACCTAAAGCATGAGAATTCAACATTCATTAGTGTTTCATCTTCAGTTTTGATTGACACTCGATGCTTGGAAATTTTGAAACAAACTTTGAGATCATGATGACTATTCTGAAGAGATTTCAGCACCAGCACTAAGATTTGTACATTCAGTTGGTTTGCAATTGACTTGTTAGCCATTTACACAGTGTATAGTACAGATTTGTCACAGGTCAGATCACAGTGTTGAAGGAAAGAAGTACCTTCCTGTAATTAGAAAGGATCCCTTAAACTGCACTCAGCTTAAGACATCCAATGTACAGGAGCACGAAAACCATCATAATACTGTGGCTCCAAGGAACATAGTTTTGATAAGGAAAATAACCTAAGCTTCTGTTTCCCATTTTAATTACTGAAATCTCTAACAATGACAAAACTGTCACATAGGACAGTTACGTCAGTTCTGAGTCAACCTTTATTGACATGAGGAGGTGGCAGCTCGTATTTCTTCCTTCCTGGTTGGCAAAAATTAAATGCTTGCCAGGTCATTGGAAAGCTTGTTCCTTAAAGGAATACTTTTGTGAATTAATAAAAAAAAGAAGAAAAAGAGCCCATCTATGGGAATTCCCTGGCGGTCCAGTGGTTAGGACTCGGTGCTCTCACTGCCATGGCCCAGTTCAATCCCTGGTCAGGGAACTAAGGTCCCACAAGCCATGTGGCTCAGCCAAAAAAAAAAAAAAGCACCTAATTTATTTTGTTTACAAATACTTGTAATACTGGTCCAACACCACTAAAAAGTGTAAGTGAACTGTGGCTTGACTGAAAATTGAAAGAAGTTACAGTTCAAAATCTAGTATGTTTCCCCATCATTCCTATATGCTATGTTGAACAGCATGCATACTAGCGATTATTTTTACATTTTCTTGCTGTTTCACTATTTAATTGTTGATCAATTAAATCATTTCAGCTCCTTTCTCTGTGCTCTTAGCATCTAACAGGGTGCTTCTTGGTGAGTATTTGTGGAACAGCTACCATATTTCATTGCTTCTAGATGCCATGGATTATAAGATATATCCCACTTACAGAGATGCTAAAATAAAAAAGTTGCATCTGAGAATCAATGAAATACAGTCTTTGTCCACAGCAGGTCCTGGCTATCTTTCTTGGCCATGAGGTGTGGCCCTGGGAAGAGTCTGGCTATGCTCTTGGGCTCCGCAGTCGTGCCTGCACCCTTCACCCCTGTGGCCGCCCCTGCAGAGGAAGACAGTAACAGACCGGGAGAGAGGGCCCCTGCTCCCTTCAAGGAGACGTGGAGCCTGCTGAGACAGTCTCTGGTCCATTCTCTTCTTCATGGAAAACCAGACCTTCTAGTCTCTGCCCGGGGCACCTTCACACACCTGCTCTGAATTCAGCCTTTTTGCTTTCAATCTTTCTTCTAAGCTAGTTTACCCCACGGTCTCCTCTCTCTCCCTCTGCTGGGGATGGGCTGCCAAGGGCTTTAACTGGCTTCTGGAGGGCTGTGCCCTGCCCTCACCTGAATGCCTGGGGCTTGAGACCAGCATGAAGCAGAGAGGGCAAGTTTGAGCACAGCCAGAGGCCTGACGGAGCCCCTGGCAGGACCCGCTCCCAGCTCTCGCCAGCCAACTCTCAGCCCGCAGTTCCAAGGCTTGTCTCTGCCCCAGGTGGGTGACAGTCCCTGCACGGGGCTGGACTTATGTAGCTCAGAGCCCTAGTAGCCCAGGCCCAGATTTCTTCCCGGCTCCACTCCTGAACCCTAAATCAAGGCTCAGCCCAGAGGCTCAGGGGGGAGTAGCACCCTGCCCCCGTGGGCTGGGCAGGGAGGCAGGGGATGCTCCAGTGACTTCAGCTGCATGGCTGAGGTGGCCACGGCTGTGGAACCAGATATCTGGTCCCTAGATGCCAGGGAAGTGCCAGGGTGATGAGCTCCAACTCGACCCCTGGTCTGAAGGACAAGGCTGGGAAGAACTTTCTGGCCTGTGAGGCCCGTGGGACAAGGGCTTGGTGCCCTTGGGGTTTTTTGCTCAATCACTTTTTTTCTTACAAGGGAAACTCCTTTTGTTTGATCAGAATATAAAAAGAATACCTCCTCACTGTTAAAAACTCAGGCAATTCAGAAAAGCACGAAGAAGTAGATCCTTTCTAACAAAACTCAGGTTTGTTTGGTATTGTGGAGTTTACCAGGCATTTTCCCATCTATTAGCTAATAGAATTCCACCATCACTCTGTAAAGTGAAGGGAAAGAAGATGATTAGCTACACGTGCTCACTATTCGCCAGGCACTGCGAGCCTGTTTCTGTGTATTATCTTATTTAATCCTCGCCATGACTCTGAAGCAAAGCAGAGGTTCTCAAACTTGAGTGTGTATCAGAATCACCTGATGTTAGAGTCTGTCATACAGAGTGAAGTAAGTCAGAAAGAGAAAAACAAATACAGTATGCTAACACATATATACGGAATCTAAGGAAAAAAAAAAGCCATGAAGAACCTAGTGGCAAGACGGGAATAAAGACACAGACCTACTAGAGAATGGACTTGAGGATATGGGGAGCGGGTGGGGTGAGACGTGACAGGGTGAGAGAGTGTCATGGACATATATACACTACCAAATGTAAAACAGATAGCTAGTGGGAAGCAGCCGCATAGCACAGGGAGATCAGCTCGGTGCTTTGTGACCACCTAGAGAGGTGGGATAGGGAGGGTGGGAGGGAGGGAGATGCAAGAGGGAAGAGATATGGGAATATATTGTATATGTATAACTGATTAACTTTGTTATAAAGCAGAAGCTAACACACCATTGTAAGGCAATTATACTTCAATAAAGATGTTTAAAAAAAAAAAAAAAAAAAGAATCACCTGATGGGCTTGTTAAAGCAGACTGCTGGGCCCAGCCCCAGAGTTTTTGATTTGGAGGTAAATCTGGGATGGGCCGAGAATTTGCGTTTCTAACACAGTCATATATGGTGCTTTTCTTGCTGCTAAAAGAACAGGAGGTGAAGGGTTTGCGTTTTTCCTCCCAGGCTCCCCCCATGAGTTTCGCTTGTAGTTCTGAGTGTTTGGGAAGGGCATCCCGAGCCCCAGGTGATGTTGGTGCTGCCCATCCAGGTGCCACTGAGGTAGATGCTATTCCTGCTCCCATTTTGTAGTTGAGAAAACCGAGGTCCAGAGAGGTTGTTACTTTCCTAAGACCATTCATCCAGAAAGTGGCCTAGCTGCTATTTCCAGGAGGTCTGCCTGCTTCTGGGCTTTGTACACTTTCCACTTCTTCCTCCTGGTTTTCTGTCTCACCCGTCCCTCGCCCCCCATGACACTACACCCACCTTTAGGAACAAATGCTAGCTTCCCTATCTTTTCACCCAGCTGGTAAGGCCAGCTGTGAACACGAAAATGCAGGCATTTGGGCAGCTACAGGCCAAGATCCTCCAGAACACACAAACCTCAATTCTGCAACTCAGGAAAGATGAGAAATCATGACGAGTGGGTAGACCACACCACATCCAGGCGGACCCTGGATGTTACAACTTCAATTAGAAGTAACTGGAACTATAGCACAGATTTAATAAATCACAGCGGGTTGGATTGCTAAGCCTCAAGGGAAATCCCCAAGACACAGGGGTTAGGGATTCAGTTCCCTGGTATGAAAAACATGTTCTGGCCTTTTTTGTTCTCTCTCCCTCTTTCCCGGAAGAGTGCTTTGTGCCTCTTGTCCTTCATCCTCAGGATGGCAGTGGGAGCGGGGGAGAAGTCACTGGGGTATTGTGAGTTGGCCAGGCCTCTACCTTTGGTAAAGACGACAGTTCTCCTTAATAAAATCAGCCTATTAATTGCACATGCTCCCTAACTGCTGTTTTAAGTTCTCCCTTTAGCTCTAACTTAATCTGTTTTTTATACTGCCTTTGAGTGTGAAGGTCACACGGTGCCTTTGCCTACTAACAAAGTAAAGCTTCCTAGCTTCCTTGCATGTGTTCCACGTCTTGTTCTAGCTTGGGAAGGATGTCCCGAACCCCAGAGATAGTTTGTTTATAGTAACTTAATATTCCAGCAGATTCAGGACAGAAGGGGGGTGGAGGTGGGAGCCTGGAGAACCAATGAGGTTCGCCCCAGTGGAGGATCCCTTCCTAATTCCCAAAGGAAATTCTTTAAGACAGAGCCTCTATTGTCTGGGAGAAAGGAGAGTAGTTAAGGAATGCGGTGGCAGTGGTCACAGGGAGTCCTGCCAGAGCCCGGGACTGAGAAGCTGGGCAGGAGGGCCTACGAGCCCGGCGCCCGGCACCCCCAGGCTAAGCTGCCATCTTTCCAGAGTCCCCGATCTGGGATGGAGGGGCTGATCTGGTGGATGCCTTGCGGGGCCCTGACTTGGGGAGAAGTGGGACTCGTTCACCTGCCAGGAGCGGGGGCTTGGCTTGCTCTTCCCCTTACATCTCATCTCCCATGAAGGTTTGTCTTATTTCTCCCGAATAATGAACAGTGGTATTTGTCTGTTTCTGAACTAGCTCACATTGGAGGAGCACCAGAGCAGTGTCTGGCATCCTCTGGGATGGAGCCCCACCTCTGTTCTCTGCTCACATGATGCGTTCTTGGGTCGTTAGTTTCAATACAGTCATTCCTTTTGGTTGCTCTGTTATTTTGAACACGCTGAGGGTTTTTTGGTTGTTTCTTGTGGGAGGGCTGAAAAATCTATTGGGGTAAGGATGACTCTCCCAGCCAGCTGGAATTTTTTAACTCTTTTATTGAATATAATATACATACAGAAAAGTGCCCGTATTGTAAGTGAATAGCTTGATGGATTTTCACAAACTCAACACAGCAGCCATGTCAAGGAACGAAACGTGACCAGTATCCCCTCCTTCCAGTCACCTCTGCACCCCAAGGGCACCCGCTATCCTGCCTTCTAACAGCATAGATGCACTTGAGCAGACTGGAGTTCAGCCTTCTCTCACGTGTCAGCCTGACTTGCAGTTGCCCTCTATTTCAGAGTTGGTGGCTCAGCAGGACTGAATTGGGGCTGATTGCAGGGGGTAGGGCGCTGACCCAGCACTTGCCAACACGTGCCCAGCTGCTGCTCCAGCCCCCCAGGAGGAGCACTCAGGGGCAGGGTTGGCTCCATCCTGGCTGCCAGGTGGTCCTCCTGTCTGCAGGGGGCCATCCGGGAGGTTAGCCTGGTGACTCAGTGTGGAGGGGGGATGGGGCTCGAGTTCTCTTTCCGTGTGCTTCTAGAAGTCCTATCATGTGTTCCTGGAAGCGAGAGGCCCACGGAGCAGGATGACTCAGAGGCATCTATGTGAAAAGTAGCTGAGGTCTGCGCCCTGGGAAAACCAGCACGTGGCCTTGGGTTGGACTTGCCCCATTCGATGCAGCCTGTATTGTTTGGAAACCATTCTCCCCTCTCCTATGCCAGGCTCTCTGTTTACTTGTGTGACTCCAAGCACAAGTGCCAGCTGCCAGCCTGGACCTGTTTGCCTCCTTCACTGGCCCCCACTGACCTGACTCCACATCACGTGTGCTCATTTCACTAATAAAAACCCAGGTTTGCCTCTGTGCTCACCCCCATGCATGCCATGCATCTTTAGACTCTGCCCTCTGCTTCCTCAGCAAAGAGCTGCTCTAACTGTACGCAGGAGGGACAGAGGGCTGGCCAGCGCTAACGGTCAGGAAGAAATGCTTCTGGATTGGTCGGTATGGCTGGACAGAAAGGCCCTCTCTTGGGGAGCACTGTGTCATGCCTAAGTGGCAGTAAGATTTTCCTCCAATACCTTCTTGACACCATGTCTCTCTGTTCTCTGTAACTTCCTTGCCCTGCCCAGGGGGGGCTGTCCCGCAGACGAAGGGAGCCCTGGGGAGACGTGACTTGTGTCTCCACTCCACCTGGGAAGCCAGTAGAAGAGGTGTGGGGCAAGTTACCTCTGACTCAGGCTAGAAAGGCCTTGGGAACCATCTGGTCAGAGGTTCTCTAACAGAGTGCATAAGAATCACCTGAAATAGACAAGTTTTTCAGGTTCCCTCCCTCCCCCAGGTCCAGGCTGCGGCTCAGAAATCTGTATATCTGGAAGGCATTCCAGGTGATTCTGATGCAGGTGAGCCCAAGCCATAGCTTGAGGAACACTGATCTGGACAACCCCTTCCCCAGGTCACAGATGGGGAGAAAGCAAGACCCCGAGGGCCCACGTGCTTCCTCCAGACCATATGGGATAAGGTCCAGAACTTGAGTCCCGCCTTCTTTCCGTGCCTACACTGCTCCTGTCTCCTCCCACACACTGAACCTGCCCAAGGGGCCCTGATGCCCAGACTCCACCGATTCCTCCTTTGTCAGGTCTCTTGCCCTACCCTTCCCTCTTACTGCTGCCACTGTAAACTGGACGTTAAGACACAGAATGGGGTTTCTTCAAAGGCCGAACACCTTCCGGCCTCCCTCCCATCCTTCCTCTTCCACCACCTACCACCCCCTACTCTCCTTAAAATGCAAATTACCCCTGCCCTGCCCCTCCATCTGTGGGACAAAGTGGGAAGAGCCTGGCCTCCCCCTCCATGCTGCCCCTGTTTTTTTTCTTTTAATTTAGAACAATATTTATTAATGAAATATATTCACCTTAGAGAAGTCCATACAACACTCTCAATATAATAGAATACTGCTGACACAATGCAATCATTATAGCTTTAACAACATGTTACCAAAAGGTGGACATACATGAAGCTTTTATTTGTGGTAGTGAGGGAAATAACATTCAACTCCAAAAAATGATGATGAGATACACAGGCGTCAAATTGCCTTCTCATATTAATAAAACGTGTAGACACAAAACTATTATTATTTTTGAGAGGAGTAAAAATCTATTCCAAGAAAACAATGTATCTTGATAATAATAGTCATAGTCTACTTTTATTGGGTGCTTACTATAGAACAAGTATCAATACTATGCTAGCCCGTTTCACATGGATCTCACCATTTGATCCTCACAGTGACCCTGTGGTTGGTGCCATCAGTAGAAAGTCTAATATAGGCCTTTAGAACAGCAACAATGCCTTCCTGTTGCACAATGTTAGTGTTTTGGGGGGAAAAAAGGCCTGTTGTGTCTCATGTTTTTCTCTCTGTATTTTGGGATAATTTAAAGTATTAGCTAAATATTCTTGAAAAAAATTTTTTTAATATTTTGTTTTATTTTGCATTTTTTGGTAAGGCAAGCATAGGATAAACATTCAAACTTTACAAACAGTGAAAAGTAACTCTTCCCTCCCAGAGCTGACCCCTAGTCCCTCAGTACTCCTTTCTAGGGGCCATTACTGTTTCAGTTTCTCCTGAATCCTTCCAGAAAAATTCTGTGCAAACACACAGTTACATTGTACACACATGGTGCCACATATACATACTATACCTGGCTTTTTCCATTTAACAACATAGCTTGCAGATGGGAGATGGGCCAGCATCCTTACTTATAGACCTGCTGCAGTCTTTTAATACATGACCCAACCTATCTTTCTGACCTTAGAGTCCATCCCTCCCCTGTAACGACTTCTCTACATGTTTTCCCTCAAATGCCATCTTGCTCTTTCTTGCCTCCATTCACGTGATACCATCATCAACTTGGCCAATAGCACTTCCTTCCCATCGTACTGAATCCTCCCCATCCTCCAAGGTCCGGTTGAAAACCCTCTTCCTCCAGGAAGCCTTCCTTGACCATCTAGCCCTAGCACTCTTGTCCTCCTCTGAACCATCAGAGCACTGAATCGTTTACTTGTTATCTGCTATTATTACCTATTATATTCTGCTTTGAATTGTGAGCTTTAAGTAATTCCCATCTACAGACCACAGCCTATGCTTCTAATTACCTACCCACTTAGCAACATGCCTTGCCCATAATAAGTACGTAAGGGATGTTAGTAGCAGTGGAGCCATGCAATGCTAGAGCCAAGGAGACCTTGGCCTGGAGGTAGCTGGTTGATTAGCTTAGGGACTTTTCTATGCCTCTTGGGCTAACAAACATCCAAAGGCTAACTAGCAAATCCAAGTCAGATCTTTCTCTGGATTCTGCTTCCTCTGTAGTAATCAACTTCCCTGCCTGTCATCACCCCTCCTGTGCCAACGAGGCCAGTTCCACCCTCCTGCTCCCCATAACAATCTCTCTTGCATATCCCTCGTCACTCAGTCCCAAACAAGACATTATTAACATTCCTGCGCTCGCCAGTGGACCCTAGAGCTTGACCCCCATCCCCACTCCAGCTGATGACCAAATTTCCCATTCATTGCAATACATGAGCTAAGCCGATTTCAACCTGCTTATCTCGAAACCTTTTTGCAGACTTGATGTCCCTGTCTCTCCATTTAAGACAAGCATTCCTCTTTCACTAAGGACTGACCATCACTGCTTGGCCCACTGCTTGCTTACAAACACGGCAACGAGAAGTTAATTCTAGACCCACTGGCAGCTTAAGTTCTCGGGCCTGAGCCTAACTTTCAGAAAGGAGCCCTTTATTCTTTGTTTACTGTAGAATAAATGTCCTACAGAGCAGAAGGGCACTCTCCTGCCTAGGGCCCTTGCAGTCTGAAGGTAACCTGGGCACCCTCACCTGGGTGGTTTGCAGGAATCTGAAAGCCTTACTCTGACTCACAGTTCAAATGCACAAAGCAGGCTCAGCTCCTTGGAGAAAGAGCTGTCTGAGACCTGTGTGGAGCAAGTCTTTAGAGAGGACGTTGTGCCCTCTTTTAACAATACCAGAACTGCTCTCCCCAACCCCCCAAAATAATCTCTACAGGTCAAGAAGTTTCTGACTTTCTCATTAAATACATTCATCTCATCAAAAAAGTATTTAAGATCTCTACTTACCTATATAGGTCCACGTGGATCCTGCAAAGAAGAAAAAAAAAAAAAAGCAAGTAAGCACAACTGAGCTTGAACAAGTTAGAGAAAACATGACAGATTTTATTTTTAAATGGGTGAAATTAAAAGGAGGTGGATGCCCAGAACTTCAAACTTTCTCAACGTGGAGAAAAGGGAACCCTTATGCACTGTTGGTGGGAATGTAAATTGGTGCAGCCACTATGGAAAACAGTATTGATATATAGGTTGCTCAAAAAAATCAAGAACAGAACTGCCATATGATCCAGCAATTCCACTCCTGGATATTTATCCAAAGAAAACAAAAACACTAATTAGGAAAGATATATGCACCCCTATGTTCATTGCAGCATTATTTACAATAGTCAAGATATGGAAGCAACCCAAGTGGCCATTAATAGGTGAATGGATAAAGAACATGTGAGATATATATATATATATATATATATATTCCATAGATATATATATGGAATATTACCCAACCATAAAAAAAAATTAAATCTTGCCATTTGTGACAACATGGATGGACCTAGAGAGTATCATGCTAAGTGAAATAAGTCAGAGAAAGACAAATACCGTATGATTTCACGTATATGTGGAATCTAAAAATCCAAACAAATGAACAAACGTAACACAAGAAACAGATACAGAGAATAGGTGGTTTCCAGAGGAGGGGTGCATGGAGGGAGGATAGAAATAGGTGATGGAAATGAAGAGGTACAAGCTTCCAGTTGCAAAATAAATGAGTCACTGATATGAAATGTACAGTGTGGGGAATATAGTCAGTAACTGATATCCTTGGATGGTGACATATTTTAAATGTATAGAAAAAAATCACTATGTTGTATAATAGGAACTAACATAGTGTTGTAGGTCAATATACTTCAAAAACAAACAAACTTACTCATAGAAAAAGAGGTCTTATTGGTGGCTACCAGAGGCAGTGGGTGAGGGCAGGGGGAGTTGGATGACGATGACCAAAAGGTACTAACTTCCAGTTATAAGATAAATAAGTACTAGGGATGTGATGTACAACATGCTAAATATAATTAACACGGCTGGACGTTACATATGAAAATTGTTAAGAGAGTCCTAAGAGTTCTCATCAGAAGGAAAAAATTTTTTTCTATTTAATTTTGTACCTATATGAGATGATGGGTGCTCACTAAACTTACTGTGATCATCATTTCATGATGCATATAAGTCACATCATTATACCGTACATATTAAATTTATACAGTGCTGTGTGTCAAGTATATCTCAATGAAACTGTAAGAAAAAAATTTTTTTAGTTAGAAAAAAAAACCCAAAAAGCTTTTTCAGAGTCTGTGTCAGAACAACTGCTTCTCAGAGCAACTGTGCTCCCAGGGGAGACAAAGCACAAGGCAGTGATTTTGTGCAGGGCCCAGGGGTTAGGGAGGGGGCTTCTTGATCAGAAGCCTCCCATATATCTTAGAGAAGCCAAATGTCATCACCTGAATGGGTAATAAAGTCACAAGGCTCAAAACTCAAAAGCCACCAAAAGGTACACAGTGAAAGCGATTCCTGCCACCCGAACTCCCTGCTTCATTAGACTTAGTCAGTTTCACCAGCTGATGGGAACACTTGCACAGTGTGACTGCACGCACAGGTCTCTGTATTCTGTCCCCCCCGCCTTTTTTGCACACAAATGTTGACATACGGGAAACCCTGTTTTGCATCTTGCTTTTTCCCACTTAACAACACAGCCTGGAGAAGAGTTCACCTCAGTACATAAAGAGGAGAAAACTAATCCCCAAAGGAAAGTTTTTCTTTGAGGAAGCTGCCACCCTCATCTGAGTTAGAATTCCAGGGGCAGTGGCAATGTGGAGGAGAGGTCCTGCCAGGAATATAACGAAAGTCACCTGTCACTTCCCACTCCACACCCTTCACTCATAAAAGCCCTTTGTGCCGACAACAAAACATAGTTTTAAAAAGTCATTGCATAGTACACCTGAAACTAACACAACATTGTTTAATCAACTCTGCTCCAATATAAAATAAAAATTTTTTTAGAAGTCGTTGCATAGATAACCAACAAGGACCTACTGTATAGCACAGGGAACTATACGCAGGGAACTATCTTGTAATAACCTATAAGGGAAAAGAATCTGAAAAAGAATATATAGGTATATGTATAACTGAATCACTTTGCTGTACACCTGAAACTGACAGTATTGTACATTAACTATACTTCAGTTTTTAAAAAGTCATTGCAGAGCTGCGCTCTCATTACCCTGTTGGCACACCTCCCTCTTCATCTCCAGGAGGAGCCCGAGACCCCAAACTGAGACTCAGGGTGTCTCGGGACACATCACAATGAGGGGGCTGTTCAACTCCTATGTCCCTCCCTCCCAGCTTCTCCCAGTGCCTCTGAGATTCTCGGCCCACCAGGGTACTGATGCAAGAGGAAGACTCACATCTCCTTTCTCTCTTGGGAATGATTTGCAGTAAAACTTACCTGACCAACCATCTGGTAGTCACTTATCACCACTGGGCATTTCCTACTCAAGCCAGTGGTGGTTTTAAAAAGCGAAAAGAGGATTTTGTTTGTTTTTTCTTTGTAAGCTGGTTTAATGTCCTATTTTTTTTTGTTGTTCTGTTTCAATTCTTTGCCTCGGTCTTTTTAATTTTCAAATTCAATTGGCAGTTTTTTCAAATTACACTTGTACATGGTTTAAAGAGTCAAATGGCTCTATAAGGCTTTTAATAAAAATATTGGTCCCCTGACACTCCCTAGTCACTTTCCTGCTCCCTATGGCAACCACTGTGAATTCTTTTAAAGTGTTTCTTTTGGCGTTATCTCATCTCTATAAAACATGCCCATGTTGTGCCTTCATGATTTGCTTTGGTTTAGGCATTATTTGTTGACATCCCACTTGGGAAGAGACGGATTGAGGGCTCTTTCACATACCTGCAACCCGACACCTCGTTTTATAGATGAGAAAATGAAAGTCCACAAGGCGAAGCGGAAGATCAGTGCCTGCTAAGAAGCGTATCTCCACATTTCCCATCACTTCCCACGAACTTAGAGAATCTTCGAGTCTCCTTCCCAATCTTTGGGGTAGGGGGGGAGTCCAGACCCCTTAGAGTATTTGATCAGTACTATGGACCTTTCCTCGTTAAAAATGCCCACTAACACAACATTGTAAAGCAACCATACGCCAATAAAAATTAATTTTAAAAATGCCCATAAGCTTGGACACAGAAAATTTCATGTACAGTTAACTTCAGGAGGTCAATAGAACCATGTTAGGTGTTTGTTTGTTTGTTTTGTTTTGTTTTACTGTAAGCTTCTTTGCCATAAACATCTTCGCTGCTGCATAATTAATTGGCATTAAGACAATTTTTCTGTGAAAGATCAAATAACTAGTTGACAGTTTTGGATTGACAGTTTGGTTTCCACTGGTTGAAATGCATTCGCATTTCTTCCAGTTAGTGATGTTACTGATGGCTTTATCCAGCTGACCGATGACAATCATTTGCCCCAAGAGTTGGTTTCTTATTTTGAAACACACTACATTGGAGGAGAAAGAGGCTGAGGGCCTCGAAGGTGCAGAGTTGAGCCAACATCTCCCACAGAACTTTGAAACATCTGTCACTAGAGATGTGACAAGATGCCAAGAATACACCACAGGGTAGAGGCTTTCACAGTGCAACACAAAGCTCAGGTACAAACATGCACCCTTGTATTTGGAAACTGATACCTCTCTTAATGAAGGAAGAAATGTTAGCGAGAACGAAAAAGTGCACTGCCGAACGAGGAGATGAATCAACAAACCAAAAGAAAGAAAAAGGTATAAATACTATGAATGACAGACTTGGAAGACGAATACTTAGGTACAAGCCACAAAATAAAATCAGTTATTTGCACAGTATTGCCATGAATCTACACACATTTTAAATGTATTCAAATATTTTGTATTTTGCAATAAAGTCTTTTAAATTGTTATTTATTTCTTATGTTTCATTATGTCCTTTTTTAAAAAATTTTTTATTGGAGTTTAGTTGATTTACAGTGTGTTAGTTTCAGGTGTACAGCAAAATGAATCAGTTATACATACATATATGCACTCTTTTTTAGATTCTTTTCCCATATAGGTCATTACAGAGTATTGAGTAGAGTTCCCTGTGCTATACAGCAGGTCCTTATTAGTTATCTATTTTATATATAGTAGTGTGTATTATGTTAATCCCAATCTCCCAATTTATCCCTCCCCTCTCCTTTCCCCCCGGTAACCATAAGTTTGTTTTCTACATCTCTGACTGTATTTCTGTTCATTATGTCCCTCTTGATATCCCTCTTTTACTTTTTATTATTTTATTTTCTACAGCAAAATTGCCTTATGGGTCAATTAGTTACGCAGCGAAAGTGCTTGCAGCAAAGATGCTTACGGCGAAAGTACACAGGGCCCCACAGACCCCCTGAAACTTACTATGGACCGGATGGGAGTTAATAGTCCCCAAATTAACCTCCTCTGAATTAGCAATTGGTTGACGACATCCAGAACTGTGGGGAACCCAAACTTGTACGTGACCCCCAAGTTCACTGCTAGCCTTTTACTGAAACAGTAGTGAAAAGGAACAAAACAGCTTGGCTTTGGAACCAAGCTACAGAAGACTTCAAACCTCTTTTCTGAACATTTTCCCTCAGCGTTCTGTTTGAGGGCTTCTATTAAAATAGAATCATGGATTTCAGAGGCAAAGGAAGCCAGGTGATTGCCACTTAGCCAGGCAGAGCACTTGGAGGCCCAGGTTGTAAAATCTCACAAAGAACAGGGAAGTTTGTCCTCACTGCTTCCCTGAGAGACATAGGCCACTCGGTGATCCTGGAGGCCACCGGGAAAAACATCTGCTACCTCTGAGCAGTCCTGCCTTGGCCAGAAATTTTAATTGCACCTGCACCAAAATCAAATCATGGCCTTAATAACCTACATCTTCTGCTACTTTCCCCAAAGCTTGCTAAGCTGTGGTTTCCGTGTTGTTGCAGCTCTCATCCTCAGATGAGGAATCAGCATAATACTCTGGTAAGCTCAGGGCCCAGTGTGATCGAGTGCATCAGGGACTGTAAGGGCTCAGGTGGTGACACAGGACTGGGGAGTTGTTCTTAGAAAGCAGCAGCATCAGAGCAATCTTTCCTGCCCTCCTTTCTCTGAGCGAACCTGCTTGGCCCTCAGGACTTGGTGCTTTGGGTGTAAAGGGCCGTGCCTGGAGGGGCTCAGAAGCTGGAGTCTGGGGAGGAGAAGCACGGTAAAATGAAGGGGAGGGTGGGCTGAGTCAGGGGGTCTTATTGGATGAAGGTCAGGGCCCAGCCTGGTTCATTCAGTTCAGCCAGAACTGAAGGCAGGAAGACTTTATAAAGGAAGTGTGCCCCTTTGCTTTTTGGAAATGTCCTCTCCTGGTTTCCCACCTTTAGCTTTAGGGGCAAGGGTCTTCACAGAATTAAACTGACCCCACAGGCAGGCCAGGCAAAGGCCCCTGCGGTTACACCTCAGTAGCTTCCTGGGAGCACTGTTCCCTTTCCAAGAAGGTCATCTGTTCTATCCGGAGCCTTGGGAGGCCCAGCTGGATGCCTGTTAGAACCTGCAGACCCAGCTTATACTGGGCAAGGAGAATGTCCTGGGTGCCTTCGGAGGAAATGATGTTTACAGAGATTCGGGTCAGGGGTTCAGGGCCCTGCCTGCTTCCTGTCCTGGGTGCTAGAACCCACATCCATGCAGCCCAGGGCTGCCCAGCTCTCCACACCAGGCTCAGGCAAAGCGGGCTCTGCAGAGTTCATTGAAATGTTCCCCTGCAGCAACTGAGAATTCCTAGGTTATGTCTGGAAGATGCAAGCCTTCACCTTATTATGCCCCTTCCCTCCCTAACCCTGATGTTCCCCAGTGCCAACAGCTGGGAGTTTAAGTGCCCCAGGCGGAGGGCGGACCACACTCTCACCCTATTGCCCAGCTTAACCCCCTCCACCCCGAAACCTTGGGTTTAATACTGACACTTTACACCTCAGTGAGTTTTGCTTTGACCTTGTCCCTGGAGGCAATTAAAAAGCCAAGAAACCTGCCTGAGGCATAACAGAATAAAAGCTGTGTTCTTAGAATCAAGGGGTAAGCAGGCTGGCTCCTCAATGTGGGGTGAAAGTAGATTTTTTACTGAAAACTTTCCCCAGCCCAACTGGGAGAAGGGGGAAGGGAGAAGAGCGAGGGGGAGAGGAGGGTACGGAAGGTCAGAGAGGCAGAGGGGGGAGGGAGAGCTGCCCCCAGAGTGAGGGGAGTAACAGGCTTTCAGGAACGAGGGCCAGTAAAAGGGCTTCTCTCTCGTCCTGGAGCAGCTTGGAGCTCTTTCAAGTCAAACTTTGGGTCTCAGGGCAGCTTTCTTCAGAGGGGAATCTGTGTCAAAGTATGCACTTTTATAAATTAATTTCCACTTTTATGTAACTACTTTCTTCCACCCACCTTCTGCCCCACCAGATGAGGAAGACACTACCAAGCATTTCATGCCAGCTAGTGGTCTCGAACTGAATCAAGAAGAATGGCAAAGCTGCTGACAGCCAGGCTCCTCCTGCCTCCCCTTGCCCTGCGCCATGGGCGCCATGACCTCTGAGGGGAGGGGGCTCCAGCTTTCATGCTGCTGAGCAGGACCAATTTCCCACTGCCACCACCCAGCCCGGGAGGACGGACTGTCAGCCATTCTAGTCACTTTGGGCCCTTCTATAAGTGTTTCAACCAAGCCTGGGTCCAGGAATGGTCGCACCTACACATGTCCATACAACTTGGGACAAACTGTCAAGGGCAGGAGCCACGATGCGTTACTCGGGAGGTTTCCATAAGTCACCATCTACTGCCCCAGAAAAGCGCTCACCCAGCTGTGGAGAGGCAGGCAAAAGCCTTGACCTTGGCTGCTCTCTGCAACTCACTGCCCAGACCTGAGCCTACAGATAAGGCCCCTCCACCTCCTCCTGCTACTGGCCGGGCACCACCAGCCTCCAGCCCTTCAGGGTTCAAAGCCCTCATTACACTCAGAAATAAGCTGTGTATGCTCGTCTCAGGGCACGCGCACACACACACGTGTACCAGAAGTAGAGCCCTTCTGGAGAAAAATAACGATTAAGGATGGGATGCATCATTCCATTGATTTGGAGGTGAAACAGAGGTAAAGAGCCTCTCCTCCAAAGAAAAGCACCCACCACTGTGCAAACCCTCCCTGGTAGAGGCTGCTCAGCACGCCCCGGTCACTCCACCACGTGCGCGTGGATCGGGGCGCATTATTTGAAATCCCGGCTCTGTTTCTCCTCCCCGGTTAGCAAATTCCCAAGCCACCTCTCCAGAGCTGGGAATGCTCCGAGAACACACAAACATATTTGAATGCGAAGACGACGTGCGCCCTGGCAACCGGAGCAGATCCTGCATTCCACAGGAAAACGAAGCATCCTTTGTAAAAATGTGCGATTTTGAGACCATGCAGGTCCTTCCCCGCTCCCCCCAAATGATTTTTATCATTAACGAGCCCCGTGGAAATCCTTCTGCCCAGGTGTGGCTGAGCGCTCGGGATTGTTAGGAAAGAAGAAACTTTACCGTTGAGTGGGGTTGGGTTAGAAGGCTGTTCCTTTAAGACCACGAGCAGGAGGACGGCAGCCGCGTGCACGCTGCGGAGGGGCATCTTCGGGCGGCTCCTCCGGGCAGGAGGCGGGCGCGGGCTGCCGGCAGCTGGGCTCCTTCTCTCTCTCTGGCTCCGGCGCTGGGGTCGGCGGGGGGCGCGCACCGGGACTTCGTGCGCGAAGCCGGGGCGCCAGGGCGAGCACGTCTGTTCTTTGGGCTCCTGGCTCCCCGCGGGCTGCTTTTATGGAGAGACTCAGTCCTAAACACATGATGTCACCGGGTGGAGGGTGGCGGGAGAACGCCCTGCCTACGGGAGGTCTGGAGCCCCAGTTCCAAGGTGAGTTGTAACCCTGACTTCAGCAGCTCTCCGCGGGACGGCGGCTCGGGCGCTCCCCGGAGCCGGGGCTGACCTGGGAACCCACTTCTCCGTGGGAGCCGCGGGCAGGCGTGGGAGAGATCCGCCTGCCTTGGCCCCGTCGGGAGGGGGTGCATCTAGGGACTCGCTTCAGTGGCCACGGCCTTGGTCTGTCATTGCCCTTACTGAGAAGCCCCCTTAGGACAATGCCATCTGGGCAGGAGCCTCCTGGGCCCCTGGACTGGGCACACTTCGGGGACTGGACGACACAGGTGGGGTTTGGCGAGGGCTGCATTCAAATTACGAACTTCTGTGGACGGTACAGTGGGTCCTGATAAGGTCTTACCTTTGAAATTTAGACGCCAAGAAATTAACAGGTATATAGCACAGTGGGGATACACTGTGACATAGAAATAGATATACAGATAAATAGACTAAATAAATAAAATAAACAGCTTTACTAAGCAATTAGACTCTCCTCTCATAACAGGTAAGTAGGCAAGGCTCATACTAGTTCCTAATATCAATAGTTCTTTAGGAAGCTGGGAGGGGGACGTCCTTTCTCTGGGGTAGTGGTGAAAGAAGGGGACTTAACGTTATTCATTGAGGACCTACTCAGTGTAAGGCTCTGTACCAGGTGTTTTGCATCTTGGCTTAGATCGGTGTCTGAGTTCTGTTTTCAGTGCAGATTATCATCACCTGTTACTCGTTTCTGCCCACTGTCCTCACGTATCCATATTCTTTTAAATATGTGCATACATCTAGTCATATACTTGGCGGTTCTGATCCTCTTCGTGTTTAGTCCATGTTCAGTTGTTAAGTCAAAGGTCTTACTAACTTGCTGTCCCCAATGCTCACTAAATCTTCCTGCTGCTGTTACTGCCGCTTGCCGTTCCCACCACTACCCTTGTCATTTGTGCTTCTGGCTTCCCTGGGTCCTCCGAACGTGTCTGCCCTGCTCCCCATGCTGGGCTCTGTCTCCTTCCTGCTCTGTGACCCTGCCTATTCTCTTGGCTCCCTGCTGCCTACAGGTATTGCTCAGATCACATGGTCTGCTGAAGGGTGCCCACCCCCAGCCCTGGTATATGACCTTTGGTTTTATTACCTGGACCATCCTGCCTACTTCTCTTGGCCACAGCGGCCTGACCAGCCCGCACCTCTCTGGTCTCTGCTGACCCTCAGCCTAAGTGGACTCTCAGGCTGGCCTCAGTGACCAGAGAAGCTGCTTGTCCATGGTAGTTTTGGAGGGATAGAGCAGCTTGTCTGCTGAAAGCCTCCAGGAAGCACATGCCACCCGCATTTCAAGGGGTGCTACTGTTCTGTCCCTATCCTCTCAGCTATCGTTTGGGTTAATAAAGGGCTTTGAAGTCTTTTTAGGGAAGTAGTTACAAAGACAATCTTGTTACAAGCACTTTCAGAGGATGGTAGACTTAAGGATGACCTTTTCTGCCTGTAACTCTTGATCAAGAGCCACACCTCCGGGTGGTGAGTGAGCATTTCACTGCGGTTCTTGAAACATTCACGTCTCTGATTTGTCATCAAGGTCTTTAAAAGATGAAATGTACTGGAGTAACACAGAGGTTGGGGAGGAGCCACTGCAGGTTCAGAAATGCACACCATGGAGGTGAAATCACTCACCCCACATTTTCCTATATAATGTCCAGCGGTGTTAATCGTATTTATCACGTTGTACATTACATCCCTAGTATTTATTTGTCTTATAAGTGGAAGTTTTTACCTTTTTTTTTAATTGATTAATTAATTTTTGGCTGTGTTGGGTCTTCGTTTCTGTGCGAGGGCTTTCTCTAGTTGCGGCAAGTGGGGGCCACTCTTCATCGCGGTGCGTGGGCCTCTCACTGTCACCGCCTCTCTTGTTGCGGAGCACAGGCTCTAGACGCGCAGGCTCAGTAGTTGTGGCTCACGGGCCTAGTTGCTCCGTGGCATGTGAGATCTTCCCAGACCAGGGCTCGAACCCGTGTGCCCTGCATTGGCAGGCAGATTCTCAACCACTGCGCCACCAGGGAAGCCCAGAAGTTTGTACCTTTTGACTGCCTGCATCCAGTTCCCTCACTGCCCCTACCTCTGATAACCAGAAATCTGATCCCTTTTTTCTGTGAGTTTGCCTGTTTGAAGTATAAATGACCTACAGGTGTGATTTTTTTTTTTTTTTTTTTAATCCTAGGGTGTCAGAGGGGGGAAAACTCACACAGAAATGAACGGAATGACCAAACTCCTAAAACACTGAAGCTGAATATCAAGCCTCCCCATCCCACTCCCCAGCAAGCAGCACATACCTAACCAGCTTAAGACCCCAACTCTGGGATCCCTCCCTGCCAGAGGCTTCCTGAGGCCTGTGTAACTGAACATGTTTGGATTTGCCTTGCCATCAGCAGATGAGGCTGCTGTCAGCTAATAAATAGCTCATTACTCAGTGGATTAAGGTAGAAAGTGGACCTTCAGCGCTCAAAAGATGGCACCAGACCAACAAATGACACGCCCAGATGGAAGGCCCCAGGGAGCAGAGCTTCTCTAAAATGTTGCCATCTGGATCAACAGGAGGGCGAGGCTGCTGAGTCAAAGGGCAGAGGAGTGTGGAGGAAAGGAACACCGGATTTGGTGTCAGGAAGTCTAGACTGAAGGGCCTGCCCCACCACTTACTGGATGGCCTTGACAGTGATGCAACCTCCCTGAACTTCAGTATCCTGGTCGTCTCTAAAGTGCAGATTGTCATCCCGGCCGCTGGGGCATTGAGAGAATTGATATATGGCTGGAACGAGATAAGGTGGGTGGAAACTTTTCATTCATTCATTCATTCATTCACCCTCTATGTGCCAGGAACTGTGCTAGGCATAGTCCTTGCTCTTGGAGAGTGTGTAAACATAAAACAAATAATCTCATAAATAACCATGTAATTATGATTGTTATAAGCTTGATGGAAGGTTGACGTATAACCAGAAGGGGCCCACGCTGTCCTGGGGCTGTGAGGGAAGACATCATCAGTGTAAGGATTATATTTTATGACTTCCTAAAACCTTTGAAATGCACAGCTAATACCAGGCTCTTCTTTCTCAAAGCTGGTACCGTCTGGCAGTATTTGCCCTTTACACAAGCTAATCGTTGGCCTTTCAGGCATAAGGGTTAGCGTATAGAGATTTTTATTTCTTAAGGTAAGAATTAACTCTTCGGATAGTATCACTCAGTTGGGAATGCAGCTTTTGATGGGGCAAAAGAAAGGGCTGGTGGGAAGAGAACTAACATGTATTGAGTGCCTACTATTTGCCAGACACTGAACTTGGCACTTTATTCTTACAACAACCTGTGGGGATGAGTGTTACATTTGCCACTTTACGGATGAGGCACCTGAGGCTGGGAAAAGAGAAATCCCTTCCTTGCACAGGTTCACGAGGCTTGAGTAGCAGAGACTGAATTGTCAACTGGATAATTCTCTGTCTCCAAGGCCCAGGCAAGCTCTTTCCATGGCCGCCCTAACAAATGCTGCAAACAGGGTCATTGTGTTTCCGGAGCCCTCTGAGATGTGGATTCTCCAGTTTTCTAGATGCTGTGATTGTTTTTGTTGATCCGGGGCACAGTGTACCACTTCTGGCGATCACATAATGCTCCACATGGGACATGGCTGCGTCCTTCTCCCGGAGCGCCATGGGGAGGGGCGCTGAGGGCCCCTACACTCCGCTCCCTGCCCAGAGCATCTGCCCAAATGGGATACGAAGAACCTGACACCACGGAGCTTTGATTTGATATGTTCTCCAGCAAAGGAGAACATGAGCCCAACCACGGAGTTCTTTGTTATATTAATGAGCTCTGCTTTGACCGGTGTGGGGTGGAGGGTGGCGTATGGAGGGAAGGTGAGGGAGAGGGAAGGAAGAAGGAAGGAAAAGGCCAAGGGGTTTCCTTTGCCTGGGCCGTGACTGAGGGAACCCCTAGGCCAAGACATGCATGGACCCCTTGATCCCGGTGTGAATGTCTAGGTCTTTGAAAAAATACAGTCACTTTTGTCTCTTTCTTCACATCTGCTTCTTCACTTCTGCTTCTTCACTTCTGCAGCTGTGGCTTAGAGTCATAACCTCTGTGTGAACCCTAGCTACCGTGCTCAATTTCAGGCAGGATCAGGTGGAGGGCAATGTGACCCACAGGAAAGAAGGCCAGACTTGTGGCTCTGCCAGGAACCAGCTCTGGGCCCTTAGCAAGTCTCTGGCCCGGTGTATGCCTCAGTTTTCTGATCTGTACGTTGAAATAAGAATGTCTAACCCCACCCGGGGTTGTGAGTCTAGGATGAGACCATATATGGGAAAGTACTTTGGCAAACAAAAGCACTTGACATACATAAGATGTTCCTGAGAGTGGGCTTGAAACAAAAGAAAGTTGTCTTGATCTCAGTCTTGGTTTACTAACTTAAGAAAATGAAATCTGGATTCCAACCAGGGACCGTAAGTTCTTACCCAGCCCCTGCTACCAGTTTCCATGGTAACTTGTGACTCTGGTCTAATTATTTGTCCACGGACTCCAACTGCTTCCGTCGAGTAGGGAATGATGGCTTGTCACCGGGACTTTTATAAAGCACTCTTCATGATTGATTAAAAATGACAATAAATCAAAATCCTATGCACAGGGAAAGTTAGCATTTTAAGTGAAAATAAACCTTGGTGCAATATGTGTTATCTCTTTCCAGGTAAATTATTCTGAAAACCGTGGTTAGCTGATACCAAGACTGCTTAGGAGATATCATTAGACTATAATAGCTTAAGGTTTCTCACATCCATCTATCCTTTCACACCTGCTAGTTGGATCCACTCTCCTCTAACCTCAGAGGTTTGGTCCAGATCCTGTTCTCCTTGTTCTCAGTCTGAAGCACTGTCCTCTCTCAACCCTGTGTTTTAAATCATAGTGCGGTCACAGACCACATTCCAGCAAGCTCACAGGTGCCAACCTAAAGCAAATAGTCTTCATATCGATTCTGACAACTTCCACCAATGGTTAGGGAGGCCAAATGGTAGAGGGGAAAGAGCTTTGGCATCATATGAAACTGGACTTCGAAACTCAGCTCCATCACTCACTTCCTGTGTGACCTTGAGCAAGTCACTTACCCTCTCTGAGGCTCAGTTTCCTACTTTTTAAACAGATGAAAGCCATAGAGTAAGTATACTGCAAAGAGGAGAGGGGAGGATTAAATATAATGAGCTAGGCATGTGAAGAACTTAGCGCAGTGGCTCATAATAAGCACTATGTAAATGTAGTTCTCTGCTGTAGAAAGGTCTTGATTGCCTGAAGCGGGACTATTTCACCCCATAGTTCCTAGTTTGGGCAACCCCGCCAGCCTCCCTGGTTTGAGCAATCACACCAAATTCCGTGAACCCTAAGAAAAGAATGAGTGATTTCCAAGTAACACTGTCCCCCGCAATTCTACACATTGGCCTCTCAAAGAATGTAGTTTTTGTCATAACAAGCCAATCTCCCTACTGAAGCAGTGATGCTTTCTAAATCAGTAGACTCAGAACCACTTTACCACAGGAAATGCCCAATCACTAGACTCTTGGGGCTGGGAGGTATTCCTGAGCTCAGAGATGCCACGTACTATTGGAATAAGCTGGCAATTTCCTCTTGCTTGGATGCTCTAGTTCCGTGCAATTGCAGGAATGTATGAGCTTATCCCTCCTTTCAGTTCCTTTCAAAAAAAAACTGGCAAACAACCCCCAGGTGCTTGCATTTCAGTTTGCATTGGTCTCCCCTGGTCTCTTATCCTTGAAATAAGAGTTTGGGGCTCACTTTGCAGTGGAATAAATTATAACTAGGTTACTTCTGTCTGCATCCTAGTTTTTTAACACAGGTATGCAAAACTTCTCTTTGATATTACATATCTGTTTTCTCGTCTCGACAGGGTTTTGTGGGGGTTAGAAATGATGACAGGATACAGAGAGAGTCCTTAAAGGGTGTTCAAAGAATCAGAAAATGAAAACTCAGAAACTTGGGCTCTTCAAATTTGGTTTCCTCTGGGGGGCATGGGAAGGGGAAATCCCTCCAATACCTCAGTCACTCCGTTTTTATCATAGAGACTTGATGATAAAATTAAGTGGCACTTAATTCCAATGAGAATTTGTAAAATTCTTTTGAGATGTTTAAGAAGGACACTAAACTCCAAAATTATAAAGTGTACTTTGCCTGGAACTGTTGAGTTGGCTGTTTGTTTTTAGTGCAGGCAACAGACGTGTCTGTTGTAAGAAGGATCCCTGGGCTTATTCTACCTCTGAGATAACAAACAAGTTGACACAGGCCCACTTCATAGGAAAGAAATCAATTCAGAGATCGTGAATAAGAAATCCCGTCATAATAGGTCTCATGTAACTAGCTGTCAGCAGAAGAGAAGTGGTAAGAAGTGGGGACGAGGGCAGAGAAAAGTTAGAGAAGGAAGAGTTCTAACTCGTAGCCGTTGTCCAGACAAAAGGGGAGATGCAGGGAAGTGAAAGAAGGCGCCATGGGCTTCCACCGGGGTCTGAGCAACAGGGTGGTCTTGTGAAGACTCAATACAGAGTCTGATGCTGCACAAAGCATGCCAGCCCAGACTGGAAGTGGAACATTTTTTTTTAATTGAAGTATTGAGTTACAATATTATATTAGTTTCAGGTGTATAACAGAGTAATTCAGTACTCCATTTAAATTTGTTATAAAATACTGGCTGTATTCCTTGTGCTGTACAATATATCCTTGTAGCTTATTTATTTCATACATTACTACATTTGTGCCTCTTAATTCCCTACCCCTATCTTGCCCCTCCCCACTTCCCTTTAAAGTTCCTGGAAACAGAACTTTAAACATTGAACTAGAACAGGGAAACATCTCAGCCAAGTGATTTTTATATGCAAAGCTATTTAGGGGGAATTCGTAAAGGAAAAGAATTGCCCACTACTCCATCCGACCTGACAATAACTTCATTCTTGTACGTTCCATTTTTGTTCTTGTCCGTGTCAACAAAAAATATTTACCAAGTTACTACTACCAAGTAAATATACTGTATTTTGTATACTACTTTTTTGGAAACTAACAGTGGGTCGTAAGGATTTTTCCACATTCCTGCATAGTCTTAAAAAATTTTTTAACATCAACAACACCTTGAGGCTCATGAGGAGAACAAGGAGGCCAGGAGGAGGGAATGTTCCAGATGGACGAGAGCTGGAAAAGAAGGGACCAAGAGGAGCAAGGGGAGAGCAGTGAAGAGGCACTGTGGAAAACACCTTGGATTTTTGAAAACTTTTTATTATGGGAAACTTACAAATATATATAAAAGTAGAGAGGGACTTCCCTGATGGTGCAGTGGTTAAGACTCCACACTCCCCATGCAGGGGGCCGGGGTTCAATCCCTGATCAGGGAACTAGGTCCCACATGCATGCCGCAACTAAGGAGCCCTCGAGCCGCAACTAAAGACCCAGTGCAACCAAATAAATAGATAAATTTTTTTTTGAAAAAGAGTTTTAAAAAAAAAGGTAGAGAGTGTAGTTATAATGAGTCCCCACGTAGCTATCACCCAGCTCCAACAATGATCAACTCATGACCCACTTTGTTTCATCTCTACCCCCACCAACCCATCACTCCTTCCCCGGGTTACTTTGAAACAAATTCAAGACATCACATTATTTCAGTGGTTGTCAAACTTGAGCGAGCATCAGAGTCCCCTGGGGGACTTGTTAAAACAGATTGCTGGGCTTCCCTGTGGCGCAGTGGTTGAGAATCTGCCTGCCAATGCAGGGGACACGGGTTCGAGCCCTGGTCTGGGAAGATCCCACATGCCACGGAGCAACTAGGCCCGTGAGCCACAACTACTGAGCCTGCGCGTCTGGAGCCTGTGCTCCGCAACAAGAGAGGCTGCGACAGTGAGAGGCACGCGCACCGCGATGAAGAGGGGCCCCCGCTCGCCGCAACTAGGGAAAGACCTCGCACAGAAACGAAGACCCAACACAGCCAAAATAAATAAATAAATTAATTAATTAAAAAACAAAAAACAAAACCAAAAAACCACCACCAACAACAGCAACAAAAAGTATATCTAAAAAAAAAAAAAAAACCAGATTGCTGAGCCCCACGCCCAGAGTTTCTGATTCAGCAGTTTTAGGGTGGGGTTGAGAATTTGTATTTCTAACAAGTTTCCAGGTGATACTGATGCTGCAGATCCAGGGACCACACTTTGAGAACCATGGTATTATTTTACCTGTACGTACTTCGCTTTTAAAAAGGACTTCCTTTTTTAAAATAATTTTTAAAATTTTCAGCAGCTTTATTGAGATATACTTGACATACAGTAAACAGTACATATTTAAAGTGTCTTAATTTGAAGTTTTGACATATGTGTATATCCATGAAACCATCATCACAATCAAGATAAAGAACATTTCTAATAGCCCCAAAGATTTCTTGTGCCCCTTTCTAATCCCTCAGGCTGTAGTACCGACCCACCCCAAACACCCCAAGAACCAGTGAGCTGTTTTCGGTCACTATAGATTATTTAAATTTTTTTAGGATTTTATCTATGGGGTCATACAATGTGTATCTTTTATGTGTGGTGGCTTTTACTTAGCCTAATCCTCTTGAGATTTATCCATGTGGTGTGTGCATACATAGTTCCCACCCCCTCCCCAGGAACCCCTTCTTTAAAAGGTAATCATGATGTTACCATCACTCACAAAAATCAATAATAGTTTCTCAGTATCACATTTTTCTTATTGTCTTCTTGGTGGTTTTACTATCCATTTGTTTGAAATGGGCTCCAAACAAGGTCCATACACTGCAATAGGTTAAGACATCTCTTGAGATTCTTTTGATCTATAGGTATAATTTGAATTGGTAGCCTGAAGAATCATTTGAGCAGTAGCCCAGAGAGATGTGCAGGTGTGTATTGTGAAAAGAGCACAGACTTTGGGTCTACATCGCACTCTACCACTTACTAGCTAAGAGCGGTTGGACTTGTCATCTAAGTGCTCTGAGCCTCACTTTCCACATTTGTAAGAAGATAATAAGCCTATCTCATGGAGAAAACTTGTGAGAATTATATGAAAATGAAGCCTGTGGCATGGTATCTAATACATAGTAGGGCTACGGAATCAGAAGATGTGGGTTTGTAGAAGCTTTGTGACCTTGGGCAAGAACTTAACTTCTCTAAGCTTCAGTTTCCTAATCAATAAAATGGAGCTAATAATAGTCTCTTTTATAGAGTTGTGAATGAGCTAATGGATATAAACATCTTAAGCATAGTATCCAATATGCAATAAGCACTCACATTTTTTGTTGTTCTGAAAACACCAATTATTATTATTATTTTAAATATTTATTTATTTATTTTTGGCTGCATTGGGTCTTTTTTGCTGCGCGCGGGCTTTCTCTAGTTGTGGCCAGCGGGGGCTACTCTTCCTTGCGGTGCGCGGGCTTCTCATTGCGGTGGCTTCTCTTGTTGTGGAGCATGGGCTCTAGGTGTGTGGGCTTCAGTAGTTGTGGCACGTGGGCTCAGTAGTTGTGGCTCGTGGGCTCTAGAGCGCAGGCTCGGTAGTTGTGGCGCATGGGCTTAGTTGCTCCGTGGCATGTGGGATCTTACCAGAGCAGGGCTTGAATCCATGTTCCCTGCATTGGCATGCGGATTCTTAACCACTGCGCCATCAGGGAAGTCCTCTTTCTATTGTTTTAATTTTCATTCATCTGTTAGCTAGTGAGGTTGAGCATTTATCTAATAACTAGCGGGGTTGAGCATTTATCTAATAACTAGTGGGTTGAGCAAAGCTAGTGGATTTTCTCGTGTGAGTCACGTATTCATAGCCTTTGCCCATTTTTCTACTGGGTTCTCTGTCTTTTTCTGATTGATTGTAGAACTTTCTTATATGTTCTAGGTAAGAATCCCTTGCTGGTTTTAGAAGTGTCAATTTTTTTTCCCAGTTTTTCACCCACCAGTTTTTCACCCACCAGTTGATTTTGATAATGATACCCATCCTTATCATTATCATTAATTTTTTTTTACATGTACACATGCTTTTATTTTTATAAATAATAATGTGTATACATATGCAAAGATACTGTAATCTATATACTATCCCACATATCAATATTATTTCACATGAAAATTTAGAAAATATTAGGAAGAATTTAATAAAGATACTATGGTATATGATATCTGAACATACTAAATACAAAAATAAATTATGTTAGCTAGCTATAGATAGTAAATCTATGAAAGGAGAAAAAGCTATAAGTTTGGTTTTTTTTTTCTCTTGAATTTTATTTATTTTTTTATACAGCAGGCTCTTATTAGTCATCCATTTTATACACATCAGTGTATACATGTCAATCCCAATCTCCCAATTCATCACACCACCAACCTCACCCACCGCTGCTTTCCCCCCTTGGTGTCCATACGTTTGTTCTCTACATCTGTGTCTCACTTTCTGCCCTGCAAACCGGTTCTTCTGTACCATTTTTCTAGGTTTCACATATATGCTATCATTAATTTTAAAATAGTCGAATCCCTCAATTTTTTCTTTGGCCTATATTGCACTTTTTAGGTCTTGTTTTTTAAAAAAAAAATCCTTCCCCACTTTAAAGATCATAAATATATTCTATAAATATTTCTATTTATTTGTTTTGTAGGGTTGCCTTTCACATTCATATCTTTAATGCCTCTGAAATTCACCTTTGTTTATGGTGTTAGGGATTCAGCTTAATTCTTCTCCATCTAGTGAACCACTTTTCCCTGCACTATCTACTAAGCTACGTATCCTGACCCCACTGATTTGTGGTGTGTTCTTTTCCATACATCAGGTACACTCACACCCAAATGCATAAACACACACATATACATTTCTGAGCACTTTCTGGTCCTTGGTCTATTTGCATGTTTCTGCACCAGGACCGTAGCGTTTTGTTATATGGCATTGGAGCAGAGTGGGGCAAGTCCTTTCTCTTTGCTCTTTTCTCAAAATAGACTCAACTAATTGTGGACTTTGGTTTTATTCTTCCACATAAATTTTGGAATATGCTTTTTCATTCCCTCAAAATATTTGTTTGAAGTGTATTGAAATTGCCTTGAATTTTTAGATTAACTGGGAAAATTGATATCTTTACGTGTTAAGGGGTCTTGCCCACCACCATGGCATACCTCTTTGCTTATTCAAGTCTTATATTATGTCCTTTAATAGTTTTATATTTCTCTCTAAAAATGTATTTTGAGCCTTTTAAGTTAATTTTTAGGTACTTTGTAGTTTTTTTTTAGTTTTTATTTTATATTGGAGTATAGTTGATTTACAATGTTGTGTTAGTTTCAGGTATACAGCAAAGTGATTTAGTTATACATATACATATTCTTTTTCAGATTCTTTTCCCATATAGGTTACTACAGAGTATTGAGTAGAGTTCCCTGTGCTATACAGTAGGTCCTTGTTGTTTATTTTACATATAGTAGTGTGTATTTGCTAATCCCAACCTTCTAATTTATCCCTTCCCCCACCACCTTTCCCCTTTGGTAACCAGAAGTTTGTTTTCTAAGTCTGTGTGTCTGTTTCTGTTTTATAAATAAGTTCATTTGTATCATTTTTTAGATTGCACATGTAAGTGATATCATATGATATTTGTCTTTCTCTGATTTACTTCACTTAGTATGATAATCTCTAGATCCATCCATGTTGCTGCAAATGGCATTATTAAATTCTTTTTTATGGCTGAGTAATATTCCATTGTATATATGTACCACATCTTCTTTATCCATTCATCTGTTGATGGGCATTTAGGTTGCTTCCGTGTCTTGGCTATTGTACAGAGTGCTGCAATGAACATAGGGGCACATGTGTCTTTTTGAAGTATGTTTTTCTTCAGATATAGTAAGTTAATTTTTAGGTACTTTATAGGTTCATTGCTCTTGTGAAAGGTGTCTTATTTTCTATTATATTTTCTGGTTGAGTATTGCTGATGTAGAAGAATGCTACTGATTTTTGTAAGGAGATCTTGTTCCTGACATCCTTGCAGACAATAAGTAGTAGTTCTAAAAGTTTTTCTATTAATTCTGTAAGGTTTTCCACATAGGTAATCAGATAAGCTATAAATAATGACAGTTTCGTCACTTCCTTTCAAATCCTTACACATATCGCTTCTTCTTCATGTCTTATCACATTGGCCAAGACCTCCAGTACTCTGTTGAGTTGTAGCAGCTCCTGTTCTTAGAGGGAACATGGGGATGTCTGCACTATTATCTCCTCCCTATCCCCATGGGTTAAGCCTGCCCTAAGGTAGCCACAAGCTCCATCTTCTGTTGGCGCGCAGGACTAATCATTCTGTTTTGTCTTGTAGTGGAGTTGGGATAGACAACAATCTGTCCATGAAAATATGAGGGAGAAAAAGATCCCAAGGTAAAAGCTTCCCCACCTGTGGCATCTTTCCTCTTCCTCTGTAAAGTGCTGTCACAGACACACATATTGGAACCCAACTATTTGCTGTCCTTCTAGAGGCTTCTCACAGTTATTGCATTAGATACTCAGATCCAACAACTGCCCCATTTCTGAGGCACTCCCATAGCTGGGTTGAAGGAAATAGCCAGTAGCCTAAAATGGGTTGCCATTTTGTCAGGATCCAGAAGCCAGAGTGATACTTCTAAAATAACTATGATTATGAGAATGCTTTAATCAGAAGCCGTTGAAGACCCTCATTGTAAGCTCTTTAATAAGAGCATTCAAAGGTATTGACAAGCTGGCCTTACCTCCTTTTCCACTTACACAGCTTATACCACATTCAAACCACTCTGGGTGATCTCCTTTTCCTGAACAGGTGTACTTTATTATTATTATTATTATTTTGACTGTGTTGGGTCTTGGTTGCTGCATGCGGACTTTCTCTAGTTCCGGCGAGCGGGGGCTACTCTTCTTTGTGGTGCGCGGGCTTCTCATTGCGGTGGCTTCTCTTGTTGCGGAGCACAGGCTCTAGGCGTGCGGGCTTCAGTAGTTGTGGCACGTGGGCTCAGTAGTTGTGGCTCACGGGCTCTAGAGCACAGGCTCAGTAGTTGTGATGCACGGGGCTTAGTTGCTCCGCGGCATGTGGGATCTTCCTGGACCAGGGCTTGAAACCGTGTCCCCTGCATTGGTAGGCGGATTCTTAACCACTGTGCCACCAGGGAAGTCCGAACAGGTGTACTTTAAACCTAATCTGTTTACCATACATAGAGTTCTCTTATCCTTTCTCCACGTTGAGAAATCCTACTCATTGATCAAGGCTCAGAACAACTCATCATTCTTATGAAGTCTTCTCAAGTTCATCCCATGGGGGTGCATCATTTCTTCCCTAGCGCCCCTCCATAGCACTTCGGTGTCAGACTTGCCTTATAGTTTGTTGTTAGTTATCTGTCCCATTAGATAGTGACCTCCAGGAGGGCAAGGACTGTGTTTTATTCATCTCTATCTCTGCAGCAGTTCTTCACACGTAGTAGATGCTCAATAAATTTTTATTCATCAAATTAAGTTACAGAGGTCACAAATCATAGGAAAAAGAAGTCATTTGTAAGGGTGAAGTAATGCTCTTGCCCAATCTTGGCACCAGTAGGATTCAATGTGAATTTGCAGAGGTGTTGTTACCTTCAGTAATACTCAGCAACATGCAAATAGGAATGAGAACAGACACTATAAACTCTTAGTCATTCTCTTTATTACCTAATAAATCATTTGAGTGTTATACTAACAGGTGTTCAACCTGTGTAGCGCTGAGTGACTATTTAGAACGAAATGTACCTGCAAAGTCTAACATATAGGGGCAATTGTGGAAGTTAGCATGAGGACAGACGTTCCTGGGTCTCTGTTCCTGAATAATACTCCTACTTACACTGTTAGGTAGGTATCCTTACACACAGCCCTTGAAATGTACCTATTTACAGGTGAAGGTTATGACACAAATGGAAATTTATTTTGAAAATAGTACCTTTATTTTCAATAGGAATTTCCAATAAGTGGGATAGATTAGTCATGTTATGGAGGAGACATGAGAAAGGTAAATGAAGAAACTGAAGTAAAATTAATAATGTTTATATTGTTCCTTTTCTTTGAATGATATATAGCAGTTTCTTTTGTGTGTTTATTCCTTTTGCATCCCTGGACAATGGGTAAAGGAGGTATTATTATCATTTTGGTGAAAACTGAGATAAAGAGAAATTAAATTAATTTTCTTCAGTAGATTTTTGCAGCACTGGCCCTCAATTTGTTCATACCTCCCTGGATCCACCCTCTTGAGTCACAGCTTTCCTACTGACTCAGGCTTGGCCATGTAACTTGCTTTGGCAAATGAAACAAGAGCAAATATGACACAAGCAGAAAATTTTAAGTGCTTGCATATTGGAGTTTGCCCTCTCTTACTGCCCTTTGGTACCCTGAGACCACTGTGGTGAGACCACTATGTGAAGCCTGGGTTAGCCTGCTGGAGGATGAGAGATCATATAGAGCAGAGTTGGGTCATCCCAGATGACCCCCCCTTGACCAACCAGCCTATCAATCTCCTGATATGTGAGTGAGGACAGCCAACTCCAGATAAGCCACCTACAGACCTCAGAGATCCACCACACCAACGTAGATCAGATTAACTGTCCAAATGGCTTATGGAATCATGAGAAATAATAAGTGTTTGCTATTTTAAGCCACTTAGGTTCCAGGTGGTTTGTGACACAGCAAAACGTAAGAGGCCTATTTCCCAAGAACGCCTAATCAGGCTAGATCTTGAGGTCCTAGTCCCTAGATTCATGTTCAATTGCTGCTACCCCTCTTCTAGTCAAAGGTCAGGTTGAGATATACAGATCTTAAGGATATTATTTTGTATCTTAGGTGTGATCAAGCCTCTTCTTGAATTTCTCAAGGGCAAAGGCCATGTCTTGATTTTCCCAGTACATTGCTTTAGTCGTAAAATATGCTCTGTGAGGGGTATAACTTTTCTGAAAAGGAATGAAAGTTTAGTTTTTATGAGGCTGGAAGATAAAGCTATATGTGGTATGTTTAACTCTCAAAATGTATATGGGGCACAGATATTTTTAGTTACAAAGAAGATTTTAGACTAACATTCTTTCCTAAGAGAGAAAACAGAGAGGAAGGGAACAGCATGGACCATCCTTTTGTCCCCGAACCCAGACCAAAATCTTGCAGAGCCTCTGGGCTGAACTCTTCAGGCAATCACATTGACATCTATGTGAGCAGTGCCCCACCGGAGTTGTGCAGTATACAACTTATGCAGCTGTACATGAGACCCCCTACTTGGCACATAGTAAATGTTTAATGAATGAATGAGCAAGCAAGCAACTGAGCATGCATGTGTGCATACACATCATGTTTGTGGCATTTAGCAGATTTTAGCTGGAAAGAAAAAATATATATATAACAAATTAGAATGAGTATCCCTCTTTAGTGGGCTCCCAGAGCACAAACCATTTTGCTTTTGGTGTGACAGAGTGAGAAAATAGCCAAATAAATTGTGTAGATCAGATATAGATTCAAAGAAGAAACTTTCACCAGATTTTGCAGGGCAAAAAAATAAAATAAAAACTCATTTTGGTTAATGGTGGCACCTAGTGGTGTATCAAAACTGTGGGTCTTCCTTGGAGTAAAGTGTTTTATTTTACAAGTTAGGGTAAAGGAGCCCTTGGACCCCTGCTCCCTTCACAGATCAGGTAGTTGAGGCCCCCAGGCCTCCCAAGGTCAGTGCGGGTAGGATGTTGCTCCAGAATTTAATTCTCCAGAGGCCGTTCCAGTGGTGCTGTTGCAGAGACCTCAGAATAAATGCCAGAAGTGGTGGTAGCAGGGGGTCCTTCCAGTAGTACAGTGTTACTTATTGTCACTTAAGACAGTTGTTCCGAGCTGTTTACCTTTCCAGGACATATTACTCTTTTTTCCATCTTCCCCTGCTTCTTCTACTTGCCCTTTTATTCTCTTCCCTTCTCCTTCTCCTCTGGCAAGACCCATTGGCTTCTTTCTTCTTGCTCCTCTCTCTTTCCCTTCCCTGTTTTCTCATCTGCTTTTACTTTCCCCTCCTTTATTCTCTACCTCTTTTTCATTCTCTTTTCTCTGCGTTCATTGATGCCTCCGAAGGATGTTGCACTGTCTACTCTGGTGACCACTAACCCATGTGGCTATTTAAATTCAAATGAACTAAATGAAATGAAAAATCCAATCTCTCAGTCACGCTAGTCACATTTCAAGTGCTCAGTAGCACCAGCGGCTGCCCTGTTGGACATTGCAGAACGTGATCATGTCCAGCATTGCAGAAAATCCTCTAGGAAAGCACTGGCCCAGGGCTTGGCTGACCTACCTTTCCAGTCTCTCGTCTCTTCTCCTTCTCAGCACCTCTTCTCTAAGGAGAAGAACAGTCTGCGTTCTGCTCCTCTCCCTACCTTCCTGCTAACTCCACTTTATTAGGTGACTTTCTGTTTTCTGTATATTATATAAACTTGTCGAGGTGACCTTGCCAAGTAAACACAAAAATATATAATCATATTGGACAGTTTATTTGGGGTAGTGAGTGATTCACAGCATCTTGTTTTCCATGCGTTGGGACACATCAAAATATTTTTAAACTCAACACATCAACACAGTATTTAAAACAATTATACCTCAGACCTTTTTTGCTCCTTTTTTAATCCACAGGTGTCTACCTTTCTGCCTTGTCTTGAGTTCAAGTAGGTTTAAAAGTAAAAAGTACAATTTTTTAATGCCTGAAAAAATATACATTTTAAGTATAAAATGGCTTTGAAATACACAGGAATCTAGTTACAGATTGGTGTTTGGCTGGGATAGAATGGACATTTACTTTTTGTTGAATGCCCTTTGATAGTATTTGATTTTTTACCAGATTTTTAAGTGTGTGTTCAGAACTTATTAAATTGAATTCTAAATTACTTTTGAAATTAAAAATAATATCTGAAAATGTCATGACACCAAGAGGATCAAACCAAAATAGTCCAGGAAAATGAGATCTCAGAGAAGGTAGTTTCTGAATGAGCCTGCACAGTTTGGGTGGTGATGTGTCTCTTTAAAGAGATAATGCAGGGGGCATAGCCCTGTGTTAAATTTAGATTGATGTCCAGTGATAATTTGCCAAGAATCAGAATGCCCTGACAAGTGTCCCCTCCTGACCATTGATAGAGATTTATATTAGAAAGAGAGCCATCCTTTTCCTTCCCACCCATCACTGAGAGCCTGTCCCTTTGGTGCCCACCTCCAAAGGGATGGAAAATGCTAACAGCCTTTGAGCCTCCTTTCCAGGGTCCACTCACCCACCTCTCTTCAATGAGGTCTTGATGAACAAAATGAAAGTTACCCTTTCTCTTCCTTTTCCTCGGCTCTCCCGGGCTAATCATGGTCACACGACCTCCTTCGTACCACTGGATCTTCAAGGAAGAAAAGAGGGTGGAGCCTGAGATCTTGCCTGACTTCAAAATTGGTTTCAGCCCAAAGGCACTTCAAAACTTGGATTTATGTAGCATTTACAGTAGAGACTCGGGGTTCTTTAAAAAGGGATTTGCGGACGAGGATAGAACCATCATACCTACAAGATAAGTGACAGCTGTGCTGCCAATTTGAGAAAAAGGGAAATTGAGGCAGGGCACATTGGTGCGAGCTGGGATTCACAGCGTTCTTGACTTCCCGTAAGACCACATGGCATCCAAACCATATAATCATATGCCCAGACCCAACTGTAGCATCTCTGTGTGCATTCATCTAAATAAAGCGCCACCTGGACCATGCCACCCAGGGGAGTTGGTTTGTGGTTCTTTCCCACTGTGGACTTCTATGGTGCCAGCCTGACCTCGGGCGGAATCATGGTTCCCCTAAAAGAAAAAAAGTTTACACTTTAGCTCCGTGGGGCATGCAGGAGTCAGTTTCTGATGAAAGGCTCTCTGGTGCTCTATGTTGGGAAGACAAAGTTGGTGTTGGGTTCTCCTTCTCACCCTGCAGCAGGGTTGACTGGCTTCTTTATATGACAGTCTCAGGACAGCATTCCAAGTGACAAAGGCAGAAGCTGCAAGTCCTCTTAAGTTCCTTGCCCCTGAACTCACAGGATGCCAGTTCAGCCACCTGTTACTGGTCAAAACAAGTTATAAGTCCAGCCTAGATTCAGAGGGTAGGAAAATAGATTCCGCTTCTTGGTTGGAGGAACTGCAAAGAATCTGTGGCCAGATTTCATCCACCACACACATATATTAAAATATTCATTTAATATTGAAATATACATAATATACAGCAAACCTAGAAAACATAACCTAAATTTCCACAATTTCCCTTAACTGGTTGAAAGAAAATCATCTATCACTAAACTATTCTTCCAAATGCAGACATTTTCACTCTTTTTAAACCTAGATAATGCTCTTTTTTAAATGCAAGAATAAAAGGGGAAAAACTGACTCTTTGAGAGGGAATGATAAAACACAGTCCTGGAAATTGAGTCTCCAGCAGGGAACATCTGTTACCACTTAATGTTTAACTGTATAAGCCCCAGACGATGAGAATGGGTCAGATTCTGTAGTTTGGGACTTACTGAGTACCATCTGTTTCTCAATTAATTTTTAGTTGATGTGGAATTTTGTGTTTTAGGAAGACAATTTGAAGGGCACAAAATAAAGCTAAGAAGAATAGAAGTGAGCAAAACAGGAGGCAGTTCTCACAGGAAAGCAGGTGGCAGGGGTTCTGCCTCTGCCTGAGTGTAGCTGGATATTACATCAGATGTTACTGTTACTCGCATTAAGAGAGACTGAAGAAAAATGGCAGTTTTGCACCACAAACAAAATGCATGGAAGAAAAAGAGGAAAGGGAACACAGTGAGAGTAGGAGGATAGTAAATGCTAAGAAGTGCAATTTGTGAAAAAGCTTTACTTCCAAGAAAAAAGAATATTCATATAATTTTGGAAGAAACTGTCCTGGAACAACTGCTGTTTTAATCCCCAAACCCTGTCCTCAATATGTGAGACCGCAGTCAGCTAAAGAAACATGTCCCAGAAACGATTTATACACTCAGGCATCAGGAAAGTCACTGATAACAGGTAGTATGTGATTTTCTTAAGGAGAAAATGACTGATGACCACCGCGATTCAAAGAGCATGGGGTAGAGTCAAGGGCTCAGTGAGCCAGGCTGAAAACAAGAGAAAAAACGTAAGTGAGGTAAAAATAGTCTGATTTGCAGGCTGCAAGAAAGGGAGATATCTGTAAGATATCTACCCACTGTGCAAGAATCTACCCACTCCCTCCTCACCACAATCCTGGAAAAATGTTAACTGGCCTTCTAAAAATGAGAAAAAAAGGAAAAGAAAAAGGAAAACCCTGAGACTTCACTGACCTAGACAAACAGCCAAAATGGGGCTGTTCACAAAGGAAACCATAAAAAAGATGAAAAGACAACCCTCAGAATGGGAGAAAATATTTGCAAATGAAGCAACTGACAAAGGATTAATCTCCAAAATTTACAAGCAACTCATGCAGCTCAATATCAAAAAAAGCAAACAACCCAATCCAAAAATGGGCAGAAGACCTAAATAGACATTTCTCCAAAGAAGATACACAGATAGCCAACAAACACATGAAAGAATGCTCAACATCACTAATCATTAGAGAAATGCAAATCAAACTACAATGAGGTATCACCTCACACCAGTCAGAATGTCCATCATCAAAAAATCTACAAACAATAAATGCTGGAGAGGGTGTGGAGAAAAGGGAATCCTCTTGCACTGTTGGTGGGAATGTAAATTGATACAGCCACTATGGAGAACAGTATGGAGGTTCCTTAAAAAACTAAAAATAGAATTACCATATGATCTAGCAATCCCACTACTGGGCATATACCCTGAGAAAACCATAATTCAAAAAGAGTCATGTACCAAAATGTTCATTGCAGCTCTGTTTACAATAGCCAGGACATGGAAGCAACCTAAGTGTCCATTGACAGATGAATGGCTAAAGAAGATGTGGCACATATATACAATGGAATATTACTCAGCCATAAAAAGGAACGAAATTGAGTTATTTGTAGTGAGGTGGATGGACCTAGAGTCTGTCATACAGAGTGAAGTAGGTCAGAAAGAGAAAAACAAATACCGTATGCTAACACATATATATGGAATCTAAAAAAAAATGGTTCTGAAGAACCTAGGGGCAGGATGGGAATAAAGACGCAGATGTAGAGAATGGACTTGAGGATGCGGGGAGGGGGAAGGGTAAGCTGGGACAAAGAGAGAGAGTGGCATGGACATATATACACTACCAAATGTAAAATAGATAGCTAGTGGGAAGCAGCTGCATCATATGGGGAGATCAGCTCCGTGCTTTGTGACCACCTAGAGGGGTGGGATAGGGAGGGTGGGAGGGAGACACAAGAGGGAAGAGATATGGGGATATATGTATATATATAGCTGATTCACTTTGTTATAAAGCAGAAACTAACACACCATTGTAAAGCAATTATACTCCAATAAAGATGTTAAAAAAAATTAAACACCCACACACAAAAATGGGGCTGTTCAGAGTGAGTTGCAAGGCATGCTGGGTAGGGAAGGTTAAGAGCCTGTGGCTGCCTTGGGTCTTGCCCTCACTAGCTACTTGACCTTGGGTGAGTCATATAGTGTCTCTGAACTTCAAGTTTTTATCTGTAAAATGGGAGCCTAAGGTATTGCACACAGCATGCCTGGCACTCAATAAAGCCTGGGTACTTATAAAAATAGTTCCTCAGTAAATTCCTGTTATTCTCTTTGGGAGGGATAAGCTCCAGCTAGTTTGTCCCATTTCCTGTCTCCTGGCCAGTCCTAACATTTAAGCTCATATGAGACTGGACCTGATTTAAGCACAGCAACTTTGGGGCTCCCAGCGGGAGTGGTGAATCGTTCTCCTTCTGGCCAGGATCCACCTGGCCCCAAGTGACAAACCTCAGTATGGCTTCAATTTTTAAACATCTTGTTGCCTTAAGAGCCTCAGTAGATTTCCAAGTGTTGCCTCTATTGCTGCATCTATGTTTCACTGCAAATATAAAATGCTAACTTTTCAAATGTGCATTTTCCTTCCCAGGAAGCCTTTAATAAAAATAATATAGATATCTATTCATCTGAGTGTTTTTTGCCAGGAGACAAGAGAGTGGAGGAATGATCTGCTGCATTTTATTTTTAAACAAATATAATCTTTAGCAGTGGTTGAATTCACTTAATATTTATTGAACGTTTAGTACGTGCCAAGCAGATACAAGTGCTCAGGTGAGACAAAAAAGTAAATCATAGTCCTTGCCCCTTAAGAGTTCATGGTCCAAAGGGGACTAAAACTACTACACTGTAATAATTACATTCAGGGTATAAAGTAATAAGGATCACAAACCAGGTAGGGACAAGGTGAATCAGGGATTTTGAAGGAAGGGTAGCATTTTCTTTCTCTTTTTTTTTTCAAACATCACACTCTTTTTTTTCCATAAATTTATTTTTTTAAATTTATTTTTGGCTGCGTTGGGTCTTTGTTGCTGTGCACGGGCTTCCTCTAGTTGTGGCGAGCGGGGGCTACTCTTCCTTGCGGTGTGCGGGCTTCTCATTGCGGTGGCTTCTCTTGTTGTGGAGCATGGGCTCTAGGTGTGTGGGCTTCAGTAGTTGTGGCACCTGGGCTCAGTAGTTGTGGCTCGTGGGCTCTAGAGCGCAGGCTCAGTAGTTGTGGTGCATGGGCTTAGTTGCTCTGCGGCATGTGGGATCTACCCGGACCAGGGCTCGAACCTGTGTCCCCTGCATTGGCAGGTGGATTCTTAACCACTGTGCCACCAGGAAAGTCCCGGCATTTTCTATAGGAGATTTTTATTACATCAACAACATTCCAATAAAAATAATACCCTAATGAGTAGTGATTTTCCTTTCTCTGTGTTCCATTACACATCCTTATTCATACCTTTATGTGATTTTTATAGTATCTTCACAGTACAGTTTTGTGCTCTCATAAGCATTATGTGATAAGCATTTCCTTTTGCTAATAGTTTTCATCATACTTTCCATCTGGTGGTGAATGTAATTTCCTTTACAGTCCCCTGGTGTGGGATAGTTGCGCTATTTCTCCAGTTTCTTCACAGTTAACAGTTATGGTGTAAGGGGAATCTTTATTATGCATGTAACTTTTTTTCTTTTTTGGTATCATTTTCTTTAGTTTAGCTCTGCAAGGTAGGATTGATGGGGGTCAACGGGCATGAACATTTCTATCTCCTTTGAAATATATTGCTCCATTGTTCCCCCCGCAAAAAGGTTGGACCCATTTACACTGTCACCAGCAGTAGATGTACTTGTTTCATCAAAAGCGTGACAACGTTGGGTGATTTCTCATTTTGTTTTGTTTTTGTTTTTGTAATCTGCTAATGTCATAGCTATGCCATGATGCCTCGTAATAAATTTTAATTCTCATTTCTCTGATAACTATGTTTCCCCATCCTTCCTGGCTGTAACTCTTACATGACTTGCCTGTTCAGGTGAGATGAGCAGGAGATCCACAGGCAGAGAGCTGGTGAGCAGGCACTTTGAGGAGAGCAAACGGCTTACTCAGGTGTTGAGGTAGGAGAGAGCCTCATGCTAAGGAACACAGACCTTTTGACTGAGGCACAGGGTGGACAAAAAAGAGAACTGGTGGAGGTGAGGCCAGAAAGGAAAGTGGAGGCCAGTGTGTGCAAAAGCTTGTTTTGAGTCCTATAGGATTTTTAGTTTAACTTGGACAATGTGCCTCATAGGAGCGAACAATTGGGACAGGCTGTCTCTCTCCTTTACCTCTGATGAATCCACGGGCCCAGCAACCAGAACTACCAGCTCCACGTGCCCCTGTCACCTCTGACTCTTGCCCCCTCGCTTCTTTTCCACCTGGGGCCTGCTGGTTCCATGGCTCCTGCCCACCTGCCTCCCCTCCTCCACCTTCTGTTTCACACTCCTGGAACCGGGGCCCCTCCCCTCCTCAGGTGCCATCTGACCCTCACTGTCGGCACGCGGCACGGCTCAGCCTACTTCCGATTTGCCCTCTGTTCTTCTGAACCAGCCCAGGACCCAGCATCAGCCCCGGGCACTGGACCCCCGGTTCTGCACTCCCCACCTTGGCCCCCTCGGGGATGTGTTCTCTCTGTGTTCCCAGAGGGTTAAAAACCACAGGACTGGGAGGGAGGCATCCACAATGTCTTTCCTCCTCTACCAGGAAAAAGCGAGGCAGCCTACAATAGAACTGTAGAGGAGACGGATGTGGTCCTTTGGGAAAACCCCTAGACCTTGCTTCCTGAGAGCTGCTAAGTCCCAGGGGAGTGTTTCTGCCCCACAGAGCTGATAGCCAGGCCTTTCCAAGAATCATATTTCTCCTGGGACATCCCCAGCTGGAGTCCCATGTGCTGCTGAAAGAGGCAAAAGCTGACAAATAGCACCGGGCCCTTCCCCAGGCTCAGTCTTGGTAACCACAGGGAGGCTTCCAGAAGATGTGGAGAAGGCCCTGGACCAGGAGCCCCAGACTGGAAGTAAGCCATGCCAGGTTGGGCTGTGATGCAGGACAGTTGCCTCAAAGTGAGTTTGGTGGAATCTCAAGTGATATTGCTTGGAAGAATGAAAATCTCCGATGGGAAAAGAAGTTTCCCTAGGCAATGCCCTGGGAGCTCCCTCGACCCAAGTGCTGCACTTCTGACTTTCTCTAAGCAGACTTTCTGACAGAAAGCTCTTGGTTCCACCACTTCCAGCTGCATACCTGTGGGAGATTTCTTCACCCCACTAAGCCTCATATTCCTTGTCTGTGAAATGGGAATAATGAACCCAATGCAAGATGTTCTGAGGATTAAATGAGATAATGTATATGGAGTGATTAGTGCGTGGAGGCCCTCCATAAATGGTAGTGTGATCTTTTGGATTACTTTGGCCAGCTGCCTGCCTTTGCACCTCTTCTGAGTGCATCAGCCTGAACACCCGTGAGGTTGTTGAGCATCTGGCCCCAAGCCCTGAGAGGTACCACATGTCCGGGACCATTTCCTCCTACTAGATCTGCAGCCCAGCGCTCCCTTTCAGACATCTGTGGCTCAAAACGTGGGTCTCCAGATGCCCACGTGTGTTAGGAACGTCTGTTCCTCCAGGGCAGGCAGAGGAGAGACAAAACCCCATGTCTGTGGGCACAAGCACAATAGCTTCCCCATTACCTAGGCCTTGATGGGAGGGGCTGCACTCAGGGGTCCAGGGTTTCCCTGAAGGCATCGTGACTTCCCCACTGGTTAGGGGTCTTGCAGAGAATGGCACAGCTGAATCCCAGCAGCATCTGATGGGCACTTACTGAGTACTGTCCTCTGTCCAGCCCCGGTAGCCGGCGTCTTTGTCTCCAAATGCTCTCCCAGCGGGAGTTTGGGGAGTGCCGAGGGTTCCATCCCTGGGTGCTCTGTGTGGCGAGAACCACTCTGTCTCCATACAAGGATGATGGGAAATCCTGTCTACCACAACCCTGTGGAAACCACGAAATGCTACACGAGTGTAAGGCGTGATAACTGTGATTTCTGGCGTGAGTCACATCCCCTAAACCACACCAGCTTTTGAAGACTATCCACGGGTAGCGTGGTTTGATATTTTAGCGGATTGCGTGGCTCCTCAGCATGGGTTTTCAGCTCTTCCTTTCTTTTCAGACAAGACAAGTTAAATCACACCCTCGTCAAGCTGGATAGATGCCCCCAGCTGGTGCCTGGCATGAGCTGTGATGAGATCATTCAGATTCTAAGGTTGTCCCCACGCTCACCTGGTAGAGTGAGTTCTCAGGAATTCTGGCCGCTCTGAAAAGTAGAAAATCAATTGCTTTTGATCCTGGAATACAGTTTGCTCTCATATTGTGGGCAAGCAATTGCTAACTTGGCCAACTTGATGTTTAAAAACACCTTAGTGTCTGTTTTTTATTAACTCTATTTGGCCAGACAGTATAAGCCAAATGAAGGAAAAGGTAAAGCTTTGAACATTATCTTAGGGGCTAGCTGGAGGAAAATAGAAACAGAACAATCATATCAGCATGTACTAAGTGCTTCCCGCCACTAGATACTGCCTGCCTTCTCATCTTATCCTCACACTAACATAGGGACCTATTTTTGCCATTTTTTTTCAACAAATGAATCTCAGTTATTGGAATAATTTATTTTTTTCTGACTTTTTTTTTATACTTTTTTTTTAAATGTCTTCTATTTATTTATTTATTTATTTTTGGCTGTGCTGGGTCTTCGTTGCTGCACGCGGGCTTTCTCTAGTTGCGGCGAGCGGGGGCTACTCTTCGTTGCAGTGCGTGGGCTTATTGCGGTGGCTTCTCTTGTTGCAGAGCACGGGCTCTAGGCGCACAGGCTTCAGAAGCTGTGGCACGTGGGCTCGGTAGTTGTGGCTCACGGCATGTGGGATCTTCCTGGACCAGGGCTCAAACCCGTGTCCCCTGCATTGGCAGGCGGATTCTTAACAACTGTGCCACCAGGGAAGTCCCTTTTCTGACTTTTAACATGAAAAATAAATTAAGCTTTAAGTCCAGGTTTATCAATGCAGTGAGTTGGGGGACGCTTTTCTCCCTACCCCAAAGCAGGAGTTCTAGTAAATGTGTTGGTTTCATGATTCTTGTACTTTCTCTGGTTGTTTCCCATCCGTTCTTCTTTGGGCAGGCCCACTACTAACATTTGCAGAGACCAAGGCAAGAACTTAAATGAGGGCTCCCTGGCCCACAGTTCATAGTGCTTCTCTCCACACCTCTGGTTCTGTTCCTCACGACAGAGGGCCTTGCGGACATGGGTGCAAATAACCCTGTCCAAACTTCACTGGCATGCTCCCACCAGAGCCCCCTTGGCCATCTGTTGGGCCCACCTTTGGAAGGATGGGTCTGGGGAAGAGTTCCTTAATGGCCCTAGAAGAGGGCTTGGGGTCATTTCAGCAGCGAATTCCAGGGCCCAGGTATCCAGAGCCTGATCTGGAAGGTCCTCCTTGTCCTTGGCTCCCCCTGGCTCCCTGTTCTCACTCCGTGGGGAGGGGCCCAGCCACAGGAAGGCCTGAGCAGATGGTCCTAAAAGCAGAAGCTATAGGACAGGCACCCTGACTGCCCAGATCTCGGGGTAATACTGCCTTTGTATTTAGTGCTGGGTGCCAGTGCCAGCCATGTCAACTGGGAAGCCAAGAAGCTGCGGCTGCCCTGGGCCCAGAGGACCAAAAAGCATATCCCTGGACCCAATGACAGGCCTCAAAGTGGAACTCAGAGGGACCGGATGCCCTCTCCACCTAAAAATTCTTCCTCTGTTGCCAAAACGTTGTTCTATGTTTTGTTTTCAAAATGATTTTTTTTTGCCAAAATAAGTTTTTATTGAAGTATAGTTGATTTATTTACAATGTTGTGTCAATTTCTGCTGTATAGCAAAGTGATTCAGTTATACATACATATATATATATATATATATATATATAAACATTCTTTTTTTCTGTATTCTTTTCTACTATGGTTTATCATAGGATATTGACTATGGTTCCCTGTGCTATACGGTAGGACCTTGTTGTTTATGCATTCTATATATAAAAGCTTACATCTGCTAACCCCAACCTCCCACTCCATCCCTCCCCCAACCCCTCCCCCTCGGCAACCCCAAGTCTGTTCTCTGTGTCTATGGGTCTGTTTCTGTTTCGTAGATAAGTTCATTTGTGTCATAGTTTAGATTCCGCATATAAGTGATATCATATGGTATTTGTCTTTCTCTTTCTGACTTACTTCACTTAGTATTGATATGGTAATCTGTAGTTGCATTCATGTTGCTGCAAATGACATTATTTCATTCTTTTTTTGGGGGGGCGTGGCTTAACCTTTACTTCTCACAGTTCTGGAGATTGGAATTCTAAGATCAAGGTGCAACAGATTCTGTTCTTGGTGATGGACGACTACTTCCTTGCTTGCAGGCAACCACCATCTCACTGTATGCTTACACAACTTCTTCTTTGTGTGCATGTGGAAAGAGAGACATCTCTCTGTCTTCTTCCTCTTTTTTTTTAAATTGGAGTATAGTTGATTTGTACTGCTGTGTCAGTTTCTGCTGTACAGCGAAGTGTTTATTTCATTCTTTTTTATGGCTGAGTAATACTCCATTGTATACATGTACCACATCATCTTTATCCATTCATCTGTTGATGAACATTTAGGTTGTTTCCATGTCTTGGCTATTGTGAATAGTTCTGCTACGGACATAGGGGTGCGTGTATCTTTTTGAATTATAGTTTTGTTTGGATGTACGCCCAAGAGTGGGATTGCTGGATCATGTGGTAATTCTATTTTTAGTTTTCTGAGGAGCCACCATACTGTTTTCCACAGTGGCTGCACCAACTTACATTCCCACCCACAGTGTAGGAGGGTTCCCTTTCAAAATGATTTTTTATGTCTGAAATTCCATAGCTCTTGCTTTGCATTCACAAGGCAATTAAGTTGGAAAATCTCAAAGCAACTAGGAACAATTTCATAAACAGACAAATCAGTTACAAGAGAGGCTCTCCAAGTTCAGAAGTTGGGGAGAGGGACAAGTGGCCGTGAGGCTAGATGTCCCTCTTTTCAGCCTCTGATGATGAGGCCTCACTCCCTGGGAAAGATTGAACAATAATTTCGGTGTGTAGGTGCATGGTGAGCTCTGTGTCTGGAATACCTAAGACCTGAATGAACAAAGCAGATCTGGGGTGTATAAGGACCGGAATTTCCAAGAGAAAATAAGCCCTTACTCTTTTAAGGAGAACCAGTGTGTGGACATGGCAGCAAGCTAGAGTTTTCCAAGTGGAGAAGCCTCAAGCTTCACATCAGTTGGGGAAAATGAGAATGGGGTTTCAAAAAGAGGGTGAGAACTCATTTAAATTGGCCACAGGCAACCACGTTTGACACTAGATATGCAGTTTCTAAGAAGTCTGGGCATCCATGCTAAATCAGAAAAAAGAACTCAATTCAGGGCTTCTCTATGTTTTCTTCTGACAGAATATTTTCTCTAATGACAGAAGCCAGTGACCTTGTACCCAGGAACCTGAGACCATGGCCCAAAGCTACTCGGGGCAAATGCAAGTTTTCTTCCAAGCTTTATGCTTTTGAAATGTGTTAAAATGGTACATTCACTTCCATTAAAATCCTGATTCATTTAATGGAAAGCGCTAAGGGTTTTAAGTTCTTCGGGGCTGCAGGTGCGAGGCTTCTACTTCTGAAAGGAGGTCAGAAACAGGCAAGTGATCCAAATCCAAGTGTTTCTGACCTAATGTTGAGACTGATTAATAGCTGAAAAGGCTGACTTCAGCCAAGGCACACAGGACCAGTGATGGCTGATGGCTGATGTAAGCTTTCTGTTTCTGAGCTGTGTTTCTCTTGTTGGCCTCAAGCCTCAGCCAGGTCTAGGACACCTGCTGGCCTTGTCTGAGTGGTACCTTGGCATCAAGAGAGAGGCCTGACTCCACCCTTGTGGACCAGGGGAGCATCCCAGAGAAGGAGTTCCAAGGCAGCCAGTGGTGACCAATGGAGAGACGGCAAGCCATCACCTGGCAAACAAGCTAAACATCACCTGGCAAGCAAAAACTGTCCCCAGGACCCTGAGAAGTACTGGAAAGGAAGACAGCTACTGGGGCCAGATTAGAAGGGAGTGAGAGTGTATCAAGGCTGTCATGAGCATGTATGGTACCTTCATGCAAACTGCAAACCAAGGGCCCCTCTGAGCAATGAATTACAAAAAGGCTGGTACCAACCCCACTTGTCATCTTGCTTAGGTGCCTTTGTGCATTACACAGCCTGCACTTAGAGAATGGCACTGGCTGGATGTTAAAGAGAAGGTGACCCTAGAAATAGGGGACCGTATAAACACCTGGGTAGCAAAAATAATATTTCCCCCAAATCTTCCAGCAAAACTGGTGCTCTAGATTTGGAGTCAGCAAGCCATGGGCCGCGGACTAGCTTCACGCCTGCTTTTGTAAATAAATTTTTTTTTTAATTTATTTAATTTATTTTATTTTTGGCTGCGTTGGGTCTTCATTGCTGCACGCGGGCTTTCTCTAGTTGTGGCAAGCGGGGGCTACTCTTCCTTGTGGTACGCGGGCTTCTCATTGCAGTGGCTTCTCTTGTTGCGGAGCACGGGCTCTAGGCGCGTGGGCTTCAGTAGTTGCGGCACGCGGGCTCAGTAGTTGCGGCACGCGGGCTCAGTAGTTGTGGCTCGCGGCTCTAGAGCGCAGGCTCAGTAGTTGTGGTGCACAGGCTTAGTTGCTCCGCGGCATGTGGGATCTTCCCGGACCAGGGCTCAAACCCGTGTCCCCTGCATTGGCAGGTGGATTCTTAACCACTGCGCCACCAGGGAAGCCCTGTAAATAAATTTTTATTGGAATACAGCCATGCTCATTCAGTTAGAGATTGTCAGGCTGCTTTCATGTTCCAACAGCAAAGTTGAGTGGTTGCTACAGAAACCACATAGCCCGCAAAGCCTATTTACTATCTGGTCTTTTACAGAAAATGTTGGCTGAACCCTGCTCTAGAGAGAGATGCCATGTGTTTCCTGTGGCTTTTGCTCACCTGTTGGCTCACTGCTGAGTACCTTTAAAAATTAACTAGCCCCGTTTGGAAAGCTGGGAATCTATCATTGAATCTCAGAGTCAATAACAGAAACACTGAATGTTTCCTGTGAGGACTCCCTCTCTCGAATAAAGGACTGATGACTAGAGAAAGAGTAAAGGAAAGTGTTTGCTGTAGTGGGTTTTGCTAGAAACCATTAACTTCCAGTCTTTTCCCTCTCACTCCCGGCCCCTCCCCCCACCCAAATGTTACAAAGCCTTGAGACGTCTTCCACATCCACCCCGTTCATTCTGTTCCACTTCACCAGCCAGCTCAGGCCTTGGCACGCTCATCCCTGGACCATTTCCACAGCCCTCAAACTAGTTCCCTTGCCTCCAATCTTCTTCCTTTCCCTCCCACAATTGCCAAATTAATGTTCCTAACATGATGCTATCGCTCCCTTCCTTCCACGCCTGCTCACTGCCTACAGCAAGAATTTCAACCCTCTGAGGCATCTGAATGACCTGCAGTTTTAATTCAAAGGCACATCTCCAACCCGCATAGAATCTGATTCTGTAGAACTGACCTTGGACCCAGGCTATGTGTTTTTAAAAACTTACAGATAGTTCAGAGGCACAGTCAAGGTTAACAACTACTTGCCTACAGGATGTTTCAAACTCCTTAACCTGGTCTCAACCTCCTCCTCCCAACTTGCTCCTAGTACTTTTCCAACCTGTATATACAAAATCTTTTCAATCTATCTTAGACAACAGAGTGTATATACACGCATATTGTGTATATACAAATATATATATATATTTGTATGTATGTATATATATGAGATCTTTTGTGTGTATGTATGAGGTATAGATATATTTGCGTATATGTATATATGATATATGTATATTTGTGTGTGTGTATATATGAGGTATACTTAGATCAGTGAGAGATAAATGATTATATATATATTATATGATCATCTTCTATATGCTCCTATAAATATGCTTGTAAATGCATAATTTAATTTTGAAAGAACACATAAAAAACTGGTAATAACAATAAAGTTGTTATTGTTATTTGTTTGTGTTTAACCAGGAGGCAAAATGGAAGCTCAAGATAGTGTTTAGAGTTAAATTACAGAAAAAGAAAATTAAACTTTCTTGTTTAGATACCCAAGGTTGTAACCTGGGAAATATAATACCCACACGTGTTATCTGGTTTAGTCCTCTCAACCACCTCTGCAAGGTTAGTATCATTCCCATTTTACAGAGGGAAAAACCAAGCATTAGAGAAGTTAAATGACTTAATCAAGATTATACAACTTCTCAGGGTTAGAGCTGGGATTTGAACCTAGAGTCCAAAGTTGATGCCTCTTCAGGACTCCAAATTCCCTTTTAAGTGGGGTTTGTCTCAGCACTTCTAAGAGAGGTTCACACATCTGCCAACTAAGAGGGTGGTTGGCTTTTAAGGACCAAATTATGCTCTTGGGTTGAGGGTAGGAGAGACAGAAACAGGGGATGAATCGGAGAAAATAAAGGGAAAAATGTGTACCCCCCACTCCCACCCATCTCTCTTTCCCTTCTTGGAGAAGGGCCTCTTGTCTGACTGGTTCCCTCTCCCTTCAACATAACTCAATCCAGGTGTGTCTCCCACTCTACCCTAATTCCTGGCAAACCAGTGTTTGGGAACCTGATTTGGGAAGGCTTGAGTTGACAGGATGGGCCATGGTTTCATGCAACAGGATGTCTGTTATTGCCACAGTGTCCTCCCAAGGGACAGTGATGATCTGGGTGTGCCTTGGTGGTAATTTCCCCTGAAGGCAAATGAGTTATGAGGTCTCAGTTACTTCTGAATAGGACCAAGGAACCACAGGTGAAGCTGCCACCCAACCCAGGATGTGACTACTTATTGTATGAGTGAGTGAGTGAGTGGGTGGATGGATAGATGGATGAAGGAGGAATGGTAGATGAGTGGAAAAATAGAAGGATGATGGATTGATAGATAGATGGATGGATGGATGGACAAGATGATGGATTGTTCTCAGGAGCTCTGCCCATTCTTCACTATCCTCTAGATATGGTGGCTTCCATCACTTCCTTCTACGCTTGGGTTCACTCAGAGATGCATCTAGGACTGGTTTAAAAAGCAGGTCTCCACTCTGTCATAGACTGTTCTCTCTGTTTGACTTCATAAAATTCAAAGGATTCTACTCCAGACTGGAAAGAGCAACAATATTCCCTGCGGCAAAAACTTATAGATTGTTTCTACAAAAATAAAAAGGATGACTGAGACTATGGAAACTGGAGGTCTTCTGACCTAATTATGATTAGTAATAGGAGAGCTTCATGTTTACCCAACACTTCTTTTCCCTTGGTGCCAGAGTTACTGAGTCCGTCTTCCCTGTTTTCATGTTTTTTCCTGTTATCTTCCCTCCAGGGTAGTTAACTAATTTCCCCCTCACTCCTTTCCTGCACCTTCCATTCTGGCTGAACTAAACCACTTGGGTCTGATTTTTCTACTTCTTCTATGAAAGACAGGTTTTAAAATTTCAAACAATAGTTGTGGAGTTTTCCATAACTCCTTGCAGTTCTATCAGTTTTTGCTTCATGTATTTTGAAGCTCTATTATGAGGTATACAAATGGTTAAGATTATTATGTCATCTTGATGAATTGACCCCTTTGTCATTACGAAATTACCCTGTTTATCCGTGCTAATATTGTTTCTCTGAAATCTACTTTGTCTGGTGTTAATATAACCACTCCAGTTTTCTTTTGACTAGTGTTAGCATGGTATATTATTTTCTATCCTTTTACCTTTAACCTACTTGTGTTTTTGTATTTAAAGTGGATTTCTTATAGACAGCATATAGTTGGGTCTTGGCTTTTTTATCCAATATGACTATCTCTATTTTAATTTGGATGTTCAGCCCATTTAAATTTGTTGTGATTTTTATATGGTTAGCTTTAATTCTACCGCCTTGCTGTTTGTTTTCTATCTTTCCCATCTATTTTTTTGTTCATTTTTCCATCTTGTTCTGACTGTTTTTGGATTAATTGGATATTTTTCATGATTCCATTTTTATCTCCGTTGCTGACTTATTAGCTATAACTCTTTGTTGTGCTACTTTAGTGGTTGCTTTAAGGTTTATAGTATACATCTTTAACTTCTCTGGTTTGCCTTCAAGAGATATTATACCACTTCATGTAAAATATGAGAACTTATAACAGCTATTTCTATTTCTCCCCTCCCAGCCTTTGTGTTATTGTCATCATACATTTACTTCTACATAATGGCATTGTTATTATTTTTGTTTTGAATAGTCAATTATCTTTTAAAGAGATTTAACTAAGAAGAAAAAGGTCTTTAAATTACCTATGCAGGGAATTCCCTGGCAGCCCAGTGGTTAGGACTCAGTGCTTCCATTGCAGGGGGCACAGGTTCGATCACTGGTCAGGGAACTAAGATACTGCAAGCTGCCAAAAAAAAAAAAAAAAAAAAAAATTACCTGTGTAGTGTCATTTGTGATGTTCTTTATTCCTTTATGTAGATCCAGATTCCCCTCTGCTATCCTTTTCCGTCTGCTTATCAGACTTCCAATAATATTCCTTATAGAATAAGTCTGCTGGTGGTGAATTCTTTCAGTTTTTGTATATATGAAAAAATATTTCTCCTAACTTTCTTTTTTCCTCTTTTTTTTTTTTAATATCTATTTATTTATTTGGCTGCACTGGGTCTTAGCTGCGGCAGGCGGGCTCCTTAGTTGTGGCATGTGAACTCTTAGTTGCGGCGTGCATGTGGGATCCAGTTCCCTGACCAGGGATCGAACCCAGGCCCCCTGAATTAGGAGCTCGGAGTCTTATCCACTGCGCCACCAGGGAAGTCCCTCTTTTTTCCTCTTATAATTCTTTTTTTAAAAAGATATTGGTTTAAAAAAAAAAAAAAAAAAAAAAAAAAAAAAAAAAAAAGATATTGGTTTTTTGGAGCTGTTTTATGTTCACATCAAAATTGAGAGGAAAGTACAGAGATTTCCCATATACTCCTTGCCTCCACACATGCATAGCCTCCCCCATTATCAGCACCCCTGATCAAATGGTACATTTGTTGCAATTGATGAACCTACACTGACACATCATAATCACCCAAAGCCCACAGTTTACCTTAGGGTTCACTCATGGAGTTGTCCATTGGTTTTGGATAAATGCATGATGACATGTAACCACCATTATAGTATCATACAAAGTATTTTCACTATTCTAAAAACCCTCTATGCTCTGCCTATTCATCCTTTTCCCCCTTCCCCAACCTCTGGCAACCACTGATCTCTTTACCATCTCCATAGTTTTGCCTTTTCCAGGATGTCATGGTTGGAATCATACAGTACATAGCCTCTTCAGACTGGCTTCTTTCACTCAGTAATATTCATGGGTTTCTTTTATGGCTCAATAGCTCATTCTTTTTAGCACTGAATAATAGAACATTGTCTGCATGTACCACAGTTTATTCATTTACCTTTTGAAGGGCGTCTTGATTGCTTCCAAGTTCTGACAATTATGAATAAAGCTGCTATAAACATCCATGTGCAAGATTTTCTGGACATAAATTTTCAACTCCTTTGGGTAAATACCAAGAAATAATGGTTGCTGGATCATATGGTAAGACTATGTTCAGTTTTGTAAGAAACCATCACACTGTCTTCCAAAGTGCCTGCACCATTTTTACGTTCCCACTGGAATGAGAGTTCCTGCCGCTCCACATCCTCACTAACATTTGGTGTCATCAGCGTTTCAGATTTTGGCCATAGGAATAGGTACATAGAGGTATCTCATTGTTTTAATTTGCATTTCCCTGTTGGCATGTAATGTGGAGCATCTTTTCAAATGCTTATTTGCCATCTGTATATCTTCTTTGGTGAGGTGTGTGTTAAGATCTTTGGCCCACTTTTTAAATTGGGTTGTTTGTTTTCATATTGTTCAGTTTTAAGGGGTTTTTGTGTGTGTGTGTGTGTGTATTTTGGATAACAGTCTTTTATCAGTTTTGTCTTTTGCAAATATTTTCTCCCTGTCTGTGGCTTGTCTTCTTATTTTCCTGACCATCTTCATTTTTTTTTTTAATAAGTTTATTTATTTATTTATTTTTGCTGTGTTGGGTCTTCGTTTCTGTGCGAGGGCTTTCTCTAGTTGTGGCGAGCGGGGGCCACTCTTCATCACGGTGCGCGGGCCTCTCACTATCGCGGCCTCTGTTGTTGCGGAGCACAAACTCCAGACGCGCAGGCTCAGTAGTTGTGGCTCACGGGCCCAGTTGCTCCGCGGCATGTGGGATCTTCCCAGACCAGGGCTCGAACCCATGTCCCCCGCATTGGCAGGCAGATTCTCAACTACTGCACCACCAGGGAAGCCCCCATCTTCATTTTTGAAAGATATTTTCATTGGGTATGGAAGTCTAGTTTGACAGTTGTTGGTTTTTTTTCTTTTTAGTACTTTAAAGATGTCATTCTACTGTCTTCTAGCTTACTTTGTTTCTAACAAGAAGTCTGTCGTCTTTATTTATTTATTTATCTATCTATCTATCTATCTATCTATCTATCTATCTATCTATCTATCTATCTTTGGCTGCGTTGGGTCTTCGTTGCTGCACGTGGGCTCTCTCTAGCTGTGGCGAAGGGGGGCTGTTCTTCATTGGGCTCAGTAGTTGTAGTGCGCAGGCTCAGTAATCGTGGCACATGGGCTTAGTTGCTCCGTGGCATGTGGGATCTTCCCGGACCAGGGCTCGAACCCGTGTCCCCTGCATTGGCAGGCAGATTCCCAACCACTGTGCCACCAGGGAAGCCCCCAGTCATCTTTATTTTTGTTTCTCTGGAATAATATGTCTTTTTTCTCAGCTGCCTTTGATTTTCTCTTTATCGCTGGCTTTAAGCAATTTGATTATGATATGCCTTAGTGAAGTTTTCTTCATGTTTTTGTGCTTGGGGTTTATTGAGCTTCTTTGGGTCTGTCAGTTTATAGTTTTCATCAAATTTAGAACATTTTTGGCCTTACTTCCTCGAATATTTTTGGCCCCCTGCCCATCCCACGCCCCATTTCAGGGACTCCAGTCTCTAAATTACATGTCTGTTAGGGCACTTAAAGTTATCCCACAGTTCACTGATGCCCCAATTTTTTTTTTTTTAGTCTTTTTTGTAAGTTTAATCTTGAATCGTTCCTTTTTTTTTTTTTTTTTAAATGACAGGTTGTTTTTTTTTTTAACTTTGGGTTTATTTTATTTATTTATTTATTTATGGCTGTGTTGGGTCTTTGTTTCTGTGCGAGGGCTTTCTCTAGTTGCGGCAAGTGGGGGCCACTCTTCGTCGTGGTGCACGGGCCTCTCACTATCGCGGCCTCTCTTGTTGCGGAGCGCAAGCTCCAGACGCGCAGGCTCAGTAGTTGTGGCTCACGGGCCTAGTTGCTCCGCGGCATGTGGGATCTTCCCAGACCAGGGCTCGAACCCATGTCCCCTGCATTGGCAGGCAGATTCTCAACCACTGCGCCACCAGGGAAGCCCTTGAATCGTCTCTATTGCTATATCTTCACATTCACTGTTCTTTTTTTCTGCAATGTATAATCTGCTATTAATATTAGCAAGTGCATTTTTCGTCTTGGACATCACAGTTTTCATCTCTAAAAGTTCAGTTTGGGTTTATTTTATATCTTTCATGTCTCTACTTATCATATTCAGTCTTTCCTCTAGCTTCTTGAAATATGGAGTATAGTCATAATAACTTTAAAAAATAATATTGTATATGAATTCTATCATTTGTATTCTTTCTGAGTCAGCTTTGATGGATTGATTTTTCTCTTCATTCTGGATTATATTTTCCTGCATTTTTGCATGCCTGGTACTTTTTGTTGGGATGCCAAACATTGTGAATTTTACCTTGTTGGATGTTGAATATTTTTGTATTCATGTAAATATTCTTGAGCTTTGTTCTGGAATGCAGTTAGGTTACTTGGAAACAGTACTGTAGGGGAGCAAAACTTGCCACCCCAAAATGTCTCTTTGGCATGCGGACTGTTTTGAACAAAAACAATCGAGACCCAAAAGACTCAGGAAGAGATTTTGACCCCTCCCTGAGCTCCCTAAAAAATTTTAGATAAAGGGTCTGCTTCTGGAATAGAGCTATCACCAGAGATCTCTGCAAAGATATGGGCTAGGATGGTGGGGGAAACTCTAGGCAGGGCCTAAAGATCAGAGTTCCATTGTCTCCGCATGGCTTTTCCAGACAGTTGCTTTTCCGTCTTCATGTCGATTGCTTTCCTTGCCTTTGAAGTCCCAAACCACTACTCCCAACATCCTCTTTTGTCTTTAGCTGAAGATGGTATTTAAGGTGAGGGCTTAGGCCATTTTGGTGAGTTGCTCAGTTTTCCTGGGTCTCTCCCATGTATACATGTTATTAAACTTCTTAATTTTTCTCCTCTTAATCTGTCTCATGTCAATTTAATTCTTAGACCAGCCAGAAGAACTAGAAGGGTAGAGGAAGATTTCTTCCTCCCCAACAGTTTGATAATTTCATGTCTTATTTTTCACTTTTGTTAGGCCAGGTCAGAGCTGCATTTAATTTACTTTTATTTTTGTATATTAGTTGCACTGGGTCTTAGTTGCTAGTTGCAGCTCACAGGCTTCTTAGTTGTGGCTCACCAGCTCCTTAGTTGTGGCATGTGAACTCTTAGTTGCAGCATGCATGTGGGATCGAGTTCCCTGACCAGAGATTGCACCTGGGTGCCTGCATTGGGAGCGTGGAGTCTTAACCACTGAACCACGGGGGAAGTCCCTGCATTTAATTTAGAGTTAGTTTTCTTCCCCAAGGCAAGACCCTCCTTGGTACTCTAATAAGTACTTCCTGAATTATGAGATTTTCCACTCTGGCTGCTGGGAGCAGGCATTGTTCTTGGCCCTATGCGCTCTGAGCACTGTTCCCTCAAATCCTTTTGGGTGGTTCTTTCCCTGGTTTCAGCAAGAGTCTTCACATGCCTTGGCTGGCCAGTACTCAAATGAATACTCAAGGGGGACCCTCTGCATATCTTCATAGTTCTCTCTGTGTGCAGCTCTCTTCTCTGCTACTCTGCCCTGTGAGGTCTAGCTGCCATAGCTGCCCTGCACCCCATCTCTGTTCACTAAACACAGGGAGACTCCCAGGCTCTGCCTGGGTTCCCCTCCATATGTCACAGATGAAAAAACTTTCTTCAGGCAATGAGCTAGGTAATTGTAGGGCTCACCTCACGTGTTGCCATTGTTTCAAATATTTTATCCAATTTTTTAGTTGTTTTGCATGGGAGGATAAATTCAATCCTTGTTACACCATCGTGAATAGAAACAGAAGTCCTGTTTAACTGATGTTAAACATCCCTTTGCACTGATGGGAATGAACAGAGGACCTTCCCATATAGTGGTCCATGGCTGTGAATCCTCAAAGCGGCCCAGCAGGTCTATCCCTCTGGGGACTCAAGTGCAAACCCACCTGATCTGGGCACTTTTTAGAGGCGAATGTTATATAGCACCCTCAAATTGACAGCCAAACATTGTGCCTGGAACAACAACAAAAAAAGCGGTGAAAATCAGTTGATATTTAACAAGACAGACCTACTCCTGTAAGACCATACTGGTCTATATCTTTCCCCAAGACAAAAGTGAGGTGTAACCTGGAATTGACAGTACCCCAAAAAGCTGTCAGTGGTGAATCCCTAGACCCTTAGTAGAATAATATCCCACACTGTAGTATCTTAATGTGATACTCAGTGTGAGGACCATGGCGTAGCAGCAGCACCTAAAAGCTTACAAATACAGAATTTCAGGCCCCAACCTAGACTTACCACATCAGAATCTACAATATAACAAGATCCCCAGGGGATTCGTATGCACATTAAAGTCTGAGACACTCTGCTCTAGAGGAAGGATTCTGAGGGTCTGTCTGTGATGAAGTCCATCTGGTACAAAACCTTTTCAATATGAGGCTGCCTCCCCAGTACATCCTTACCCTCAATCTTGACCTCAGCTACAGGGCCCTGGTCCAACCCCTGGTAAACTTGAAGACGTGTAGCCCTGTCTTCCAAGAACTGTAACCTAAGAACTCTGCCTCTAGGTATTTATCTTAAAATTCCCACAGCATGTACAAAAGGAGACTGGTATAAGAAGGTCCATTGCAACCTAGTTTGCAGTAACAAAAGATTGCAAACAACTTGGGTGTCCGTTAACAGGAGAATGGATACATGCACTGAGATACATTCATTGTCTTAGTTTGGGTTCCCCCAAAAGCAGACCCTGAGACAGGATACAAGTACAAGTAGTTATGTGGGAGGTGATCCCAAATGTGTAACAGAGGAACAGAGGTGTGTTCTTGTGGTGTACATGGGCACGCTGCCCAGAGCCCCCTTCAAGGGAGGCCTTGCTGTCCAGCTGCTGGGGTCGGGGCCTCCAGCTGTCAGCTGCTTCAGGGTCTGCCTCAGCTGCCCAAGGTCACACTCTCCCCAGGGCAGCCCACAGCCAGGGACTGAGTGAGGCAGAGGTATTGAGAACCAGCCCTTTGGGTGTTCCATGGGACACTCTGCAGGCCACCACTCCCTCTGGGGTCCCCTGCAGGTTGGCTGAGGCTTCATCGGGCCTTCATCGCACTTCTGTTTCTCCCTCTGCCCGATCCTGCTTCCTCCCCCCTTCCTTTTGCAGGTGTTCCTAATAAACACCTTGTGCCCCAAGTTCTGGTTCAGCATCAGCTTCTGGAGAAGATGGCCTGAGACAATTATCAAAGTAGTCACTGCTGTGGGCAACTACCCAGAGCTGAATCGCACGTGGAAACTCCAGGAGACAGTGCAGAGCACGTGCCTCAGAGCGGTCCTGCCTGAGGAGTGAGGGAGCGCGGGAATTTATCTACCAACGCCCCTCAGACACGGGTGAGGGCTGCTCCTGGGGGCTGTTAAATCCAAGCCCTCTGGGCCTCCCCAAGTGGCAGCAGCCCGAGAAAGCCCTCAGGTGATGATGTGGGGTGATGGCCACAGAGAGCCAGGCCTGTGGGCAGGGAGATGGAGAGCATGGAGAGGATGTAGGAGGTTGAGACACCGACAGGCATGCTACATTCACACACAGGAATATTAAACAGCAGTGAAAAATGAATGAACTATTTGTATCAATATGGATAATTCTCACAAAAATTGAGCAAAACAAGCAAGTTACAGAAATTTATAGAAAAGTTTAAAACGTACAAAACAATAGCAAATATTTTTTTTGAGAGCTATATATACATGGTAAAAGTTGAAAAAGATGATGAACGGTCAATTCAGGAGAGTCATGACCACCGACAGGGAGGGAAGGAGAGATGGGATTAGGGAGGTGTACACGGGACGTCTTAAAATAAAGCTGTATTTTAAGTGTCTTGTTTTTATACTGGGTAGTAGGTACACATAGGACCATTACGTTATATTCTAAATTTTTTGTGTGTCTGAAGAATTTTCAAATTAAAAAATGTTAATAACCAAAGTTAAGTTTAATTAAAAGAATCCAAATGATCTGAAAGAAAGAGGTACTAGCTATTGTGAAGGAAAGGACTTTTTTTGCTTGGTTTATAACTAAAAATAGCATTAAGCATCTTTTTAAATTCAAAAATGCATCTGTGAAATGAGCACATGAAAATGTAATAGGTGGGACTTCCCTGGTGGCGCAGTGGTTAAGAATCCACCTGCCAATGTAGGGGACACAGGTTCAAGCCCTGGTCCGGGAAGATCCCACATGCCACGGAGCAACTAAGCCCATGCGCCACAACTACTGAAGCCTGAGCTCTAGAGCCCATGAACCACAGCTACTGAGCCTGCATGCCACAACTAGTGAAGCCCATGCACCTAGAGCCCATACTCCGCAACAAGAGAAGCCACCGCAATGAGAAGCCCGCACACAGCAACGAAGACCCAGTGCAGCCAAATATATAAATAAAATTAATTAATTAATTAATTTAAAAAAAGAAAATGTAATAAGAACTACCTTTGGAGAATAGAAATACTTCAACTTCACACCTTCTTTATTGCTTGAACTTTTTTTTAAAACATGAGCAGAAATTGCTTTAAAAAAAAATAAAAGGACCTATGACTCTACCAGTCTAACAGCACTATTTTCATTTTCATTAATTCCTTTTCAGACTTTGCCCATACACATATATACTGTGCTTAGTCGCAATCATATTGCACATATATATATATATATTTTTTAACCCCACATTTGTTTATTTATTTATTTTTTTTATTTTTGGCGTGTTGGGTCTTTGTTTCTGTGCGAGGGCTTTCTCTAGTTGTGGCAAGCGGGGGCCACTCTTCATCGCGGTGCGCGGGCCTCTCACTATCGCGGCCTCTCTTGTTGCGGAGCACAGGCTCCAGATGCACAGGCTCAGTAGTTGTGGCTCACGGGCCTAGTTGCTCCGCGGCATGTGGGATCTTCCCAGACCAGGGCTCGAACCCATGTCCCCTGCATTAGCAGGCTGATTCTCAACCACTGCGCCACCAGGGAAGCCCTGCACATATATTTTATAGTCTACTATTTTCACTTAATCATGTGTGATAATATCCGTAAATGTTTCTCCATTTCTATATAGACTAGTCATCATTTTAACGGCTGCATAATGTTCAGTTGTGTTGATGCATAGTGGTCCACAGCAGTTCCTTATTTTGGACATTGATGTTGCTTCTAAATTTTAGATATTGAAATAACTTCATGATAAATATACTCGTGGAGGTTTTTGTTTATGTTAAATATAACCTTAGCAGAATCCCAGGGGTGCAATTACTAAGTCAGGGGGCGTGACCGTCCGCGTGGCCTTTGCAATGTAACCCATAGAGCTTTCCCTTTGTCAATAGCTATTTACTTAAAGCCCTGGGTCCTCCCAAACGCCTAGGAATCTTCATTTTAGAAATAATCTATTTTGGGCTTGTGTTTGTTTTACTGGGTTGTGGGGAGGCTAAAGAAGACAGCTGGGAGGAGATGAGCCAACAGCAGTTTGCCCAAAGAAATGTCTATTTTCTAAGTGGCACGAAGAATTTAGGAGTAAGACAGACAACTCATTTCTTTCTTTCTTTTTTTTTTCTTAAAAAAATATTTATTTATTTATTTGGTTGCGCTGGGTGTTAGCAGGCGGGCTCCTTAGTTTCGGCAGGCAGGCTCCGTAGTTGCAGCACGTGGGCTTCTTAGTTGTGGCATGAGAACTTTTAGTTGTGACATGCATAGGGTATCTAGTTCCCTGACCAGGTATTGAACCTGGGCCCCCTACATTAGGAGCGCGGCCTCTTATCCACTGCGCCACCAGGGAAGTCCCTGAGACAGACCTCATTTCTAATCTTGACTGCTAGTGGCAAGGTGTGTGACCTTAGCAAAGTGGCTGGCCCTCTGTAAGACTCAGTTTCTTCTCTGAAATAGAGATATCAACTGTATCTACCTCTCAGGTCTGCTCTGAGGATGAGGTGAGAAAATGCACCCCAGTGCTGGACGTAGTCCTTGGCCCATAGTGAGTGCTCTGAGGATATGAGCTGATTTTAAGATCAGCAAAAAATGTTCCTCCCAAGACTGCACCTCAAGGACACAGAGCCCAGCCCTGATGAGGCAAAGGCTGCCGAAGCTGGACCCACAAATCTTCCTGGTAGCAAAGTAGATTCCTGGATGAGGGGCTGATATTTTCAATGGCTCTGATGCTGGTGAAAATTAAGTGATTGAAGGAAGCCAGCGGGCAGGGGTAGAATGCAAAGAATCTTCTCTGGACTTGTAAGTCTGTATTATCTGTTTTAGCCCAAAATGAGAAGAAAGCGGTGTGCATTGAGCAACTATTACGTCCCAGGTGTTTTATATGCACTTTCTCCCCCAGGTCTCCCTGCAGTGATGAGGAGAACTTAGAGTCTTCTAGGTGACCTGGGCTTGATCCTAGCCCTGACCCACGAGCTGGGGAACAGCACTGAACTATACGTAATGTTTCCTAATGTGTAAAATGGGGGTGACTATCATGATGGGAAGACACCATTTCTGTAAAGCGCCTGGCACATAGGCACGCAGTGGTAGCTATAATCGGAAACTTGCCCCTGGTCGCACAGCTAGAAAGTGGCAGTGCTGACATTGGGGCCGGGTCTCCTGCCTCCAAAGCCCACAGTCTGTCACCACATCACATTTTATCTCTTTGCAAATACTATGGTCTGTGTGATACAAAATACTCAAGAAATACTTTTACGGTGATTCAAATAAAGGATTCTTCTGGGCTTTTTGTATTCTGTTCAGAGTGTTCTGTAATCATGAAATTCATCTCTCCAGTCTCTTCTGAAAGTTTCCTTTCTTATACAAGAGCTTAAAAAGGATGGAGTCCCCAAAATGTAGGAAGACTTCCTTGAGATCAGAGCAGCCAGCCAGGAACAGAAATGCAGTCACCTGGAATTCTCCCCGCCTCTTCCTGGAATTACGAGACATTCACAAGAGGGGAAGCAAGTTGAGAGAAAAGGGAAACCTCATTTTAGAGCCTTGGGGATGTTCACTACACCTTGTTGAACCTGTTTGGCTAATAGATAAGGAAACTGAGGCCCAGTCAGTCACGTTGGTGACTGCTTTCGTGACATGCTTTCGTGTCTGAAACAAAATTACTAACCACCCTTGGGTTTCTGGTAACAGTGTTTAAGGTTTAGCATCAATATGAGCGATTGTATATGAGAATGTCTCTTGGTCGTGAAGTTAAATTACCACCTTTCTAAAGTAATCCTTGCCTGGACTACATTGTGGCTGGAGCAGTCCATTGCACGTGAAATGCCCATGGGCTCCACAGGCGTGCAGAGGTCTGAATTAGGGGAAAGATGCGCCACTTGTCAAGATGCAAGGGAATTTAATGTATTTCATCTTTCTGGTACCAGACTCAATACAGGGTCAAATAACTCCTCTTTGCAGTGGTCCCCATGTAAGGGGCTTGATTCATCATACTAGGTTTTTTTTTTAGCCTGTTGGACCAGAGTAGGGACTGCTTAGGAGAGGAAGTCAAGGCTTAAAGAACTGGCTCTGCCCATAGTAGGTACCTGATCTAGAAGATGGGTGTAGTAATATTTACATCCAGTCCTATGGCTTTTATACAGTCTCTAGGCTGATGCCTCCCAAAGTTGAATCTCCAACCCCAGCTTCTCCCCTGAGCTCTAGATTCGTTTATATGACTGTCTCCAGGACCTCTGCTCTTGGACGTCCAATAATCAACAGACTTCAAGCAGAACTTTCCATTCCCCGCCCCTCCAAGCCTGCTCCCCCCGCCCACCCCATCTGCCTCTTCTCTGTAACACCATCAGTTTTCACCCACCTGCTCAGGCCAAAGACCCAGGAGTGCTGACTTCTCTTCCTTTCCGTTCCACACTTAATCCATCAGCTAATTCTGCCAGCTTTCCCTGCAAAATACATGTAGAACCTGACCATTTCTCACCACATCTACTATTTCCACCTTGTCCCGGCATCTTTTTTGCCAGAACCTATGAATCCCTGTATCCAAATAATGTTTTTAAATACCTAAAATAAAATAGTGAGGATTACAAAGGAAACCAATCATATTGAAATACAGTTATCAAAATATTGTAAACAATAAACTTGTGATATATTAATAGATGTGCTTTATTATTACCACATGAAATGAAAAGATCTAGTGGCAAGTCTAATAACTATTATAATTCCAAGGTAGTGTTGAATATAGACAATGTTTCTAGACCTGCAGTAACTGTATATAATGTGATATAAAAACATCTGTGATTTCTAGTGGTGTCAAAGTCACAGGCAATGCTCATATTAATGTGATTTGTTGCCTACATTGATCATTGAAGGAAAGGATAAATTTAGTTAGAGGGTAATGAAAATAAAGATATATATATACATATATGTATATGTATATACATATATATATACATATATCCCCCCTCTTCCCCACTCCCATCTAAGTGCATGCACTCCCTGAATTCCGGATGGGAACATCTGATCAAGTCTACACTGCCAGCGTCTCTGACTCGGAGTTTTGCAGGAGCCTTCAGGCTCCAACCTGGCCACCCTCTGTCCACCGCAGTCTACACAGCAGTCCCAGGGATCCCCTCCCTGTGTGTCATATTAGATCACTGCCCAGCTTCAAACACTCCGACAATGTCCTGTCACCAAAAATAAAACCCGAAGTTCTCACCACAGCCAGCGTGGGCCCTACGTGATCCAGGCCCTGGCTGTCTCTCTTCTACAAGAACAGGGCACCGGGCCGGAGGAAGGCCTGTGGGTGCCGAGCCCACCTCCTTGGAAGGCATCAACGAATCTGCTCTCACAGCACACTCCCGGGGCTCAGCTCCCACCCCAGACTGAGGGCCCCCTCCCACGGCCCACGGTGCTCCCCATGAGAGGCGTGTTGGGAAACACCTTTCCAGAAGGGTACTAGCTTAGTCCATTTGGGCTGCTATAACAGGATACCACAGCCTGGGGGGTTTCTAAACAACAGAATCTTATTTCTCAAAAGTTCTGGAGGCTGGAAGTCCAAGATCAAGGTGCCAGCATGGTCGTGATCTGGTGAGGGCCCTCCTGTTCATGGCCGGCAATTTCTCACGTGTCCTTGCATGGAGGAAGGGGCAAGCAAGATCTCTAGGGCATAAGCTCAACCGTGAGGGCTCTACCCTCATGACCTAATGACCTCCCGAAGGCCCCACCCCCTAATACCATCATCTTAGGGGTTGGAACATCAACATGTGAATTTTAGGGAGACGTAAACATTCAGACCATCGCAGGTGCTACTGCCCGTAAGCAGCAGTGTTCTGCTTCTCCTCCCGTAACTGACTCTGGAATGGGCTTGGAAGGCCGTTCTGGTCTTGGCCCGGTTCTGGGCCTTGTTCTCTCCGGGTTTGACTCACCTGATCTCTCAACTTTAGGTCTCTGCAGAGCCCTGACCACCTCCAACTCCCCCCACCCGTCGTGCTGCCTGTGCCCAGGTCCCCTAGGGAGCCGCCTGAAGGGCCAGACTGTCGGCCCCAGGAGAAACCAGCCCTCCCCTTTAATGGCCTCCTACATCTTGAAGCAAATAAAGGCAATGATCTAGCCCAAGTCCCAGCCTGATTCACCAGTTTCAGTTCCCAGTTGTTGAAATTTCCTTTCCAGGGCTCTCAGGAACCAGGGCTGTATGGAGTGGTTGGGTGGGGCTGGCCCTGGGCCGTGTGGAGTCATAGATCAGGATCTGGGGTGAAGCTGGGCGTCTTCAAACAGGGCCGGGCTGAGGGGTAGATACTAGGCCAAACAACAGGCCTGCCCCAGCTCAGACCACCTTAACATAAAAAGGTGATAGTACCGACAGAGGCCACAGACCATATACCTCAGCATTTGAAAGTGATAAATCAAGCTAACAAAACGTGAATTAAAATATGTTCTGTCCTCCTACCTTGACAAATATACCTTCATAACAAGAAGGCAAGCCAGGCTCAGATTTAGGATGTTTACCCTCCTCAAAGTTTGAAGTCCACATAGGGCAGCACAGCCCCCAACCCCCAACCTGTAGGTCCCCCTGCCCTGTTCTCCTTCCACTCCCAGCTCTGTCTCCCACCATGCGGGGCCTTAGGTGAGTGCACCTCCACACCCCGCCCTGCACTCACACAGCACCCTCGCCCCCGCCAACGCAAGCCGCTGCCCTCAGCCCCCTCCCAGCCAGAGGTAAGCATAGCAGCTGTGCAATCTGAAAAACAGGTCATGCAGCCCCTGCAGTTGCACTTGGAGACCCTTGGGCAGGGAATTTGGGAGTTCCTGGTACCCTGAGGATGGTCTAGCAGGGAGGCGCAGGTTCCCGGGGGGCATAGCCACTTGGCCCCATGAACTTCTCAGCCCACGGGAAGGGGAAGGACCAGAGCAGTCCCATAAAGTGTAAGGCCCAGGATGAGTGCCCTCTTCCCCAGGTCTAAGGGCAGTCCGTCCCTGAGCCCACAGCTGAGCAGGAAGACCTGGGAGGGTACTGGAGAATGGAGCCTAGAGAGCTTGCCCCGCGCAGGGAAAGGGACGTGAAAATCTGTTCAGAGGGTGCTAGGGACAGAGCTGCTAAAGCTTCAGAGGCAAATCCAGCTCATTTTTGGCTGTTTCCGAAAACCTGCCCTTAAAGATTTTGCTCTCATTGAGGATCTAAAAAAGAATCCCCTGCAAATATTGGATTGGCCAAAAAGTTCTTACAGAAAAACCCAAACGGGATGTATGTATATGTATAGCTGATTCACTTTGTTACACAGCAGAAACTAACCACACCATTGTAAAGCAATTATACTCCAATAAAAATGTTTAAAAAAAAAAAAAAGAAAAGAAAAACACAAACAAACTTTTGGGCCAACCTAATAGATTCAGAACATTCTGTTGTAAAAATTCTGGTATGTTGGTGAAAAATAAGTTTTGTTGCTTGATGATTTCACCTTTCATAAAATATTCTATCCATCCAATTTAAAAATCAGAGCAGGGTATTTAAAACTCTTTCAATAAACACAGGCAAGAACAATGAACCTCGAATTGTTGTCGTTAATCTTTTTTTTAATTGGCATATTATTGATTTACAAAGTTTCAGGTGTACAGCAAAGTGATTCAGTTATATATATATATATATATATATATATATATATATATATTCTTTTTCATTATGGTTTATTACAGGATATTGAATATAGTTCCCTATGCTATACAGTAGGTCCTTGTTGTTTATCTATTTTATATGTAGTAGTGTGTATCTGTAGTAGTGTGTAACCCCAGATTCCTAATTTATGCCTCCCCGCCCTTACCCCTTTGGTAAGCATAAGTTTGTTTTCTATGTCTGTGAGTCTATTTTGGCATTGATGTTAACCTTGTTTTTAAATTATGACCAGTTCAAGGGAGAAATACCAAGGGAAATGGGAATAAAAAGTTAAAGTAATTTTGAAAAAATACGTGAAGTGGGATAAATATAGGAAGAAACAGAGATGTATGCATAGACTGTGAGAAAAAGAAGCACAAAAGACCTATATACACAAATGAGTATTCTTACACTGGTGCCTTTTAAGACACTGTTGCTAAAGATTTTAAAACCATGTTGCATTTTTACAACCAGAGGCACCAATAGCCACATCATCCCTCATCTCTAAGTACTTGCCCTGTGAGTTGTATGAACTTGTGTGACAGGTTTCTGGTTTCTCAACCCTTTCTAGAACTGTCTGGGCATGAACCTCTAGCCCCACATCATGGAGGTGGTTCATCTTATTTCATAGTCACATAAAAGCATTAAGCAGCTGATAGGAGTTAGGCATCTAAATCAGCAGGACTCTCTTTTGCCCCTATAACAATCTGTCATCCATAGTAACTAATTTTTAGATAGGACTGGAACTTTTTTTTTTTAAAATAAGTTTATTTATTTATTTATTTTTGGCTGCATTGGGTCTTCGTTGCTGCGCACGGGCTTTCCCTAGTTGTGGCGAGCGGGGGCTACTCTTCGTTGTGGTGCATGGGCTTCTCATCGCGGTGTCTTCTCGTTGCGGAGCATGGGCGATAGGCACACGGGCTTCAGTAGTTGTGGCACGAGGGCTCAGTAGTTGTGGCTCGCGGGCTGTAGAGCGCAGGCTCAGTAGTTGTGGCGCACGGACTTAGTTGCTCTGCGGCATGTGGGATCTTCCTGGACCAGGGCTCGAACCTGTGTCCCCTGCATTGGCAGGCGGATTCTTAACCACTGCGCCACCAGGGAAGTCCCTGGACTTGAACTTTTTAACACGTGACATCATACTCTCTCTATTGGTCCTCCCTATAGCCCTATAGCCAAGGGCAATTGCCCATCCTTGAGATACAGATAAGAAACTGAAGAAGAGAACAGTGAAGCTGCTTGCCTGGGATCTGAGAGCAAGTTAGTTACTGGCAGAGCCAGGACAGGAACCAGGAAGCTCCCAGGTCTCTGCCTCCTGGTGCTGTGGGCTCGCCCCTTTGCCTGACACCCTCCCTCCCCATCCTCCCCCTTCCCCTCCTGCTGTCAGTGGAGAAGAGCTCAGGGTATCCGACAGCCACATGCCTTGGGTGTGGATGCCCAACAGTGACAACAGGGAGACATCATTCTGGGCTCTTCTGATGAGGGGGTGTGAGTGTAACCGTCTGTATGTGGCAGGGGAGGACCTAAGAGGCAGCTCTGGGAGGACCCGTTTCCAAGAAGCAGAGAAAAAACGGGTCCAATGGTGCTTTGAAATTAAACACATGACATCCAGGTGGGCTGAATATGGAAACAAAATAGTAGCCATGCTTTAGGAAATCACCATCCTCGCCATGTCTGAAGACACTGGCCCAGATTAAAAGGAAAAGAGGGAGGGAAGGGGCAAACCAAGGAGGCCAAGCTACTGCTTTGAGCCAGGATTGCCCCTGAAGAGAGGCACCAGGCCACTGTTCTTAGCTGCAGCTAACTGTGCCTGCTGGCTGAGCCACAAGTAACTCAAGAGGAGGCCTTAAAAGAGTCAGAGCTTAATAAATGCGTGTCGGGTGGGAGAATAACTGCTGGGTGGTCTGACGGATGGCGGGAGGGACCGGAATGAAGGGTCAGTGCTTTGCCATCAGTGTTTCCACAGGCAGAGGGATCTGGCTGCACTTGCTCATCTGTATCTCTGGAACTGCTTTTTCAGGTTGGGATATTGGATTCTGCCTTTAACCAAATTTTTTAATTTTTATTTTTAAATTGAAGTGGGAATTAAATAAGAGCAGCTGAAATCCAGTGAAGAAACTCCCTCAGTACAGCTGGGTGAATGAAGTCATCTGACCTCTAATCTCTCTCCAAACCCTCCTATCCCCCAGCAGCCCAGAAAGAGTCCAGACTGTTCTCATGAGTCCTCTTCGGGGAAAATTTATCCTCCCTCTGAGGTCATATTTACAGAACCTCAGTCACCTGGCAGGTCATACCTGCCTTGGCAGCTCTGAAAAGCTACAGACATTAGGGTGGGGAACCCACCACTCAAAAGCCACATCTAAAAAACAAAAAAAGCCACATCTAAACCTTTGTTTGATTTTATCTAGCCCTTGACAAGAAGTTACAAAAATATTGACCTCTGACTTGGGTGTCATGGGCCTTTGTTGTTTAGTTTGAAGAGTACTTTTGTCCATGTGGCAGAAGAAGAGTACTGGTCTTGGAGTCAGAAAACCTGGGCTCTGTTCCCAGGTGAGACATTTCATCCATTTGAACCTGAGTTTCCTTATTTGTAAAATGATATGATTCTCTAAACAGTTAACGCACCTGAGCATTCTCTTCAAATGTTGACTACTAGTTATAATAATACTTATTGAATGCCTTCTAGATGCCAGGCACTGTTCTGAGAGCTTTACATGAATCAACTCATTTCGTCTTCGTAACATCACTGTGAAGGGGTGGGGCATTGTCACTACCCTAATTTCTAGATAAGGGAACCGGGATGCCAGCCCAAGGCCACTCACCCAGGAAGTGGAAGCCTTCAGATACAAGCCAGATAGTCTGGCTGCAGAGCCTGCCCTGCACGTATTATACACATGCTTATGAGTATCACCGCCATTACTGTCTGACTGTAACTTAGTCAAGCCTGTTGGTATTGGAGGGGGTAGCTGGGTGGCATTAACGCTGACATCACCACCAAAGGCTGATTTCAAAACTTGTACAAAGCCCACCCTTATTGCTTGTATTTGTATTTGCTGAAACCATCGATAGAGATGTTTCTGTAGGTTGGTGGCCCATGAGGTTGTCAGAGAAAAGGAAACTGAGGTTCAAAGAGGTGAAGAGCCTTAGACCATGGTCACCCGGCCAGGGAACAGCACTTGTGGGATTCCAACCAAGTCCCCAGAACCCCTGCCTCTGCCCTCACATCAGGCCACCTCTTCTTGTCTGTGCATTCCCACTTAGATCCTGAGCTCAGGCAGGCTGGACACTGGGACAAAGTGAGGGACGCACTTTTCTCCTGTTACCGGGGTTCTACATGAATAGAAAGCAATAGTTTAATGAGATGGGTGTGGTGAGGCAAAGAGCTCATTTTGGAGCACGGGGTACTGTCTGGGAAAGGAAGGCAGGGACAGGACTCAACAGTGGGGTCAGGGTAGGGGGCTGTGCAGTGATCAGAGGGCAGCACAGAACACCAGAGGCAAACCTGCCCTCTTCTGCAGGCTTCCCTCAGGCCAGCCTGGTGTTGCGAAGAGGTTTGAAATGAATGCATTTACCCCACCATGGCCCTGCCACGTGGCTCCTCTCCCCAAGGGAGTGTGTCCCTGGTACACGTAGCACAAGTCGTGCCTCAGGTGGGATCTGGTCTCTGGGCTCACCTTGGTATGTCTGCAGGTTCCATCTTCTCTGCTTTAGAAAGCTAGAAACACACTTTTCTTTGAATGGGCAAGTCCCACCCACACTATTTAAAAATAAGAGTGGGCAAAAACAGCAAGCTGGGCTCCCAAACACCAGTGTTTTTCATCCTGGCCCCAAAATCCAGGGGGATGATTGCCAAAGGCTCTTTCGGTTGCCTAAACGTGATGTCCACCTCAGACCATCCAAAGATGTTGTTCAGAATAGCCCCAGACAGGAGCCCGGGGCGTTTTGAGCAACTCAGGAGCTCAACTGAGTCACAGCTTTGACTGTGGTCAAGACTGTTTTTTTTTTAGGTCAAGACTGTTCATCTAAATAAGGCACAAGAAAAGCTGGTGTTTTAAGCCATTGGAACAAGATGAAAATAGCTCCCCAGCCTCCGTCTCCCTCACTTTTCCACCTCCGACACCTGACACAGAAGTCACCGGGCCCGCAGCCAGGGCTCCATAATCCAAACCGTGGTGAAGGGGATACCCTCCAAGGAGGCTCCCCTGTTAGCTCTGGATCCACAAGAGAGGACGGGCCTTGGACCGCTGGGCCTTGCTTGGCCTTCAGATCCAAACGTCTGAGACGTGAAAGACAGCATGTGTAGGGCTCTGATCACCCCCTACGAGGGCACCAGCTGACCAAACGGAATGACGTGCCATCAGCCGCGGGCTGTGTCTGGCTGATGAGCAAAAGAAGCTGCCTTTTCTGGAGCGTGTGCGCAGCAGAGATGTACATGAGACGCGCATTGCTAATGTCAGGTTGGAGAGAGCAGCCGCCCTGAGGAGAGGAACAAATTGCAGACGGGCAGTGACTGTACTCATCAAACTCCATTAAACTGTGGGCCCCATGAGGACAGAGCCACATCTACCCCGTTCACTGTCCTCCCCAACACTCAGTGCCCGGCCCATAGTAGTAAATAGTAAATAGAAGCTGTAAATAGTCACTGAGTGGACTCAGTCTCTCCTCTTGTAGCTACTGGAATCAGTGTGCTTTCTTGGAAATATCAGACATTTCAGACCCAGCTCTGTTGAATACCTTTAGTCCACAGTTTCTTTATCTGTAAAATGAGTATAAGGCTCCCCTGCCTTTCTTCCAAGGTTACTGCATTGAATACGGCAAGTGCTTTGAAAACTAAAGCAGGGACTTCCCCGGCGGTCCAGTGGTTAAGACTCCACGCTTCTGCTGCAGGGGGCATGGGTTGGATCGCTGGTCGGGGAACTAAGATCCCACATGTCACACAGCACGGCCAAAATTAAAGAAAAAAAGGTACAGAAAACTAAAGCATCTTATACAGGTTAGAGATTATAACTATTGTTGATGGGGGATCTCTTCCCCTGAGCTCTATTGTGCCCGACTTTGAAAGCAGTCAGAACCTGAAAGTATGTCAAAGATGTGAGTTTCGGGCTTTCCTGGTGGCGCAGTGGTTAAGAATCCACCTGCCAATGCAGGGGACACGGGTTCGAGCCCTCGTCCGGGAAGATCCCACATGCCACGGAGCAACTAAGCCCATGTGCCACAACTACTGAGCCTGCGCTCTTGAGCCCGCAAGCCACAACTACTGAGCCCTCGTGCCACAACTACTGAAGCCCGTGTGCCTAGAGCCCGTGCTCTGCAACAAGAGAAGCCACCGCAATGAGGAACCCACGCACTGCAATGAAGAGTAGCCCCCGCTTGCTGCAAGTAAAGAAAGCCTGTGTAGCAACGAAGACCCAACACAGCCATAAATAAATAAATGAATGAATGAATGAATGAATGAATTAAAAAAAATAAAGTTCCCTTAAAAAAAAAAAGATGTGAGTTTCTTTGGATCATGAAAGATGTTATCTTTTTTTTTTTTTTTTTAAACATCTTTATTGAAGTATAATTGCCTTACAGTGGTGTGTTAGCTTCTGCTTTATAACAAAGTGAATCAGTTATACATATACAATATGTTCCCATTTCTCTTCCCTCTTGCATCTCCCTCCCTCCCACCCTCCCCATCCCACCCCTCTAGGTGGTCACAAAGCACCGAGCTGATCTTCCTGTGCTATGCGGCTGCTTCCCACTAGCTATCTATTTACATTTGGTAGTGTATATATGTCCATGACACTCTCTTACCCTGTCACATCTCACCCCACCCCCTCCCCATATCCTCAAGTCCATTCTCTAGTAGGTCTGTGTCTTTATTCCCGTCTTGCCACTAGGTTCTTCATGGCCTTTTTTTTTTTTTCCTTAGATTCCGTATATATGTGTTAGCATACTGTATTTGTTTTTCTCTTTCTGACTTACTTCACTCTGTATGACAGACTCTAACTCCATCCACCTCATTACAAATACCTCCATTTCATTTCTTTTTATGGCTGAGTAATATTCCATTGTATATATGTGCCACATCTTCTTTATCCATTCATCTGTCGATGGACATTTAGGTTGCTTCCATGTCCTGGCTATTGTAAATAGAGCTACAATGAACATTGTGGTACATGACACTTTTTGACCTATGGTTTTCTCAGGGTATATGCCCAGTAGTGGGATTGCTGGGTCGTATGGTAGTTCAATTTGTAGTTTTTTAAGGAACCTCCATACTGTTCTCCATAGTGGCTGTATCAATTTACATTCCCACCAACAGTGCAAGAGTGTTCCCTTTCCTCCACACCCTCTCCAGCATTTATTGTTTCTAGATTTTTTGATGATGGCCATTCTGATCGGTGTGAGATGATATCTCATTGTAGTTTTGATTTGCATTTCTCTAATGATTAATGATGTTGAGCATTCTTTCATGTGTCTGTAGGCCATCTGTATATCTTCTTTGGAGAAATGTCTATTTAGGTCTTCTGCCCATTTTTGGATTGGGTTGTTCGTTTTTTTGTTATTGAGCTGCATGAGCTGCTTGTAAATCTTGGAGATTAATCCTTTGTCAGTTGCTTCATTTGCAAATATTTTCTCCCATTCTGATGGTTGTCTTTTGGTCTTGTTTATGGTTTCCTTTGCTGTGCAAAAGCTTTTAAGTTTCATTAGGTCCCATTTGTTTATTTGTGTTCTTATTTCCATTTCTCTGGGAGCTGGGTCAAAAAGAATCTTGCTGTGATGTATGTCATAGAGTGTTCTGCCTATGTTTTCCTCTAAGAGTTTGATAGTGTCTGCCCTTACACTTAGGTCTTTAATCCATTTTGAGTTTATTTTTGTGCATGGTGTCAGGGAGTGTTCTAATTTCATACTTGCAGAAAATTATGACACTGATGAAAGAAATTAAAGATGATACAAACAGATGGAGAGATATACCATGTTCCTGGATTGGAAGAATCAACATTGTGAAAATGACTCTACTACCCAAAGCAATCTACAGATTCAATGCAATCCCTATCAAACTACCACTGGCAGTTTTCACAGAACTAGAACAAAAAATTTCACAATTTGTATGGAAACACAAAAGACCCCGAATAGCCAAAGCAATCTTGAGAACGAAAAATGGAGCTGGGGGAATCAGGCTCCCTGACTTCAGACTATATTACAAAGCTTCAGTAATCAAGACAGTTTGGTACTGGCACAAAAACAGAAATATAGATCAATGGAACAGGATAGAAAGCCCAGAGATAAACCCACACACATATGGTCACCTTATCTTTGATAAAGGAGGCAAGCATATACAGTGGAGAAAAGACAGCCTCTTCAATAAGTGGTGCTGGGAAAATTGGACAGGTACATGTGAAAGATGTTATCTTAATAGATTTTTACGCTTTCCGCTTTCTGTTAGGGTACTGAAATGTGGCCGTCTCTGCGAGTGTAATGTTGAATCAGCAACCACCAGAGGAACATTAGCATCATAAGTGGCTGACTGTGAGCTGGGTACTCACATCTGAGCAGTTGAGTGAAGACGTGGGAATTCTTCACCTTTCCTATGCACATTAAAATAGAACTGACCCGTAAAGTATTCTCTTTAAAAACAAACCTTTTGAGTCTTTTGTATTATAATGAAGGATCTGGCCAATCAGTGAATACAAACATTAGCTATTCAGTGAGTGCCTTTTCCAGGGGCGGTCACTGGGCCAGGAGTTTGACCAACATAATTTCATTTACTCCTTTCTTCAATGCTATGAGGTCAGTATTATTCCCATTTTACAGATAAGAATAATACCCACTTGTCTGCTGGTAATCTTGGGAAAATTGTTTTTGTTGTTGTTGTTGTTTGTTTTTTTCTTATTAATTTATTTTTATTTTTGGCTGCGTTGGGTCTTCGTTGCTGCGCGCGGGCTTTCTCTAGTTGCAGCGAGCGGGGGCTACTCTTTGTTGCGGTGCGCGGGCTGCTCATTGTGGTGGCTTCTCTTGTTGTGGAGCACGGGCTCTAGACTTCATTAGTTGCAGCACGCCGTGCTCAGTAGTTGTGGCTCATGGGCTGTAGAGCGCAGGCTCAGTAGTTGCTCTGCGGCATGTGGGATCTTCCTGCACCAGGGCAGGAATTATGCAGGCAGGGCCAGGGAAGGGGGGAGGTTTTCAAATTTGCCAGGTGGTTGTAACAAGCAGGGGGTTGAGAATCACTGCTCCAAGGCTTTTGGGAGCTCTTCCTGTAGAAATGCCTTCAAAGTCTATGGCACTTCCCTTGAATCTTGTCAACAGTAACCAATCTTCTTACTCTAAAGATAGACTGGATTTTTTTTTAATATAAATTTATTTCTTTATTTATTTTTGGCTGCACCGGGTCTTCGTTGCTGCGCATGGGCTTTCTTTTTAGTTGTGGCGAGCGGGGGCTACTCTTCATTGCGGTGCGCGGGCTTCTCATTGTGGTGGCTTCTCTTGTTGCGGATCACGGGCTCTAGGCGTGTGGGCTTCAGTAGTTGTGGCGTGAGGGCTTCAGTAGTTGTGGCTCGCTGGCTCTAGAGCACAGGCTCAGTAGTTGTGGCGCACGGGCTTAGTTGCTCCGCGGCATGTGGGATCTTCCTGGACCAGGGCTCGCACCTATGTCCCCTGCATTGGCAGGTGGATTCTTAACCACTGTGCCACCAGGGAAGCCCTGATAGACTGGATTTTTTTAAAAACTGCTAAAGTCGTTCAGAACTGAATCTGTGGAGTAAGAGTGAAATACTTCTCTCTGTCCCCAACTGGAGGAGAAACCTCAGAAACGCACCTGGGTTCCTCATGTGGCTCCCCAGGTGGTTTCGAAGGTATAATTCACTGAGCACACACCAGGGGCTGTGCTGGGGCCAGAGCTCTCAAGGAGATCAGAGCTGGTTCTCCAGGCAAGTGGGGACCAGGACCCAGGTCTTGGATTCCCCTGCCACTGGAGCTGCCTCACAGTGGCATCTATTTGAGGGGCTTTGCTAAATGCCCTGTCCCCCTCCTGCCACGTGGAGTTGTGCCCTCAAAATGTTCCTGGTTTCTGAGGCAAAAGTGTTCTGTGACCAGCATCTCTCCAGGCTGCATTTGATCCCAAGCTGTGGCCTGGGGTTGAAGGTGAGTGACCTCCTGCCCCCTTTGTCTTGCCCGCCCACAGGTCCTGCCTACTTTGCCTCATCTCTTGGTGGAGGAGGTCCCAGAAGTAAGTTCTAGAAAAGCAATCAAAGTGTCAGAGAGGAACGGAACTCTGGGATAGACTGACAAGGGGAAAGGGATCATGTGACTTAATTTTTCATGGTAGTACTGTGTTCTGACCACTGATTTCACATTGTAACCTTAGCAGGTGTCTAAATAGTTCTAGACCTCAGTTTCCCTGACTAAATAAAGGAAACATAAATGGATAACCTTTTTTTTTCTTTTTTTGTTTTGTCTTTGTTCTGTTTTTTTTTTTTGAAGTATAGCTGATTTATAATGTTGTGTTAGTTTCAGGTATACAACAAAGTGATTGTTGTACATATACATATATATATATTCTTTTTCAGATTCTTTTCTATTGTAGGTTATTATAAGATACTGAATGTAGTTCCCTGTGCTATACAGTAGGCCCTTGTTGGTTATCTATTTTATACATAGTAGTGTGTATATGTTAATCCCAAACTCCTAACTTATCCCTTCCCCTTCCCTTTCCCCGTAGGTAACCGTAAGTTTGTTTTCCACGTCTGTGAGTCTGTTTCTGTTTTGTAAATAAATTCACTTGCATCATTTTTTTACATTCCACATAGAAGCAATATCATATGATATTTGTCTTTGTCTGACTTCTTACTTCACTTCGTGTGATAATCTCCAGGTACATCCATGTTGCTGCAAATGGCATTATTTCATTCTTTTTATGGCTGAGTAATATTCCATTGTATAGATATACCACATCCTCTTTATCCATTCATCTATCAATGGACATTTAGGTTGCTTCCATGTCTTGGCTATTGTAAATAATGCTGCTGTGAACATTGGGGTGCATGAATCTTTTCTAATTAGAGTTTTCGTATTTTCTGGATACGTGCGCAGGAGTGGGATTGCAGGATCATACAGTAATTCTATTTTTAGTTTTTTAAGGAACCTCCACACTGTTCTCCATAGTGGCTGCACCAATTTACATTCCCACCAACAGTGTAAGAGGGTTCCCTTTTCTCCACACTCTCTGCAGCATTTATTATTTGCAGACTTTTTGATGATGGCCATTCTGACTGGTGTGAGGTGATGATACCTTGTTGTAGTTTTGATTTGCATTTCTCTAATGATTAGTGATATGGAGCATCCTTTCATGTGCCTGTTGGCCATCTGTATGTCTTCTTTGGAGAAATGTCTAGGTCTTCTGCTCATTTTTTGATTGGGTTGTTTGGGTTTTTTTTTTTTTATCATTGAGCTATATGAGCTGTCTGTATATTTTGGGAATTACGCCCTTGTTGGTCATGTCATTTACAAATGTTTTCTCCCATTCTGTAGGTTGTCTTTTCATTTTGTTTATGGTTTCCTTTGCTGTGCAAAAGCTTGTAAGTTTGATTAGGTCCCATTTGTTTATTTTTGCTTTTATTTATTTTGCCTTGGGAGACTGATCTAAGAAAGTATTGCCGCAATTTATGTCAGAAAATGTTTTGCCTATGTTCTCTTCCAGGAGTTTTATGGTGTCATGTCTTATATTTAAGTCTTTAAGCTATTTGGAGTTTATTTTTCTGTGTAGTGTGAAGGTGTGTTCTAACTTCACTGAGCAAATGCAGCTGTCCAGCTTTCTGAGTACCACTTGCTGAAGAGACTGTCTTTTCTCCACTGTATATTCTTGCCTCCTTTGTCAAAGATTAATTGACTGTAGGTGTGTGGGTTTATTTCTGGCTCTCTATTCCATCTAAATGGGTAATCTTTAGCATCCTTTCCAGCTTTAAAATTCTGTGCATGTAAGATCCTATGAGCCTGAATTTTTAAAATCAAGACTAGATTTTAAGTTAAACTCATTACAAGTCTGGCCTCTGCTGACGAGGGGGACCAAAAATGGATGGACACAAAAGCAGAATGTCTATATAGAGCATGAAAGCCAGAGACGAGCCTTGACGGCCTGTGGTGTGTTCTAGATGTGTCCACACAATGAGTTTCCAGAGAAGGCTGGGAACAGTGCCCTGAGGCCAGTGTGAAAGAAATGCTTTCCTTGCTGTCTGTTATGTAATTGTCATGTCTGCTGGTGGTGGTCATAGAGGTAAGAGGAAATCATTCTGGAAGAAGGGCAGGACTTCTACAAGTACTACCTCTCAGCTTGATGCTTTTGTGGAGAGGCAAGACTTGCTCGTGAATCCTCACATTTCTGTAGGCCAGAGGAGGTGGTGGAGCCGATAACTTGGACCTCATGGAATAGTGTAGTTTAATGTTGAGAGTGGAGTCCGTCAGTCAGCCCTGGTTTCCAATCTTGTTCTTTCCATTTACTAGCTGTGTAACTTTGGGCAACTTATTTCACCTCTCAGGGCCTTGGTTTTATCATTGGAGAATAAGTAGGGATAATATCCACCCTGCAGGGTGTAGGGCCGTTGGGATACAACAAACAATGCACACAAAGCACCGGGCACCTGGTAGGTGATCAGTGCACAGCAGCTAAAAGAGCACCACGACCTCCAGGTGTTCTGTCATCTCGACAGTTCAGGAACCACCTGCACTATTTACTGCATGATCTACCCAGCTGGCCTCACTGCAGGTGGAACCAGGCATTTACCTGAGGAATGGAAAGATCTCCAGAAAGCAAAGACAGATGCTCAAGGGAGGAGAGAGGGACCCTAGTAGCTAAGACCCCTGGATCTTTCTCTGGCCCTTCCTGCCACCCCTCTGACAAAACAAAGAGACACTACCCCCCATCTTTGGGGGTAGAGACACTAAATGATAGCCGCTCCAAAAAACGTGCTAGCAAGAACATAACATAAACACAGAGCTTCATTGTAATCCCCAAACCCAAATTATTCAAATGTAGGCCAGGGACCAGCCCAGCATGGGGGGGTGTGACCGGGGGGCACCCATGTGGTCTCCTGGAAGCCTCTGCCTGACAGCACAGCATGCGATCAAGATGACAAGTCTCTGGCTAACCCCAGGTTGCACGCATAATGTGCTTATTATACATTTAAGTATATTGTTGATGTTTTGAACAGGCAGCTTCAGCATCATTTCGGTATATCACTATCGTTAAGGAGAGCTTTTAAAAATAAGATCCTTTGTACTTGGGGAGGGGTGGTGAGGGAGGAAGGCATCAACATTGTGCTGCAAGCAGACCTTTTTAGCTTTTCAAATGATGTCACTTAACAAGTTCCACCGAAATACACTCAGGAAACAGCCCCAATGCACGGCTGCTTGTGTCCGAGGGGATCTGAAAAGCTTGCCCATTCTGAAGTGCCTTCCTCACCACCTTGCCCCAGACCTAGTGTTGCCACCGTTAGCTACCCTTTTGGGTCATAGTCCCAAAGGAAGAGAAGAGAAGGGACAACAGGAGTTAGGTTTATTAGCTCACTTAACATTGGAATCACGTGGGGAGCTTTAAAAATTAGTGATGCCTGGTCTCAGCGCCCAGAGATTCTGATATAATTGGCCTGGGGTTCATCCTGGGCACTGGGAATTTTTAAAAGCTCCCCACGTTATTCTAATGTACAGCCATGATTGAGAATCACTCTCTCACGCCCTCTCACCCCAACACTCCACCCTCACTCCCTCCCACCTCCTACTCCAGCCCTGGTCAGTACAGCAAGCCCTGTGGCTCAGCAGACACCCAGCAACAAACTACAAGGTAGGTATTGTTATTCCCATTTTACAGATGAAGAAATCGAGACCCAGAGAGGCTAAGTTTTCCACAAGGCCATACAACTAATTAATGGCAGACTGGATCTCTCTTGCTTCAAAGGGGTTCCCAGTTCTTCAGGCTGCCTTGATAACCTGGGAGCATTAATTCATGAAGCTATTAATACATCAGAGGATTTCGTTTATATTAATAACAGCCCCTGACATTTTTATGGAGATCTTATGGATCACAAAGCACTTTAATTTTTTTTTTTGGAATTTTATTTTATTTATTTTTTTATACAGCAGGTTCTTATTAGTTATCCATTTTATACACATCAGTGTATACATGTCAATCCCAGTCTCCCAATTCATCACACCACCACCCCAACCCCCGGCCGCTTTCCCCCCTTGGTGTCCATATGTTTGTTCTCTACATCTGTGTCTCAACTTCTGCCCTGCAAACCAGTTCATCTGTAGCATTTTTCTAGGTTCCACATATATGCGTTAATATACGATATTTGTTTTTCTCTTTCTGACTTACTTCACTCTGTATGACAGTCTCTAGATCCATCCACATCTCTACAAATGGCCCAATTTCATTCCTTTTTATGGCTGAGTAATATTCCATTGTATATATGTACCACATCTTCTTTATCCATTCGTCTGTTGATGGGCATTTAGGTTGCTTCCATGACCTGGCTATTGTAAATAGTGCTGCAGTGAACATTGGGGTGCATGTGTCTTTTTGAATTATGGTTTTCTCTGGGTGTATGCCCAGTAGTGGGATTGCTGGATCATATGGTAATTCTATTTTTAGTTTTTTAAGGAACCTCCATACTGTTCTCCATAGTGGCTGTATCAATTTACATTCCCACCAAAAGTGCAAGAGGTTTCCTTTTTCTCCACACCCTCTCCAGCATTTGTTGTTTGTAGATTTTCTGATGATGCCCATTCTAACCGGAGTGAGGTGATACCTCATTGTAGTTTTGATTTGCATTTCTCTAATAATCAGTGATGTTGGGCAGCTTTTCATGTGCTTTTGGCCATCTGTATGTCTTCTTTGGAGAAATGTCTATTTAGGTCTTCTGCCCATTTTTGGATTGGGTTGTTTGTTTTTTTAATATTGAGCTGAATGAGCTGTTTATATATTTTGGAGATTAATCCTTTGTCCATTGATTCGTTTGCAAATATTTTCTCCCATTCTGAGGGTTGTCTTCTCATCCTGTTTATGGTTTCCTTTGCTGTGCAAAAGCTTTGATGTTTCATTAGGTCCCATTTGTTTATTTTTGTTTTTATTTCCATTTCTCTAGGAGGTGGGTCACAAAGGATCTTGCTGTGATTTATGTCATAGAGTGTTCTTCCTATGTTTTCCTCTAAGAGTTTGATAGTGTCTGGCCTTACATTTAGGTCTTTAATCCATTTTGAGTTTATTTTTGTGTGTGGTGTTAGGGAGTGTTCTAATTTCATACTTTTACATGTACCTGTCCAGTTTTCCCAGCACCACTTATTGAAGAGGCTGTCTTTTCTCCACTGTATATCCTTGCCTCCTTTATCAAAGATAAGGTGACCATATGTGCGTGGGTTTATCTCTGGGCTTTCTATCCTGTTCCACTGATCTATGTTTCTGTTTTTGTGCCAGTACCAAACTGTCTTGATTACTGTAGCTTTGTAGTATAGTCTGAAGTCAGGGAGCCTGATTCCTCCAGCTCCATTTTTCTTTCTCAAGATTGCTTTGGGTATTCGAGGTCTTTTGTGTTTCCATACAAATTGTGAAATTTTTTGTTCTAGTTCTGTGAAAAATGCCATTGGTAGTTTGATAGGGATTGCATTGAATCTGTAGATTGCTTTGGGTAGTAGAGTCATTTTCACAATGTTGATTCTTCCAATCCAGGAACATGGTATATCTCTCCATCTGTTTGTATCATCTTTCATTTCTTTCATCAGTGTCTTATAATTTTCTGCATACAGGTCTTTTGTCTCCTTAGGTAGGTTTATTCCTAAGTATTTTATTCTTTTTGTTGCAATGGTAAATGGGAGTGTTTTCTTAATTTCACTTTCAAATTTTTCATCATTAGCGTATAGGAATGCAAGAGATTTCTGTGCATTAATTTTGTATCCTGCTACTTTACCAAATTCATTGATTAGCTCTAGTAGTTTTCTGGTGGCATCTTTAGGATTCTCTATGTATAATATCATGTCATCTGCAAACAGTGACAGTTTTACTTCTTCTTTTCCTATTTGTATTCCTTTTATTTCTTTTTCTTCTCTGATTGACGTGGCTAGGACTTCCAAAACTATGTTGAATAATAGTGGTGAGAGTGGACATCCTTGTCTTGTTTCTGATCTTAGAGGAAATGCTTTCTGTTTTTCACCATTGAGAATGATGTTTGCTGTGGGTTTGTCATATATGGCCTTTATTATGTTGAGGTAGGTTCCCTCTATGCCCACTTTCTAGAGAGTTTTTATCATAAATTGGTGTTGAATTTTGTCAAAAGCTTTTTCCTCATCTATTGAAATGATCATATGGTTTTTATTCTTCAGTTTGTTAATATGGTGTATCACATTGATTGATTTACGTATATTGAAGAATCCTGCATCCCTGGCATAAATCCCACTTGATCATGGTGTATGATCCTTTTAATGTGTTGTTGGATTCTGTTTGCTAGTATTTTCTTGAGGATTTTTGCATCTATATTCATTAGTGATATTGGTCTGTAATTTTCTTTTTTTGTAGTATCTTTGTCTGGTTTTGGTGTCAGGGTGATGGTGGCCTCATAGAATGAGTTTGGGAGTGTTCCTTCCTCTGCAATTTTTTGGAAGAGTTTGAGAAATATGGGTGTTAGCTCTTCTCTAAATCTTTGATAGAATTCACCTGTGAAGCCATCTGGTCCTGGACTTTTGTTTGTTGGAAAATTTTTAATCACAGTTTCAACTTCATTACTTGTGATTGGTCTGTTCATGTTTTCTATTTCTTCCTGGTTCAGTCTTGGAAGGTTATACCTTTCTAAGAATTTGTCCATTTCTCCCAGGTTGTCCATTTTATTGGCATAGAGTTGCTTGTAGTAGTCTCTTAGGATCAAAGCACTTTCATTTTAATTTATTATATTAAAGATGATTCCTGCATTTTAAGGATGAGGAAACTGAGGCCCAGAGACATTAACTTGCTCATGGGCACACAGGTGGAGGAACCAGAGTTTGAGTCCAAATCCTCCTCTTCTCTTTCCAAAGAATGGAGCACGTTGGAAAATGGTGGGGGTGGGATGAATTTTTTGGATATAGGGAAGGTTGGAAATGTTCAGAGCAGGACAAGCTCACAGGTTCACCAAAGGTGGGAAACCAGGAGGCAGTAAAAGAGGGCAGGAGGCCACAAAGAATGCTCCATCGTTTCTGTGGTTGGGCGTCTCTCATCCAGCCCCTCTCAGGGAAGCAAGCATGGTGACTGAAAGGTATTAACGCCGGAGGCCCTACCCAGTAAAGACAAGAAGGAAGGGAGAAGGCGTTTTGTCCCTGTGTGACTGCCGCCACACAACCTACTGAGTTTCATTTGATTTTTCTAAAATACATTCTCTACCACACCCAGCACCCAAATCTTGGTTTCGAAAAACCATTCTCCACTACAAGGAACAAGCACTCCTTGGAGAAACGGTTGATTCCAGGTCTAGGGCAAGAAAATACCAGGTGAGGCTGGAATGTCTTGTGGGGCCGGAAAATGAGGAAGTTTTAACGTTTTTTATTTTATGGAAAATACCTCAGTCAATTAAAAAAAAAAACAAACCCACAGGAGCCACTGTGAAAGGGTTATTACTGGAAAAACTGGGGACGATTTGGGCATCAATGTAAATAATAACTGTAAAAGATTATAACATATCCTATTCAAAGAATCTATTAGCCCATACTGATACTTATAAATATAAATACAAACGTGTAGACAAATAGATAAGTAATTACGGAATAGGAACTAGTATGGGGAAGGAAAGCTCATCTTCATATCAGGTAAGTGTAGAAGAAATGATAGGTAAGAAGATCACTATTTTGAAACTACTATAATAAAGGATTTGGGCAAAAAAAAATCCCCAATGGATGCTAAAATCATCGGGTGATAATTTGTTGGGCAGCCCGATATTTACACAGTCTCAAGTCTTTCCCCATAAATTATTTATTAATTACAAAGGGAAAAGGGTCCTTTGACAGTTGAGAGATCTGGAAACACAACCTTAACCAAATGACCAAAGTTAACATCACCAATAATGAGACGGCCGACATCAGGCGCCTCCTGGTATGATGTAGTGCAAAGGACACACTGTTTCTGTAGTATTTCCGCCCTAAAGTCATCAGCTGGGTCTAATAATGAGAGGACAGTCAGACAAGTCCATATTGAGGGACATGCTACAAAACATCTGGCTCCATAAACTTAAAAAGTGTTAATACCATGAAAAACAAGAATAAGGAACACTTCTGGATTAAAGGGAATTAAAGTGAATGAAAAGTACATAATATGTGTGATCTTGAATTGGATACTGGATTGAGGGGATAAAAACATACTTTAAAGGTATTATTGGAATAATTGCAGTTTGATTAAAGAATGTGCATTACTGTATTATATTAGTGTTAAATTTCCTGAATTTGATAATTGTATTGTGATTATATAAAAGAATATCCTTGTACTTATAAGTTACATGCTGAAGTATTTAGGGATGAAGAGTTATGATATCTGCAACTTACTCTCATATGGTTCAGAAGCAAAAAGGGAAATACCAGTGAGACTGGATTGTATGTGTGTGTATGTATATATGTGTGTGTGCATACGAATATAGAAAGAGAAAGAGTGGTAAAATGTTAACAGTAGGTGAATTGCATTGAAAGGTATACAAGCATTTGTTGTAATATCTTTGCAACTTTCCTATAGATTTGATTTTTTTTTCTCTTCCTTTTTTTTTTAGATTCGAATTTTTTAAATAAAAAGTAAAAAGAAGGAAGGGGAGAAAGTATAGGTAGTTATAGAAATAGCCAAACAGCATTCAAGGTGAGCTGTGAAGGATCAGGGAAAATACTTTTATTCTGAAACTCAGCTACTGTTTCTAAAAGCATGTAAGTTACTGAATTATTTGCCTGTATTGCTGCAGAGGTGGGAAAATACTGTGTGCCCAGGAAGCACAGGTGCATGTCAGTAGTTACTGGGTGAAGCTCTTCCCCTCTCCCAAGTTATTTTTTTAATTGAAAATGAAAATTAAAAGGAAGGAAAAGGGGGAAAAAAATGAAAATAAAAATAGTAAGCATTATTCTATAGACTTGGCAGATTTGCTCAGACTGCACAATTATTTAGCAGGGCTTATAATTCAAGCATATGTTACTATAGTAAAATATACTATATTTAATATACTATATTAAAATAGCTACCCATAGAATGTATCTATTTTTTAAAAAATTTTATTTATTTATTTATTTTTGGCTGTGGTGGGTCTTCGTTTCTTTGCGAGGGCTTTCTCTAGTTGCAGCGAGTGGGGGCCACTCTTCATCGCGGTGCACGGGCGGGCCTCTCACTGTCGCGGCCTCTCTTGTTGCGGAGCACAGGCTCCAGACGCACAGGCTCAGTAATTGTGGCTCACGGGCCTAGTTGCTCCGCGGCATGTGGGATCTTCCCAGACCAGGGCTCGAACCTGTGTCCCCTGCATTGGCAGGCAGATTCTCAACCACTGCGCCACCAGGAAAGCCCAGAATGTATCTGCTTTTAATTATTGGGTATATAAATAAAACCCCATGGGAATTTTCGTTCTGGGATGTTGATGTGCACCCTATGACTTTAAAAACATTTTAGAAGTGGAAACTTTAAAAATATATAATTCATTGTAACAGTCTTTATCATAATGAGACAATATACAAAAATGTTAAACACATCCTGTGATGTTATTCTCCTACTTAAAGACCCAGTAAGCCAACAGAAGCCCATGCTCCTTACCTAGGCGCTTATGCCCTCACAACTGGCCGCAACCCACTTTCCAGAATCATCTCCTTCCCCAGACCCAGACACTCCACAGATCAGCCAGGCGGGCACTCCTGACTCTTTCCTGAACAGGCCCTGCCTTTCCGGCCAGACTCTTCGCTCACATTCTTCCCCGATTGGAAATCTCCTCCCTTCTCTCTAGCAGGTACCTTCCTTCTTCAAGGCCCAGCCCAACCTCAGCCCCATCCCACTGCCACCCCTGCCAAGGAGAGGTGGCCCTGCCCCCTTCCTGCTGTAAATGTCCCTGGTATAGCACCTGCCGCACTATATTTTAACAATGTATCATGATAGGGGTATCTTTCCTTTTTTCCAGAATTCCCTCTGAGAGTCCACAGCTGGAAACTTCTCACATTTTTAGAGCAACTCCACCTGTGGGCCCACCTCACCCCTGTAAAAACTTTCTGAAAGGCAAAACGTCATTTCTGCAGCACCAGCACCCCATTTCTCCCACCTGAACCCCATCACTCCATCCCCAGTCTCTGCAAGATGCATTGGGGTGGGGTTGATGATGAACTTTGGGAGGGTGCCCTTTATGTAAAGTGAGATCATTTTTTGCCATCTCCTCCCATTGCGAGGGGTCACTAGATGGGTCACACGCCTTAAAGCCAACAGCGGGAGAACCACAAGACAATCTCTTGTAGAGCCGCAAAGCTTGCTGGCCTGACCAGAGCTGGGAGGAAGGAGAGGGGAGGCTTGGGCCTTAGGATGAGAATGGTCAAGGCCACCTCCTTTTGTCATAGTCCTTGAAAAGTACAGCTGGGCTGAGGGCTCCAGAGCTGGGGACCTCAAAAGTAAAGAGACTGGTATAGCATGGGGGGAGTGGGGTGCTGCCCATTGGGGATGGAATAACGCAGCTGAAAAGATGGGGTCAGATCCCTCATGGGCCAGCCAACGTCAAGGGAAATGCTCGAGTCCTGCCCCTCTGGGGCCTGACGGGGCCTCGACCCATCCATTCAGAACCTTCTGACAATGAGATAGCTCAGGGGCGACGGTCCCCGGGTCACCCTGGAGATCAGCAACTAGAGCAACGAGGAGGACCTGCCACAGTCAGTCGTGGGACAAGACCACTTCCCTCTCACATCTCCAAGCCCAGAAGAGCAGAAGAGGAAGTGTAGAGAGGCCAGGAACGGGCACACCCCCGGGAATCAACCGCAGGCACTGTGGAGCTGGGGGAGGGTGACTGGAGCCTATGAGAGAGAAATGTGAGTTTACTGCAAAATTGCACATTTGTAGATGTTTATATGGAATATTTTAAAAACAATTTAAAGCCCATGCATTTCCAGTTTTAAGGTAGCCTGCATATATTTTGATTGGCTTTATTGTGTGAAACACATCACTGCAAGGCACAAATTCTTTTTTTTTTTTTTGAAGGGCTCCTCTCCTCCAGAAGGTATCTAAACTTATTTTAATTTTTAAAAATTTATTTTATTCAAGTGTAGTTGATTTACAATGTTGTGTTAATTTCTGCTGTATAGCAAAGTGATTCATATATATATATATATAGTCTTTTTCACATTCTTTTCCATTATGGTTTATCACAGGATATTGAATATAGTTCCCTGTGCTATACAGTAGGACCTTGTTGTTTATCCATTCTATATATAATAGTTTGCATCTGCTAATCCCAAACTCCCACTCCATCCCTCCACCCCACTTGGCAACCACAAGTCTGTTCTCTGTGTCTGTGAGTCTGTTTCTGTTTTGTAGATAAGTTCATTTGTGTCATAGTTTAGATTCCACGTATAAGTGATATCATATAATATTTGTCTTTCTCTTTCTGACTTCACTTAGTATGATAATCTCTAGGTCCATCCATGTTGCTGCAAATGGCATTATTTTATTCTTTCTTATGGCTGAGTAGTATTCCATTGTATATATGTACCACATCTTCTTTATCCATTCAACTGTTAATGGACATTTAGCTTGTTACCACATCTTGGCTATTGTGAATAGTGCTGCTATGAACATGGGGGTGCATGTATTTTTTGAATTATAGATTTGTCCAGATATATGCACAGGAGTGGGATTGCTGGATCATATGGCAACTCTATTTTTAGTTTTTTAAGGAACCTCCACATTGTTCTCCATAATGACTGCACCAATTTACATTCCCATTTACCAACAGTGTAGGAGGGTTACCTTTTCTCCATACCCTCTCCAGCATTTGTTATTTGTAGACTTTTTAATGATGGCCATTCTGACCAGTGTGAGGTGGTACCTCACTGCAGTTTTTTTTTTTAATTTTAGGTATTTTAGGTATCTATTCTTTTTTAAAAAATTTATTTATTTATTATTTTTGGCTGCGTTGGGTCTTTGTTGCTGCACACAGGCTTTCTCTAGTTGTGGCGAGCGGGGGCTACTCTTCGTTGCGGTGCGCAGGCTTCTCATTGCGGTGGCTTCTTGTTGCAGAGCATGGGCTCTAGGCGTGTGGGCTTCTGTAGTTGTGGTGTGAGGGCTCAGTAGTTGTGGCACGCGAGCTTCAGTAGTTGTGGCTTGTGGGCTCTAGAGCGCAGGCTCAGTAGTTGTGGCACACGGGCTTAGTTGCTCTGTGACATGTGGTATCTTCCCGGACCAGGGCTCAAGCCCGTGTTCCCTGCATTAGCAGGTGGATTCTTAACCACTGTGCCACCAGGGAAGCCCCCTCATTGTAGTTTTGATTTGCGTTTTGATTTGCATTTCTGTAATAATTAATGCACAAATTCTTTACCTGTAAGGTGCCCATGCATTTTTATGGGAACTTCTCTTTTATGATTGGTCATGAAACAGCTATATGCTGAACTGCAGTTGTATTAAAGTGGTTATAGTTATTTCAAAGTTGTGTTTATTTTATACAGTGGATTTTCTCCTGATGTCATAATACTCACTTTATTTTTTTATTTTTTTATTTTTTTATAAATTTATTTATTTATTTATTTTAGCTGTGTTGGGTCTTCATTTCTGTGCGAGGGCCTTCTCCAGTTGTGGCAAGTGGGGGCCACTCTTCATCGCGGTGCGCGGGCCTCTCACTATCGCGGCCTCTCTTGTTGCGGAGCACAGGCTCCAGACGCGCAGGCTCAGCAGCTGTGGCTCACGGGCCTAGTTGCTCCGCGGCACGTGGGATCTTCCCAGACCAGGGCTCGAACCCGTGTCCCCTGCATTGGCAGGCAGACCCTCAACCACTGCGCCACCAGGGAAGCCCATAATACTCACTTTAGATTGTCTGAATTTCCCCTCTTCGTGTGTCTGTGTTGTCACATGTTATTTAAACAATACGTAAGATGCTCACAACTTTTCTGTAAGTTTGAATTATGTAAAAATCAAACATTGCCCCCAAAAAGTCATTATAAAGGCCGTGGTAACTATCATTAATGTTTGGAAATGGCTGATCATACATGGGTCCCTTTTATTAATGCATTTGAAATTATTTAGCAATCAGATCACCTTTTCAGAAACTTAAATGGAAATGGAAAAGACACTTTGTTAATGGAAATAGTAGCTGGTTCTATTTTTAATAGCTTTATTGAGATATAATTCACATACAATACAATTTACCCATTTAAAGTGTGTAACTGAAGGCTTTTCATATATTAACTTTTAAAATTGTGGTAAAATATATGTAACATAAAATTTGCCATTTTAACCATTTTAAGTGTACAGTTCAGTGGCATTGATTACATTCACAATCCCTGACATCACTCTATTTTTCTTATTAGAAAAAAGTTGATTTTTCAAGTTAAGTGCTTTTAATTCTCAGCAGAGGGAATGGAATGTTTGTGTTTTGATAGATGTAGAGTTTATGTGAAAGATGAGGACCAAAAGGATGAGGAGAGGCCTGAAAGCAAATTTATAAGCACTCAGATCTCTTGCTCACCAGCCCTATGCCTTGTGACATTTTTAGAAAATCAATTATTTATAGTTTCTACTTAATATGAAAATATGTACTTTTAAAATGTTTCATCCCTCCAGAGAAAACGAAAGGAGAATAATCCCTCTTTTGCTATAAGAAAAGTCAGCTGTGTGAGCAGGTTTGTCCACGTAGTAACATGCTGATACAGTATAAATGGATTAATTTTTATCTCTCAGGGAAAAAAAAAAGATCAGTCCACCACACTGCATACACATACACATTCAGAAGTAAAATACAAATGTAGTTGCATTTTTATACAGGTCCTTAATATCTTAACCCAAAGAGACAGCTAAGCAGTGGGAATCTGAGTTACTGTGGCAGACCTGAAGGAGGACAGTGGTTAACAAGGAGACCTGAAGCACAGATAACTTCAGACCTGAACCCGGATGCAACTGGGCCTGGGACCCTTCTCTGGAGTTTACCAGCTGTGCAATCCAGGGCAAGTCATTTGCCTCCTTAGGCCTCAATTTACTCTTACCTATAACACGGAGTGTGTCAGTGAGGATGCTTCAGCTTCAAAGAACAGAAAACCCAACTGGAAGCAGCTGAAACAATGAGTCTCATTATAACATAATGAGAAGGGGGAGGGAAGACGGTCAGGCTTGGCTTTATTGGCTCAATGCTGTTGTCAAGGTCCCAGGTTCCTTCCGTCTTTGTGCTCTGCCTGTCTCTGCTCCACCTCCAGACCTTGTACTCAGGCACGGCACAGTCCAGCATCAAAAGAGCAGGACAGCAGCTCTACGAAGAGCAAGGGAGAGCATACCTCAAAGTCCCTCAACAGCACCGCTCCTGCATTGCATCAGTTAGAATCATGCCAAGGGCCTAAAGTGGCGATTAGCAAAGACAGAGGCCCACCATGGTGGGCTTGGACCAACCATGATTCACTCCTGGAGCTGGGAATGGGGCCGCCTTCTCTGAGTCTCGGGAAAGGCGGAGAGGAGCAGAGCAGCGCTGCAATCATTACCAGCAAGAGGAGGCGGATGGGAAACTACTGGAGTAACTGGTGAGTGGGCATCCAACTGTGTCTGCTGCCTGGGGTTAAAAATAACACCTCTCGGGACTTCCTTGGTGGTGCAGTGGTTAAGAATCTGCCTGCCAATGCAGGGGACATGGGTTCGATTCCCTGGTCTGGGAAGATCCCACATGCCGCGGAGCAACTAAGCCCGTGTGCCACAACTACTGAAGGCCGCGTGCCTAGAGCCCATGCTCCACAACAAGAGAAGCCACTGCGATGAGAAGACTGCGCACCACAATGAAGAGTAGCCCCTGCTCGCCGCAACTAGAGAAAGCCTGCGCGCAGCAGCGAAGACCCAATGCAACCAAAAATAAATAAATAATTAAAAAAAAAAAAAAACACCTCCCCTAAAGTCTCGAGGCAAAGATTAAATAATATATGCGTAAACCATTTGTAAACATTAAAACATTGGACATATGTTAATTACTGAAAAGACAAAGCATTAAGCACACGAGAGGGTGTAATTTTTGCTTATCTGTTTTCATGCACTAAATCAGATTATTAGCTGAGAAGCAGAACTTTCCTTTCTCCCTTCCCCCTCTTCCCTTCTTCCTTCTTTCCTTCCTCTCTCCTTCCTTCCCTCTCTCGCTTCCTTCCCACCTTCCACAAACAGTACCGGGAACTATGCTAACTAATTGAAATAAAGCATGCATCTCCTAGTTGCTCCCAGTCTGCTGGGGAGCACTTAGAATTTGTCTTACAACATAAGCACTATAAGGTGGGAAAGAAAAAACACCAGAGGGCACAGTGCCCAACTGTGCCTGAGCAGTAACAAGTGAGTAAGGTTGCCAGATAAAATACAGAGTACTTAAATTTGAAATTTTTACTTTAAAATATTTCAAACTTATTTCAAATTTAAATTTGAATATAGCATGGGACATATACTAAAATGATTGCTCAATGATCTAAAATTCAAATTTAACTGGGCATCCTGAATTTTTGTTGTTATTAAATGTCAACTCTATGAGTAAAGAGATGTTAGAAGAATTGAACTGTATCAAACTAACTTGCTTGGACCAGTCTGGAAAGCCGCAGGGATTTGGGGGAGGGTGGAGTGGGGGGGGGGTATTGAATTGGGTTAACTTAAATAGAAAGGAGTGGAATTTTTTTTTGATTTTTAAAAATTTTATTGAAGTATAATTGATTTACAATGTTGTGTTAATTTCTGCTGTACAGTAAAGTGATTCAGTCATACATATATATTTTCCATTATGGTTTATCACAGGATATTGAATATAGTTCCCTGTGCTATACAGTAGGACCTTGTTGTTTATCCATCCTATACATAATAGTTTGCATCTGCTAATCCCAAACTCCCAATCATTCCCTCCCCCTCCCTCTCCCCCCACCTCGACGCCCCCTGCCCCTTGGCAAGTCTGTTCTCTATCAGAAAGGAATGGAGTTTAATTGGTTGGGGGGAATAAAATACAGTGGGGTTGGCTGAGTTAAGAGTTGGGTTATAGACCCAACTCCTGCTCCTAATGAACATTTATTGAGTACCTAAAGCGTGCCAGGCACTGGGTGAAGCACTGGGCATGCATTATCTCCTTGCACCCCCTCAGAGCAAGGGCTAAGGTGAGGCAAGCGAGGTGCCCAGGATGCAAAACTTAAAGAGACACTAGTGTTCAGGGTCATGGAAGTGTGTCCTCTTCCCAGCCCTGCATCCCTTCAACAACCCATAGCCCCATTTCACAGATAAGGAAACTGAGGCTTAGGACAGCTTAGCAATATGTTCTGATTTGCTAAATTAGTTAGCAGTGGAGCCGGGATGCAAGGCCAGAAGATCTGTGCCCATAACCTTCCTTCACGTACTGCCTCTCTGACAGCAAGTGGTAGAGACAAGAAATTCACCAGCCTCCTTCCAGACCACATGTCATACACACGACTTGATTTGTGTGGAATGGCATTCACACAACATTTTAAATTCAGGGTGAGCGAAACCTCTAGGACAGAGTGGATAGAACTCACCTGTGGAGGTAGGGTAGGGGGATCTATTCAAATCCTTGACCTTAATGTGGCAGTTTGCAACTATTCATGGCTATTCATGAGAATGCCTGGAATACTTAAAAAATCCTAGCCCACCACAGATCTCTAGGGGTGGGGCCCAGCATCGATATTTTTAAACTTCCCCAACTTGAAACCTTCAAGGTTAAAAATCACACACACCCTTATATTCTTGAACGCCTAAGTGATGAATTAAAGGACATACGCTCCAAATACAAAGAGATGGTTTCTGCCTTCCCACCATGCCCCACCCCCCACTCCTCCAAAGACCTGAGAGTTTTCAGGGGACAAATCAGGCCGAGAGATGTTGGGTGAAGGGAGCCTGGTGACGTGCTGAAGACTGGCAACCTGCAGCCTTCCTGCTGTCCTGTAAACAACAGGGGCAAGAAGATAGCAAGACGGGTGTTTGGATCCCAAACATGCTTGTTTTAGTGTAGGCAAGACTGTGACATTTTTTAGTCCTGAATTGTGGGGTGATACCAAAGAGAAGGGTAGAGATATGACTAGCTCTGTTAGCTTGCACCTCTGAGGACACCCTTTGCTAGGGGTTCTCTCGCTTGCTTCCTTGTCCCTGAAGCTGCCTTGTTTATACACCCAGGACCAGAGGGAAGATCTGAAGTTGCAGAGAATCCTCTGTCATGCCATGATAAGCAGGAGGGCACAGAAACCAGATGCAGAGAGGAGCCGTTTCCCTTGGGCCAGGCTCAGCCGGGGACAATCCAAGTGGCCTTAACAGATCGCTTAAACTGCCTGAGCCTCAGTTTTGTCATCTACCAACAGAGGACAATCATTCCTGCTCTGCCTCCCTCCTAGGCTTGGTCTAGGCAGATTAAAGGAGATACTAGATGCAAGCCCTGCTTAGACAATGTTGACACTCGATGCAACTTGTAACTTTTATGGTTCAAATGAGAATTTCATATGTCAACTCTGGACCCTCATGGAAAGCTGTAAATATTTCTGTGAAGACCTGAAAGGCCTTTTGAAAATCTTTGATAATATTTCAGACTCTGTCAGCATTTTTGTTACGAAACCCATATTCATTTATTTTATCTCTATCTACCTTAGATATTCAAAGTTTGCTACTTGAGGAAGTTTCTAGAAATCATTCTAGTTTAACATTTCCAGTGACTTTGTACCACTATGAAGGTATTTTCAAGGACCAGAAACAACAGCATGGGAGATTTAGAAATGTAGAATCTCAAGCTCCACCCCAGACCTACGACTCAAAGACTCAGAATCTACATTTTACAAGATCCCCAAGTGATCTGATGTGAAAGCCTTGTCCTAGTCACTAACGTGTAGGGTTTGAGAAAATCAGTGGGAAAGAAATAAGTCCTATGCCTGTTACAGTTTGAGAAGCACCCACTCAGAAAAGCTCCCAGACCCTTGTGTTAAGAGGTCTTCTTGAATCTCCTGGGGGGTACCAGTGCCCCCCAGTATTTCAAGAGTGACTCCTGATATTAGAGATGGGAGGGGGAAACCAGGGGCAACTAAAGGGTTGAGTGTGAGGCATTGTGTGTGCAATTACCTGCAACACAGGCTATTATCCCATTTTACAGATGAAGAAACTGAGGTTAATTAAGGATGAGTAACTTGACTAAGGTCTTGCATCTAGTTAGTGGAGTCCCTGGGAGTCTAATTAGTATCTGAGTAGCTAATTTATGTCATGACCTATTCCACCACTCTACTCTACCTTTCAGAGTAGAAGACCTGCTTCTAAATACTCCTTTAGGCTCAGTCATGTAGCTTAAATGTAGGTCTTTATATCACAATACTGTTTTCATTGTGGCTTTCCTCCAATATCTAATTCCAGTACATTTTCATTTCTCAGTAAAGAAACCCATATCCATTAGCAGTCACTTCCCATTCTCCTCACCCGAAAGCCTCTTGAAACCATTAATCTACTGTCTGTCTCTGAGGATTTACCTATTCTGGACATCTCATGTAAATGGAATCATATAACATGTGGTCTTTGGTGGCTGGCTTCTCTCACAGCATATATTTTAAAGGTTCATCCATGTTTAGCATTTAACAGTACTTCATTCCTTTTTATTACCATGTAACATGCCACTGTATGGATATAGCACATTTAAAAAAATTTTATTGAGGTATAGTTGCTGTACAATATTATATAAGTTACAGTTGTACAATATAGTGATTCACAATTTTTTTTTTTTTTTTGGCTGCGCTGCACGGCATGTGGGATCTTAGTTCCCTGACCAGGGATCGAACCCATGCCCCCTGCAGTGGAAGTGCAGATTCTTAACCTCTGGACCGCCAGGGAAGTCCCCACAATTTTTAAAGGTTATATTCCATGTATAGTTATTATGAAAGGTTGGCTATGTTCCCCATGTTGTATGATATATCCTTGTAGCTGATTTTATCCTAATAGTTTGCACCTCTTACTCCCCTACCCCTATCTTGCCCCTCCTCACTGGTAACCACTGGTTTGTTCTCAATATCTGTAGCACATTTTGTTTATCCACTCACCAGTTGATGGACATTTAGGTTGTTTCTACTTTTTGGTTATTATGGATAATGCTACTGTAAACATTGGTATACAAGTTTTGTGTGGACACAGGCTTTCAGTTCTCTTGGGTTCATGCCTAGGAGTGGAATTTGCTGGGTAATGCTATGTGTAACTTTTTGAGGAACTGCCTGACTGTTTTCAAAGAATATTTTCACCATTCTGATACAGTATGAGATTTAAAAGAGATCAGAATTTAGTCGAAGAAACCCAGGGAGCCGTGAAACTAAACAGACAAGAGTAGAAGTCATTCTGTGAACTTTAACCCAAACTACATCTGACTGTGTAGTTACTGAAGAGTAGACAGAAAACAAATTTGAACAGAACCTGGGAAAGACAGTTGTCTAAGAGCCTGTGACTGTTGATGACAGAGGCCTGGGCCCAAGTCCCTCCTTGCCACTAATTCACTGTGTGACCTTGGGCGAGAGCCTTCTTTCTGGCCTGTTTTCTCAACTATAAAATGAGAATTTGCATCTGAATGTGCTCTAGCTGCCCACAGTTCCGTGTCAGTCCTTGCGTGTGCTCAGGGAGGTCCTGTGCCTTTTCTGGGGCCCCAAAAACCTCGGGGAATTGCTGGAATTACAGGTGCACCCGAGGACCTTTCGGGAATGAAGACAAGTGAGAGGCTTTCCCAGTCATGTGCTCAGTGACAGGCAGTCCTGACACCACAGGGACAGAGGTTGCTCAGCCACTGTAAACTGAATCACGTGGGCACCCAGTTCCTGGATACTGTGCAAGTGAGAATGGAGTTCACCTGCTTAGAAAGAATAAGATGGTAGCAATGGCAACCACCGCACCAAACTCCACTTTTAAGCTTTGCTTTTGAAAAATAACGTTTATTACGTATTCATTATAAAAGTAATATGTGCTCATTATAGAAAAAGTTAGAACATAGAAAAAAGTAATGATGAAAATAAAAATCAAGTATAATACTACCATCCAAAAATAACCACAGTTTACAGTTTGATGTTGGTTCTTCTCTTCTTATCTTCATATTTGTAGTTACTAAATTGGTATTATACTCTATACACGTTTTGTTCCCACTTATGCCGTGTCATTAACGAGTCTTCAGAACCTTGATATTAATAATTACAGACTATTCCATTATGTAGATATACTATTGTTTATTTAACTACTCATTTATTACTAGATATTTATAGAGGGAGGGGTTCCCTAAGGTTTGTCCCTAAAAATAAATGACGGTCATGTTTGTTTTGGGAATCCCAGACCCCCTGGCATTCAAAGCCCTTCACAATTTACCTCCACCCTGTCTTTCCATCCTCAGATGCCTAAGTCTCCAATGCAGGGCAGATGTTTAGCCTGTGAGCACGGATGGAGCTGTCCTATTTGTAAAAATACTAAAATACTTCAGCAGAGGGTTAAATTGCTAGGAAGCCATCTCTGACTGCTGTCCTGAGCACCCCACCACCACCTCAGCGTCCCACCTCCACCCCAGTCCCTCCGTAGGGACCTCCCCTCAAACCCAACAACTGAGACTACTTGGCCAGTAATCATTAGGACTGGTTAGTGCCTGGTCTTTACCAGTGTTAACTCTGGACTTTCACACCTTCTCCAGGTGGCCCTTTGTTTACACTGCTTCCTCCACCTAGAAAACAGTTCTCATTCCTTGAAATCTTGCCAATCCTTCAAAACCTAATTCAAGTCCCACCTTCTCCATGAAAATTTATCCAGCAACTCCTGCTCAGTGTGATCTCTTGGTCCTATGAATTCTTCCAGTCTTGCTTTGTTATGTTATAATTATTTCTGCCTTCAGAATACTATTGACACAGCATTTGCCGTGGAATTTCTTTTTTTGTTGTTTTTTTGTTTTTTTGTTTTGTTTTTTTGAATTTTATTTTATTTTATTTTTTATACAGCAGGTTCTTATTAGTCATCAATTTTATACACATCAGTATATACATGTCAATCCCAATCGCCGAATTCATCACACCACCCCCCCCACCGCCGCTTTCCCCCCTTGGTGTCCATACGTTTGTTCTCTACATCTGTGTCTCAACTTCTGCCCTGCAAACCGGTTCATCTGTACCATTTTTCTAGATTCCACATATATGCGTTAATATATGATATTTGTTTTTCTCTTTCTGGCTTACTTCACTCTGTATGACAGTCTCTAGATCCATCCACGTCTCTACAAATGACCCAGTTTCATTCCTTTTTATGGCTGAGTAATATTCCATTGTATATATGTGCAACATCTTCTTTATCCATTCGTCTGTCGATGGGCGTTTAGGTTGCTTCCATCACCTGACTATTGTAAATAGTGTTGCAGTGAAAACTGGGGTGCATGTGTCTTTTTGAATTATGGTTTTCTCTGGGTGTATGCCAGTAGTGGGATTGCTGGATCATATGGTAACTCTATTTTTAGTTTTTTAAGGAACCTCCATACTGTTCTCCATAGTGGCTGTATCAATTTACATTCCCACCAACAGTGCAAGAGGGTTCCCTTTTCTCCACACCCTCTCCAGCATTTGTTGTTTGTAGATTTTATGATGATGCCCATTCTTACTGGTGTGAGGTGATACCTCATTGTAGTTTTGATTTGCATTTCTGTAATAATTAGTGATGTTGAGCAGTTTTTCATGTGCTTCTTGGCCATCTGTATGTCTTCTTTGGAGAAATGTCCATTTAGGTCTTCTGCCCATTTTTGGACTGGGTTGTTTGTTTTTTTAATATTGAGCTGCATGAGCTGTTTATATATTTTGGAGATTAATCCTTTGTCTGTTGATTTGTTTGCAAATATTTTCTCCCATTCTGAGGGTTGTCTTTTCATCTTGTTTATGGTTTCCTTTGCTGTGCAAAAGCTTTGAAGTTTCATTAGGTCCCATTTGTTTATTTTTGTTTTTATTTCCATTACTCTAGGAGGTGGATCAAAAAAGATCTTGCTGTGATTTATGTCAAAGAGTGTTCTTCCTGTGTTTTCCTCTAAGAGTTTTATAGTGTCCAGTCTTACATTTAGGTCTCTAATCCATTTTGAGTTTATTTTTGTGTATGGTGTTAGGGAGTGTTCTAATTTCATTCTTTTACATGTAGCTGTCCAGTTTTCCCAGCACCACTTATTGAAGAGACTATCTTTTCTCCATTGTATATCTTTGCCTCCTTTGTCATAGATTAGTTGACCATAGGTGCATGGGTTTATCTCTGGGCTTTCTATCCTCTTCCATTGATCTATGTTTCTGTTTTTGTGCCAGTACCATATTGTCTTGATTACTGTAGCTTTGTAGTATAGTCTGAAGTCAGGGAGTCTGATTCCTCCAGCTCCGTTATTTTCCCTCAGGGCTGCTTTGGCTATTCGGGATCCTTTGTGTCTCCATACAAATTTTAAGATTTTTTGTTCTAGTTCCGTAAAAAATGCCATTGGTAATTGGATAGGGATTGCATTGAATCTGTAGATTGCTTTGGGTAGTATAGTCATTTTCACAATATTGATTCTTCCAATCCAAGAACATGGTATATCTCTCCATCTGTTGGTATCATCTTTAATTTCTTTCATCAGTGTCTTATAGTTTTCGCATACAGGTCTTTTGACTCCCTAGGTAGGTTTATTCCTAGGTATTTTATTCTTTTTGTTGCAGTGGTAAATGGGAGTGTTTCCTTAATTTCTCTTTCAGATTTTTCATCATTAGTGTATAGGAATGCAAAAGATTTCTCTGCATTAATTTTGTATCCAGCAACTTTACCAAATTCATTGATTAGCTCTAGTAGTTTTCTGGTGGCATCTTTAGGATTCTCTATGTATAGTATCATGTCATCTGCAAACAGTGACAGTTTTACTTCTTCTTTTCCAATTTGTATTCCTTTTATTTCTTTTTCTTCTCTGATTGACGTGGCTAGGACTTCCAAAACTATGTTGAATAATAGTGGTGAGAGTGGACCTCCTTGTCTTGTTCCTGGTCTTAGAGGAAATGCTTTCAGTTTTTCACCATTGAGAATGATGTTTGCTGTGGGTTTGTCGTATATGGCCTTTATTATGTTGAGGTAGGTTCCCTCTATGCCCACTTTATAGAGAGTTTTTATCATAAATGGGTGTTGAATTTTGTCAAAAGCTTTTTCTGCATCTATTGAGATGATCATATGGTTTTTATTCTTCAATTTGTTAATGTGGTGTATCACATTGATTGATTTACATATATTGAGGAATCCTTGCATCCCTGGGATAAATCCCACTTGATCATGGTGTATGATCCTTTTAATATGTTGTTGGATTCTGTTTGCTAGTATTTTGTTGAGGATTTTTGTATCTATATTCATCAGTGATATTGGTCTTTAATTTTCTTTTTTTATAGTATGTTAGTCTGGTTTTGGTATCAGGGTGATGGTGGCCTCATAGAATGAGTTTGGGAGTGTTCCTTTCTCTGCAAGTTTTTGGAAGAGTTTGAGAAGGATGGGTGTTAGCTCTTCTCTAAATGTTTGATAGAATTCACCTGTGAAGCCTTCTGCTCCTGGACTTTTGTTTGTTGGAAGATTTTTAATCACAGTTTCAACTTCATTACTTGTGATTGGTCTGTTCATATTTTCTATTTCTTCCTGGTTCAGTCTTGGAAGGTTATACCTTTCTAAGAATTTGTCCGTTTCTTCCAGGTTGTCCATTTTATTGGCAAAGAGTTGCTTGTAGTAGTCTGTTAGGATGCTTTGTATTTCTGTGGTATCTGTTGTAACTTTTCCTTTTTCATTTCTAATTTTATTGATTTGAGTCCTCTCCCTCTTTTTCTTGATGAGTCTGGCTAATGGTCTATCAATTTTATCTTCTCAAAGAACCAGCTTTTAGTTTTATTGATCTTTGCTATTGTTTTCTTTGTTTCTATTTCATGTATTTCTGCTCTGAGCTTTATGATTTCTTTCCTTCTGCTAACTTTAGGGGTTTTTTCTGTTTTTTTGTTTTTTTTTTACACAATTTTATTTATTTATTTTTGGCTGTGTTGGGTCTTCGTTTCTGTGCGAGGGCTTTCTCTAGTTGCGGCGAGCGGGGGCCACTCTTAATCGCGGTGCGCGGGCCTCTCACTGTCGTGGCCTCTCTTATTGCGGAACACAAGCTCCAGGCGCAGGCTCAGTGGTTGTGGCTCATGGGCCTAGTTGCTCCACGGCATGTGAGATCTTCCCAGACCAGGGCTTGAACCTGTGTCCCCTGCATTGGCAGGCAGATTCTCAGTCACTGCGCCACCAGGGAAGCCCTAACTTTGGGTTTTGTTTGTTTTTCTTTCTCTAGTTCCTTTAGGTATAAGGTTAGATTGTTTATTTGAGATTTTTCTTGTTTCTTGAGGTAGGCTTGTGTAGCTATAAACTTCCCTCTTAGAACTGCTTTTGCTTCATCCCATAGGTTTTGGATTGTCGTGTTTTCACTGTCATTTTTCTCTAGGTATTTTTTGATTTCCTCTTTGATTTCTTCAGTGATCTCTTGGTTATTTAGTAACGTATTGTTTAGCCTCCATGTGTTTGTGTTTTTTACGTTTTTTTCCCTGTAGTTGATTTCTAATCTCATAGCGTTGTGGTCAGAAAAGATGCTTGATATGATTTCAATTTTCTTAAATTGACTGAGGCTTGATTTGTGACCCAAGATGTGATCTATCCTGGAGAATGTTCCGAGCACACGTGAGGAGAAAGTGTAATCTGCTGTTTTTGGATGGCATGGCCTATAAATATCAATTAAATCTATCTAGTCTATTGTGTCATTTAAAGCTTGTGTTTCCTTATTTATTTTCTGTTTCGATGATCTGTCCATTGGTGTAAGTGAGGTGTTAAAGTCCCCCACTCTTATTGTGTTACTGTCGATTTCCTCTTTTATAGCTGTTAGCAGTTGCCTTATGTATTGAGGTGCTCCTATGTTGGGTGCATATATATTTATAATTGTTATATCTTCTTCTTGGATTGATCCCTTGATCATTATGTAGTGTCCTTCCTTGTCTCTTGTAACATTCTTTATTTTAAAGTCTATTTTATCTGATATGAGTATTGCTACTCCAGCTTTCTTTTGATTTCCATTTGCATGGAATATCTTTTTCTATCCCCTCACTTTCAGTCTGTATGTGTCCCTAGGTCTGAAGTGGGTCTCTTGTAGACAGCATATATATGGGTCTTGTTTTTGTATCCATTCAGCAAGCCTGTGTCTTTTGGTTGGAGCATTTAATCCATTCACGTTTAAGGTAATTATTGATATGTGTGTTCCTATGACCATTTTCTTAATTGTTATGGGTTTGTTTTTGTAGGTCCTTTTCTTCTCTTGTGTTTCACACTTAGAGAAGTTCCTTTAGCATTTGTTTTAGAGCTGGTTTGGTGGTGCTGAATTCTCTTAGCTTTTGCTTGTCTGGAAAGCTTTTGATTTCTCTGTCAAATCTGAGTGAGATCCTTGCTGGGTAGAGTAATCTTGGTGGTAGGTTCTTCCCTTTCTTCACTTTAAATATATCATGCCACTCCCTTCTGGCTTGTAGAGTTTCTGTTGAGAAATCATCTGTTAACCTTATGGGAGTTCCCTTGTATGTTATTTGTCATTTTTCCCTTGTTGCTTTCAGTAATTTTTCTTTGTCTTTAGTTTTTGTCAGTTTGATTACTATGTGTCTTGGCATGTTTCTCCTTGGGTTTATCCTGCCTGGGACTCTCTGCGCTTCCTGGACTTGGGTGGCTATTTCCTTTCCCATGTTAGGGAAGTTTTCAACTATAGTCTCTTCAAATATTTTCTCGGGTCTTTTCTCTCTCTCTCTTCTCCTCCTGGGACCCCTATAATGCAAATGTTGTTGCATTTAATGTTGTCCCAGAGGTCTCTTAGGCTGTCTTCATTTCTTTTCATTCTTTTTTCTTTATTCTGTCCCATGGCAGTGAATTCCACCATTCTGTCTTTCAGGTCATTTATCCGTTCTTCTGCCTCAGTTATTCTGCTATCGATTCCTTCTAGTGTATTTTTCATTTCACTTATTGTATTGTTCATCACTGTTTGTTTGTTCTTTAATTCTTCTAGGTGTTGTTCTTTAATTCTTCTAGGTCTTTGTTAAACATTTCTTGCATCTTCTCGATCTTTGCCTCCATTCTTTTTCTGAGGTCCTGGATCATCTTCACTATCATTATTCTGAATTCTTTTTCTGGAAGGTTTCCTATCTCCACTTCATTTAGTTGTTTTTCTGGGGTTTTATCTTGTTCCTTCAACTGGTACATAGCCCTCTGCCTTTTTGTCTTGTCTATCTTTCTGTGAATGTGGTTTTTGTTCCACAGGTTGCAGGATTGTAGCTATTCTTGCTTCTGCTGTCTGCCCTCTGGTGGATGAAGCTATCTAAGAGGCTTGTGCAAGTTTCCGGATGGGAGGGACTGGTGGTGGGTAGAGCTGGCTATTGCTCTGGTGGGCAGAGCTCAGTAAAACTTTAATCCGCTTGTCTGCTGATGGATGGGGCTGGGTGCCCTCCCTGTTGGTTGTTTGGCCTGAGGCGACCCAACATTGGAGCCTACCCAGGCTCACTGATGGGGTTAACGGTGGACTCTGGGAGGGCTCACGCCAAGGAGTACTTCCCAGAACTTCTGCTGCCAGTGTCCTTGTCCTCACAGTGAGGCACAGCCACCCCCTGCCTCTGCAGGAGACCCTCCAACACTAGCAGGTAGGTCTGGTTCAGTCTCCCCTGGGGTCACTGCTCCTTCCCCTGGGTCCCGATGTGCACACTACTTTGTGTGTGCCCTCCAAGAGTGAAGTCTCTGTTTCCCCCAGTCCTGTCAAAGTCCTGCAATCAAATCCCGCTAGCCTTCAAAGTCTGATTCTCTAGAAATTCCTCCTCCCGTTGCTGGACCCCCAGGTTGGGAAGCCTGACGTGGGGCTCAGAACCTTCACTCCAGTGGGTGGACTTCTGTGGTATAAGCATTCTCCAGTTTGTGAGTCACCCACCCAGCAGTTACGGGATTTGATTTTATTGTGATTGCGCCCCTCCTACCATCTCATTTTGGCTTCTTCTTTGTCTTTGTATGTGGGGTATCTTTTTGGTGCGTTCCAGTGTCTTCTTGTTGATGATTGTTCAGCAGTTAGTTGTGATTCTGGTGCTCTCGCAAGAGGGAGTGAGCACACAAACTTCTACTCCACCATCTTGACCCAGTCTGTCTGTATTGGGTTGTTTGTTTTTTTGATATTGAGCTGCATGAGGTGCTTGTAAATTTTGGAGATTAATCCTTTGTTAGTTGCTTCATTTTCAAGTATTTTCTCCCATTCTGAGGGTTGTCTTTTCATCTTGTTTATGGCTTCCTTTGCTGTGCAAAAGCTTTAAGTTTCATTAGGTCCCATTTGTTTATTTTTGTTTTTATTTCCATTTCTCTAGGAGGTGGGTCACAAAGGATCTTGCTGTGATTTATGTCACGGGGTGTTCTGCCTGTGTTTTCCTCTAAGGGTTTTATAGTGTCTGGCCTTACATTTAGGTCTTTAATCCATTTTGAGTTTATTTTTGTGTATGGTGTTAGGGAATGTTCTAATTTCATTCTTTTACATGTAGCTGTCCAGTTTTCCCAGCACCACTTATTGAAGAGGCTGTCTTTTCTCCATTGTATATTCTTGCCTCCTTTATCAAAAATAAGATGACCATATGTGCATGGGTTTATCTCTGGGCTTTCTATCCTGTTCCATTGATCTATATTTCTGTTTTTGTGCCAGTACCATACTGTCTTGATTACTGTAGCTTTGTAGTATAGTCTGAAGTCAGGGAGCCTGATTCCTCCAGCTCCTTTTTTCGTTCTCAAGATTGCTTTGGCTATTCGGGGTGTTTTGTGTTTCCATACAAATTGTGAAATTTTTTGTTCTAGTTCTGTGAAAAATGCCATTGGTAGTTTGATAGGGATTGCATTGAATCTGTAGATTGCAGTAAAGCTATTTCTTAAAAGCAAGAGAACAATGAACACAAAATGAGGACAGTAGAGTGAAGAGATTGCAGCAGCAAAGGATAAGTGGGAGCATTGCAGGTGACATTTTTCCTTAAGCTTAGCATGTGATTTGTTTTATTATTTGTTAAATTGTACTTACATGTTATATATATATTTGTATGAGTGAACTTTTCACCAAAAAAAAAAAATCCTCTTTTTTAAGAACAAGACCTTGGTTTTTTAAAGGGCAATCAGACCACTATCAGAAGGTATTTTCTATGTAGCTGAAATTCATACTAGCTGGGCTGCAGGTACAACAAGATCAGGGGACACTAACACAGGGGGCTTTCCCCATGCCAGGCTTTACTGCACAAATGCTGCCAATAAAATATAGCCAAGAACAAACTGAGGGGCTGAAATTCTGCATTAAAAACTTTGATATAAGTTAACTCTGTCATTTCCCATAATGCCCCTGAGAGGTAGCCAGAGAAGGTTATTTTTATGCCCATTGTGAAGAGAAAGAAACCGTATCACAGAGAGGTAACGTGACTTGCCTGAAGTCACACAGCCAGGACTGTGTCTAAGAATTCCTGGTCAAGTGCTCCTCTTACCTCAGCTGCTGCCTCTCTGTTGAGTGTGGTAGACAGAGATTCTGCCCCAAGTCCTGCACCACACCTCCCTCCCACCACATCTTTCCTGGGAATGGGTCAGCCTGCCCTGGGCCCTGCCCCCTTGCACCTTCCTTCCAAGACTACTCTCTTCTCTGGTCCTGAGTTATATTCCCCTGTGTCCCAATCATTAGGAGTCCTCTATTTCTTCTTCTCTAAGGAATTGTTCCAGACACTCATTTTCCTTGTCTTTGTTACAGCCCCTCTACATGGATTTCTATCTCCCGCCTACTACAGTTGAACCTCAGTATCTGCAGGGGATTGGTTCTAGAACCCCCATCCCCCCCAGAATACCAAAATCTGCGGATCCTCAAGTCCCTCATATAAAATTGCAAAGTACAGTCAGCCCCCTGTATTGGCGGATGCAGGACCCACAGAGGCAGAGTTCTGACTACAGTACTTCACCAGTTTGTTGACACCTGTCCAGGTTCGAACATCTGTGGGATGGCACCCTGGGCACACAGATCCTACAGATGGCCCTATAGGGTACAGTTGTTCTCAATGGGAAACATATATGAGTAGTTTGAAAAAGCTCCCAGGTGATTCTGATTGGCCATTCCATTCCTCATTGAGAATCAGTGAGACAGTGACATCTTCGCTTTGGGAGCTGGTCGAGTTAGTTACTTAACCTCTCTGAGCCTCCTTTCCAAATCTGTTACTCCATAAGTGTTTTTAAGAAATTAAATAAGGTAGTGCCTACTACAGGGTATGTGTTAATCCAGTGTTATTTCCCGTCATCTAATCATCCCAGAAAAAAGTAGTGAGATAGTAAACCAAAAAGCCTTACCGACAGAGTCAGAATAGCTCACCCTCACACAGGTCCCATTTCTAACGTTTGCTGTCTTCTTTCAGAAGAAGGACTTGTGCTCTGGAAAAGTATTTTAGCTACTGCTCAGAACCCTGCATGGTGCAATACTTTGAGTTCCCAGAGAGGAAAGGCCCAGAGCTCTTGTTGGAAGCTATGTAGAAAAAGGAAACTAACTCCCAGCACAGAAAGCATTCCCAGAGCTGTGTTCCAGAAATCATCCAGGCTGGGAGGTGGCCAATCTCCATGCAGGGGGTAGGGGCAGGGTCAGGAAGGAGGGAATCACAGGTTCATTTACATTGACATTCAGGACACAGGAAAGATGCAAGGGGAGTCAGTAGCTGGGGGTCTAGTTTGCTGTGTGAGTTTAGGCAAGTCACTTCACTTCTCTGGGCCAGGGGTTTGGACCATGGACCCTTCCAACACTCAAGGACACTCTGTATTTCTTCAGAGTCACTAAGAAATAAATTAAGTCTCCAGTCACATAATTTTCATTTGTATTATTGTAACCTAGGCTGATGTCCAACTCTTTTTCATAAACAGTGGGAAATTATGTCATTTCCACTACCGAGTCAAGCACAGCCAAGGGTTACAGAATCTCTTTTCTCACTTAGTAGCTCTGGGCAGTGGAAGAGACTTGCACTTTAGATTCTGAAACAGCTGAGCTTTCTTAGGAAGATTCCATTAGGAGTTATTAACCCAATTATTAAAACAATAAGTACCTTTTTCACATCCTGGGCTGCAGTACTGCAATCTTCTATTGCTGTTCTCTTGTCTAGGAAAAGACATCAAACAAGATACTCATTCAAAATTTTAACCACAGTATGAACAGACATTTCACATGAGCAATTATAAATAGTCACGTGCAAAAAAGAACCTGCCTACTGGTATCCAGAGAAATGCAGATGAAAGGAAATTTGGGACCCCATTTAAAAATGTAATTCTCAAAAGTGTATAAAAGCAACAATATTCAATGTACCTGATGTTGCAGCAAAAGTGACTCACGGTTATAATATTGGTGGCATTGTATTGTAAATTAGTAACAGCTCTTTTGGGAAGCAATATGGCAACACATAGGATGAACCATATTCATGATCATTGAGAAGGAATGCAATAAAAATCTGCATGAAGAAGTTAACATCAGCAATATCTATCATAGCAAGAAAAGAAAGAAAACAAATTATGAGTCTAAGCGTAGGGGACTTGCTACATAGATTATGATACAGGCACACACTTGTCTCTTATAGAGCTATAAGGATAATTATGAAGATTAAGTAGCAACATAGAGAAGTGTTTATTGGGAGTGAAATGTATCTAAAGAATACCAGGTGTTATGATTATAGCTCTTAAAAATGTGCACACAAGGGCTGGAAGGTGTTGAAATAAAAATAGCTACAGTGTTTGGAAGGTGAAATACTGTGTTTTAAGTTTTTCAGCTTAGATGTCATTTTGTCTTCAATTAAATAGATAGAAGAAAGTATATCAGTTAAAAAAGAATCTTATTCCTAAACTTCCCCACTAGACAAGGAGAGCAGGGACCCTGCCTGTCTTGTTCAAGGTTGTTTATCAAAGCACATGTCTGGCACGTGGTAGGTGCTCTGTAAATATTTGTGGGCTGATTGACCACTGCTGTCAGCCTTTCTAAAGAGGGTTTAACAAATCACTGATAAAGGCCTCCTGCTTTTGCCAAGATGCCTTTACCAGCACCTTCACAGTCTCCAAAAGCAAAAACAGCTTCCTTTACAGGCAGCTTTTCAAAACCCCGCACCATCTCTCCCCCAGAGTTGCACTGGCAGAAGGAGGACATCACTTTAAAGCCACCGCCGACACCAGGGCCGGTCTAGGTGGGAAGAACCTTCCTTTTCTTTGGCAGCTTCACCCTTGGGGCAGATCCTCACAGGGACGCAAGGGGGAGCAGCTTGATCCCCAAAGTCATCCGGACACTAACTCTTTACACCAGGAGGTGGCAGCCTACGCGCTTCCTTACGGCGAAGGGCCCTTTGACAGTTCATCATTCAGAGGTGGCCCACAGTGAGGGTGTGACAAGGGTGGCCAGGCCTCAGGCCAAAGTCAGGAACAGATGGAGGCAATCAGTGCCTGCTGTGCCCAGTGCTGTGAGAGATGGCATCTCCCCCATTTTACACTTGGGGAAACCAAGGTCCAGACAAGCTAAGAGACTGCCAAGTCCCCAACCCCTGGTAGAGTAACATTGCCCAGAGCTGAGCCCAGCTCTCCTTACTCCAGTGCCCACCCTCTTTCCACTACACCATGTGCCTTCCGGTTCCCTGGCATCAGTAGTCTGTGAAAAAGTGTGCAAGGATGTTTCTAAATCTTTGGTTAAATGCTATTTATTCATCCATTCATTTATTGTTGTTGTTGAAAGTCTGCTTATTTCCCAATTTTAATTTTAATCAATTGCAAGAACTTCTTAACCAGAAACATAGTTCCTGCACTAAGGAAGTGAATTTCTGCATAATGATGCCTAATGATTATTAATTTCCACCATTTATACTTGTCAGGAGTAATCAACAAATAGGCTTTCATTTTTTGAAGTTTTGTGAACAAGTCTACAGTGTAATTTCTGCTAAGTTAAATGCTTTTTGTTTATTTATTTATTTTAAAATTTATTTATTTATTTATTTTGGGCTGCGTTGGGTCTTCGTTGCTGCACACGGGGTTTCTCTAGTTGCAGCAAGCAGGGGCTACTCTTCGTTGCGGTGCGCGGGCTTCTCATTTTGATGGCTTCTTTTGTTGCGGAGCACGGGCTCTAGGCACGCGGGCTTCAGTAGTTGTGACACACGAGCTCAGTAGTTGTGGCGCACGGGCTTAGTTGCTCTGCGGCATGTGAGATCTTCCCGGACCAGGGCTCAAACCCGTGTCCCCTGCATTGGCAGGCGGATTCTTAACCACTGTGCCACCAGGGAAGTCCCTTAAATGCTTTTCAAATCACCATGCAAATTATCAAATTGATCCTACCCTTTGACCTTGAAATACCACTTTGGGAAATGTGTTCCAAGGAAACAAAAATATGCGATATATATTTATAAATATATACATTTTATGTATTGTGAAATATAAAAAAATAAAACAAAGGTGCATACAGAGATGTTTAGATCTGAGCTTCATATTGCATTTAAAACTGGAAGTGGCCCAAATGCTTGACCATGGGCAGAAGCTGGGAGGATCTTGCTGTAGTCATTACACTGACACTGAGAATGGTCATTGTGAAGATTGGAGCCGATGTCCAGCACATCACACGGGGACTATCATCCTGGACATTAAAATATTAAAATAGCAAAAGCAATAAAAGCAAAAATAAACAAGTGGGACTGTATCAAACTAAAATGCTTCTGCACAGCAAAGGAAACAATCAACAAAATGAAAAAGGCAACCTACTGAATGGCAGACAATATTTGCAATCACATATCTGATAAGGGGTTAGTAATCCAGAATATTTAAAGAACTCATACAACTTAATAGAAAAATGCAAACAATCTGATTTTAAAATGGGCAGATCTGAGTAGACATTTTTCCAAAGAAGACATACGGGTGGCCAATGAAAAGATGCTTCACATCACTAATCATTGGGGAAATGAAAATCAAAATCAAAATGAGATATCACCCCACACCTATCAGAATGGCTGTTATTAAAAAGACAAGAAATAAGTATTGGTGAGGATGTGGAAAAAAGAGAGCTCTTGTGCACTGTTGGTGGGAATGTAAATTGATACAGCCTCTATGGAGAACAGTATGGAGGTTCCTTAAAAAGCTAAAAATAGAACTACCATATGATCCAACAATTCCACTTCTGGGTATATATCCAAAGAAAATGAAAACACTAAGTTGAATAGATATTTACACCTCCATGTTTATTGCATTACTTATAGTAGTCAGGACATGGAAATAAACCAAATATGCATTGATGGATGAATGAATAAAGAAGATGCAATATATATATATATATATATAATGGACTGTTATTCAGCCATAGAAAATGAAATCTTGGCATTTAGGACAACATGGATGTAGGACAACATGGATGGACCTTGGGGACATTATGCTAAGTGAAATAAATCAGACAGAGAAAGATAAATACCACATGATCTCATATGTGGAATCTAAAGAACAAAAACAAAAAACCCAAGCTCATAGACACAGAGAACAGATTGGTGGTTGCCAGAGGTGGGAGTTGGGGGCGGTGGGCAAAATGAGTGCAGGGGGTCAAAAGGTACAAACTTTCAACTATAAAATAAGTCACCAGGATGTAACACACGGCATGGTGACTGTAGTTGCTAACACTGTCTTGCATACTTGAAAGTTGCTAAGAGAGTAGATCTTAAAAGTTCTCATCACAAGACAAAAAAAAAGAAAAAACTAGTAACTAAGTAAGGTAACATATGTTAACTAAACTTATTGTGGTGATCATTTCACAATGTATACAAATATCGAATCATTATATTGTACACATAAAACTAATGTTATAGATCAATTATACCTCAATAAAAAATAAATTTTAAAAAATTCTTAAATAATTCCATATCAGTTGGCAAATAGTAGGGACTGAGTGTCCCCCCAACCTCCCTGACCCCTCTGCTAGGATCTTCCTAGATCTCCCCATCCATCAACTAAATGTGATTGCCTGGTCCAGAAGGACCCTCCAGGACCCTACACTGTGCAGTGGTCAGTACACATTCTAGAACCAGTTATTAAATATTTTAAACCTCCCCTGGCTAGATTCTGTACCTTTACAAAAAGGGACCTTATTTTGGAATGAGACAAGAGATACAGGGATAGATAAGAGAGAGAGACATTATATGACTTAGTAAGGAAATGAAGTAGAACTTGGATATAAATGAATACAGTTGGCCCTCCCTGTCTGTGGTTCCAAAGAGACTTGAGCATCCTCGAATTTTGGATATCCATGGGGGATCCTGGAACCAATAACCTGTGCTCCATGAAGGAGGATTCTATAAGGAAGTAGCAATGACACAAACTTGTATTTGCATAAACAAGACAAGAGTCTGTAAATATTCTGTAAATTAAGGGAAACACCCTTTCCCCCTCTTTGGCTTCTTTAAAGAAAATTGCTATTTTTTTTCACTCTCCTCCTACTCTTCTGACAACGAAGTAGTTTGGGGAAGGCTGAACCTGGAGGTGATCTGGATGGTAGCAGTGCAAATCTAGATTCCCTGAGGCCAGGCATGGCAGCTCATTCCTCTGGCCAAGGGGTGGATTTGCATCAGCTGGCGATGTAGTTCTGGCCAGGGAAGTGTGGGGGAAGGGAAGTTGGCTGGGAAGATTATAGCAAGGCTTTCTTTTCCCATCTAAAGGGACCATGACAGGAACATCCCTTTGTTTCCTTTGAGGATATCTTGCTTAAAACTAAAGGCAAACAACTTGCATCCCAAAGGGAAAGCTAAGGGAATTTCCGAGAAGAAAAATCTTAGCCATGACATCTTTGAACTGCTAAATGAATCAACCCTGGAGCTGCTCTACTACTAGCCTTCTTGTTATTGTTCAAGCACTTTAGCTGGATTTGCTGGTATTTGGCAGAGTCCCACTAGAATGTAGGCTATTTGGTTTACTACTATATCTATATGATCTATGACACTGCCTGGTACATAGCAGACCCACCATAAATATTGTTGAAGGGATAAATGAATAAAAACATCCTCATTGATGTAGGAGGGGTATTCAGTTTTCCAATGGTCTTGGTGTTAGATTTTTCTGTTTAAGTTTAAAAAAAAATCCAGTCATGTTGTTGACCATCTATTGTCTCCAGTGCCTAAATGTTATGGGAAGAGGAAGACCTGGATTTGAATCTGGATCTGCTACTTACCAGTCAAGTGTCCTCAGGCAAATTCTTCATCTTCTCTGAGCACAATTGTAAAATGAGCACAGCAACTACTAAATTATAGGGTTGCTGTGAGGCTTAGATGAGAAGTGGCCACAGAGCTGGGCACATGGGAGGGGATCAGTTGGTGTGTGCTGCTCACTTCCCTATATCTCCATATCCTCTGGTACCAGGTGCCAGGAAGGCTGAGTTCCTCCTTGACCTTGAGAAGGGCCTCATGGGCCAGGGGAGGAGTCAGACATATCAACAAATCAACCAACTGACCGATGTTAACATCGCCAGAAATGGGACAAAGTGACATCATACAGCTCCTGATATGATACCCTGAGATGAACCCAGCATCACCTCTGGCTACCCTGGCCAAGTCTGTACAGCATGAACCCAACGTAAGGAAATATCAGACAAACCTAAAATGAGGTACTTTCCACAAAATAACTGGCCTAGATACTTCAAAAATGTCAATTGTCAAGAAAGACCAAAAAAAAAAAACAACAGGGAACTGTTGTAGGTTAAAGAATACTAAAGAGACATAACAACTAAATGCAATGATGATCTGGGAATTTTCTTTACTATTAAGGACATTATTGGGATAATTTGTGAAATCTGAATAAGATCTGTATATTAGATAATAATTAGTATCAAAGTTAATTTCCTAACTTTGATAATTATTCTCTAATTACGTAAGAGAATTTCCTTGGTTTTAGAAAACATACACATTGAAGCAGTAGAGGAGTATAATGTCTGAAAATAACTCATAAACTGTTCAGAAAAAAATAAAATTATACACCCGGGTGGGAGAGAGAGAGAGAGAGAATGAGGAGAAGGTTAAAGCAAATGTGGGAGAACATTAATGTTTAGGGAATCTGGGTGAAAGGTGTACAAGAATTCTTTGTCCTATGCTTGCAACTTTGCTTTAAGTTTGAAACTGTGTCCAAAAAAAAAAAAACATTAAAAAAAATTTTTAAAGCAGTACTAGAGCCATGTCCTGAAGGACACTAGGAATTTGTGAGTTGGAAAAGGAGACTTCCAGGCTAAGTAAAGACTTAGGAAAGTATTCAGGAAGCCGCTAGGTGCTGGCGGGTCCATTTCATAGAAAGCTGCATTTAAGCAGGTTCTGGAAAGAGGTGTCAGAGTCCTCCAAGCAGACGACAGGAGGAAAGGCCTTTCAGTCAGTGGTCAGACGTATGAGAGAGCAGGGCACTACCAGGCAGAAGTTAGGTGTGGCCGAGGGCAGTAAAGCTGGACATTCAGGTTGGGGACCAATTGCAAAGGATGAATGCCCTGCCAAGGCGTTGGGACTTTATTCTGCAAGCAGGGAGTGGAAGATAAGATCTATGTTGGAGACAGAGGGGAGGATAAATGGAGAAGAGCAGGACGGCAGCCAGGCCACAGGTGACTTGTGCAGTGTCTGGGGAGTGAAAGAAGATGCCAAAGGCCCAAGTGATAGCCCTTTGGCCAAAACGAGAAGGGCGATATGTACATTCCCCCCACCCCCCAACCCATGGGGAAGCAAACTGGCACACCAGTTTTGGTGCTCTGATTCCTGTTTGCTCTGCACTGCAGAGGCCACAGGACATTTGACTCTCCAGCATGGGCAAGCCCCCAGCAGGCTTAGTGGGTGGACCAGACGCTGACGCGTACAGCAGGGGGTGGAGGGGCCACTAGCCATCTCATAGTGAAAGGCCTTCGCTAAATTCAGAAAACCACCTCCACTCCCTGTCCTGGCCAGCGTGGTCTCTTCCCGTCCCTTCAGTGCCTGATTTGCCAAGATTCCAGTGGGCTACCCAAGTGACTGTTATGGCCGGTTCTGCCATGTTTCCACCCCAGGAGGCTAAAGGCCTGGCCACAAATTGGGTTCCTTTTATTGCACAACAGTTGGGCATTTTCAAATCAAATTGAGCCAATCCAGTCATTCAACATTCAACAAATATTTGCCGGGTGCTACTGTGTGCTTAAGGGACTTATCTAAGTGGAAAGGGGAAGTAGGTAGGGCGGGAACATGGCTGGGTTATATTGTAACGAGAATGGTTTTTCCCGTTGGTGTTTCATTTGGTATATCTGAATTAGATATTTGTTTCTCATCAAATTTGAAAGGAATTGTTATCTTTAAGTCATTCCTAGCTTAATGAGGGTGCAGCCCAGCAACAAGTGGCACCAAGGGGCATTCTGAGCAGCAGAGCAAACACTCACAGAGCAAGATGATCCCCGTGTGGCCTGATGATGACTCTTAATGCATCTCCACTTCTTACTCATGCCAGGGCCTCTTGGTAGTCAGGGTGGTTCTGACGACGGTGATGATGTTGAAGATGAGCAGCTCCTAGGCGCCAGGCACTCTGCTAAATGCTTTCTGCACGTTCTCTCCGAACCTAACCACTTAAGCCTGAGATGTAGATATTTTATGCTTGAGGAAACTGGTTCAGAGAGATTGATGGACTTGTCCAAGGTCACACAGCCACTTAGGGGCAGAGTCTGGATCCGAACTCAGACCTTCTTGTCTCTAAAGGTTACGACCATTCCAGTGTTGTGCCACTTCCCACCGCTTCGAAATGGGAAGGCAGTTTCAGGGAAATGACTAAAAGCATCCCCCAAGGCGACGGTTCTCAAACCTTAGCAAGAATCAGCAACACCCAGAGGGCTTATTAGAACACAGATGGCTGAGTCCGTGTTGAGGTGTCTGAGGTGGGGCCTGCTATCTGTATCGCTAACAAACGCAGGTGATACCCACTTCGCTGGTGCTGGGATCGCTCTCAGAACCACTGCCCCAGGGAGAGCAGTCAGTTGACTCTACTGGCCCCCCACCCTGGCCCCACCGCTCTCTTCAGTTCGGCGTCTGCAAAATCTCGCCATTTTCCCGGTCTGAAGAGGAGGCCGAGGCTAGTGCTGCCTCCCGTCTGCCCTCTGTCTCCCTGGGAGCCTGTGTTGGGTGGCAATGAGCGCAGAGCGTCCCCGGCTGGAGCCCTTTGCTCCCAGTTGCGCACAGACTTATCTGCTCTCGGGTCACTGCCCTCTCTCTCTGAGCCCCACCGTCATTCCCAGGCTTCCCGAGCTTTCACTCACTTGTTGATTCTCTGCGAACCGACCCTGCTGTCCCCTCCTCGGTCAGGTGTGGTGTGTGAGCTCTGATCTCCTACAGCACCCTCTCCTGATCTGCAGGGAACGTGGGACGCAGAGGTTGTCTCTGTCACCTGAGATCCTTGTTCCTCTGGGAAGATACACTTTCTAGCAGCTTGGTAAACTTCCCAAGTTATAGTTTAACATGGGAACATGTGTTTCAAAGGCTCATGCACTTTTAGACTTGGAAAAGCCTTAGCTGAAAGGAGGAAAGGAAGGAAACGAACACGTACTGAGAATCTGCCATGTGTCAGCACAAGGCCAGAGGCTTAGTGTGTGTCACAGTATTTACTCTTCACAGTGATCCTATGAGTTCTGGTGTGTGCGTGCGTGCGTGTGTGTGTGTGTGTGTGTGTGTGTTTTAATCTCCATGAACAGTAGAGAAAACTGAGTTCAGCAGCTGGTCATGATCACACAGCTAGTTAGCAGCTGAGCCAGGATGCGACCCCAGGTCTGCCCCTGCGCTTTCCACCACCACTGACCCATCAGTTCACAGCACTGGTGTTCTCTCTAACTCTGAGATAAATTTACTGGGCTTTGAGCCACACATGAGGCCCAAAGGCTGGCCTTCTGAGACAAACCCTGGGTCAGTCATGCAGTGGTCAGTGCTGGGGATGCTGCCAGGGGCTGGGAGGAGGGCCTGAGGAGAGAGGCCATGATCAAGTGCTGGGTGAGCAGGGGGAAGCTGCCAGGAGTCTGGAAGAGTTGGTAGCAACTCTTCGCCTGGGAGCAGGCGAAGGCAAACAGGATTGCAGGAGTTTCCAAAGAAGAAGCAGCAGGGGCTTGCCTGGTGGCACAGTGGTTGGGAGTCCACCTGCCAATGCAGGGGACACGGGTTTGAGCCCTGGTCCGGGAAGATCCCACATGCCGTGGAGCAACTAAGCCCGTGCACCACAACTACTGAGCCTGCGCTCTAGAGCCCGCGAGCCACAGGTACTGAAGCCCGCGCACCTAGAGCCTGTGCTCCGCAACAAGGGAAGCCACCACAATGAGAAGCCCGCGCACCACAACGAAGAGAAGCCCCCGCTCGCCGCAACTAGAGAGAGCCCGCGTGCAGCAGCAAAGACCCAATGCAGCCAGAAAGAAAGAAAGAGGGGGGGGGGGGAGAGAGAGAGGGAGAGAGGGAGAGAGAGAGAGAGGGAGAGAAAGAAAGAGAGAGAGAGGGAGGGAGGGAGGAAGGGAGGAAGGGAGGAAGGAAGGAAGGAAGGAAGGAAGGAAGGAAGGAAGGAAGGAAGAAAAAGAAAAGAAAGAAGCTGAAGAGCCAGGTGCCAGCCTTCCTGGCCAGGCTGTGGGCCTGTGTAAAGGCAGCTTCTGCCCGGCACATCTGTCAAGTGCCTACTTTTGTGCCCAGCATTGTGAGGTATTGAGGCTACACGTAAAAAAAATAAATAAATAAAGCATCCTTGTCATCAGAGAGCTCACAGTTTGGGAATAGGTGCAGGCAACTAATAAGACCCAGCCAGATAAATATGGTTTTTAATATGGTGCTTTGTAGCTTAGAACACCTGTTCGCATACACATATGATGTCCAGGGACCCTCACAGGGACACTGCCGCGGGGGAGAGAGGAAGGGCACTGTGCTAGTCGTTCGGCCCTTCCACATCCGATGCTTCATGGACCCTCGGCACACCCCATGGGGCCCGCAGAAGGGGGAGTCCTGACTGCCCCTTGGTGCGGGGGTGAGGCTCCCCAGAACGATAGTATTCAGCTGGGCTTGGAGGGGTAGATAGGAGTTCTTTATGCAGAAAAGAGAAAAAGGAGGTTACTGCACTGCCATTTCTTACACTATGATTTTGGTGTCGTAGGCACCTTTCGCCTTAGCTGCCAGGAGCAGGGCTTGAGATGGGCCTCTCAGCCTCTTCCATTCCGATCTGAAAAGCCCTAACTCTTTTATCCGTCTTCCTGTGGCAGCTCCCTTCAGAAGAGCCAGAAGGTCTAAGGTGCTGGCCAGCAAGCATCTCAGAGGCTGGTGTGGGGTGGAGAGGGCTGGGGGGACAAAAGTTAAGACTGACTTTTCTCTCTCTCTCTCTCTCTGCCATCCATTTTTCTTCAATGACTTCTTCCTAGAGTCTGTCATGTAATGACTGTGACAGGACCAGGGACAAATGAGGGAGGAGCCACCAACCATGCCTGTCATCTGTCCTTGTTAAGTCCCCGAAAGACAATGTTAGCTGTGAATCAATGAAAAATCGAGCACGAAGCCAGCAGGAAGGAGATTTAAACGTGTCTCTTAACTAGTGACGAGTGAGAAAACAAGTTCTGGATTGGAATTCGGTAGAGTGGCTTCACCCTGGGTAGCTGGTGGGGCCAGGAGCTAGAAGGACACAGGGAAGGACCCTCAAGAGGATGCTGGGCATTAGTTGGGTGGTTGGGGGGGGGGAGGGGAAAGCCTCAGGCTGCCACATGGCCACCCGGCCGAGCTAGCACTGAGAAGAGCTTTGGAATGAGCGACAACCAATCCTCCACCCCCAACAGACCTGGCTGCCCTCTGGGGTCCTCCGTGGTGCGGCCGAGCTGAATGCTGCCCAAGGAAACCTCATACAGCGCCTGCAGGGCGACCAGCTCTTGAGTGCTGCGCTGACAGAAGCAGGTGGAGAACCTTGCCCTCCCACTCCCAACAGCAGCCAGATGAGGCCGTGGCCAGGAGCCAGATGGTGATGGCTCGGGCTAGGGGAGCCCCGGCAAAGTTACTGCGAACCAGTTATGCAACCTCCCACAGCAATCAACCACCGTTTGTCTCCTGCCAAGCCCTCACGCTGCCTAGGCTGGCACAGACACCCTCTGTGTGGAGAAGGAATGACACTGAAATTATAAACTGCACCGTGACTGAGATTTTAATAACCAGGTTGAACTACAAGCCTGGAAAACCTTAAGGGAGCCCAAATAAGTTGCTGGCTCTGAGACTATGGAGGGATCTGGGCCAAGAAGAGTTAATGCAATTATGGGAAGAAAGCTAGTTTCATGTTGGCCCACATAAGGGTGACTATAAAAACTAACCCACCAGACTCAATCTTCACAACAACTCTTGGGGTTATTTTCTTTGTTGCCTTTTAATTGAGGTGAAATGCACATAACATGGAATTAAGTATTATAATTGTGTAAACTTCAGAGGCATTTAGTACATTCACAAGATTGTGCAACCATCGCCTTTAGCAAGTTCCAAAGCATTTTCATCACTCCTTGGGGTGTTTTTATGCCCTTGTTATGGGTGGAATATTGAGGCCCAGGAAGGTTAAGTGAGTGATCCAAGTTCATCCATGGTAGAAACCAGGCTTGAACCCGATCCACTAACTCCCCTGGAAGGAGGGAACATTGTCTTCAGACTTCAGTAACAGCCTCTGAACTGACTTCCTGTCCTCTAGTCTCCCCTGCCTCCAGTTGCCTTAAACATAATTAGTAGATTCATCTCCTACAGCCAGGCTCTGACAGCATCATTCCCCATCTCAGCCTCCCAGTGGGTCCTCATTAGCACCGAAATAAAGTCTGGGCTCCTTTATCCACTGCAAACTTTATGTTGATGCAGTCACCAAGCAACTTGTTTCTTTCCAGTGTGTGGTCCATGGGAAACGCTCTTGCATCCTCACCTGGCAACTCTGGGATTAGAGGCTGATCCCAGCACAGCCCCTCTCCTTTATCTTGTCTGTCAGCTGCCAGCTTGTCTATGTAGCCACCCTACATTTGCCCTTTAGACTCTTAGGCAGGATCTGACACCAACGCTGGCTCCCAAAACTGTAAGAAACACGTATCAGGTTCTCTGAATGTTGCCATTGGAGCCCCCTCACTTGACTCAAGGGGAAGGACAGGAACCCCCATCTCTCCACCTTATTATTATTAGCTAAATTATTTTAAAGTCAAATAGTGGATGCGATGCAGATATTAAACATGTTGATGCCAATATATACATGTTAGTTGAAAAGATATTCACGGTGTATTGTGAGATGCCAAAAGGTAAAATCCTATATATGGTGTATAATTCTGTCATCAGAAAAAATATCATATCTATATACAGAGAGAACATATATATGGTTTTGAACCCATGCATATATTTGCATAAGAAAAAAGGTCTGAAAAGGTATACTCCAAAATGTTAATGATAGTCCTTTCTGGGCGGTATAATATAGAATGACTCTAATTTTTTTCCTTTTGCTTAGTATTTGCTAAGTTTATTTTTCTGTAAAAACATGGCCTGTAGAAGGAAAGAATACCAAAGAGGAGAAAAGGGTTCCTGTAGTGCTTTGTTCACACACCTGAATGTGACTTATATTACAACTAATTGTGTAGTATGCCTCTTGCTTTCCCCCTCACCTTGGGGGACATGGATGGTCATCTCGTTCATTTGTCTTCTCCATGGACATCTCCATGACAAACTCAAGAGTTATTAGCCAGCTAATGAGTGGACTCAGCCCCTTCTCTCTCTAACCCCTCCTGAATGATAGGGCTGGTGTAAGTCTCTGATCTAAGCCCCTCAGGCACCCTCCAGGAGGTTACCCTCCTGATACTTGCGGTCCTGGGTTCCTGAAGTTTCCTCCTAGGCAGTGGTGCCAGTGAGTAAAAGACATACACACAGCTACCTCACCTGTTTCCTACCTTCACTAGGCCAAAGTCAGAGGGAGAAACAGCAAGTCTGTAGACCCAGAAATTCTCCTGTGCTTGTGGGTTTCTTCTCAATGTGATTTCATTACTGTAAGGCGATGTCTCATTGCCAGGGCGACCAGGAGGGGGGTCTGCACAGAGAAGCCTCCACCTCCACCTTAACTCTATTTTGTTAAACTCCCGCTGGCTTCTGAGCTCATTTCACATTTGTGGTTGCAAGAATGTAAACATTCTTCAGTTCTGTTGGGGTTTTTCCTTCATCTTGCTTTGTCTCTCTTCCTAAGGAATGGCTGACATGTATAGTTTCTCTTGCATTTTACCAACTAACCTTGATATCTTTCACTCTTCCCATACTGTCTTGTGATCAATATTGTTCAGTCAAAATAGATGAGTATGGGGACCTCCCTGGTGGCACAGTGGTTAGGAATCCGCCTGAAAATGCAGGGGACATGGGTTCGATCCTTGGTCCAGGAAGATCCCATGTGCCGTGGAGCAACTAAGCCCGTGCGCCACAACTACTGAGCCCGCGTGCCACAACTACTGAAGCCTGCATGCCTAGAGCCTGTGCTCCGCAACAAGAGAAGCCACCGCAATGAGAAGCCCGCACACTGCAACAAAGAGTAGACCCCGCTTGCCGCAGCTACAGAAAGCCTGCACACAGCAAAGAAGACCCAACGCAGATTAAAAAAAAAAAAAAATAGATGAATATGTATTTTCAAGGTGTGAACCAGAATGTGAGAATTGGACCTTTCCAGTTGAGAGAATGTTGGCGGGAACAGCTTTAACTATGTTTGTTTTTCCCCCTTGATTTGCATTTTTTCCCTTGGTTTTCCTTTTCCAGCTCCATAGCGGCACAAATACACGTTTCTCAACTACACTGTAGGAACAACTCTCTGTGGCATTGAAGCTGAGCAGGACCTTGCAGGGCCCTCCCGGGTACAAAAGCCCCTCCATGTCCCCCGTTTCTTGCTTGTAAGAAAAGGCTTTAGTCTCCTAGGCCTTCCCTGAGTTTCAAAGAGCAGACTCAAGTAGTTACCAATTAGGGAAGAGAGGGAATGCAGAAAGAAAAGAAAAGCAGTTAAGCAAGAAAAGTAATGATAATAGTTCAGCAATAAAAGAGTCCTAGTTCCTCCTCAAGGGCTATACGTAATCTGATACACGTCTTTAAGTTGTTCTGTAGGAGCTAAGACACCCTTCACCCCAACCCACGTGGAGGGTGGCGACTACACACTGAGCACAAGCATGTAGACCCCAGACTGGTTAGAACCAGAAGGCTGATGATTGAGATTCCTGAAATATAACCCTGTTACCTTCTCACCACCAACCAATCAGAAGAAAATCATGCACCCTGCAGCCCTCACCCCAAATATCACCTTTAAGTACCCTTCCCTGAAAGCCGTTGGGGAGTTTGGGTCTTTTGAGCATGAGCTGCCCATGCTCTTTGCTTGGTGCCTGCAATAAACACTGTACTTTCCTTCACGACAACCTGGTGTCAGTAACTTGGCTTTGCTGTGTGAGGGGTGAGCGGACCCAAGTTCATTCTATAGCAGCACGGCCTATTTGGGGTGAGACGTGAATGAATTATTCCTCTCCCTGGTGAGGCTCAGAGGTCTTATTACTGAACTGAACTTAGGTCAAGGCAAGGCATACAGGCAGCTCGTACTCAAAAGACCCAAACTCCCTGATAGCTTTCAGGGAAGGGTTTTTAAAGGCAACATTTGGGGTGAGGGCTGCAGGGTGCATGACTTTCTTCTGATTGGTTGGTGGTGAGGTAGCAGGGCGATGTTTCAGGAATCTCAATCATCAGCCTTCTGGTTCCAACCAGTCTAGGGTCTACGTGCTTGTGTTCAGTGTGTAGTAGTTGCCATCCACTTGGGTTGGTGACTGGGGGGACGAGGGGTCTTAGTTCCTGCAGAACAACTCAAAGATATGTATCAGATTGTTATCTATACCCCTTGTGGAAGAACTGGGACAAGGAACTAAGATAATAGTTTTATTGCTGAACTATTATCATTACTTTTTCTTGTTTAACTGCTTTTCCTTTGTTTCTGCATTCCTTCTCTTCCCTAATTAGTAACTTGAGTCTGCTCTTTGGAACTCAGGGAAGGCCTAGGAAATTAAAGTCTTTTTCTCCAAACAATAAATGGGGGCATTAAGGGGTTTTTGTACCCAGGAAGGTCCCATAGGGTCCTACTTGGTTTCAGTCCCCTTTTCATTGATACTCCTCAATCCTGAGAGGAACAAAAGTGGGACAAGAAAGGGAATAAGGTTTTGGGGAGAGATGTTAATCATAAACTCGACAGGGGAACTCGGTGTCAGGGGGACTCAGTCTCAGTATGACAAGGCAGAGAACTAGACTCCTCAATAATAAAACTCACATAGCCTCCAATTCCCTCTCATTCCACCTCTTGTCCTAGTTAAACTATCTGTGAATTAGACTCCATTTCTGGAATTAAGTCCCTAACAAAGTTGTTTTCTGGGGAGCCGAGCTTCTGCAGGCTGAACACACTAGCCTTGCCCAGCATCTGGCACTTAACTGTTGAAAGGAATGAAATCTAATTAAATAGAATCAAACCAAAAGGAACAGGTAGATGAGTAACCAGCCTTTCACATAAGAGCCACTGGCCCTTTAAATGCAGCTCAGTTGAAGCCACAGTGTCTAAGAGGAGGCAAGCGCAGTGCTAGGGCCCCTTCGATAGTTTGGGGGGGCAGGGGTTCTCTTAGCTCATTGCTCTCTGAGTCCTCTGTGGTTTCTCATAGTCACTGCCTGTGGTGAATAACTGGCTTTGAATCAAGTCAAAAGTGAGAGTCTCTGTTGAGAGCCATGGTGTGAGCTGGGCCTGGGTGTGAATCAGCATGAATAGAGGAGGGAGGGTGGGAGGGAGAGAGGAAGGTGGGCGCTCCCTAAGGTCAGTGAGGCAAACACGGTAACTGTCAGAAACATGCGAGCATTAATGATATGAAATGAGCCGTGTAACTCATGGCCCAGCCCTCTCTGGATAGGTCCCTGTCCTGAAAGTAGCTGAGAGTGGCCAAACCCAGAGAGGTGTAGATGAGCAATCTCAGGGTGTGGCCTGACCCTGCAACTGGGGCTTGAAGGACAGGGAAGGAGGAGAGTCAGCCACTGTGCTAGGTTATGCAATTAGTCTTCATGACGAATCTGGGACATAGATGTTATTCCCATTTTATAGAAGGGGAAACTGAGGCCCAGAAGGGTGATGCAGTATAATGGAAAGGATATCACCTTGAGAGACAGACAGAATTGGGCTCTAGCATACCAGGCACCATCCCCTACCACCTGCATGACTTTGGGTAACCCCTTACCCTCCCTGCCCCTCAAACTCCTCATCTGTGAATGGGAGATATTAGTGCCCGCCTCACAGAGTTGTTGTGAGGATTAAACACAAAGAAAATGGTGCACAGAAAACGAAACCATGATACACAGGAGGGAGGTTTTCACTGGGTGCGACTCCTCTTGCTCCTTGCCCAAAGTCAAGCAACTGGCAGGCTACCAGATCACAAACCCAAGGTCACCTGTCTCCCTGGGGGGTGAAGTGGGGACTCTGCTTTAGGGCAGGACCCCTGTGCCAGCCCAGGAATCAGCAGCTGGAAGGATTCTCCCACACCTGGGGAGGAGACAGGGGGAGTCCCCCCCCATCCCCCAAACCTGCCTACTCGCCCAGCCTGGCGATCCCCCTCTGCTAAGCTCACCTTCAGGTGACACACCCTTAGTGTCCAGAGAAGGGCCAGTTCTGTCCTATTACGATCAAAGAAGCCCCAGCTCAGACCTCAGCCCACTGACCAGTCTTGCCATTTCAGCCTCTGTGTTAATATTCACCATTTCCCCCTTACTGGCCCAGATTCCACCCCATTTCATGTGGAGGCAAAATGTCTGTGGCCTTCTCTGGGAAGCTTTCCATCACAAAGCTTCAAAAAACTGTTGGCTGCAAAAAACTCTGCCCTTGCACTGCTCACCTGCTCTTGGCCCTCTTACAGCATTTGTCACCTCCTGCTCGGTGACAAATGCCAGTGGTTTGGGTGTGCCTTGTCCAGGAGACTTCCACTCTGCTCCCCAGGAAGGGAGGCCCTCTCTCTCCTTTTCCCTTCAGTGGTTTCTCTCCTGCCACCTTCTCCACTGGCGTGGCCCTGCCACTCAGGAAGGGCTCATCAGAGTATCTCCAGTTTGCATCTGACCACCTGGATCAGGTGAGAAAGGAGGAGAAACCATTTGGCTTCCACTTTCTCAGATCCAGCTTTGCCAACAATAGAGCTGATGCTTTCAGCCCCAGGTCAAATTCTCACCTGGTTGAAACCCCACAGGGGAGAAGAGTAGGACCTCAGTAGCAGATTGGAAGCCCCTTGAGGGCAGAAACTGTTTCTTATTTTTAGTGAATAGAAAAATTATATAATACTTAATATATATAAAAGAATATATGTAAAAGACAAATGCAGCATATCTGTAAGTTATAAAGCACAATAATAAACACTGGACCTAAGAATCCATGCTGCGGATGGGTGTAAATTAGGAGTTTGGGATTAGCAGATACAAATTACTATATGTAAAATAGATAAACAACAAAGTCCTGCTGTATAGCACACGGAGCTATATACAATATCTTGTAATAAACCATAATGGAAAAGAATTTTAAAAAAGAACTAATCCAATCTGCTCTGCCTACCTATCCCCCTGCCTTCTCACAAAAGGTAACCACTAGCCTGTATTTTGAGCATAACATTGGCCTCTATTTTTTGTTTTCAGTTTTAGCAAATATGTATGCATTTCTGAGCTATATATACTTTAATTTTGCTGGGTTTTGGGGTGCTTCTATATAAATAATATCAAATAAAATTTAATGTTTACTGATTATGAGATTTATCGTTTAAAGCTGGATATGCACCTACCCCGCAACTCATCCATTCCACTCCCAGGTCTATACCCTAGGGCAGTGGTTCTCAAACTTTTTGGTTTCAGGACTCTTTTATCCTCTTAAAAATTATTGGAGATCCCATACCAAAGAGCTTTTGTTTATGTGGGTTACATCTATTGATATTTACTATAGTAGAAATTGAAACATTTAAAAATATTTATTAATTAATTTTAAAATAAACCCAGTACAAGTTTTTTTTAAATTGAAGTATAGTTGATTTACAACGTTGTGTTAAATTCTGCTGTACAGCAAAGTGATTCAGTTATACATATATATACATTTTTTTAATAGTTTTTCATTATAGTTTACCATAGGATACTGAATATAGTTCTCTGTGCTATACAGTAGGACCTTATTATTTATCCATTCTACATATAATAGCTTACATCTGCTAACCCCAACCTCTCACTCCATCCCTCCCCCAACCCTCTCCCCCTTGGCAACCCCAAGTCTGTTCTCTATGTCCATGAGTCTGTTTCTGTTTCGTAGATAGGTTCATTTGTGTCATTTTTTTAGATTCCACATATGAATGATATCATATGGTATTTGTCTTTCTCTTTCTGACTAACTTCACTTAGTGTGATAATCTCTAGTTGCATTCATGTTGCTGCAAATGGCATTATTTCGTTCTTTTTTATGGCTGAGTAGTATTCCATTGTATATCTTCTTTATCCATTCATCTGTTGTTGGAAATTTAGGTTGTTTCCATGTCTTGGCTCTTGTGAACAGTGCTGCTATGAACATAAGGGTGCATGTATCTTTTTGGATTAGAGCTTTGTCTGGATATATGCGCAGGAGTGGGATTGCTGGATCATATGGTAGTTCTATTTTTAGTTTTCTGAGGAACTGCCATGCTGTTCTCCATAGTGGCTGTACCAACTTACATTCCCACCAACAGTGCAGGAGGGTTCCCTTTTCTCCACACCCTCTCCAGCATTTGTTATTTGCAGAGTTTTCAATCATGGCCATTCTGACTGGTGTGAGGTGGTACCTCATGGTAGTTTTGATTTGCATTTCTCTAATAATTAGCAATGTTGAGCATCTTTGCATGTGCCTATTGGCTGTTTGTATTTCTTCTTTGGAGAAAGGTCGATTTAGGTCTTTTGCCCATTTTTTGATTGAAACCCAGTACATGTTAACACAACATATTTTATGAAAAAGAATTATATATACTTGAAAATTTAGGGAGATGAGTGGCATTGTTTACATTTTGCGAATCTCTTTACTGTCTGGCTTTAACAGAGGACAGCCTTATGTAGATACATAATTGGAAATGGTAGGAGTATTTTAATGGCCTTTTCTGATAATTATGTACATATCATGCAGCCTCCGGAAAACTCCTCTGCCTATGCCTGACAGAATGAAAGTGAAAATGATTACGAAAATAGTTTTGACCTCACGGACCCCCTAAAAGGACTTCAGGGACCCCTGTGGGTCCTTGGATCACACTTTGAGAACTGTTGCCTGAGTGAAACTTGCACATGTGTGCAAGGGATGTGCTAGGAGGGAGGGATGTGCTAGGTTGTTCACTGCAGCATTGCTTGTAATAGAAAAATCTGGAAACAACCCAAACATCATTCATCAGCAAGAGAATCAGTAAATGAATTACGGTTCATTCACACAATGGTGTATTTTACAGCAGTGAAAATAAGGCCTCTTTTCCTATCTTTGTACATAGGAAGTCTATGTATTAACAGAGTTCTTGCATTTTGACTGAGTAGCTCATTTGATTGGTGTAGACCAGAGTATAAATGAGGCCATGCACAATTAGGTATGTAAGAAGTGGGCAAACAATGAACAAACCCAAAGACTGAATGAAGAGGCAAAGCCAGAGTCACCTACCTTCCTGTTGTGATTTTTGTCATGTTAAATTCTCAGGCTTGAAGCCTTTTTATTTTCTGAAGCACTTGACTTCAGCCTAATGATTAAAAGCTAACTTCCTGTTTTAAAATGATGTGTATGTCATGGCAAAATAGTTTGCAAACAGTGGGACTTAATAAACACAAGCTCACAGAGAATTCAGCAAATTTATAAAAGACCTTCTTTTCGGAAGTTTGAGAGCACAGGGGCACGTGGGTTCTCTAGTTGTGGCACGTGGGCTCAGTAGTTGTGGCGTGGGCTTAGTTGCCCCATGGCACGTGGGATCTTAGTTCCCTGACCAGGGATCGAACCCGCGTCTTCTGCACTGGAAGGCGGACTCTTAACCACTGGACCACCAGGGAAGTCCCCCAAACTTATGGGTCTTGAACATAGGGGTTTTTTTCCCCAAAAAGATTTTCCCATTTTGTAGTGTCCCTGTATTGCCCACCAGTTTTTTCCCTAGCTTAACTCCCAGGGAGCGGGCAGCCAGATATGGACCCACCAGGCAGGAGACTGGAGATTTCTTCTCAGGTGAAACTTGCCCAAGGGAAATGGCTTAAGAGATCGACAGTTGAAGGTCACCTAAATAAACAGTGGGGTCTCTGCCTAGTTATCCTGCCTGAAGCCTTTTAATCAATAATCCTCTTCTCTCTCTCTCACTCACACACACACACACACAGATTTTCCAATTAGCTTTTTCATGCTTCACTCTTAAATAAGGCTAATATTAAAATAATATTAAATAAAGCAAAATTCAAATAATTGAGGAAAAGTCTCTAAAAGATAGCAGCTAATACACACAAAACAATGAACTCAAAGAAAATAGAGAAATACAGAAAAGAGGAGAAAACAAAGGTATATTCTATGGTTAATCCTCAGGAAGAGAAAATAATGTATCCATGAAAAGAGAACAGGATGCTAAAAAAAAAAAAAAAAAAGGAGCATTTGTAAAACAATAAAGAACCCTTGGGATTAAAAATATGACAGCTCAGTAAAAGAGTTAGAAGATAAAATTTAGGAACTCTCTCAGAAAGTAAACAAACAAAACCCCCCATAACTTTTGGTTGAAATCTGGCATTTAAATGCACTTACTTTATGGATCAAAAATTATTTAGGAAGCCTTGCTTTAGGAGATCAATTTTTCAGTATTTCCTCCTCAATCAACATCTCTGGCTTCTCAGACATGAAGAGACTCCACCCTCCCTTTCTTGTGTTTTGACTTCCAAGAGTTACTTACTTCAAGTGTAGAGGTATGTTTATGGATGAGTCCGTAAAGTCAAATGAAGGTTTCTGGCTAATAAGGAAAGTGTAACTGACTAAGAAATAGGTAAACCAATAAAAAAGTCCAGAAACAGACCCAAGTATATATTTGAATGTAATTCTTGATAAAATTAGCATTTCAAATCAAAGGAGAAAGGAAGGGCTATTCAGTAAATGGTACTGAGACAATTGACTAAACACCATCTTCCATTTGGGAAAGCCATTTAAATTATACTGCTACCTCACTCCTTACTCCAAAATAAGTTCCAGATGAATAAAAAACTCAATATAAAACATGAAACCATAAAAGTATAGAAAGAAAATATAGGTGAATATGTTTATCATCTTAGAATGAGGAAGGCTTGTCTAAGCATGCCATGAAATATAGAAACTGTGAAGGCAAATACTGATAAATTTGCGTACATAAAATTTTTAAATTTCTATAAAAGAATAAACATATTTAAAAGGCAAAATAAACTAATAAAAATAATTTCAACATGTATGATAGATAATTGGTTAATTTCCTTAATGTACAAAGTGTTCTCACAAATGAATAAGAAAAAAAAAAACCCACCCAAATGTATCAGTCAGGATCCAGTCAGAAAAACAGAAACCATATGCTAGGTAATTCAAACAGGGAAAATTAATGCATCTGGTTACACGGATGTTGGAGGGCCAAAAGACAATTGGGTAATAGATTCAAAATTAATACCATAGAGAGCTAATAATGTTAATTTATAAAGAGCACCTACAAATCAAAAGGAAAAAGACCAACAACTTCACATGAAAATGGGCAAAGTATACGAAAAGTCATAGTTAAGAAAATACAAATGGGGGACTTCCTTGGTAGTCCAGTGGTTAAGAATCTGCCTTCCAATGCAAGGGACTCGAGTTTGATCCCTGGTCGGGGAACTAAGATCCCACATGCCGCGGGGAAACTAAGCCTGCGTGCCACAACTACTGAGCCCATGTGCTCTAGAGCCCACGCGCCACACCTAGAGAGAAGCCCACACGCCTCAGCGAAAGATCCTGTGTGCCTCAACTAAGACCTGATGCAGCCAAATTAATTAATTAATTAGGGAGGTGTGTGGCACTCCCTCAGCTGAACTTTGGGGGCAAATAAGTGGGGCCTGCTGGGAACAGGACTTCTAAAACGACAAATATGTCTGGAAGGCTGTGGTCCAAGGCCATTTTTGCTGGCTATAAGCGGGGTCTACGGAACCAGAGGGAGCACACAGCTCTCCTGAAAATTGAAGGTGTATATGCTCGAGATGAAACTGAATTCTCTCTAGGCAAGAGATGTGCTTATGTGTACAAAGCAAAGAACAACAGAGTAACTCCTGGTGGAAAACCTAACAAAACCAGAGTAATCTGGGGAAAGATAACTCATGCTCATGGAAACAGTGACATGGTTTGTGCCAAATTCCGAAGCAACCTTCCTGCTAAGGGCATTGGACACGGAATCCATGTGATGCTGTACCCTTCAAGGATTTAAACTTACTGAAAAGTAAATAAATAAAAGTGTGGATTTGTTCCCGTGTATTTTTGTTTAATTAATTAATTAATTAATTACTTTAAAAAGAAAATACAAATGGGTTTTAACACATGAAAAGATGCTCAACCTCATTCAAAAGAAAATAAATAAAAATTAAAACTATAATGAGATGATATTCTTCATTTACCATTTTGGAAAGATCAAAAGCCATTAAAAACAACAAGTACTGACTCAGAACCATCCAAAATAATTGAAGTGGAAAAAGCAAGTTGCAGAATGGTGTGACAATTTGTGTCCCAAAAAAGGGAGAATAAGAATATATATTTACAATACATACAAGCACATATATAATAAACACTATATATGCACACACTATATATGCACACACACACACATACATACATACAATAATAATCTCTGGAAGAGTAGAGAAGGAAAAGTGCTAATTGTTGTTTTTGTCTGCAGGAAGGGGACCTGGAGAAAGGGGAACTTACTTTTTACAGAATACCCTTTGTTTATTTATTTGTATTGTGGTCAAATACATGTAACATAAAATTTACCATTTTAAATATTTTAGAGTGTACAATTCAGCAACATTTAGTACATTCACAATGTTGTGCAGGCATCGCCACTATCTAGTTACAGAACATTTTCATCACCCCAACAGGAGACCCCATACTCATTAGCAGTCACTTCCCACCCGCCCTTTCCCCCAGACCCTGGCAACCACTAACCTGCAGATAAGAAAATCTCTATGGATTTGCCTCTTCTGGATATTTCATATAAATGGAATAATATAATATGTGGCCTTTTGTGTCTGGCTTCTTTCAGTTAGCATAACGTTTCAAGGTCCATCCAAATAGTATCATGTATCAGTACTTCATTCCTTTTTATGGCTGAATAATGTTCCACTGTATGAATATACCACATTTTGTTTATCTAGTGTCAGTTGATGACATTTGGGTTGTTTCCACTTTTTGGCTATTGTGAATAGTGGTGCTATGAACATTCGTGTATAAGTTTTTATTTGAACACCTGTTTTCAGTTTGCGGGGGTATAGACCCAGGAGTGGAATTTCTGGGTCATATGATAATTACTGAAAACTCTGTAGTGACTTTATTTTTTTTAATTAATTAATTAATTTATTTATATTTTGGCTGAGTTGGGTCTTCATTGCTGCTGGCAGGCTTTCTCTAGTTGCAGCAAGCGGGGGCTACTCTTCGTTGCAGTGCGCGGGCTTCTCATTGCAGTGGCTTGTCTTGTTGCGGAGCACAGGCTCTAGGCGCGCGGGCTTCAGTAGTTGTGGCTCGCGGGCTGTAGAGCGCAGGCTCAGTAGTTGTGGCGCATGGGCTTAGTTGCTCCGCGGCATGTGGGATCTTCCCGGACCAGGGCTTGAACTACACTGGCAGGCAGATTCTTAACCACTGCGCCACCAGGGAAGTCCCTGTAGTGACTTTTGAATGTTGTACCACATGCATATATTACCTAATCAAAACTTGACTATTGTAATAAAAATAACTAAGTAGAGACAAATCTATTGTTTTATAATCACATTTCGGCAGCTCTGCAAAATCAGCATTGGATCAGTTAATGGCCTCACAGTCCTAAAAGAAACTGAGGTGTAGAAAGTTAAAATATAATCTAATTTTAAAATATGACTCATAGAACCAGTAGGTCTTCAGGCTACAAATGTTCCCCATCATTAAATGTTCCAGCAGCATTGCCCTGGTGAGCATGGAAAGGGCTGTGAGAATGTTTTCTAAATCCATTTAAGAAAAGGTAAAGCGGTAATTAAAGTTGGCTTCAACCCTGTGATTGTTTGCTGCCTGGACTCTCAGTGGGAGCCTTGGCTCCTGCAACACCACCGATGTCCTCTAGGGGGCGATCCCCGGAGAGACTGGAGTTCCTGGCGTTGCTCTGCGCTGGTGACAGGGGAGTGTTCATCCCGCAGAGCTTTCACAAAGACTAGGAGAGGGAACACTGTGACAAAGAACCAGCGCTGGAAGGACACTTGGAAAACATACTTCTCAAGCCCTTTATTTTTAAACAAGGAGGCTGAGACCCAGAGTGGCTGCTGATAGTCACACAGACTTTAAACACCAAGTCTGGAAACTTCTGCTATGTTGCTTTGTGAAGTGCGGGGAGAGTGGGTTGCCAGGTCTGATAGAGCTAAGTTTGGATCCCTCCTCCTTCCCTCTCTCTACTCCCCAGTCCACCCAACTCCCACCACTTAACTTAAATGTGTGACCTAGGGCCAGTTAACTTTTCTGAGCCTGCTTCATTATCTGTATAATGGGGATAATAGCATGAAGAAAGAAATGATGAAGGAAGGGGAAAATGATATCATGTATGTATAGGACCTTGCTTACTCTTGGTGCCTATTGGTTCTCGATAAATATTTGTCATGTGAATGAGCATGTCCCTCCTCTAGCCCTCTAGAGGCAATGCTTCCGCTGCCCAAATAAATTTTTATTGATGACATTTTAGGCAGTATCCTTACGGACTTTCTCACATCTAGAAAGCTGACCTTGGGAGGGAAAGGAAAGGAGAGTTTGGGGTGGTAGCGCCGCTCCTGTTGGGGTGAAAAGCTCCTTCGTGAAGCCTGAGCAGCCCCAGTTACTGCCCTGCTCTGCTGCCAGCACTTGGACGCCTGCACATCTGTCAGCCAGAGGTCCCCAGAGCTCCCAGGTCCTGACAGACTCTGCCGGAGAAGTGGGGTCCCTAGTGAGGGCAACAGAGTCAAATCCCCCTCGGCCCAGTGTCTGCCTCCCCTTCCCCAGTGCTCAGACAAAAGACCCAATTTGGCTATTTCAAGTAATACTAATCAAACTGTTTTATGGGAGCTGTTGTTTATGCCTGGCTATAAATGATCATGCATATCAGCAAACACATCAGAATAATGTGGTGATAAATTTTAGTTGGTTGCATTATAAAATTCAGGTCATGTTTTCTCAGTCTTCATAATTTATATGGTACAAACAATTTTTTTCAATTAGGTAATAAGTTGTAAGTCTCACAGTTTGGGTCGGGGGGAGGGAACGGGGGGATGGGCTAAAATATATTTTTTCATTATAAAAAATGTTGCTGTAATATACAAAATGGGGGAAATAGAGAAAAGAAAGTCTCCCATAATTCCATCATTCAACCACTGTTAGTGTTTTTCAGTAGATTTTTAAAAGATTTTTTAAATGCACTTTTTTTTTTTTTTTTTAAATGCACTTTTTACAGAGTTGTAACCAGGCTAACATTTCTTTCCCTTGGCAGTGAAAGTGCAGAGTCCTAACCACTGGACTGCCAGGGAATTCCCCAGGCTAACATTTCTCATTAGAAAAATTTGGCTTCCTCAGTGCCTCGCAATGCCTCAGTTCCTTCCCATTCATTCATCAAACATCTCCTAAATGCCTACTATGTGCCCAGCACTGGGGTGCAAAGATGAATTAGACAGGGTCCTTGCTAGGATATTGTTCCTTCTCCTGTCACAGCTTCTTCAGTTTGTTTATGTATCTGCTAAATGGTGCTATTCATTGGGGGGAAGCCCTCAAAAGAAGAGGACACTGATGTATTAAAGGCAGGGTAGGGGAGTGTGTCTGGTGAGGGCAGGGAACAGCAAAGAGCCTGGCATAGCCAGAAAAATAGGAAGTGCTCAGTGAGTACTTGCTGAGTGAATGAATTATCCCAGCATGCAGTGCAAACACTTTGGTTTAGTCCTTAGGGTGCCACAGTAGCTCTCAAATTGTATCTCTCTCTGCCTCCTTTCTTTCAGGTTTTCAAAAATGTTATCTGTGCAGAGGTTATCCTCTTGAAATCTCTGGCCAACTTTTTAAGATCTCATTCCTCCCACTATCCTCCTCTAACCTCACTTTCCATTTAACTGAGAATTTGTCCCTGACTTTGAGTTTTCCTCTTCTGGGTCACTTGCTTGGGTCTCTGTATCCTTCTTGGTCTAATGTGCCCAGTGCATAGAACTATACCTGTTAAATTGAGTGATCAGTTAAAGATTTCTTGAATGAGTCAATGCATTTACCCTTGTGAGTTTCATCAATCCTTTTGCCATCCCTCTTTCTTTAGGCTTAATTTACTTGTGCTTTTTTTTATTATTAATTTTTATTTGAGTATAGTTGCTTTACGATGTTGTGTTAGTTTCTGCTGTACAGCAAAGTGAATCAGTTATACGTATACATATATCCCCTCTTTTTTTGGATTTCCTTCCCATTTAGATCACCACAGAGAAATGAGTAGAATTCCCTGTGCTATACAGTAGGTTCTCATTAGTTACCTATTTCATACATAGTAGTGTATCTATGTCAATCCCAATTTCCCAGTTCATCCCACCCCCCTTCCCCTCTTGGTATCCGTAAGTTTGTTCTCTACATCTGTGTCTCTATTGCTGCTTTGCAAATAAGTTCATCTGTACCATTTTTCTAGGTTCATCTGTACCGTTTTTCTAGATTCCCCATATAAGTGATATTATATGATATTTGTTTTTCTCTTTCTGACTTACTTCACTCTGTATGACAGTCTCTAGGTCTATCATGTCTCTACAAATGACCCAATTTTGTTCCTTTTTATGGCTGAGTAATATTCCATTTTATATATGTACCACATCTTTTTTTTTATCATCGTTATTGGAGTATAATTGATTTACAATGGTGTGTTAGTTTCTGCTTTATAACAAAGTGAATCAACTATACTTTTACATATATCCCCATATCTCTTCCCTCTTGCGTCTCCCTCCCTCCCACCCTCCCTATCCCAACCCTCTAGGTGGTCACAAAGCACCGAGCTGATCTCCCTGTGCTATGCAGCTGCTTCCCACTAGCTATCTATTTTACATTTGGTAGTGTATATAAGTCCATGCCACTCTCTCACTTTGTCCCAGCTTACCCTTCCCCCTCCCCGTGTCCTCAAGTCTATTCTCTAGTAAGTCTGCCTCTTTATTCCTGTCCTGCCCCTAGGTTCTTCATGACCATTTTATTTTTTATTTTTTTAGATTCCATATATATGTGTTAGCATACGGTATTTGTTTTTCTCTTTCTGACTTACTTCACTCTGTATGACAGACTCTAGGTTCATCCACCTCACTACAAATAACTCAATTTTGTTTCTTTTTATGGCTGAGTAATATTCCATTGTATATATGTGCCACATCTTCTTTATCCATTCATCTGTAGATGGACAGATGCTTCCATGTCCTGGCTATTGCAAATAGGGCAGCAATAAACATTGTGGTATATGACTCTTTTTGAATTATGGTTTTCTCAGGGTATATGCCCAGGAGTGGGATTGCTGTGTCATATGGTAGTTCTATTTTTAGTTTTTTTAAGGAACCTCCATACTGTTCTCCATAGTGGCTGTATCAATTTACATTCCCACCAACAGTCCAAGAGGGTTCCCTTTTCTCCACACCCTCTCCAGCATTTACTGTTTGTAGATTTTCTGATGATGGCCATTCTAATCAGTGTGAGGTGATACCTCATTGTAGTTTTGATTTGCACTCTCTAATAATTAGTGATGTTGAGCAGCTTTTCATGTGCTTCTTGGCCATCTGTATGTCTTCTTTGGAGAAATGTCTATTTAGGTCATCTGCTCATTTTTTGATTGGGTTGTTTGTTTTTTGATAATGAGCTGCATGAGCTGTTTGTATATGTTGGAGATTAATCCCTTGTCGGTTGCTCATCTGCAAATAATTTCTCTGATTCTGAGGATTGTCTTTTTGTTTTGTTTATGGTTTCCTTTCCTGTGCAAAAGCGTTTAAGTTTAATTAGGTCCCATTTGTTTATTTTTGTTTTTATTTTCATTGCTCTAGGAGGTGGGTCAAAAAAGATCTTGCTTCGATTTATGTCAAAGAATGTTCTGCCTATGTTTTCCTCTAAGAGTTTTATAGCGTCCAGCCTTACATTTAGGTCTTTAATCCATTTTGAGTTTATTTTTGTGTATGGTGTTAGGGAGTGTTCTGATTTCATTCTTTTACATGTAGCTGTCCAGTTTTCCCAGCACCACTTATTGAAGAGACTGCCTTTTCTCCATTGTATATTCTTGCCTCCTTTGTCATAGATTAGGTGACCATAGGTGTGTGGGTTTATCTCCGGGCTTTCTATCCTGTTCCATTGATCTACTTGTACTTTTTTTGAACTCATGTGAGTTACTATCTGTTTTTCACTCAGTCTGTTCCTTTCCCCAGGAGAGGGGCCACGTGCTACCTCCCAGGGGTGTCTCCTTGCATACCAGCCTCTTTTGGACTTAAAGAGGATGGAGATCTTTTAGGGAAGGGAAGAGAGAATGTCTGCCTGCCTGCCTGCCTACCACCCAGCACTCAGAAGAGTAAGCCCAAACTCTCATGCCTTGGACTTTCCCCAACTCCACCCCAAGAGTCTATCAGAGTGTGAATCTAGAAGCCATTTACATGAGTTCCCCATGGGAACAAGAAGCTACAAGAAGGCAGGCAAGGAGTAAGGGCTCTAATTTAAGATTAGAACACATAAGATTCACATGTTCTAGTCAAATCCATATTTATAAAAAAAAAAATCCAGATTTATCATTTTCAACCATGTGGTGATGCCTGTTTCACACCACACCAAAACGTCTTTATGGGGCTATCATAGAGAAACAGGATAGAAACCCTGGGCTGGGGATGAGGAGACCTGGTTCTCTTCCTGGCTTGGCTTCTTTTTTATTAATTTTAGTTTATTTTTTCAGCTTTATTAAGGTATAATTGACAAAGATATAAGACATTTAAAGTGCCCATGGTGGTGATTTGATATGTGTATACATTGTGAACTGGTTTGGCCTCTCTAGGTGTCAGTTTCCTCATCGGTAATAGGATGACTGGACTACAGGATCTCCAAAAGTCATTCAAGTGCCAAGATCCTAATCCAGGATCCTGTCTCCAAGGGAAAGACTGCCACCTGGCATTCAAATCTTCCCACCACGACAACTGTGCAGACTAGTATCACCCTCACCCACAGACACACAACACTGTCCTATCACAGGGAACTCAGTTTTGGACAGGCTGCTGGTGCACAGAAGGAAGTAGTAGATCAGCTTATTCAAGGGAACTCAGCCCTGAGAAGAGCTGATGGCCCTGCCCAAAGTCTCAGGAGGCTGAAACGAATCAAAACTCCCATTTAGTAATGTGTACCGAGAACCACAGGTGCCATGTGGAGGACATTGCTGTTCCCATCCCACCCTTCTCCACCCCACTCTAAATCCTGTCCCCTTCACCCGTTTCCAGGATGGCTGCCCCTGGAAACCAAGGTACAATCAGAAGGCTGTTCGGCAAGTGTGAGTGTCTCTGTGACAGGCGGGGCTCCCTGGTCCTCTAGAGGCCTGCCCTCCTAGGCCTCTGTCCCCCCCACCCTCAGTGCCAGAGACACACTGGCCAAGTTCCTTTGGAAATGCCCTGTCTCCGTGCTCCTGGCTGCTTTTCCTATTTCTGATTACTCAGGTTCCCATTAAAGTGTGGGGATGGCTTTGGGGAAGTTCTCTAGTAGATGCTAATTTAGCATAAATGAGGTTAGAGGAGCTGATTTCCTGGGAAGTGTCTGACTTCATTAGTTGGGAAGGGTGTGGCCCACCTCCTACAGGGCCTGGGGCTGCCCCCTTTTGCCACCCCTCCCCACCACTCTTTCCTCAGAATCCTTTCAGTCTTTGCCAACCCCTCTGACCTCCTTGCAACCAGGCCCAGGTTGCAAGGAGGTCATTTTTGTCTTCCAATGGGAATATTCTAGTAGGCGTCTCCCCAGATATCCACTCTAGGGTGTCCAAGGCAAAAGTAAGAGCTTCAAAAATGTGTATAGGATAAAGTTGGTGACCCATGTTTATAGGAACCTTCTTTATGAATGGTAAGAGTTACATGTTCTACACATATTATCTCAACCATTCTTTACCACTCTATGGGGTGGGCACTATGGTAACCCCCATTTTACAGGTTTTGGACCTAAGCGGTTCAGAGAGAGTACACCGCTTATCCAAGATCACACAGTTAGTAAGAGGTGGAGGGGGCGCTCGAACTCAGTTCTGTCCATTGCCAAAGCCAAGGCTCTGTCCATCAAGTCACTGTCTTCAAAGGCCAAACATTTGTTGAGAACCTACTATGTGTAAAACCCTGGGGCCAGTACTATGATAAATATCCAGATGAATGAGGATGGGTAGCTCTTGCATTCCAGGGAGACAGTTTCTAACTGGGAGGTAGTATAAATGTGAGGAATTCTGTTCCAAAGCAGATTGCAATAAGTGCTGTCTCTAAGGACAAGCAGAGTCCCATGGGAACGTGGATAAAGGAGGGAGATTAATCCATGCTGTGTGTGTGTGAGAGAGGGAGAGAGAGAGAGGAGGAAAGAAGAGAGGAAGAGGAGAAGGAGGGAGTGGGAGAGAGAGAGAAAATATGAATGAGATGGGTGCTGGGCAGAATTTTTCTAAACATGGGCTTTGTGTTGTGCCTCGTGGGTTGGACGGCTTCCACAGGCTGGAGTGGAAGAGGCCGAACAAAGAGCTTGAGCGAGAAGCCAGGGCGAGAGCACTGAGAATCTGCTCAGCAGTCAGGCCCGTGTAGTAGGTGGAGAAGCAAGGCTGGCAGGTCAGTCAGGAACAAATTAGGGGAAACTTGATGCCACGGAAGGGTCTAGGCTTGCTTCTGGGAGCATTGGGCAGCTGCTGACAGCTTCTAATAGAGCACAGGCAGGAAGTGATGATGCAAGTTTGCAGTGAGATCTGGCAGTGGGAGGTGGGGATGTGGCCTTTGCGTGGTTCCTCCCTTCTTTGGCCAACACCCACTGCCAGGCTGGCCACTCAGCGGGGACACGAAGAGAACTGGTTCCAGCCTTGCAAGCTCCCAGTATCAGCACAGGCTGAGCGCAAGGCCCCTTCAAGGCCTGTGGGAGGGGTTCAGAGAAGGGAGTGTCCTGATTTTTTTTTGGCTGTCGGGGAAGGTGTGGTCCAGTAGGAAACATTGAGGGTCCTGGGGTAGGAGGAGATGGCGGGCATGGGCAGGGGAAATGGAAAGGAAATGTATTCTGAGACACGGTGAAGAAGTCTTTTCAACTCAGCCAAAGCAGAATAAGTGCCCTCACCCCTTACAAATTCAGGCTAATTTCTGACTTTGAAAATCTTTTTTAAGGAAGTACAGATGAATTTGTCTTTCAAGTGCTGTAAAAACTCAATGAAATCCAGAAACCAGTTGCCAGGCCATTCAATTCACCAGAATTATTTTTTTGATTCAGTTATAAGAAAAAGTGGTAAATGACTATAGCCAAGTTAATATCAGGATGTTGGGCTTCCCTGGTGGCGCAGTGGTTAACAACCCGCCTGCCAGGGCAGGGGATACGGGTTCGAGCCCTGGTCCGGGAAGATCCCACATGCCACGGAGCAACTGAGCCCGTGCGCCACAACTACTGAGCCTGCGCTCTAGAGCCCACGAGCCACAGTTACTGAAGCCCACGTGCCTAGAGCCCATGCTCCGCAACAAGAGAAGCCACCGCAATGAGAGGCCCGCGCACTGTGATGAAGAGTAGCCCCCGCTCGCAGCAACTAGAGAAAGCCTGCTCGCGCAGCAACAAAGACCCAGTGCAGCCAAAAATTAATTAATTAATTAATTAATTTAAAAAAATCAGGAGGCAGTAATAACCAAAATGGGAAAAGAATTTGAAAAAGAATAGATACCTTTGTATGTATAACTGAATCACTGTGCTGTACACCTGAAACTAACACAACGTTGTAAATCAACTATACTCCAATATAAAATAAAAGATTAAAAAAAAATCAGGATGCATTTTCTACAAGATTAACGAAGAGTAGCCCCCGCTTGCTGCAACTAGAAAAAGCCCAAGCGCAGCAATGAAGACCCAGTGCAGCCAAAAATAAATTAAAAAAAAAAAAAAAAAAAAAGCAGCTGGTTTAGCTCACAACTCAAAAAAGTGCTTTAAAAAAAAAAAAATCAGGATGTCAACCACAGAACTACCCACTGTGGATGACCACAGGCAGAATCAGCGGTGCACGCAGAAGGTGACAGTCTAGGACCCATTCGAGGGGAATGGGGGAGGCAAGCCTGCCTCTGTAGCCATCCTTCTCCAGGAGAACCAGCTCATGCATCCTGCACACAGGAAGGGCCGAACGAGAAGCATGAAAAAATCCTTTTGCAGCTTGGCTTTGCACAGACTCTGGCAAGCGACGAGCACGCTGATGTCAGGAGCTGCCCAGAGGACTCTGTGTTGCTGGACAAATGTGTCACCTCTCTAGGACCAGTTTCCTCCTCTGTGAAACTTCTGGCCCTTCCAGTTCTCTCATCATTCTGCCCTAAGGGCTCTCAGGGTAATCTTCCACGAAGCCTTGCTGATTCTGAGCTCCATTTCCAGCCTGAAAGCACCAGCCGCTCCACAGGAAACTGAGAAAGGCCAAAAGGGCTCTAAAGCCCTTTCCTTACTTTTCCACTATTGTTCTTCAGATGGTAATAATGTGAAATACCTTTTTTCTCCTGCTGCTGCCAATTTATAACTGGGTCAACCACAGCAGAGCTTTCTAGATGATGGAATTATAAAATATGCTTATAACCTTTGGTGTGATTACATAAATGCGTAAATTATGGGTGTTGGCAACTTCAGAAAATGGCTCTGATCATGACATGTGGATCCCTGTTCTCCCTTTCCAAACATTAAGTATTTGGCTAAGGGAGACAGAGCAGGGGAATCTCCATTTTGGAAGCAGCTATTATTAAAGTATTTGTTTGTTTATTTATTTATTTATGGATGTGTTGGGTCTTCGTTTCTACGCGAGGGCTTTCTCTAGTTGTGGCAAGCGGGGGCCACTCTTCATCGCGGTGCGCGGGCCTCTCACTATCGCGGCCTCTCTTGTTGCGGAGCACAGGCTCCAGACGCGCAGGCTCAGTAGTTGTGGTTCACGGGCCCAGCTGCTCCGCGGCACGTGGGATCTTCCCAGACCAGGGCTCGAACCCGTGTCCCCTGCATTGGCAGGCAGACTCTCAACCACTGCGCCCCCAGGGAAGCCCTGGAAGCAGCTATTATTATTCCTATTTCATAGACACAGGCTCCAGAGAGGTCAGGCTGCTGGCCCAAGGTCACACAGCAGGCCAGTGGCAGAAGCAGGACCCCAGCCGGATTGGACCCAAAGACTTGCTTCTTTACAGTGCATCAGACACCTCATGGAAGGGTCTGGGACTATGAAAATTTACGTTCTGGTTGTGTGAGAAATTCATTTTCTGGTTAGCTGGATATTCCTGAGAGCTGAATTGTCAGGTTAGGTTAGGTTAGGAGGAGTGGGGAAGGCAGAGATGGAGGTTCTCTAAGCCTACGATTCTTTTCCCCACCAAAATCCTACTTCTTAAAGTGTATGAGCCTCTCCCTCTCAGTGGTTTGCAAGCTCCTCATGGACACAGTCTCAGAGGTCTGGTCATGATTATGGTGTGGGGCAGTCACATCTGCATTCGAATCTCTCCTATTTGGTTCTTCTTTTTTTTAAAAATATTTATTTATTTATTTGGCTGCACTGGGTTTTAGTTGCGGCCGGCGGGATCTTCGTTGCAGCCTGTGGGCTCTTAGTTGTGGCATGCAGGATCTAGTTCCCCAACCAGGGATCAAACCCAGCCCCCTGCATTGGGAGCATGGAGTCTTAACCACTGGACCACCAGGGAAGTCCCTCTCCTATTTGGTTCCACCTAGGTGTGTGCTGTGGTTTTCATTTGCATTTCCCAGATGACTAATGCAGTCGAACATCTTATAGATGTTAATAATTGTTAGTGGTACCTTTCTTTCCTCTGTCTTATCTCTCATCTTTCTGCATCTTTGCACCCTTATCCCCTCTCCCAGGACCTGGCAAAGTGCAACCCTGAAAGAGTCCCGAGTCCTGGGAACCCAGATTTCTCTATGATGGCAGTTCTCTGCTCCAGAGAATCAGCTGCCCTTTAATGTCTTTCTGCCCTCCTTGCCAGCCTCACCTCTCAGCTTTCTACCTCCTTGCACATGACTCTCCAGCCAGACTGGCAGTCTCAGACCCTCTCTGAGTCTCTGAGCATTTGCAGGTACAGTTCCCTCTGCCTGGGATGCTATGACCCCCTCCCCCACTCTACCTGGTTAACTTCTTTTTTTTAATTTTTTAATTTTTAAAAATTTTTGTTTATATTTCAATAAATTTAACCAGAACAAACATAACATAGGGGTAAAAAAAAGATTACAAAAACTTAAACTACATCTTGACGAAGACCTGTAGGAAATAATGTGCAAACCAGCGCTGGTTCCCAGATACACTTTGCATTAACTTTTTTTTTTTTTTCACACACACACACTGTATTTTATTTTTCCAAGAGATAAATAAACTGACACCAAGCATTGTAAATGGATGACCACAACAAAAGCAACAATGATTGCAATTACTAAACATGAAACACACTCATACTGTGTCATAATATTGACATTCAGTCCAGTAATCCTCCACTGTAACAGGTACTTGGTTAACTTCTATATACCATTCAAGTCTCAGATCATATGTCACTTCCTCCAGGAAGTCTTGCCTGATGCTTCCCCCACCCTCACCCACCAGCCTGGGTTAGTTGCCCCTTGTTTGTGGCTAAGCAACATCCTGTACTTCCCTTCATAACACTTATCACACTGGGTTGCAATTGCCTCTCTGCCGGTCTGTTTCTCTTGCTCCCTTCCTCATCCCTTTGAGGATGAGACTTCGTGTTGTTTCACTTTTATATCCCATGAGCCTTGGGCATCAGTAATATTTGTTGAATGAGCAATCTGGCCTGGATGCCTTTAAAAAGGATAAAAATCTGCCCTTCTGGCCAGCTATCCTAGAATCAATGATTTCAGGCCATCATCCTTCATCCCCCACATCAACCCTCCTATTTGATAAGGTCTCAAGGAAATGGACATTTATTGAGTGTCTACTGTATACCAAGCACCAAGCCAGGCCCTTTTTGTGTGAAGTCATTTTCACAATTTAAAGGCTTAAGACTCCATGTCTAGACAGCACTTTGAAATTCAGAGGCTCTGATGTCCAGTCAGTCAATGAACAAAGGGGAAAGGAGTGATATTACACTTTCCATCTTGACGGTGGCAAAGAGATGTCAACAGAGGAGGCCCCCATGTAGTGCAGAGCTCTAAGTCCCTGTAATTTGTTGGGTCAATGAACAAATGGTTGTAGAGGAAGCACAGAAAGAAAGAGCAGACTGGAAGCCTAGAAGACCCAACATTTCTTTCTGACCTAATATATTTCCCCCACGTGTTGATAAACAGAACTAGACACTGAAGTATTTTTGTCATGGGCAGCTGTCCACAGTGCCAGCCAAGGCTGATCCTTGTGATTTCTGCTCACTCTATTGACTAAAAATGACTGCACCCAGCTATAAAGGGAGCTGAGAACTTTCTTTTCTGAAACCAGGAGGAAAAGAAAACAGATTTGGGGTGAACAGTTAGCAGTCTCTGCTGCGGGATACAAGGACGGTCTTGCCTCTGCCAGCGTCACTGGGTGGCCCTGAGCTATCACAGGATAAATGGATGTTCACTCTAGAACGGCCCTTGGGGATCATCCAGATTCAACTCCCTGATTTTACAAATGGGAGACTGGGGCCCAGAGAGAAAAGTGACTCCTTGACTCGTCAAAGAGTTGTTTGGTGCTAGAGCCATTTGGTTTTGCTTAATTGGTCAGTGCTTTAGCTGCAAAGTGGGTCTTTAAACAAGAAAACCTTCTCATCTCCTTCATAAAAGTGCTGTGAAGTTCACATTTCAATGATAAAGAAGAAAGCATTAAAAGCAATAGAAGAAAGCAATACAAATTAAGATGTTGATGATACAATGATTGTTACAATGGTACTGAACATAAATGATCCTTTCTTTAGTTACTTAAAAGGCTCTTCTGTGTCCTGTGGTCCTTAAGAGTCTTCTTCCTTGTTAGGAACTTCAGCTACCCCCATAAAATATGGCAAAATTATTTAGCTGGCCATGTGTGTGAGGGGTGAAAACCACCTTTGATAAAAGAGCAATTACTAATTATGTAAATTTATGCAATTATTTATACCTTCTTTGAGCTTTAGTTCTTTCATCAGTAAAAAGGAAATGATAATACCTCCAACTAAAATTTGTTGTGGGGATTAAAGAAGAAATGAAAACCACTTGATATAGTATCTTGCACCCAGCTGGGACCCACTTAATGTAAATTTCTGTTCTTGCAGAGTTGAGGTCCTTTCTGTGAATACCTAGGGGAACATTACACACAATGATTGATGTAATCGCTCTTGAAAGGGGCACTTCCAACAACATTTAATCAATAAATATAATCTTTTCCCAATATCTTCAACTGCTGAACTCATTGCCTAGGACCCACAATTGAAAAGAAAAGCATCTGCTCCCAAAGGAGACTGAAATGTAAACAGAAAAGCCCAGCACCATGTGACAACATGCAGGAACGGAAAGAGTGATGGTGTGAGGGGAGGGCTTAGAAGTCTGCTTGGGTGAGTGAGGGAGGGCTTCCCTAAGGAGGCTGTATGCTTCATGGGGGAGGAGTTACAGCTGGGCAGGTAAAAGGGAATGGAGGGGAGGACACAGGTGTGAGGAAGCACATTTTCTATAATGAGGGAGCTATTTTAGATATTGCTAGAACAGTTTTTTTTTTTTAAAGCTTTAACAAAAGAGAAGGGACAGGTGACTGTGATGGCAGTGGGTTTCCAATTTTATCTTGCCACACATAGGGAGCCACTGGAGAATTTGGGGCAGGGAGATAATGCAAAAGCGGTGAATGAAAAGAACTGGGAGAATGACAGCCAGTGAGGGCTGGCTGGCTGAAGCCCACACCCAGCCCCATCATTCATTTAATCATTCAACAAATAGTTCCTGAGGACCTGCCATGCACCAGGCTGAATTCCAGGAGCTGGAAATCAGGCAATGAACAGGACTAGCAAGGTCTCTGTTCTCATGGAGGAGACTGACAATAGATAAACAAGTAAACAAGCAAGGAAGTATCAGATAAGTGCCTCTTGGAAAATTAAACAAGGTGATAAAAGAGTCCCTGAGCGGCTGCTCCTTCCGAATACTCACCAAGCCTCCTCTTGAGTTTTCCAAGCAGGTTTTGCTCCTAGAAAAATCTCTAAGGTAAATAATTAACCTAGCTCTCTCGGCGCTTCCAATAAGGCTTCTTCCCCTGGGCCTGGTCAGCTTGCAATCCTTGCTTCGGGACCACCAATTCTGCCAGAAGTCTCAAGTCTAAAAGTTAGGGGACGGTCGTAACAACCTTGAGACCGGTCCTGATCATGGTTCCCTCCGCAACCTATAACCACCCACTTCGCCACCCCCGGCTCCTGGCTCAACCCTCCCTCCTCCCTTTATATAGATATACCCTTTAGAAGAAAAACACTTGATAGTGTGGTTGAAGTTGTGCATTTCTCTCCTCTGAAAAAAGGCAAACTTTTAAAACTCGCCCTCCTCTGCTGGCAAGAGCCGCCCTCCTCCCCCATCCCTACCCCCTGGCACTCCCGAGGGCTGGGCGGGCACTCTCGGAGGCGGCGCGTTCCCGGCACCCGGCACCCGTGCTGGAGGCTGGCTCAGCACCGCCAGGGCTCACCCTTGTGTCAGTCCGAGCTCCTCCGCGCCAAAGGGATGTGGGCCAAGAACCAAAAAGAAAACGTAGTAATAAATGTAGCCGAAGAAACGAGGGACTAAAAAAGCAGATTTCCCAGTGTGCCCCGTGGTCTTCCCCCGTTTGACACATTTACTCACCACGAGGTTTTTTTTCCCAAAGAAAAAAATTTTTTTAGTTAAGAAAACTTTCAGAGACACAGGAAAGTTTTAGGTAAACCTAGCAAAAGTCCCAGGAGGGACTTCTGATTTTGCCCAGCTTCTCTGAACTGCCTGATAGTCATAGTTTGCCCTCTGCGGTCTATACCAGTCAGGGGGGACTAAGTTAGGGCCCCTGCTCGGAGGGGTTTTTATTCTAGTTAGGGAGAGAAGACTCTAATAAAAACTATTTTTCCTTTCTTCCCCCCCCCCCCCCGCCGGCAGATTACACCTCACAAGGTGTTTTCACATTCCTGATGCCGTTAAAATCATAAACTCAGAGCTGAAGGGAAATTTACAGATCAAGTGGGGGAGAAGGGGGTGACTACCTGGCATATATTGGGCCACTTCCTAACCGCCTGCCCATGGTAGACATTGCTAATCGATCACTCACTCAGTCATGATTGAACACATTTATTGGATGCCCTCCATGTTCCACATGTTATGTTAGGAATAAAGCAGGAAACCAGACAGACTTTTTTGCTACCCTTATGGACCTCCAAGGGGAAGACAGACATTAAACAAATAATTACGTGCCTGAAGAGTGTTTTAAAAAGGCAGAATATGGGGGCAGACAAGGGCATCACACACCTGGAGGTAACCTGGAGTTGGGGCAGGGTCAGGAAAGGCCTCCCTGAGGAAGTGATGTTTAAGCTGAGGTCTAGACGATAAGGAAACTGAGTCTTTGCGAAGGTGAAAAAGGAACCGTTACATGCTAGCATAAAAGACCGGCGTGAGTTCAGGGCATGTTTCATGGCTAAATGAGGGGGCATGGATCGTAAATGGGGGGTAGGTTTCCGGAAGGAAACAGAGGTTGATACAGCCAGGCCTTGAAAAAGAATCGGTTGATAGGAGGAGAGAGTTGGGACAGCCTGGGCAGAGGTCACATTTATTGTTTATCCTCCCCCTTCCTAGGAATTATTCCCTCACCTGCTGTCATTAAAAAGAAAAAAGAAAAAAGCTATAAATTATTGACTATCTACTACGGGGTGGCAATTCTCACATCTTCCTTGAGAGATAAGTATTATTTTCCCAGTTTTACGGATAAAAAAGTCTTGGGAGGACTAGAGACACTTGCTAAAGTTGGTCATCAAGTAGGCAGCAGAGCTAGGGATTTGAGCAGCTGCACTTTCCACAACTCGTCACTGCCATAAAACCTCAAGATGGCTTGCTCTAAAGCAGTCAAGTAAAACTTGGGGAGCAATCAAAGAGCGTTGACAGAGGAACTGGAAATGCTCCGGGAGTTGGCGGGGGGGGGGGGGGCGGGGCGGGGGGAGGAAAGTGTCGGCAGAGAGGCCGCAGGTGAGTGGACACCGTTAGGCAGAGGAGTGCGCGGCCGAAACCGAGAGGTGGCGGGTGGTGGGGAGGATGGCGAGGCGTCCTAAGTGACTGAGAGGGCATCCCTGGACTGCTCCAGGACTGCACTGCGGGGAGGTGCCATGCTCTAACCACTACCCCGCCCGGCCCGGTTAATCATTTCCTGACCTTCCTTCCTCCTCTCGCCCAGCCCGCAGGATTGCCACATCAGCCTCCCCCTCCCCCTGCTCGCCTCCTGGCCCTGTTGCTCCTTCGCCGGGTTTTACAAGGAGCCCCAACTTTGAGGCAATGTTCGTAATAGCCCGGGACGTCCTCAAGGCCGTGCCCCGGAGAGATAGCAGGCTCGCTAGGGTGTAACGCTTGCCCTAGCGGCCGCTGGAGGCTTGTCCTATCCTCTTTTCTACGAAGGGGTCAGAGAGGCGGGGATCCAATCCCGGCACGGATTAACCAATTACAGACTCGGTTTCCCCTGCGGTAAAAAAGAGGATGGTTACAGCAGCTGGCGGTGTGGTGCGAGGTTTAAATGAGGTACTGTATGTTAAGTGCCTGGCTAGGAGACAGCAGCAGGTGTTTAACAAATGTTAGATCCCTTCCCTTTTTACCACCTGGTAACCGGGACCGCCCCCCTCAGCACACCCAGGTTACAGTTACCTCATTTAAACTTACACCGGAGGGTGAGGTATGAATGTCCGACCACGTGCTCGAGGCAATGCAGATGGTGAGTCACAGTGACGGGGTTTGAACCCAGGTTCACGATCGCCCCCGCACTCAGCACCCAGGTGGCTGGAAAAGGCCACGTGTTCAGAACCTAGAACCCGGTCACTATCGTAGCTGCCGCAGGGAGCAGACCACTAAACCAGTACTGCTCTGGGACCTATGCAGCCCGCTGGGCCACCGGGGGCCAGGCCCTTAACCTCTCTGAGCTTGTGCATTCGTGTGTAAAATGGGGGCTGTCTGTCTGCCCGGGTGGTTTTTATTTTCTTCTTCACACTTTCTTGTGTGGCCAGATTTTCTACCGCAGTGTAGTCAGGCCACTACACACTACGCAGGGTCAGTCTTCTCTGACTGCGAGCGCTCGCCGGGCCGGGGTAAAAGCAGCGGACCGGCCCGGCGTGCCCTGGCTTGGCGCTCCACCCTACCCGGGGCCGGGGGAAACCGCGGCTGCCCGGGGGAGCGGAGTTGGGACAGTCACTTCCGAGCGCAGTCCGACTCTGGGCCACCAGCCTGCGAGCGCGGGGACCTCACCCCGCGGGAGAGGACGGGGGCGGGGCCGGGCCTGTAGGCGGGGCCTGCCCAGGGGAGGGGAGGGGCCGGCCTGGGAAGACGGAAGCCCCCAGCCGAGGGGTGGCGGCAGAACCCGGATGCCGGAGCACCACGTTTTCCGGAGCCGGGCTTCGGGAGACGGCGGGCGGGAAAACCCGGCGCCCGGAAGCTTTTGCTTTCTTTGACGCAAGGGCTCGGGACGCAGCCGCCGTCGGCCGAGCGCCCGGCGAGGAACGACCCCAGGCAGAGCCTTCGGAGTCCCTCCTCCGCCCCTCCCCCCTCCCCCCCGCCTGGTCTCGGAGCCTCAGTCCTCCTCGCCGCCCTCCTCGTGGCCATGGAGTGTCCGCACCTGAGCTCCAGCGTCTGCATCGCCCCGGACTCAGCCAAGTTCCCCAACGGCTCCCCGTCGTCCTGGTGCTGCAGCGGTGAGTGCGGCCCCAGGCGGCCCTGCAGCGCACCCGAGGCCCCGGCTCTGCCGGGCCTGCCGTCTAGGGGCCGCGGGCAGTCGGCGCGCGGACTCGGGGAGCGGTGCGGGCAAGCCGGGCCCGGCGGCTGGGGAGGGGTACGCGGCGAGGCGGGCGGAGCGGCGGCGGCGGCTCCTTTGTTTCCCGCGGCCCGACGGTCCGTCCGGCGAAGGAGAGGCCCGCGAGGGATAGAGACCGCGGGGGCCACGAGCTCGTGGGGACGGCGGCGAGCGGGGACCCTGGCCTGCGGCTCGCGCCCCCGCGCCGCCCTGCAGTGCCCGGGGGTTGTGCTGGCCTGTGTCGCCGGGTCGGGGGCCGCGGGGGGTGGGTGTCCGGCCCCCACAAGGCGGCCGCACGTGTGGCGGGGCCCGAGTTGCGTCCCCTCCTAGACCGGACGGGAAAAGCGCCGCTCAGGGGCGCAGCTTTGTCTCGGCTGCGGGGCGCGCTGGGGCCCTTCGCTACCTGCCCCGGACCCGCTTCCTTTCGCTTCCCCCCATGCTCCGGCGACCAGATCCACGCCGGGCGAGCGGGAGCCGGGACCTCGAGAGGTGCTTAGAACTCGGGCGGCCGAGGTCGGAGTCTTTCATCAGCCCGGGAAGGTGAAGTTTGAAAACAGGCTGCGGGCTGAAAAAGCTCAGAAGGCTGATTGAGCAGCTGTTTTGGAGGGGCGGCTCGCGTTGCCTTTCAGATATTTTTGTTTGTTTGAAATTGCTTTGGGATTTCCGAGTCCATGTGCTGTAGGACAGTTATTAGGTTTATGTAATGCTTTTGCATTGCTTAAGCATCTTATCTCCTTCTGCCGGGCCCCTCGGAAGCCCCAGTACCCTCTTATTGTCTGCTCTAGCGACTTAAGATCGCACCGGCCACACTGCTTTGATTACTTCCTGGTAGGGCCCTGGTGCCGCCGATAGAGTCTTTGTTTATCAGCTTTGAGATGATCAGTGGTAGCTTGGGTTGTAGTGTAAAATTTGAATTGTGCATTTCAAAAATCTTAAGTTCATTTGAAGAAATAAAGGGAAGAAAACAGCAATGGTACGATTTAGCTGTGTGACATTTCTCATTGTGGGCCGGAGCTGGGAGGATAGTTCAGAGAATGCCTTGACACTTTTGACAGGTTACTTCTTAAATGGTGATTATGTCCTTGGAGAAAAACACAGCTAAGGCCACAAAGAAAAATGTACCCTGGGATAAGGAATGGAAATAACTGCGGTTTCCTTGAGCTCTCAGAGGTTTGATGCTTTGCTTGCCTTTGTAAAGTCAGATTATCTTTTTCTGCATGAAGCCCATAAAGATTAACCGGTTAATTGGTTTTACAGTGCAGTATTGCAGTTCTTTTATGAGGGTGTAGAAACTTACCTACGAATGTTTCTTCTACAGTGAATGTTGAGTATGAAACAACAAATAAGGTGTGTTAAATTGCTTTACAAATTAGTTGGTGTTGCATTATCTATAATTGTAGCTAGAGCTGTGGTGCTGTAACTGTAACCCCTGCCCCAGGGATTGAAAAAAAAAAAAAAGACCAAAGTAAACACTAGGAAAAGCATACCTCATGAGGAATGATGAAACTACTTCTGCTCATCTGTGGTAAACTACAGGGATAGATACAAAGCAGACAGCACACTTCTGGCTGTTTCTAGGTAAAATCACATCAAGTTTTAAAATGGCCTCATTGGTCACATGCATCTAAAAAAAGGAAAAGAGTTTATGCAAGTGGCAGATATCCTGTTGTGAGTCAGTCTTGCCTTTGTCAGTCAGGGCGTCCACTTGAGTGTGGAAAAGAGATGCAGAAAATTGAGCATCTCTTGAGGAACTTAAGTTAAATTGGAGCATAACTAAGAGGCTTGTGCTGATAAAAAAGAACAAACTAGTATGTGTAGTCCTAAGGGAGGGGTGATTTCTATCCAAGGGCTAGGATGTCATCTTTGCATCTTGCAACGAAGTTTGTCTCTGACATTGCTTTGAGAGGGTGATTTTAGTCATGTGCGTGGATTTGTAGAACCAATAAAGCTAGTTTTGCAACTTTATGTGGGTTTTTTGCTTCTGCTCATGTTCTATGAGTTGAACCCATTTCATGTGGGCCTTCCACTTTTTCTTGGCACCCATTCATTGATATAGTCTCATGTTTTTTGTATTGAGCTTGATCTTGTTCTTGCCTGCCTGTTGTTTCAGTGATTAAATGATTATTAAAACTGTGAGTCCTTGACGAATTCATCATCTTGGAGGGTTATGTATTCTGGTGTTTATTCTCCAGCACTCTCGAATTTCTTCCTTCATTTCTTTCTTTCTTTTTCTTTCTTTTTGGGTAGCCAATGTGTGGAATAATGCGGTGACCAAGTATTGAGTCTGATTACATTCTTATTAGGGAGGGAAAAATCTCTGTTTTGGCACTGGAACAATAAAATTAATGCCCTTGCCTTGTTTTCTTTGGGAGCTTCCAGTTACACCACAGTGAAACAGCCTTAAGGCAGCCAAGCAAATTGCAAAAGACCAACATCCTAGGCTCTCCTAGGTAGCAATACATCCTTGGAAGGTAGTTCTATTTCCTTGGAGCATCGGTTTCATTATGTCATCTGTTAAAAAAGAAGGGAGGGTGGGAATAATACTTCACATTTACTTCACCGGTTGTTGTTAGGATGAACAAGGTAATTTTTGTGAAAACTTTGAGAAACTCCAAACACTATTCAAGTAATAGGTGGTATTATAGGTCAGAACATCTTTATAAAGAGGACTCTCAATAAATATCTAAAGCCCCTTAGATAGGGCCTAGGATGGACTGGCTTTATGCTGAATTATGCTTTGCAAGGAGATATATTATTCAACAAGATTAGGAGGTGTAAGAAGTAATTATACTTCACAGTTAACTTGAGCTTCTTATCTATGAGAAGCCCTTGGTACATATTATTGTATATGTTTTATAATTGTGTACCACAGTGATTCTCAAGCTTTTTGTCTTCAGGACCCCTTTACCCTCTTAAAATTATTAAGAACCCAAAGAGCCTTTGTTTGTACAGCTTATATTTATTGATATTTGATGTACAAGGAATTAAAACAGAAAACAATTTTAATATATATTTATTAAATCATTTACAATTAGCAATAATAAATCCATTACCTGTTAACATAATAGTTTGTATAAAATAACTATACTTTCAAAACAAAAAAATTGGTGAGAAGATTGGAATTATTTTAATTTTTGCAACTCTGTTGTCTGGCTTAATAGAAGACAGCTGGATTTTCATATCTGCTTTTGCATTCAGTCTCTTGAGATACCACACATCATGTAGCTTCTGGAGAACTCCACTGCGTGCTGGTGAGAGAATGAGGGTAAAGAATAAAAGTAACATCAATGTTATTTATGAAAATAGTTTGAGCTCATGTACCCCATGCAGGGGTTTTGGAAACTCTCAGGGCCTCAGGATCACACTTTGAGAACCCACTTGTATACAACGATAGTAACAGTTAAGGACACCTGCTCTGATCAAAATAGCTTTAAAATATTAAAGAATTCCTTAAGGCCTTAAAACTAGCAACATTTATGTCTGTGTGGAGACTTACAGAGTTTACAAAATGTATTAGCTGGGACCATGGGGTCCAGTAGTCAGTCCCTTGCTCTCAAAAAAGTCACAGTCTAATCTAGTTGGGGAGAGATAGGAAACTAACTGGTTAGAAGATTAATCCATGTTGTGGTTTAAGGTAAATGTTGAAAATAGCAATCTTCTGATGAGGTAAAAGTTGATTTATGTCTAATTTTGCTACAGGCATTCTCATTTTTATTTATTTATTTATTTATTTTTGGCTACGTTGGGTCTTCGTTGCTGTGCGCGGGCTTTCTCTAGTTGCAGCGAGCGGGGGCTTCTCTTGTTGCGGAGCACGGGCTCTAGGCGCATGGGCTTCAGTAGTTGTGGTGCGTGGGCTCAGTAGTTGTGACTCGTAGGCTCTAGAGCGCAGGCTCAGTAGTTGTGGCACACGGGCTTAGTTGCTCCGCGGCATGTGGGATCCTCCCAGACCAGGGATTGAACCCGCGTCCCCTGCATTGGCAGGTGGATTCTTAACCACTGTGCCACCAGTAAAGTCCCTAGGCATTCTCATTTTAAATGAAAAAGTTTTAAATAAAAACTAGGACATTCTCTCAAGGTTTTTGTTAAGTGCACATATCAGAGGTTATTTTCAGAAGCTGGAGTCTTGGGCATTTCATATTTTTGTGGGTAAAAGAGTTAAACCAGTGGCAAAATACTGGGGGGAAACCCAAATTGTTTAAAAGGATGCCCTAAACACAACTGTTTTAATAACTAAGGAAAGCCAAAGACTTCAAGCGTTTGGGTTAAGTAACCAGTTAAATTGGAGATATTTTAATAGCGTAGGCATGAGAATTTTTCCGTGATTAATTCTTCAAAGAATTGAGAAGGCCTCTCTTTTTTTAAAAATTAATTAATTAATTTGTGGCTGCATTGGGTCTTCATTGCTGCACATGGGCTTTCTCTAGTTGCCGCGAGCGGGCGCTACTCTTCGTTGCGGCCCGCGGGTTTCTCATTGCAGTGGCTTCTCTTTGTTGCGGAGCACGGGGTCTAGGCGCAGGGGCTTCAGTAGTTGTGGCTCTCAGGCTCTAGAGTGCAGGCTCAGTGGGCAGATTCTTAACTGCTGCACCACCAGGGAAGTCCGAGAAGTCTTCTTAAAGTTTCTAGTACATGCTTGCCCTCACATTACCTAAGGAAAGTAAGTGTAGGGACTTCCCTGGTGGCGCAGTGGTTAAGAATCCACCTGCCAATGCAGGGGACACGGGTTCGAGCCCTGGTCCGGGAAGATCCTACATGCCGCGGAGCAACTAAGTCCGTGCGCCACAACTACTGAGCCTGCAGTCTAGAGCCCGCGAGCCACAACTACTGAAGCCCACGCGCCAAGAGCCTGTGCTCCCCAACGAGAAGCCACTGCAATAAGAAGCCCGCGCAATGCAACAAAGAGTAGCTCCCGCTCCAAGCAACTAGAGAAAGCCCGCGTGCAGCAACGAAGACCCAACGCAGCCAAAAATAAATAAATAAATAAATAAACTTATTAAAAAAAAAAAAAAGTAAGTAGATTAAGTAAATGTTTTGCAGTTTGGGGTGGATATTGGAGATAAAACCTTTTTTGAAGATCCATTTAGTAGGATGGTGTTCTGATTATTGATTCCTTGTCATTGGTAATAAATCTGTAGTTTGTGATAAAGCTTGTGATAAAGGTGAGAAATCACCTTGATGGGATGATGGGTTATTTTGTATCGTATTTCTCTCACAACCTAAATCTAAAGAAGACTCTTGTATGCCCAGTAGACTAAAATTTCTAGGTAGGACCAGTCATTTGTTCATCATAAGGTCAAATGCATTTACTGCTTTTTAGTAATAACCCTGTATGAAATATTTATTAAGTGCCTAGCGTGTAATAAGACACTCAGTAAATATTTGCTTAATGAATGAAGGAACTTTCTTCCACCTGGATGGTGGCTGGAATGGCCTTAAACTTTATGTGTAAAATAAATGGAAAGTAAGTGAGCTTCTCCCCAGAATGCTTTCACCAGTCCTCACTTCCAGTTTTTAGTCTGTAAAGTAAACTTTGACTGGATTGTGAGCAACTGACCATCTGCAATGTTGTTACCACGACGAATTTGTATTCGTTTGACATTCTGTGTTTATAGGTGGGCAGGTAGCCATTTTTAGTAGTAAATGTGGATGGGGCAGTTAAAAATCAATGGACAGGTGTTACTTTTTTCACATTAATTTTGAAGATTAACATTTGATTTTTATATGCTTTTCTGAAGAATTTAAACTTTTTAAAAAATAATATTTGTACGCTTAAGTCAAATGTAATTGTCTTTCTGGTTTTTCTGGCAGTATCCACCCCCAGTCCCAGCCCCCAGAACCTTAAAGCAGCCTAAGCATATTTCCAAAGTCTCTGAATAATTGGTAGTACATGTGAAGGACCTGGAATTTAGAATGTGCTCCATGTGTTTGTTTGAAGAGGCTGCAGTCTAGGGATTAAGCCTAACATTTTGCTGTTGTGAAGAAGTTTTGACACATGGATCAAAAGTTATTTTCTGATGGTATTCTTAGTAGTATACAAAGAATATCCTTCTTGGCCTAAGCAGGAGAAAGGATGGGATTGATGGGAGAATTTGAACTCTTTGTTTCTGTTTCTTGTTATTCATTTATCCTCAAAATAACTCATTCTCATCATTCTTTGCTTTTACAGCATTAGCCTTAGGCTCTTATACCATCCTACTTTTTCCTCTTTGAAATTTATGCAATTTCCTTCTTTACTGGAATATAATAGATTAATTTTGGATCCTTTAAACTCAATTTGGAAATACTTATGTTTTTCTAGTGTTTGTAGCTCAGTAAGCAGAACAGTGAGTAATTTAGTTTGTAGCTCATTGAGTAATTTAAATTCCTGTTTTAAAATTTAATTGAGTCCCTCTTCCATCAGGGAATAATTTACAAATATCAGTACATTTCCCCCAACCTGCTTTGTTTTTTTCTTTTTGAGCTATTTCCCCCTTCTTGAGCTGTATTATACATTTTCCTTCTTTGAAAAAATAAATTAGTGTCCAACCTATGGGTTTTGTGTTCAACCTAGGCATCCATATAGACTTGGGTAGTAGTTTATTAATGTTTGAAGTGGAAAATATATACTGTTCAATGTATTTTAGTGTTTTATGTTTACTCATAGCTCCTTTAAACATGAGAGCAACTGCATTCTAGGTGTTTTAATAGAGCTTTCCTGGACAGATGGCTTAGGAGGAAGTACTTAGATTCTCAGCAGGGGCTAGTACTTTTTGGAGGGTTTACTTGTGATGAAGCTTACCTTGATTGACAGCTTAGAATGCTGAGAATACCATTAACAACAGGAACAGCTTGTTCATCTTACCTAGAATTGTTTTGTGCCAAGACCTCTCAAGATGCTCTGTGATTTATAACAGTCTGTTTTGAGAATGTAGGTAAGAGTAGGTATCTTTCATAATGAAAGGAAATTTACCTAAAAATTGTTCATTGCAATTGTATCCTGAAATCTTTCCGATTGTTGAATGATCTTTGGCTTAGAAATTTGTAAACAGAGATCATCTTTTAACTGCTGTAAGTCTGCAGATGTTAGTATATATAGTAATTCCAGATGTTTTCTCATCTATTAGTTTTACTCAGTAGGAGGAGAACTGAGAACAACATAAAGTAACTTCAAAGCAGTTGGCTAGCATTTAATCCTGACTAATTTAATTAACTACCCATCCTTGTAGTTTTTCCTGTTTCATAGATTGTGAAACTGAGACAAAGATTAACAGAGTTGCTCAAGATGCTTGGGGGCATTAGAGATAGCCCAAAGTTTAAATTCAAATACCATTCAAACGATACTTCTGGCTTGCCTTTGTAAAAGCAGGGTCTTTATTTTGTCATCTAGTCGCTTAATGCTTGATAAGTTAAAGGATTATAAGTGTTTGGAAACATACTCTGAATAATTCCTTTGAAGATTTTTGATGTGAAAGTACATTTTAAATTCTACCTTTTGAAAATAATTTTAGATTTCTGTATTTGATTAGCCCTTCCTCCCCCTGTTTATTGATTAAAGTGCCACCAAGTTGGAACTAGATTGTTAGTACAGTTGGAAGAACACTGTTTTTGAATGTCTGAATTTCGGTTCAGGTCTAATTTTTTTGTAGGCTGAAATTCACATTACTTTAGTTCAGATATCATGAGTCAGCCTTCTCACCATAGCTATGGATAAAATGCAGTTAGCTTTTGGTTATTTTATAAATGTGCTTCGCTTCTTGAAGTTGCCCCCTCCCATTTTTTCATTTTGTTTCTGCTGGAGGAGATTCTTTTTGGAGGTGGGTTTGTTGTGGGGTGGGAGAGGGAGAGAATTCTTAAGAAAGGGAATTTTGCTTTTGCCTCTGGTAGCTCAGAGGTTATTTGAATCTTTGCTTTTAGGCAGGGTACTTCGTTGATTCCATCTATTATATTCTAAGATTTTCCAATTATATTTCTTGTAAAAGTTAATTATAGTCTTTAGACTGCAGGGCTTAAAACAGATTTCCCTCCCTTCTTCCGCCCCCCCCTTCTTAAGACATACTGAAAATTAGGTATATATGTGTGCTATTTACAGATATATAAAATGCAGATAAGCTTAAGACAGCAGTTTCAGATTTTGAAAACTATTGTTGAAATTAAACTTGGACATTGGAAAATGAAGTTTGTAGTTGTCTTTGTGTTTATCTAAATACTTCACCATTAATCAATGCTAGCTAATTAAATTTTATAAGACTCTTTTGAGGAGGGAATTGAGAGTTTATTTTGAATATGAACCAGCTTGTGTCTTTGAAAAGATATTATAACCAACTGGATTTTTTCTGGAGACTTTGTACTTTAGGATTGAATAGCTCTATCAGTGGGCTGTTTTCCATTTTGAGTAGATGTTCTTTCCTGATATTTTTTCTTTGTTCTAGCTGGGTTTAAGGCAGCCTTGTAGAAATCTGCTTGCCTGTTTATCCTTGACCTGCCCTGAAGACTCTTAATTTTATGGACTGTTCTTATACTATCTCATCACCAGGAACAGCAGGCTCGTGATTAACTGTCATGTTCTTGCAGGTTTAATTTAACTGATTGTAGGATAGTACACTTGTTGATTTAGCTTCTTTAAATCTTTGTCCTTACTGACCACACTCAGGTTTTCCTTTTTAGATAATAGATTATTGTCCATTCCTTTGTCTTGAACATTTTTTGTACAATATTGGGATGGTAGGATTTTGGTCCAAGTTTGTGAAGATGTGCTGAAATTTCTAGGGGGCAAATTTTTTTTTGGTGATGGAATGTTTCCTTGGGATAATTGGTAGAAAACATGTTAGAGAAATATTCTAATATAATATTTTTGAAAAAGAACTTCTATATAACTTAGACACTCTGGGGCCGACACATATTATTGGTTGAGTGATTTTTAAATTTTAGTGTCACACAGTAAAATTGAGATTAACTCTAGTTTTCATTTGAATTATTTTGAATGTTAATTGTGAGCTGTATTAACATTGGAGAAATCATTTGCAACAACTGGCTCAAGCTTCACCTTATGTGTATGAAGTAGCTGCCAGAGCTCAACGTTCATGCTGTGAGAATTTAATTCTAATTTAATTTAGCTGCATCGGTTTCATTTCAGTTATTTCAAGTGTTTTGTTTGTGTATAGTCTTTTTAGAACTTCATTTTAAAAATATTTTTCAGGCTTTTTTTCTTTGAATAATTAATAGAGATTTTTGGGAAAATGGGGGTCAGATTTTAAAATTATACCTATTGGTTGTAAAAAATTTCCAACTCTTGGTTTGTGTTAAATAATTAGAGCAGCTATCGGAGTTTACAGATTCCTATTTTCTGTAATCTTGGGTATCTAGCCCTTTAAGCAGAGTGTAAGTATGTGCCCAGTTTGCTTTTTCTTTCCATTTCTTCCTAAAAAGTCCTGTTGATTTTAAAAGAATAGTTTCCCAGCACACCAGTAAATACAACTGTTGTAATTTCACACACCCCCATCCCCAACTTTGTGCTTTAGTGCTAACCTATATTATATACCACAAAAACTAGGAAAAGAATTACACAGTGCAGATATAAACCTCCACTCTGAGTAAAGTCTTTGATAATAAGAGGTCGCTTAACCTCTTAATTGTTTCATTTATTTATGGGAGGGAGTGCTTCCTATAAAATATATATATGCATCTTATCTTGCATACACTTGCTTTTGTTTTGAAATAATAGTTGTGTGGTGTTTACATTTATGACTTGATTCATTTCTTTTGAAAATCCCTCTACTGTTTAACCATGGATTTGCTTACTCAGGTTGCTGGCAAAGGCGTGGAATTGCATCAGACCTTGCTATATTAAATAAATGGAATATTGGATGCCAGAATTTTTCTTAAGTGATTCATGACTTTTGTGTTCATCCTGTGTATAATCAACTTCGTAAGGAAAGTTATTTTTGAAACAATATAAACCCCTGATACTTTTTCTGTAGTTATTTGTGTCTGGTCTTCCAGAGGCAAAAGTGGCCCATTTTGACTCCGATTTAGTAATCTGCTTTGACTTCAGGAGCTCTAACCCTTCTGCCCACTCTACCCTTTCCTCTCATTTGGAGGTAGGGCACAGTTCCAGTATTTAGCTGAAGACTGCAGAATGGATAGAGCATAATAGCTTCGTTAGGTGTTTTTCACCACAGTAGGGCTGAACAAGTCTGAGTTTGTGATAGAATGAATAATAAAAAAATGTGTTTAGTACATTACAGTTTTAGAGAATATGTAGTTTCACATACATTATTTCCATATGTTGTTTTCATTTGACATTGAAAACTGATTTCAGAAATGCATTTCAAAATACAGTGAAATGCTTGAGCCAGTGAGGGGACCAGTTTTATGGATCAGAATTTGCCTCTATGTAGGAAACCAGCAGGACCAGATGCCCTCTCTTTTCTGGCTCTGTAGGTATCTGAATCTGTTAACATATATATGATAAATTTTGGCCAGCTTTGAAATTACATTCTCTAGTAGAGAACACATACCATTAGCTCTGCAAATTAGCCTTGTAGTATACAGGGAATTCAGTAGGTGCCTGGCCCCAAATGATAAAGTGCTATTGTAATTTTTATTTCATCTAATAGATTATAGGCATTTTTTTTTAAAGATAAAAAAATGGTTTAGGCAACTTCATGAATTGATATGACTGTTATATCAATTTACCTTTTAAAGATTAATTCATGTTTTCAAAAAGTAATACGTGTACAGTTAAGTCGTACAGTGTAGTATCAAAAGTAATACGTGTACAGTTAAGTCGTACAGTGTAGTATCAAAAGGGTTAAAGTAGAGCAGCAGCCCCCCTCCCCTCTCCTCTCAGCCCTTCTGTCCACAGACCACCACTTTCAGCTCTATTTAGCTTTCTCTGTCACGTTTACCTACATACTTCTAAGTAATACGCTGTTATTTCTTAATTTATCCATTTTAGGTATCATCTCTTGACATCTTGCTATGGTAAATGAGGACATTAGTGTTTGCATTACCCTCCCCTCTGCCTCTCTCTCCATTTCTCAATATAACTAGACTACAAATTTTGATTAATATGGTGATTACTTTTTTTCTTGTCTGGCATTTTATTTTTCTTTGAGTTAATAATTGCCTTTTTTTAAAAAACTTGCTTACTTTGCCTTCTGTACATTTTCTCCCAAATGTAACCTATAAATCTGTTAAATGTCTATGAATATTATTTTCCAAGCAGTTAAACACATAATGTCTTAGTATTATTTTTTCCTGAAGCTTTCCTTCCCAGAGCTCTCTCGCTCCCATCTGAACTGACTGTTCTCTAGGCCTACTCGACAGTTTTTATCCTGTGATTCCCTTGCTATTCTTTTGTATTAGATCTCTCATTTCCTGGATCCCAGGTCTTTCTCTTCCTTGGTTTATTAGACCATTTTGCTGGGGTACCTCATCTAGCTCCCGTCTCAGGAGAGGCAAATTTTTGATCCCATGCAAGTCAGACACTTTTATCCTACGTTTATACTTGACTGCTTGGGTGACTATAGACTGTTAGAAAAGATTTTTCTCTTAGAATTTTGAAAGCAGTGTTCCTTTGTTTTTAGGCTTCCAGTGTTGTTGAGAAACCTGATGCCTTTTTGATTACTGTTCCTTCATATATATCTTTTTATTCTTTCTCCTGGAAGCTTTTAGGATATTCCTTTTATCCTTGGTGTTCTGGAATTTCAGAATGATGTGTCTTGGCATGGTTAGTTGTTTTTTTTTTTTTTTTTTCCTTGTGATGGGTACTCAGGGGACTTTTTTTTTTTTCCACACACACACACTGTATTTTATTTTTACAAGAGATAAATAAACTGACACCAAGCATTGTAAATGGATGACCACAACAAAAGCAGCAATGATTGCAATTGGTACTCAGGGGACTTTTCAATCTAAACATTTGAGAGTACACTCATCCTCCCGTACTTAAATCTCCTAGTTTGTACTTTTTTTTCTGTACAACTCCTGTTAATTGAATGTTGAGCACTGTGGGTAGAACCTGCAATTTTCTTATCTTTTTATTTCTTTGCATTTTGGTTCTAGTTCCTGAGATATTTCCTAGGTGTTTATTTTTTTTTTCCCTTCCACCCTTCTGTTGAATTTTAATAATAATATTTTTAATTTTCAAGAGCTTTTTCTCATTTTTCTGACCATTGCTTTTTCATACATCCTGTTGCTGTTGTTTTATAGTATCTTCTCTCATGACTCCTGGATTTTAGAGTTTGTTTGTTTTGAGGTTTTTCTGTGCTCACTGCATTGTTTCTGTTTCCTCTGAGTTCATCTTTTTCTTTTCAAAATGATTCTCTCAGACTAGAGGTTTTCTTCAAGGATCTTGTTTTATCCTTGTCTATTTTTTCATGTAAGAGTGAAGCACTAAAAAGCTCTGTAAGTGAGTGAGGCTTGTCTATAGTGGGCTTCACCGTAAGGTTGGGGGCAGGCCGCCTTCTTCATTAGAGGAAGACACTCAAGACGTCTGTATGGCTAATATTTTTTTTTAGCACCATTTAGTTTTTCAGTCTTCCGCCTGGGAGCTGCACACCTGGCCACTGATGTTCTGACATCAGGATGTAGTAAGTTCCATGAGTCTCTTGTTCCTTGCAGCCCTTGGCCCCTTGTTTTCAGTGCCACCCTTACCTTTGCTGTCTGCTGTGCCCAGTGTCCCTGAGCCCAGAGCTGCCTCCTGTCTGCACTCTTCTCTGCTGGTGCTTAGGCTCTAGCTTCCTTCATGCCACTAAGATCAGTACTGCTCCTCCAGCTTCTTTCTGACTCCCAAAAATGTGTTGAAATGTGCTTGTCTCACGTGATCTTTGTGAGTTAATGTCGATTTAATTTCTTTATTGTCATTTTAGTGAGATGTTAGGATGGAGAGGAGGTAAGAGAGAAATTGGTCTGCCATGCTTAATTTGGTGTTTATTTTTAAATGAGATATTTAAAATCCAGTTTTTAGGGCAAAAAAAATGCTTTGCCGTATCAGAAATGGATCTTATTAGTCATCATCCAGAGAGTTAAATCACTAAAACTGAAATTTTGCAGTACTGATTTTGAGTAAAAGTTCAAACTCAGATTTACCTTCCCTGATGAACAGAGCAAAATATTGTCGCTATTACCTGAGTCAGCAGAGAGAGCAGATAAGCCTGGGGGTTTGACTCTGCCTGGGAAGCCAAATATAAGACGGAGTTTGGATATATAAAAGAAACATTGAAAGAAAAAGTTGTAAGGTCACTTGGACCACTGCAATTAATATCTTGTAATACTTTTACTGGATTAATTTATCATCCATCAATAAAGGGAAGTTACTGCCAGGTTTATAGTACTGTTTGGCTCTGCACAATGGTAATTTAACCTTTTCCCTTGTGTTTTAGTAATTAAAAAAAAATGTTCTTAATTGGAAGTAAAGAGTAAAATTTTTTTAATCTCAGAAAGCCTTTTTATTTTGATATAATTTCACACTTAAAGAAACATTGCTAAGAATAGTACAGAAACTCCCATGTACTCTTTGCCTAGATTCATCAGTTGTTGACATTTTGCCACATTTGTGTTACACGTTTGCACCTTCTTTTTATGCACCACCTCCCCACCACTGCCACCAAGTAATTTGCAGACCTAATGCTCCTTCATCCATAAATACTTTTTTTTTTTTTTTCCCCAAGCACAAGGACTTTCTTTTCACTAAGCACAGGGTATTGGTCAAAATCAGGACATTTAATAACTGAGATAATAGTATTATCGAATGCACATTCCATTCTTAGATTTCTCCAGTTGTCCCAATAATGTCCTTCGTATGATGTAGCTATTTCCCTTTTCTGCCCCCCACATCTAATCCAGGATCATGCATTTCACTTAGCTGTGAAACTCTATAGTCTCCTTCAGTCTGGAACAGTTCCTTATCCTGTCTTTGTCTTTCACATCTTGGTATTTTTGAGGAAAACAGGCTAATTATAGAGTGTACTTCAGTTTGAATTTTTCTGTTGTTTCCTTATGATTAGATTCAGGCTGTGCACTGTTTTTGTAGGAATACTGCAGAAGCAATGTGTATTCTCAGGGCATCATATCAAGAGGTATATGAGGTTGGTTTGTCTCATTTTGGTGATGTTAACTTTGATAATTAAGGTGATAGTTGCAAGGTTATTTACTGTAAAGTTAGTATTTTCCCTTTGTTATTAATAGGTAATTTGTAGGAGATGCTTTGAGATCTTATGTATAGATGTCTTATTCCTCATCAAACGTTCATCTAGTAATTTAGCATCCATTGATGATTGTTGACTGAATCAGTTATTACTAGGATGGTTGCAAGATGTTGATTTTCTAACTTATTTCTTCTAAGTATATACAGGGAAGAGCTTTCCTTTCTCACCCACTTGTTTATTCATTTATTTTATTAACATGGACTCATAGATTTTTATTTTATTTTGTGACATTCTGTTATTTATTTTGAAGCTCAAATTGTCTTAGATTTGGCTAGTGGGAGCCTCCTTAGGTCATAATTTTGACATGCCCCTATTGTTCTTGGAGCCCTTTCTTACTTTCTGGCATGGCAAGGTGCTCCAGGCTCATCTTGTACTCAGCCTGCCCCAGTCCTGGAATCAGCCATTTCTCCAAGTAGCCATCATTCCTTTCAGTGGGGAATAAGGTTTATAAACTAAGATCTCTCAGCAAATAGGAGCTAAGAAATATAAATATATATAAATAAATAAACATGTCTATATTTGTGTGTGTGTGTAACCATGAGTTCATTTTGATACCTTTAATTCCAATTCAGCACTACAGATCTAGTCTTGCCCTTTCTGTATTTGTAATGCCCTTCTCTAACAGAGAGAATCTGGTTCCTATTATCTCAGCGTATGTACTTGTTTGCCCCATGCCATAATCAGAGAAAGTAGTTCTAAACTGCTAACCCATACCATTGCAAAGAAAACTCCTTATAACGAGTTCACTATTTGTTTACAGTTTCTTTTTGTCTGTATACTCATAAAATATGAAGTGTTATGTTCAAAAGTTGTTTGGGTTGTTTTCTTCCCTTTCCTTCCATCTTTTAATACACTGATTTATTTGATTTACAGTTAGCTTTGTTTGTTTCTGTTTGATTTCCATTTTAGATTTTTTTCCACCTCATCCTTGCTGATTTTATTTTACTTTTTGAGTATATAAAACATGAGTATGGTTCCAAAAGTTAAAGCCATACCAAGAAATGTTACTACCTAACCCTTCTGCCCACTCCTATCCACCCCATGTAGACAACCAATTATTTTTATCTATCCTTCCTGTTTCTTTTTGTAAAAAAAAAAAAGCAGGTACATGAGTATTTTCTTATTTTCTCTCACCAAAGGTAGCAAACTAAGTATACTCTTTTGGAATTTGCTTCTTTCATTTAATAGTGTGTTCTGGATATCACTCCATGTTTGTAGAAATTTTACTTATTATTTTTTAACAGCTTCATAGTACTCCATTTGTGATGTGTCACAGTGAATTCAAACATTCTCCTATCTTTGAGCATTTAGGTTGTTTCCAGTATTTTGCAGTTTCAGATAATGCTGCAGCTAACAGCCTTGTACAAATATATTTTTGTATTATTGGGTATCTTCAGGGAAGATTAAAAGTTTTAACTTTTTAATCATGTGAGCAATAATGTGTAAGTGATTTTATAATAATACTTCAAACTATTTGTCTGCCTGCTCCTATCTTCCCATCTACCGTGATCTTACAAATACATTCAAGGCTGTGGAAGTGAAATACATTATTGTAATTATATTTCTGTCTGGGAAACCTTGAAATCAGAAAGCTGAAAGTGACCTTGGAAACATTTTTAGTCTATGTTCAGGTTCATTTTAAGCAGTTGACTTTTCCTTTTACATACTCGTCAATGCTCTTTTACCACCTAAGTACTCAGACCCAGCTGTTGTAGTAGTTTTCTCTTTTAATTTAATTCATGTTAGATTCCTGTGTCATACTGTTAACTGGATGCTCCCTTGGGTTATAGAATGGCAGTAGGATAAGACGGTTATACATAGGATAGAAATAAGGATTTGGGCATCAAAAGACGGTTATACATAGGATAGAAATAAGGATTTGGGCATCCATTTTCTCCGACAGGTCTCAGCACATTAGTGAGTAGTATAAACTCAGAGGAGCATCTTGGATTCCTAGATAATGCAGCTGGTTGATGACTTCCAGTCTTTTGTTCCAACAAGTGGGCATTGGAGTAGAAGGGCGACCTCCTCCTGCATTGCTAGATAACCAGGTAAAAAGATTGACCACATAGCTTTCCATCAGAAGGGCCATAAAAGGATTACATATGTGTTGAGATAACGATCCCCTCAGCCTAAGGGTGACTGGAGCCTCCAAACAGATCACTTCTGGCCCTGCGATGACTCTTCAGTTTATGTGCATGCACCATACAGATGTTATCATTTTCCATGCATGTCCTGACATGAAAAAGATTAGGAAAGTTGGCTAGAGCAGTCTCAAAATTAGCCTCTGAGAGCCAAGGATGGTGCCGCTTAAAGAGAACCAGGTAATCCTTATTTATCTTGGATAAAGAAGAATTGAATTATTTAGAGTAGAATACAGGAATAGTGGTTTAGAGATTTTTGAAGGTCGTTTTTTACAATATAGGACAACATTAGGAGTGATGTTTTGCTCAAGAATTAGGTTGTCTTATGGTAATGACAGCATACCTGGATTTAAAATATTAATGCGATACAGAAAGAGCCAGTCCAAAGGATGACTGCAGCTTAGTTGATGACAGACTGCAGTGTTTTTACTGTCTTACTACCCCTGTTGCAGAGGGGATAGTCTAGTCTTTGGATAGTTTTTGATTCCTATGGAGTAGAACCTCTCAAAGGGTCTCATCCTCACTTCTACTAAACAACAATGTCAGTCATTCCCATGAGTGGTTTGGCGGGGGTGAACGGTAGATGCTGTATCGCTGATACCCCTCCTTGTACAGGTAGTGTTCTGATCATCTATTGCTGCATAACAAACTGTCTTACATCTTAGTGGCTTAGAACAACCATTTTATTTTTCTTATCATCTTGTGGGTCAGGAATTCAGGAGGAGCTTGGCTGGGGCTGTCTCAGCTGGCGCACCTGAAGCTGGAGCACCCACTTCCATGGTGACTTCTTAACTCACATGTCTTGTGCCTCTGTGCTCCTGCTCTCTGTTTCTGTCCCCCCGCACCCCCCCATCCCCCATGGTGTCACATTCTGCAAGGTCTCTCTGTGTCGTTTGGGTTTCTCACAGTGTGTTGGTCTCAGGGTGATTAGGCTTCTTACTTACATGGTGGCTGGCTTCCCCAAGAGCAAGCAATAAAAAGAAGAAGCTGTCAATTTCTTAAAACTCAGACCTGCACATTGACACACAGTCACTTCTGCCATATTCAGTTAGTCAGGGCACTGCAGAGCCTGCCCAGATTCAAGGAAAGAGGACATAGACCTGCCTCTCAATGGGAGGAGTGGTCATCTTTAATCTATCATAGGGCCATTAAGCAGAAAGGAGAGAATGGTTGTGAGAAATAACTGAACTGTGACTTTATCAGAAAAACGATCAGACATTTACTCATCTAATGACTCAGGAGAGATTAACTGATTGCCAGCCTTGAATAAGAATGGGACTGAAGCCAGAGGAGGAAGGTGGGAAAGATGCTCATGGGGCGAAGCGGAAAGGCAACCGAGGTAAGCTTTACTTCACAGTTGCCTTCCCTGCCTTGGCCCTGAACTCTTGGTTCCGTGATCTTCTGTGAGCCCCAGCCTGCCACTTCTGAGCAGTTTGGATTTGGTACTCATGCTTGGTCTCCTCCTCCTTCAGCATCTGGACCTCCGCTTAGTCTCCTGAGCTCTGCATGGGCTCACTTCTTAAGCCCTGGGCGCTGCCTGTTGCTTTGTAAGTGACTTCTCCTGTTTCCCTGCTCCCTGGGAACCCAGTGTGCACTCCCAGAATGAGCTGCAGTGCCGGGGGTGGGAGGTGGCGGTAGGGGTGGGAACACAGGCAGTGATTTTGGCTACGCTCAAGCTGCTCTGGCACCTCTGGCGGTTGCTTAATATCGCTGGATTTCTTCTTTTCTGGACTACGTGAAGGCCCAGTTCCTGCTTTCTTTATGTGACTTTACCAGTCTTTCCCCCAGTAATTTCAGAGGATTCAAGTTGAAGATAGAAGAGACTTCATAACTTTTAGCATAGAATAGGCTCATGAGTATGTGGTTCAAAGAGCATTTATGGTATAAAGAAGATTATACGCCTTGCTCTAAACGTCTAAAAATATATCAGTTGGAGGGTAAGCTGGGTTAACCCTGGAGTATATTTCTACTTGTATAGGTACTGGAATATTTATAGAATTTTTATGATAATTCTGCCCTATCCTCCAATTTTGAGAGGAATAACACTTTTACTATTGATACTTCTATGGAGTGTGTGTGTGTGTGTGTGTGTGTGTGTGTGTGTGTTTTGAATAACAGCTGCAAATATTTTTCATTGATCATATGTTTACACACCCGTAGAGTTGTAATCTAGGATTTTGGTTTCACTTACCACTCATGCTTAATAATTTAGAGTAAGTTTATTTCATTAGGACAACTTTATAATACCAGTATCTTTAAGACATTTAAACTTTATTTTTGTTATAAAAGAAGTAATGCTTTCTGAAAAAATTCAAACAGTATAGTTGAAAGTAGGTCCACGTGGCTCTAATCCCCCATCCCATTCTTTTTACATGACTGTTAACAGTTACTACGTACCCTTCTAGACTTCAAGCAGTTTATATACAGGTATATAGCATATACACAGAAATACATAGTACGTAATCTTTCTAAAGCAAAAATGACAACCTTCTGGACTTACTGCTCTGCAACAGTCCATGCCTTCAAATACTGAGTTTGGGTTCCAGTTCTGTCACTTACTAACTTAGCAAGGTATGTAACTTCTCTGTGCCTCAGCTTCCTTATCTATAAAACAGGCCAATAATAGTACACACCTCATTGGACTGTAGAGGATTAAATGAAGTAATATTTATAAAGTGGCACAGTAAAGTGCAATAGTGCTTGGCACATAGTATGTACTAGATAAATATTAAATAAAGAACTTGCTCTTTGAAAAAACACGTTATGAATATTTTCTTATGGGTTGCTGGTTTTTTAGTGTGGCACTTTAAAAACTGTGTGTTGTTGGTAGGGGGGTGGTATTCTGAGTTTTACTCTTGGAGCAGCATGTTTGTCTACAGTTTTCTTTTTTTTAATAAATAAATTTATTTATTTTATTTTTGGCTGCATTGGGTCTTCGTTGCTGCACATGGGCTTTCTCTAGTTGCGGTGAGCAGGGTTACTCTTCGTTGCGGTGCGCGGGCTTCTCTTGTTGCGGAGCACGGGCTCTAGCCATGCAGGCTTCAGTAGTTGTGGCTCGCGGGCTGTAGAGCGCAGGCTCAGTAGTTGTGGCGCACGGGCTTAGTTGCTCCGCGGCATGTGGGATCTTCCCGGACCAGGGCTTGAACCTGTGTCCCCTGCATTGGCAGGCGGATTCTTAACCATTTAACCTGCCATTAGGGAAGCCCCTGTACAATGGTTTTGAACAGCGATTCCACACAGTTTCTGACCTCGCTGTTGCAGTGAGCTGCTGTTACTGACAGGCAATGTGCTGGGAATGTGTTTGCCTCTCAAGGGTTGTGGGAGCAGGAAAAAAAGCTGAAGGCTGTTGATTTAGAAAATTACACTACACTAGCAGTTAATCTTTTTGTGAAGAAAATTAGGAGAGTGGAGTTGGAAGAATTTTATCTATAGGGAATAATATGATTATTTAATCTGTTTTTTGCTTGTGTTCTTTGAATAATTTTATAATTAGAGGGGACATGGTCATCACCTAGCTTTTATTCTACAGTGAAGAAATAGACCCAGAATAGTAGTGATGTTCTCAGTTCTGTAGCTAGTAATGATAGGGCCAGGACTAGAATCCTAGTCATTGGAGCCTCACCTTTCTGAATTCTTAAGAAGCTCAAGAGCCTCTCTGCCAGTTGAAGCAACTATTGAATAATGGATGCACTATAAATGGCTTGCCTGTCAGTGCTGAGTGCTTGAACTATTCTGCGTGTAGAGACAGTGACTAAGTTGTATCGTAAGCACTAGTGCATGATGTTTTATAAAAAAATTTAGAATTCCAGGAGAATTGTTGATGGGCCTTGAATACCAAATGTATTCTATCTTATTAGGTTCTATGTAGTGAATAATAAGGCTATTGAAGATCAGTGGGAAGAAATTTATATTCGCTGTGGATGCCATTTTGCCTTCTGAACACAACCTAAAGATATTCGTGTGTAAATAGGACCCTTTAAGCCCAGAACTCCCTAGTTTTCTTTTTTCTTTTTTTAATTTATTTATTTATTTTTGGCTGCACTGGGTCTTTGTTGCTGCACACGGGCTTTCTCTAGTTGTGGCGAGCGGGGGCTACTCTTCGTTGCGGTGCACGAGCTTCTCATTGCGGTGGCTTGTCTTGTTGCGGAGCACGGGCTCTAGGCATGTGGGCTTCAGTAGTTGTGGCATGAGGGCTCAGTAGTTGTGGCTCACGGCTCTAGAGCACAGGCTCAGTAGTTGTGGCACACGGGCTTAGTTGCTCCGCAGCATGTGGGATCTTCCCGGACCAGGGCTCGAACCTGTGTCCCGTGCATTGGCAGGTGGATTCTTAACCACTGCGCCACCAGGGAAGTCCCCTAGAACTCCCTGGTTTTCTGCCCTACTTTGTCTCTTGGTAAAGGAGCAGACTGTTCTTCCCTGCATGGGAGTAGCAGGGAGTGAAACCACTTTGGTTTGTAGATCACTTGGATGCCTTCCCTCTGCCTTTGCGCTCCATCAGTTGTCCCTTCCTAGTTTCCAGGAGGGTTAAGGCTTTTGGGGGCTTTAGGAAGAAGCCATGAATGCGAGCATGTTTTAGAGGCTGGGCCTCCTTCACCTGTCTCCCCTGCCCAACCTGTGTCAGAGCTTCTACCTTGTGGGAAATGGCCCTAGCTTAGGAGAGGATCGACGTTCTCCACTCCCCGAAACTTGCAGAGCTCGTGGCTGAGGGTGAGGACAGGGCCAGAGGAGAGTTCTGAGGCTATAGCAGCAGGAGGAGAGTGAAGGGAGCTGGATGGTACCAGCCCCCCAGGCTGAGATGCCTAGGAGCTGAGAGCGGAAACCCGAGCTCGGGGTTGGAAGAATCTGAGCGTACGGGACAGATTGCTGGAGGAGAGTAACTTTGAGGAAATTTCATAATCTGAGTGAAAGAGGACCAGACTTCTGTTTATGAGCTCCAGTGACCCTGCTGCGGCCACGTGTAACAGTGTGAGAAATATACTGCATGGCTTCCCGGCCATGACGTCACCTTGAAGTGTAATTAGGCATAATAAAAAGAGCCCTTATAAGTTTTCAGACTTATCTTTTTGAACTTCTACAAGTTTCCAACCTTATTAACCTCTTTCTCTCAAGTACCAGCATTTAAGATTTAAAAAATAAAACCCCTTCAGTTTAATGTTTTTATGTTCTGCTGAATAGATAGTATATTTATAGCTTAAAAACATTTTTTATTGACTGTGTATGGTTTTATTTTATACACACACACACACACACACACACACACACAATATAGTATTTCAGTTTTGTTATGGTTCTTGTAGAGTTTTATAAAATAGCCTGCAAACCTCTAATGCAATTTCCATGGGAAATGTGTTCATCCTACAGATAAACTTGAAACCCATCTGTCTATAAATTGAGACTACCTTTTATAATAAAGTATGTCCCCTTAAGGTGATTAAAATAAATGAATTTAAGATTATTGCAGGTATTCATTTACTCATGCTATGACCTGTTCTATTTGTAGCAATAATTGAGAGTTTAATTTAAAGCCAGTATTTTTCCTTCTATTTTCTAATTGTCTTGGGTACTTTAAAGGTTTTATAATTTGGATAAGGTATATATACACAGAGTGAATATTCCCCAAAGCAGTGTAATAAATGGCTTCAGAATGCCCCATAATACCCTTTTCTCTGTAGTTTCCTAGCCTTCAAATGTTCTTCTGGTGTGAAACTATTAAGCCCTCAGAGAGTACTGTCATTTAAATAGCCAAGACCAACTGTCTTATCACACATTAAGTCTTAACTTTCTTATTGTAAATATTCATGATAAAAGAAATTTGATTCCTTAACTTAGAAAGTGAGGTCTTTTTTGAGATTTAGTAAAAGGCACAGTCACTTCTTTCCGATGTTTTTGAAAGTCAGTACTATTTTATTTCCTTTTATTCTTTCTCCTCATCCCTGTCTTAAGCACCTATTTATTTAATCAAGGTATAATTCACATAACATAATATTATTTACTTATTTATTTATTTATGGCCATGCCATGCACCTTGTGGGATCTTAGTTCCCCAACCAGGGATCGAACCTGGGCTCTCGGCAGTGAAAGCACCGAGTCCCAACCACTGGACTGCCAGGGAATTCCCAAAATTAACCATTTTAAAGTGAACAATTCAATTCAGTGCATTTAGTACATCTACAACTACAACCTCTGTCTTGTTCCAAGACATTTCATCACCCCAAAATAAACCCTGTACCTATTAGGCAGTTATTCCCCATTTCTTCCCCTCAGGCTTAGGGTATATTTTTGAAAATTTGAAATTAAGAAATTAAAAAACTGATAAAACTTTATGAGTTAATTGAGATTTTATAAGACTAGATTTTAGAGTTCACTGTTCTGATTCAGTAACATGAAGAAATGCATTTAATATACTGATAGTGGAAAAATTAGATCACAAAATTGTATGTACTTTTTGTCCATACACACACTTTACAGCCATGGGGGAAAAGTGAACACTTGGTAGGAAACACACCAAAGTAACAGTGATTTTGTTCTAGATTTTTCTTTTTTTTTCTCATTCAGAGGAGGGGGGAAAAATCTTCCCATAATTACACAAAAAACAAAAACCTGTAAATGACTAAAAACTTGGGCCTAAACTTACTATTATAACATAATTACTTATTTCAGGATAATATTAAACTTCTTCCAGATTGAGTACAGTGTTTCTTAGTATTTACTAAAAGAATAAGGTTTGCTGGAGGAATAAAACTATATAATATTTGCAGTTTTTTAATCCTTCAAGTTATATCGCAGACCAGGAATATCTGTTTCAAGTAAACTGTGTTCTAATTTATTTTTCCCTTTAAAAATATACTTTATAGGACTTTCTTTTCAAACTATAAAAATGTCATATTTTTGTTGATACAAATCAAATACCACAAGGGTGTACAAATAAAAAGCCAACAGTCTCCCCTCACAATAGTCTTCTCATGTACTTGCCTAAAATAATTGCTGTTAGCAGTCTGGCGTTCGTCTTATTAGCCTTTGTCATGTGACTTACATGCACATATAACAAAATTGGACCCAACTGAGTAAAAAACTAAAATGCCTTCAGGGTGGCCCTAGCAGTTAATGTAATGCACTAAGGAAAGGTAAGGCCCTTGGCTAACTGGAAGGGGATTTTTACCACTGAAAGCTTTCTCATTCAAAAATAGTTAGAGCCCTGTGCTGGGCAGAAAGGCAGAGGCCCTTGGGCAGTATATCACTGTACTCTCCTATTCTTCCTTGCCATCTCCTCCCCTCCCAAATGTAGAATGAATGTATGTCAAAGATTTATTTAACTCATTAATAAGGGAACCAGCAGGATGGTAAAGCTGATTCCAAGAGCATTTGAGGAATTGAGTGAATGCAGACACTGAAGAATGAATGTTGAAGTAAATTGCTAGGCTAGATATAAAACCCATTAATGTCCTGCAGGGCAGTAAAACCATAGCCCTTGGAGTCTGCCAGACAGATATTATCTCTACCAAATAAAAATCTACAAGTTTACCTGTAACTTCATAGAATTTGGGTCCTAATCAATAGTAAACAGCAGGTCAAACAATGGTATTATAATTAAATGTCTTTGGGATATTCATGGTATAATGTGTTTTATTATACATTGAAAGGGCTTATAGTTCTTGATTCACTTTATTTCCAGTTTTGGCTAATTTTTCTTAACAATGAGAAAGGCCGATTGTGATGTATGATTAGACAGGACCAGTATAATATAGTAGGGGTCAGATCTTGGAAGAGCTTGGTATCTTAAACTAAGAAATTTAAAACTTTGTTTCAACAACTGTTCATTGAGCATATACTGTGTGCCAGGCAGTGGATTTATTATAATCCTGAGTGTGTGGATGTGCTGTGGTGCCCTTCTCATGGCCCCTAGGAGGCTGACTAGCGGTTCTCAAGTGGTTGTATTAGGGAATCACCTGGGAAGTTGCTTTTCTCAAAATAGACATGTTACATGTTCTTTTGTTCTTCTGTACCCACCCCAATGTAGGTGTCTCTGCCTGAGTAGAACATATGTGTTTTGAAAAAGCTTGTTCCAGGTGATTTTTGTATCCCTTCCCTTTTAAAGTCATTGTTATGTTTATTGGGCTTAAAATTGAATAAGTAAACAGCAAGCAAAATTGTAATCAGTATTTTAAAAGTTTTCATACCCCTTTTTGCCTGCCGCGTCCCTATAATACTCAAACTAGAGTAATTAATGTCCTGATTATACCCTCAGCAAGAATTACATGCAGTTATCATATTTAGAATTATATTTAATGCATTTGAGACATTAATTTAGGAAGAACTGGGCTTAGTCTTCCGAATTGTATCCTTAGGTTATGCCTCTCACTAAATAAACTGAAAGAGTTGTCATTTATAGTAGTATATGATCTGTATGGTAAAGACATGTGATTAAAAAATTAGACTTAAAAATGGTTTCTTTTAAATCTTTTTTTTTTAATGTTTTCTCTTTTTATTTATTTTTTGGCTGCGCCATGCGACATGCGGGATCTTAGTTCCCCAACCAGGGATGGAACCCATGCCCCCTGCATTGGGAACGCGGAGTCTTAACCACTGGACTGCCAGGGAATTCCCTTAAAAATGCTTTTGATGAGAAAATAGACTGTCCTTAACTCGTCAGAGACTGTTAAAAAAAAAAAAAAGGAATAAGTAATAAAGGAGAAAAGTGTTTAACCTGTGGTTAGACTATTTGAGTTGAGTTCGCAATTAATATGAGCAGTTGTTGTGGACATGCACTTAGATTCTTTCAGTATAACATTAATTAGGCAACCGTTTTGTGTAAATGCACTCACAAAGCAAGGATTTGTGATTTCAGTACGCCTAAGCAGCCATGGAATTTATAACTTGTGTTACAGGATGTGGTATTACAGATTAGGGGAGAAACTGGGAAATAACGTGATACAATTGGCATATTGTGTATTTTTCTTTTTATTAGTGTGCCGGTCCAACAAAAGCCCCTGGGTCTGTTTGACTTGTTCAAGTGTCCACTGTGGAAGGTAGGTGACATGCTTATTACTTCACTACCCAACTTGCTTTTTTCAGTTTACCTTTAAGCTTTATGTCAAAGTTTTATTGATTTGGATTTATTTAGCACCATTGTTTAATCATAGCGTGTATGTAATTCTCTGTAGGGCTTCCCTCTCCTAATAGAATCCCTTTGTTCCATGATGGAACTGAGGAAAATCTGGGGTGGGAAACGCCTTTATATTGATACTCAGAAGACTTAATTTGATGATCAAGACAATCTACTAGTAATATTTGATTGACATGTGGCCAATTTTGTTTCACCTGTTACCTACCCTTCCCTACCTTTACTAACTTTTGAATCAAATCCCAGATATCATACTTAAGTAACTCTTTCTTCTAGCACAAACTCAAATAAATATCAAACTTTGTGTGTCTGGTAGTAGCACATTTATTTCTATGGCTCTTTTAGCTTAGAAAATCTGCTTTGAATTTACTTCAGAAGTTAGTAGTTTAGCAGCAAGGAGGTGGGAAATCATACTGAGTCACACAGGCTGAAATCTATATTGTATTTATTTGGACGGTTTCCCCATCGTTATTCGTAAACCCTCATTGCATGAAGAGAGCATCTTTGTTCAGTTAACTTTTGATTTTTCACATTTTCAGCCCTGGAATTGAGTCTATTTTTCCATGTACACTTAAGAGTACTTTTGGAAAATGTTAACTGCATATCTTAATTGTGGTTATTGTGGTTTTGAAATCTCTAGGATTTGGGGAACCTGAAAATACTATGTACAGATAACATTTTTTTAAAAAAAGAAGAAAAGTAGAAGCACTTAAATTCTGCACTTGAAGAGACAGATTCCTCTCCTAGATTTTGAGAGGTGAGAATTATAATGCAATAAAATTTATATAGTTCTATCCTCCAGTTGTCTCATAGTGCTTTACAGCCTAAATCTGGAAGGTCATATGTCAACAAAAAGACCTGACATACTCTCAAAAAGTGGAGACATTAGTGTTCTTAACAGCAAGCAACAAACAGTTCTCTAAGTAGGTACTGGAAAAATAAATTGAAAAATTTCTAGGCTCTGTAGGTAGTATGTTTCCAATTGTAAGCAATCTTAAATTTGGAAATCTGACATGGTTTCAGAGAAATATAATTAAGTAGATTACACAGATAATGAGAGTAACCTGCATTTGGATCTTCATTTTACATAGCTGATTGGCTAATTTTCTTTTGCCATGTAATCCTGGGTGTTGATTGCCAAGAATGACGATTTTTTTTTTTTTGGTAATTTAGACCACTTGTCTTTAGGGGAGTCTTAAACTGAATATTCTTTCAACTAGGAAATGTACTTTATCAGGAGTATATTTGAGTTATATATTGTATTGGTCTTCATGACACCATCCCTTTTAAGTTATTTTTCCAATTTTTTGTGATTGTTGTTAAAAAATCTGTGACATGTATATTGACGCTTTTACTTTTTAGACCAAGTTGGTTAAAATCTAAAACTAGATGAGGGAAATATTTATTTTTATGTGGTAGCTTATACATGTCTGTTAACTTCTGACATGTATTTGAATGTTAGCCAAAACATTGCTAATCTTAATGTTAGCAGTAATACACTTCTTACTTTATCACTGACATTTATTACAGTAACCACGGAAATATCTAGTACATTTGGAGGCTACAGTATGGTGGCTAAAGGAACTATATGTACTATTCATTCATTCATGCATTCTGAACCACGGATTATTTAATCACCTAACAACCCATGAGATATAAGTACTATTATCTCTGTTTGATAGATGAGAAAACAGAAGTAGAGAGGTTAAGTAACTCACCCAGGCTCACCAGGCCAGCATGTGATAATGCCTGCTAAAACCCAGGCTGTCTAATTTTTGAGTTTATACTCTTAATCATTATTTTTATTTTAACTCAGCCATATATACAATAGGATTAAAAATTCATTTTGGTCCACTTTTGTGAACAGAAGACCCTACACACAAGTCTTGGTTATGTTTATTACAGTGAAAAAAAGGGGGGAAAATGTGATCAAACTCTGAGTTGAGGTTAGTAGTGCCTCTGATGCTTCCAGGTTTCCTGGGGTAGAGCGGCCAGGCTTGGAGTTGATCCTCCTTACTTACCACAAACTATCCTACTTTCCCCAAGGTAAGTGTTGCTCCTTGTACAGTTAAGGCACCTCATGACAAAAATGTCACCTTAACTCTCTGAGCAGGTTTACTTTGGCACTATTTAACCGACATTTGTTTTGACTGTTCTGAGTTTACAATTAGGCCTTACCTTTTATAAATTGGCAGCTTTCTAGGAACTGGGAAGTTTTTGTTTTATGACGGTCTTCAAGTAGTGGTCAGTTATGGCATTGTACAGTATTTAGGTGAAGGTGTAGATGAACCTTTATTTCAGTTTCATTTTGCTTTTTGTGATAAAATGATTTATTAAATCTGAGTTGGAAAGTGTTGGAAAATTTTTCTGACTGTAGTCAACCTTTGATTATCTTTGCCCATGTAGTAAGAAATAACAGTTTATATAAGCTTAAGATAATTTCTGTTTTGTTTGGATTTCTTTTAAACATACCTATTTCCATATTAGTGGAGTGATTATTCAGGCATTCAAATGAAAGATCTGAAGCCATATTGATGAGAAAGAGATGGGAGATTATCCTGTTTCCATATCTGACTCTCATGTTTTATATTAAGCAGCAACCTAAGCAGAGCCTACGGCCCTGTGGGCAGTGATTGAGTAATTTAGTTTGCAAAGCTTGTCTTTGATAATAGCTGCGTTGGGAGTTAGCAGCCTAAGAAAACTTAAAAAAAGAAAAAGGCTATAGCAAAAGTATCAGCAAAGGAGTTGATAAGTGATAACATCAATGGTATTGAAACTGATTTGCATAGATAACGCCTTTCCTTGCCTGGTCCTAGGCTTGTGTATAATAATAAGCTGACTGTATTTGATTGCAAAAAAGGAGCATATTTTAAGTACTCAGCTTAATAAATCACTAAGTGATGAATGCTCTTACAGGATTGAATGCTCTTTATTAGAAGGAATTCTTTCTTATTCTGATTTGATAACCATCTAATTTTATTATCATCTCCTGCTACTTTAACTTCCAAAGCAATATTTAGATTAAAATATATTTTCATTTGATTTTTGTAAGGTATGTGAATGGCCATGCAAAAAAACATTATGAAGATGCACAAATACCCTTAACCAACCATAAGAAATCAGAAAAGCAAGAAAAAGCTCAGCACACAGTGTGTATGGATTGCAGTAGCTACAGTACATACTGGTAAGTATTAATATTATCTGAAAATGATACTCCTTTACTATGTGTGCGCAGGCGTTTTCTCGTCTTCCTCGCTCTTTCCCCGCCCCGCAGTCTCTAAGCCAGTGGGGGCTGCCATTACTGCCTGTTAGTCCTGTTGGCATTCACAGAGGACTGGGGCTGTCGGGAAGGCCTGTCCTTATTCATTCGGATGTAAATTTGCATTGCCCTTTCCACCTCTAGGTCTCCTCTTCTTTCCCATCCCACTAAGCTTCAGGGAAGTGAAAAGTATTTGTTGTTGTTCATTATAATTCCTTTTCTTTTTCTTGTTTTGTTTTTAATTGAAGAATAATATGATAATATAATATTATTATAATATGATAAAAACCCACATTCCTACTGGCCAGTTAACGTTTTGTTATATAATCTTAAATTTTTAACTTTTTTGTTTAAAACATTATTTTGACAGTCTCACTTGTCCCAACACAGTTCCACTCTCCTCTTCTACTCTGTAGATAAACATCAAGAATTTTGTGTGTTGCCTTTCAGGCTAATTTTTTTTTAAGTGTCACATCCTTTAAAAGGATATTGGAGGCCCTGTTCTCTCTTTGTAATATACTATACATGTCTGTTTCATATAAATGACAATAAAGTAAGAATTCTTCTGACTACTTTGAACAGGTTATTCAGGTCGCAAGTGATGTTTAACAATCCATATCCATTCAGTATGCTCAAAGAGTCAGTGTATTTTACAGTTTTAACTTTGGCGTGAAGCAAAAATTATGAATAGTTCTTTATGGTTTTAATCATTTTACTGAATTCGAAAGGTTTTTGACATTGAAAGGAAAAAAAAAAGCCATTTAAAGGAGCCCTCTTATTTTTGTTTTTGCCATATAGCCCTCAGATGTTACGTGAAGGCAATACTGGGCAGGGATGGGGATTTAAAGTCCAAATATTGCTGTTGATTCACACTTTCTACTGAAGTTGTGTACTAATCCTTTCTACATTATCCTTAGCTGCTTATGGTATTGTAGAAAGGTGTCCCATCAAAAGGAAGAAAAAAGGTCAGTGGCTTACCAAGTTTACGTTTTCACAGGTTTAACATTATTTCACTGTGGCTATTGAATAAAACATTGTAAGGTTTAGTCCTGTAGATCACTAGTATTTCAGTGATCCTTTGTGTGGAAGATGTCCGGACGTGGAAGAGAGACAAGCTGGAGGTAGATGAAGACACATCAGTAAAAGTGAAAATCGTGGGAAGATATTCTGAGCCTAGTGCCCAGTTTATTATTATTTGCTCTCATAAAACACTGCTTCCTCCAAAAATCAAGCATTAGCCAAGCTGTTAAAGTGTCTTCATTAGTTTCCCCCCCTTTCCCTCAGGACACTTATATACTAGAATGACACAGCTATCTAATTGACAGAACCCTGTGTTTCTGTTAAGGTTGTAAGTATTTCTCTTTAAACAGCAGGAATTAAGGTCATTCTTGAGGTATCTGTCTCACAGTCATCATTGCAGGTCATGTCAGCCTGTATGCACCAGATGCTGAAAACGTTCATCCTTCTTGATTTTTAGTTAGCAATGTGCATGAAATGTTTAATGGGGAAATTTGGAAATACAATTAAATCTCTGTATGCAGTGGGTTTTCTTGCTGTTGGTAAGATTATGAGGAAATAGTAACTCTTTGAGGAAATTTAAAGAATTCTCTTGGAATTTTCTTAATGGAGTGGATTTATATTCGTAGGTCTCTTTAAAAATATAGACTGTATACTTTAATGTCTTTGTATATTGCATTTTAGAGGAATACCTTTATTAACTAGGACCGGAATTTAATTTGCTTTATATTGGTACAGTATGCTAAAGTACAAGTCATTTCACGGCTGAATTGGAATTAAATGGCAGATCTTGGACCTTGGGGGAATATACACCACGGCAGGGGTTTCTTGGCCAGTTGCCAGTCTTTTGTGTGAAGTTATACAGAGCCGCAAGTGTGTGGACTCCGAGAGCTTCTGAAATGCAGGAAGGGAGCTGCAGCTGGTCACATAACCATCTCATTTGTGGGTTTAGAACAAAATGCCAGGGAATCATCCTGTAGCATTATACTGACAGCCTAAAAGGAAACTGTGATAGTAGTAAGCTGATGAAGCTGTAGTTTAAATTAACATTTTCCCCACACCTCACTGTGATTAAGAAACAAAACAGGATTTCTTCTTCTGTATGCGGGTGTGTGTGTGTGTGTGTGTGATTTTCCAGTGCACCTTAGTAATTTCACTTCAGTTTGTAAATTTTCCTTGTATATAAATTTCTTGTGGTTAGACTAATTGGTTTACTTTAGAGGTGTATTAGGTTTAACCTATTTGATTATTAATTATTATGCTTGTAGTCAAAATATTTTGACTGTAGCTAATGTTAAGGCTCCTTTTCCATGTGCTCTGTCCTCTGAAGAAGTTGAAACATGCTCTGAGGCTTACAGTTTTTCTATCCTTATTTTCCCTTTTCCAAGAGTCCCTGCCTTGTCCTGTCTTTGCATATCCTTTATGAGGTTATCATTGAGCACTCCCCCCTCCCCCAACTAGCTCCAGTTGTAGCTGGATGTAATGTCCCCTAAACTCAGAGTCCTTGGGATACTTATAATTTCCTGCTGCATGTTAGTTATTTGTAAATGTCCTTGGGGACCGCAGGAACCATATGTCAGATCTTTGTATCGTCCACAGTACTCAGTGTCTGGTGCCGAGTAGGCAGTAGATGTTTGAAAGGCTGAATTTTGTTAACTATTTTCCAAAAATGGGGAAGGTTATACCAAATCTATACTATTGTGCCCTCCTGATCCTTTTGGAGGACTGAAGAGCTGCAGAACCTTTTTCCTGAAGAAGACTCAAATCACAGCATATGTGAGCTATTCCATTTACCTCCCGAGAGGGACACCCTTGTAGAGCAGGTCCTTTCACTTCTGATATAAACTGGGCGTCCAGGAGAAGCACATATTAACCAAGCAGAACATAAAACGGGTCATTATTTCAAAAGAGGGAGAGAATCATTTTGCTTGGACACAAACCCACTCCTTTAGGAGACAAATGAAGATTTTAATAAAAATGAAAATCTTAAGATTTTCACACAAGGGCAAGTGTTCAGATTATTGTGTGTTCAGTAATATTTCCTTTCCTCCTACCGCAAATTCCCTCCCCCAGTTAATACAAATGGAATTGTATGTGGTATACATTATTGTATCAAAAAAAAAAGGATTAAAATTGATTGAGAAAAACAAAGATTAAAATTAGGAACTTTTATTTGACTTCTTATGTAGATAGACATTTGGAGTTAATAGATTTAAAATACTGAACAGATAATTTTTGACATCTGACATAGTCTTGTCAACTTAACAACAGCTGAATTTCTGAGTATTCAAAAGTATGAAAGGAGTATTAAAACTAAATTACTAGAATTTTTCCTTCCTGGCAGGGTAATGTTTTAAAGCACTCCTTCAAACAAAGAAATATTATGAAATGTGAGTCAATTCATTTGTCTAGAAAAAAGACTTGTATTTTAGATTTTAAACACCTATAATAAATAGCAGTTTTAATTAAAACTAATAAAAATAAAGCTTTTATTTGTGGGTTTAAATGGATGCTGAATCATTTTCAAAGGCAGTTGTGATTAAAAATTTAAAAGGGGAAGATCTTTTGTTGACTATCCTTATAAACTTTTTGGGCACAAATTTTCAGTGTTACAAAGATTAGAGAACAGGAAGAATTTTGTTTATTTAAAAACAGTATTTTGAAGTTTTATTAAAAAGAAACTTTTTAGCACGTGGTCTGAAAACAAAAGGCTCTTTCTTAATAAGCTGGTACTTGTCTGCTTTTAACAAAGGAAATGAGTTTTCTCTGCAAGTATTCTAATTTTCCAAAATTGGCTTAGTTGATGGCTGTGCATTAGAATTGAATAAAAGAGAATTTAAAAATAAGCTTGTTTTCTAAAAGAGTTCTTTGGATTTAACTTTTCTTGGTTTGAAATAGATGAAGTCACTGGAATATCAGCTTTTTTGGTTTGGTTTTGTTTTTTGTTTTCTGTAACTATATCTGTCATTTATAATAAAACTGGAGGTCAAAGTTTACTCTAGGTGTCATATTATCATGTTATCTATTATACAAGGGAATGAAAAGGAATTTAAAACTTAATGATCGATTTGCCATTGCCCTTTCTTGAGGGGTACTTTTTGCATTAAAGTTTTTTCATTTTGTTTCTTTGATATTAGTATTATACATGACTTACTGTATAAAGATTGCCTTACAGCCAGTAGATTAAAGGACTTGTTCCTTTACTGTTGCGTAAAAAAATCAGGTTCATTTGTATGTTGATTGCTTCTTGTTTCACGTGGGTGAAGAATGATTTGGTCTGGGAATATTTTCTTAGTGCTTCAAGAATATGATGTGGAGACTTATGACTTGGGTAGCTTCAATAGCACTTACAACAGGAATGGAAAAAGCTTTAGAATTTTAAAGCTGAGAAAGAGAGAGAGATTTTCTTTGTTTTGAGTGTGACATCTGCGCCATATAATATGGTAGCAGTTGAGCAATTAAAAGTGGCTAGTAGGACTGAGGAATTGAATGTTTTATTTTATTTTAATGATTATGTTTAAATTGCCACATGTACTGGTAGCTACTATAGCAGACAGTGTAGCCTCACACTATTAAAATTTAACATTGAGTATATTAATATTATGAAACTTTAAAAACCTTAAGACAAAAATCTGATAGAAACTCCAAAAAGAAAATAAGTCAATTTCACTAACTAAAATAGTTGTAAATAAGTATAACTTAAAGCAAATCTAACCCAATAAAATGTGTCAAAAAGAAAAATTATGTAATTACTGAGTTAATTTCACTAGTCTGCCAACATATTCATTTTAAAGGGAATCCCAGATTATTGTATCATTAGAAGCAAAAATACATTTATAAATAAGCCATTTCTGATTTTTAAAAAACTAATAACATTGAAATAAAAGGAAACTATTAAAATATGATAGTCCCCCCCAAAGAAAGCAAACATCATATGCAAATTGATGAAACACTAAAGCTATTTCCATTAACATGAGAAACAAGACAAATACTTCCTATCATCATTTACATCATCGTCACTATTATTAAACATTGCTTTGGCAGTTCTAGCCATTGAAATAAGACAGAATAGGTAAATTGTTGGTATAAATATTAGAAAAGAACAAATTATTTCTGCTTTCAAATTATATAATGCTGAGAAAACTCAGGGGGACTTTAGTAGAAAACAGCAAGTAGAATTAATAATTAATTTTGAGATGGTGATACATAATAAATATACAAAAACTAATAGCTTTCTCTTCATTAGCAGTCATTAGTTAAAAATGGAAATGACCAAACAAAAAAACAAACATTCAACATAATGACAAAAATTATAAACTAAATCTAGGAATAAGTATTACAGAAAGACACAAAGCAAAGATATGGATCCTTTGTGAAGAAAACTTGACATTGTAAACAATTCCTTTCCCCCTCAAATTTTTACCTTCAAAAGTTTTCCTGGAGACAGGGTCTGATGAACATGATGGTCCTCGAACATAATGTGCACGACATCCAAAAAAATCAAAATAGCAGATATGTTGCTTTTATTCAATACATAAATATTCATTGAGAACCAGCTGTATGTTAGGGACCTAGTCTTTAGTGCAGTGGTCTCTAAAATAATGCACTTGAAGGTATGGGAGGAAAATAGCAGAACTTTTATTAAAACTTTTTATCTGGCAAAAAAAAAAAGCATTGGCAAATATTTAAAATACCTACTGCCAGTGGTCTGTAGACTAGGTGGTTATGGGTCATGAACCACACACGGAGTGTCCTGAATCAGCTTCACATGTGGCGTCCTCACCCTTGTTCACTTTTAGCATTGTGCAGTATGTTACGGTGTTTGTCTGCCTAGTTACATGGATTTATTTAATTTTACCAAGAATCAATCCTCTTCAAATGGATACACATTTTAAAAGATTTTTTATGAGAAAAAATCCTCCAAGATAATAACAGTAACAATAGTAACACAAATACTGGTGAACAAGGAAAAGGTAAGCTGACATACACTCCTACTCTGAGCTCATCAAATATGTTACAAAGTAAAAATATTGGCTATCTAATAAAAACACAGACTAATCAGATCTGATAAGTTGGACAGAAAGTTTGAGACTGTGTGAAGTATGAATTTATATCCATTATCATTAATGTCAAACCTCACCCTATGTATATATTATACTCTGAGATACTAGTTTAATAATGGTATGAAGACATTTAAAAAGTTTATTTCATTTCTAGCTCACTCTTCTAAAATTTTTCTTTTTTTATACTATATGCATATTAATTTAGATTTACTTGCATATATAATTAGTACAAACGTGTAAATGTGTTGGGGGTGATGGATGCTCAATTTTGTGGCTTATTTTTTATCTGATTAGGAGCCATTGAAAATAATTTGAAGATTTCGTCTTAGTGGACTGGTGTTTTTCCTTTTATAATCAGAGAGGGCATGAGGCGCAGGGTGGAAATAGGAAGGAAACAAGTGTTTCTAAAATTAGAATTTTTAAAAGGAGGTAAACCCACATTAAATTTTAGGACGAGAAAATGATTGAGCCATGCTGCATGTTTTAGTTTTTGGAGAATGGGGAAAAAGTACAGATAGGGATGACCAAGTAAGGAATATTTTTTGCTGTTAAACAAGTGAATGGTGCTACATGGAAAATACTGAGGGAGGGTAAGGGAGTTGGTGGTGTATGGAATGAAAGCCTAATTCTAAATGTAAAGAAGGTAACACTGAAGTGAAAGGGAAGATTGGGAGGGAAAGATGAGAGAGAAGAAAATTTAGGTAAGGTCGACATTGCAGGGACCATCAAATACTATAGCTTAATTCGTCTACAGATATCTATGCATTTGAAAGCCACTGTATTTGGGTCGGGCGGACGGGGATATCATACCAAAGGAAATAACCAAGGTTTAGAATAAAATATTAGTTGAGATAGAGGAGGAAAAAGATGGGTTGGGGGAGATTATAGAGAGAAAAATATTTAGAAAGGATTAGGCATGATTAGATGCTAGAAATTAGAAAAATCACAATCTTAAAAATGTACACATAAGGAATCAATGTAATGAAGAAATTGGACAATTTTGCTATTTATTAGAATAAGCAGAATTTGAAATAACTTGAGCTGTGATATTATCCGTTTTTTACCAAATTATATAGTAGTATAAATAATTGGTATTTCTTATGAAATTTGCCCTGCTACCTGCTACATGTTCTTTCAGTGCAAGGTAGTAAAATAATTGTGTATCTTCTGCTCTGAACAGCAGTATATATATAATACCCTACTCTACATTTAATCAGGTATTAACTTTTGGCTTGAAGTACTTTAAAACTACTTTAGCGTCATATTTGGTTCAAGGAATTGGTTTGAGACTAATTTTTACATAGCTAAGATGATAGTATACTTTGTCTCAAGGTGTTAGAAGTAGAGAAAGATACCAGTACCTTCTCCTTCCCTGCCTTTTTATATCTGATTTCCTTATCTAACATCTCTAATATGTTGCCCTGATATGACTTCTAAGTATTATTTTTTGTCTTTAGTGTTTCAGTTTACTTAAATTTCCTTAAACAGTTCTTCTTTTAGTAAATACAGAAGTAAACGTTTTTCCTTGTCTGACAAAGTAGTCTGTTAGAGGTAGAGCTCATCTTACTGAAGAATCACCTAAAATCACTGAATTTAAACTTGCTTAAGTGTTAATATAATAGCCTAAAGTTGGTTTGTGTAATATAGGTAGTTACGGACTTTTGTTTGCTAGACATGTGAAATCCTGTTTATATGAAAAGATGCCAAAACCTGGACCTCAGCTCCAATTTCTCAGTAGAAAGAAGAAAAACGAGGAGTAGAACTTTTTATATTATTTCAGTTACGTTTGGGAAACCCCAACCCGGTGTATTTTCACCTTGCACATTTACCCATATTTTATAACAATATTTATTTCAAAGTGGGAAATGCATTCCAAGTTTCAGAGGAGCAATCTAGAAGCTTTGAAACACAGCCTACAAGTTCTGCACTTTTTTTGTCCTTATCTTGGTGTTAATCTCCTTGAAGGGAACCTAAGAATAGTGGATAAATTTTATTTTTTTCAGGTTGTTAGAGGTAAGCATAATACTGACCTAATACCTTCAACACAATTGTAAACCAGAAAGAGATTTTTACAACTTGTTTACTTTAAATCCTTCTTATTGCCTTGGGACTGCTTTTTTTTTTTTTTTTTTTACATCTTTTTTGAAGTATAATTGCTTTACAATGGTGTGTTAGTTTCTGCTTTAAAACAAAGTGAATCAGTTATACATATACATATGTTCCCATATCTCTTCCCTCTTGCATCTCCCTCCCTCCCACCCTCCCTATCCCACCCCTCTAGGTGGTCACAAAGCATCGAGCTGATCTCCCTGTGCTATGCGGCTGCTTCCCACTAGCTGTCTATTTTACATTTGGTAGTGTATATATGTCCATGACACTCTCTTACCCTGTCACATCTCACCCCTCCCCCTCCCCATATCCTCAAGTCCATTCTTTAGTAGGTCTGTGTTTTTTTTCCCATCTTGCCACTGGTTCTTCATGTCCTTTTTTTTTTTTTTTTTCCTTAGATTCCATATATATGTGTTAGCATACTGTATTTGTTTTCTCTTTCTGACTTACTTCACTCTGTATGACAGACTCTAACTCCATCCACCTCATTACAAATACCTCCATTTCATTTCTTTTTATGGCTGAGTAATATTCCATTGTATATATGTGCCACATCTTCTTTATCCATTCATCCGATGATGGACACTTTGGTTGCTTCCATGTCCTGGCTATTGTAAATAGAGCTGCAATGAACATTTTGGTACATGACTCTTTTTGAATTATGGTTTTCTCAGGGTATATGCCCAGGAGTGGGATTGCTGGGTCGTATGGTAGTTCTATTTTTAGTTTTTGAAGGAACCTCCATACTGTTCTCCATAGTGGCTGTATCAATTTACATTCCCACCAACAGTGCAAGAGTGTTCCCTTTTCTCCAGACCCTCTCCAACATTTATTGTTTCTAGATTTTTTGATGATGGCCATTCTGACCAGTGTGAGATGATACCTCATTGTAGTTTTGATTTGCATTTCTCTAATGATTAAGGATGTTGAGCATTCTTTCATGTGTCTGTTGGCCATCTGTATATCTTCTTTGGAGAGATGTCTGTTTAGGTCTTCTGCCCATTTTTGGATTGGGTTGTTTGTTTTTTTGTTATGGAGCTGCATGAGCTGCTTGTAAATCTTGGAGATTAATCCTTTGTCAGTTGCTTCATTTGCAAATATTTTCTCCCATTCTGAGGGTTGTCTTTTGGTCTTGTTTATGTTTTCCTTTGCTGTGCAAAGCTTTTAAGTTTCATTAGGTCCCATTTGTTTATTTGTGTTTTTATTTCCATTTCTCTAGGAGCTGGGTCAAAAAGGATCTTGCTGCGATTTATGTCATAGAGTGTTCTGCCTATGTTTTCCTCTAAGAGTTTGATAGTGTCTGGCTTTACACTTAGGTCTTTAATCCATTTTGAGTTTATTTTTGTGTATGGTGTCAGGGAGTGTTCTAGTTTCATACTTTTACATGTACCTGTCCAATTTTCCCAGCACCACTTATTGAAGAGACTGTCTTTTCTCCACTGTATATGCTTGCCTCCTTTATCAAAGATAAGGTGACCATATGTGTGTGGGTTTATCTCTGGGCTTTCGGGACTTCTTAATATCAGTATTAGTGGGATAGTTTCCGGTTTGAAACCAGCAGAAACCAGCGTCTCAGCTAAAGACTAAGGTAACCAGACAACATTTAAATTCTTATTTACTTCCTACTTTTGTTACTTATTTTCTTTTGACCTCTGGGCCAGGGAGGAAGAAGAAATCAGAACAGGGGATGGGGGCAGCTAGAGACGGGTGTGCTGTGAGGCAGGTGTGCTGTGAGGCAGCCCTGGTTACACAGCAAAAGGAAGCTGACATTTATTGACCCTCTGCCACGTGCCAGGCGCCCCTGGACGTTTTGACCTGTGGAAGCAGATGCTTTCCTTTTATCATTGTCATCTAATAACGCTTGTATAGTGTGGTGAATTCAGACAGGACAAAAGTTAGAATCTTAGAAGTAAATGTCCTTCATAGTGACTGTAAGAAGATCTAAAATTGACTCTTGGCAATAAGGACAATTGTGAAAACTTAAAATTTTTTAAGCCAGTGAGAACAAATTCAGCCAAAATAAAATTGATTTCTTATAGTTCATTAAAGTTATATTTATTACCTCTTTATAATATTGGGTAGTATTATAGTAGAACAGCTAGTATCTTAGATATTTTCTAGGCTAGCAGTGCTGTGCAAGAGAAATAATTCATCACATATGTAATTTAAAATTTGCTAGTAGCCACATTAAAAAAGCAAATACAAACAGGTTGATTAATTTTAACTGTATATTTTATTTAACCCAGTTATCCAAAATATTATCATGTCAACATGGTAATCCATATAGAATTATTAGACATAGTTTGCATCTTTTTTTAATATGAAACCTTCAAAATCCAGTATATATTTTACACGTACAGCACATCTCCATTCAGATGCTAACTTTTCATCAGAAATGCTTGATCTGTATTTAGTCATAAAAATTGCAGTTAAAAATGTAGATTCCAAACACTATTAAAAATTTTCCAATAAATGAATAAAGTACCAAAAAAAACCCATTTTCTTTAATACTTGGCATCTGTTTTGACAAGACTGACTCATCTTTTTTAGAATAATTGAGTCCGAAGCAAAAGCATATCAGTCTCAAAACTATCTAATTTAAGTAAATCCACTAACTCTTGTAACCACTCAGTATTATCAACATCAAATTCAAAGGATCATTATATAAACTGAAAATCAACTCCAAATTTGTCCATATCAACAAAGCATTCTTCAATTTTTCTTGTAGATTTTGCAGACAACTTACATAATGCTATTGTATTTAAAATCTTCTGTATATTTGTTCGTGTTGAAATGTGTAAAATCATTATTGATTTGTATTAGGAATAGTTTAAATTTTAACATAAATTCTCATACCTGTCTAGCTAGGTCACAAACAAGCTTTTACTCTCTCCTTGGATCTTTAAATTTAGCTCATTCATGTGCACTGTGATATAGGTGAAAAAATGTAAATCATGCTGTGATGTTTTCTCTTTGTTCAATATTGGCAGGTGTTCCTTTTGTTTCAAGAAAATCTTGAATTAGAGTTAACAGTACAGTAAACCTTTGTAAAATTCTTCCATGACTCAAGCAGTGAACATTGGCAAAGAACATGTAGTCATTATATTCATTATCTTCTGTTTCTTTTAACAGTTCCATGAACTGGTGATGAGTCAGAGCATTTGCACATGTATACTGAACAATTTTAATAACTGCATCCATGATACAGTCTACTTTAGAGCACAGATATTTTCAATATGTTAATATGCAGTGGATCAAATAAGGGAAATAATTCCATTAAATCCGGGTTTTTGATCCCACGTAGCAGGTCCTTGTCTGTCTTGATAGAAACTTTTTCCTGTCTAGCCGAAAGTGACATGTAAAAGATTAAAAAATATTTACAACATGCGGTTGATTGTTTTTAAGGTTGCAAATAGATGAAGACATTTCAATTTGGAAGTCATTTGAAACAAAACGTACGCAAAGTATTAATTGGCCATTGTCTCTTGTCTTGTAAAACTCATCTAAAGCTAAAAGTAAAAGTACTTACAATTTTCAAATGTTGAATGAATTGATCTTTAATAATGTTAGAAAGGTCTTTTATTCACTAACAATTGTTTGGTGGATCAACTGAAGATCTTTCACTTTTTGTAAAATATCCTTTTTGATCTTTATCTCAAATTCTAAAACATAACTCCCTTAACTGAAATAATAATTTAATGTTTCATCTCTCCATCTAAAAGTGGTTTTCTTTCTTGAGCAAGAATTAAAGCTATTTTAAAGCTTGCCAGAATTACAAGCTCAAATCCTTAAAATCACTAAGAAACTTCTTTGTTATACATTTCATTCTGATTTCATTGATTGTGACAAATTTCATTGATTATTTTTTGACTGTAGAGAAGCAACTTCTTATTAAATTACTATGCATTTGCTGAAAATGACTCAATATTGTCTACTTTATTATCTTAAAACTTTTTTTACACAGCTTATTAATTTGGCTCTGCTGTATTAAATCGTAATTGCCATTATTTGTAAAATTTGTGATACACCTTTTCCACTCGATTCTGCCTCATTAGTGTGCCTATGTTGTCAATTACACATTTGTGTGTAATCTTTTTTAAAAGTTCCAAACTTCATTTGGAAGTTAAATTTTTTTTTCATTGTTAGTTTTTAACCCAGAAAAATTATTTATTTATATTAATTATTAAAATAAGTATTTCAGTTCAACTACCAATTATGATTTACATAGGTATCACTGTAACTCCTGCTGTCTGCAGAAACTATTCAAATAAGCACATTAAAGCGCTTCATTATTGCATAGAAAAATAACTGAAACCTTCTGTTGACATAAACTAGACTGGTGATATGCTTATGTGTGATCCTGGAAATGACACGTGCACCCACCCTGTGCACTGCAGTACATCTTATATGATGTCATAATAAAAGTGAAATATAGTTTTACCAAAACCATAAAGTATTTAATGGAAATATATTTTATACTGCTTTAGTTAAATAAAATTTTATGTCAATTAAAATTTTAAAAGATTAAAATACATTTCCCCAGTTGCGTTAGTCACACTAGGACAGCTGTAGAGTCTGGAGAAACTTATTCACTTTAATGATGAACATTCCAAGAGATGAAGCAACTAGACCCAGTTAAGTCAGATTAGTTCAGAATGGAGCAAGGCCGTAAATGAATCTGTATTTCAATATATGAAAACGTTCCTTTAACAAATGTTAAATGCTGAATTCATGTCACACCAAAAAGAATTACTTTAATAAGAAAAAAATCAGTTATTTCATATAATCTGAAACAATGTTTCTTTAAACAAAGCAACCATTTTTTTGTAGAAGCTAAGGGGTTTACTTTTCAATGAGATATTCTAGCAGCATGTAAATACATGAAAGATGATCTGAATTTACTTTTAGACTTCATTCCCCAGATGAACACTAGCATTTGGAGTTATTTTTGTTTTGTTTTGAACACTGGGTATTCTTTTAACCAAAATACATGCATATATTTATGCAAACATAGAATGAAAATGTAAGCAGGAATTAGAGTAACAATACAATTTCATTCTTTAGTGAATGCCTGAGGTTCATGGAGGAACCAAGTGCCTTAAACCCAAATTTGCAGAGTAGACCTTACCCTCTTAACATTTATGCTGAGAGGAAGCAAGGAATTAAACCTTTTCACTAATTTAATTCCTTTATGTCTTTGTCATAAAACTGATAAGGAATTATTTTCCTGCCATTGCTGGTACTTTGATCATAGAGAAACGGTCTAGGATGTAAAAGGTAGCTTTTGCTATTTATAGAAACGTTAGGGATTGACCACGGGAGCTTGGAGAATACGTTAGAGACTCTTGATTGACAACATAGGCAGTCAATTAATGCGGAGGGGCGTGTTAAATAATTACATATATATTTTACTTAAAGTTTTCAAAAGCACTCGCTTACATTTTGAATTCTGTGAATAAGAGACACAAGCCATGCTTTTGTGTGTAATAATCTCTTTTTAAAAAAATTACTTTCCCCCATCCTATTCACAATTTTTTTATAGACTGGTTTCAGGTATGTAAGAAATGTTTTTTGGATTCTGCTAGAGATGACCTAATTTTTACTAATTGCTATGCATTCGAAGTTTTGTTTGCTCAGAATGGCAATGTTATTGTCATTATTCTTTGGTAGCTATAATAAGTGGTTTTGTACAAAGCTGCAGTTCAAAAGAATATTTTCGTACTAGCTTGTAAATTGTTTTTATTAAAAATGGCCTTATTCTAGGAAGAAAATTGAATGCTAATGTACAAGTTAAAGTTTATTATGTGTGATTCCTTATATTATTTGCTTATTGACTTGCTAAAACACACACACACACAATATCAGTTTTAAGGAACATCTTTAAATGTCTTTCTTCAAAGCGGTTATCGGTTTCCTGAAAGATGTAGCCACTGTTTTATACTTGTTTTCTAACACCTTGGAATGAAAAGATTCATTCTTCTCAACCATCTGAATTCAGTTTATTTAAATTAAATTATGTGTAAAATATATGGCTTTTAGTTTTTTAATTCAAATATCCCTACAGGTTAATTACTTTTTTCCTGCTTTTCTCTTAAATCTCTGCTCCCTGCAAACTCCCCATTAATTTGAGTTGGGAAGGATCACATTAAAGATTTAGGCTTCGCACTACATGAACAGAATTGGTGCTTTGTATTTCATTTTCCATGTACTATGCACCACTGAAAAGAATATAACACATGTAGTAGCGTATTTCATTTTTGAAAGAGGAATTGAAGAGCTTTTGAATAAAAATGTGTCAAGAAACGTGTTCATTGCCTACGTGGCTTTTTAAAAGGACTCTTAAAAAGCATTCCATTGTGGACTCCAAGTCCTCCTTAAACTCACCACTGACAGTAACTGCCTGCAGAGGCATGTGATCATCTTGGCAGTAGCCAGGCCTTTTAGTGATTTCATTGCTGTGGTTTCCTCAAGCTCTTCACACACATTGATTAATATTTTCCTTGCAGTTATCGCTGTGATGATTTTGTGATTAATGACACCAAGCTGGGACTGGTACAGAAAGTCAGAGAACACTTACAGAACTTGGAAAAGTAAGTAATAGGCCTGGGGAAAGAAGGGATGGAGTGGGGTTGAGGGGTCTTTCAGCATTTCTGAGTGGGATTTTTGTTTATGAGTTCCATAACTTCATCATGTTTTTAGTGTGATTGAAATGGGAACAAAATAAACTTTGGAGTTGGGTATCTGAAAATGCCCATAGTCAGTGATCATAGCTCAGCATTTATTTTGTTTAATATTTGTCATAAACCATATCCAAGGGCTCCAGAGCCTGTTTTTTAGTTATTATCCCACCAACCTAGAAGCTCCTCAGTTTATTTGCAAGGGGAATTTTGGTAGTGCAAGGGAAGGGCAAAAAATGATACAAAATCATTATAGAGTTACCTTCGATATTAGAAAATCCTTATCCAAATGTATTATGAGGTCTTCTTAGAAACTCTGAAATTTATGCATCAAGGGAAAATAGGTTTAATTATATTATTGTTCAGCGTGCATCTATGTGATAGCCCAAGATCCTGGTTTCTTCTTTTCCTTTTTTTGTTCGGGACGGTATTTATCACTTGAAAGTATAGGAAGCTGTGAAATACTTTGTCATCATAAAGAAATTAAACTGCTTAAGTGAATAGAATTATTTTTTGCTATAGCCAAACAGGTTAGTCAGATAAAACTCACTAGACCCAAAATTCAAGCAGTAAATAGAAACCCCAGTAGCAGTGTCTTTGAAGCTGCAGTGGATAGAAGCATGGCCCTGGAATGGTCTCTGACTCAGGTGAAATTTGTGTAAATCACCCCTAATCGTCAGGTGCCATCTAATTTATTTATTTTTTGTTGTGTTTTAAAAATCTTTATTGGAGTATAATTGCTTTACAACATCTTATTTATTTTGACAGTCGATGTATAAATGGTATTGTGAGAACATGCCACAAGTGGGAGTCCTTTAGCAAACTTACATGTGAAGCCAACAGAGTATTTTAAATTTGAGTGCTGAGAGGGAATAACCTAAGTCCTTTGAGTGAAACACTGTCTAGCTTTGGTTAACCAAAGTCTCTGTGCATGTCTCTGTCTAAATAGACTATAAGCTGATAAGGGAAGAATTGATTTCTTTGAAATCTAAGCTAATTAGAACAATCTGGGTTTAAGTGCGCTTTGGCTTGTCATCTTGGGGCTCCTCACTTTTTCAAAGCGCCTCCTCCCTTTTAATTTGAACAAAGCAGCAGGAGCATATCTAGGGTTAGGGACACAGGTATAGACACACAGATCTAGAATATTGAATTTGGTCTGAAATAATCACAATTAACTGTGAAGTAGGAGATTCCTGCAGTAATTTATGTAAATATCACTCTTTGGTGTGGTGATGTCATTGTAAAGATCTTACTAACGTGATTCTTTGTTATAGAAGTAGGTAGCTACCAAATTATTTCTTCCTACCATTTATAGTTTTCTCTAAGAAAAGACTATCATCTCAATGACAAATAAATTCATCAGAACTAAGTCAAAGGGAAAACCGGACGTTCAAGAACCTGCATGCATTTATGCAGATATTGAATCTTTTATTTTCATTTATTTCTTCATCAGGTAAAAGATGTCACACAGACTGCCTTGTCTACACTTCTCCTTGGCCCCATTGAAAAAGCTACCTTGCAATCCTTTTTCTATGTCGATAAACATTACCTAAATTTATTTTTATTTTTTCAAACATAGCCTTTAATCTGTAATGGAAGCTACAATGAAAGAACTATGATTACATTTGAGTTTTACTTTAGACTGTTAGCGTATCCTCTGGAGAAGCACTGCGCACCAGAAACGTTGTATTAATCTACACTGTCCAGTATGGTTGCCACTAGACACATGTGACTGTTGAGCACTTGAAAATTAGCTAGTGTGACGAGGAACTGAATTTTACATTTTTAAGTTTAATTAATTTAAATTTATTAGCCACATGTTGTGAGCAGCTACCATATTAAATAGCGTGGATCTAAAGGATTCTGCCATTTTGAGAATCATTGATGGTAAAATTTCATAACATATTTTTAAAAAGCTAAATGCTTTTTTTGTATAGGTTAAAACTAAAAGTTAACTATTAGGCATTGTCACAGTATATACACTGTGCTCGTGACTGAACTTCTTTACCTACAGAATTTGTGAAGGAATAACTTAACATCGTAGTACATATGGGATTCTCTCTTCTTACCTTGTAGTCACCAGTACACTGAGAGGGACATACATTTCTGAAGACATTTTTCCTAAGAATATTTTTAGATTTGAAACAGCTGACTGTCACTAGATCTGATGCTCTAAAGACAGTTCATGTGGAAATTCTGGAAAGAAAATAATTACGTATTTCTTTGGATTAGCCTGGTACTTTGGAAGATGGGAAAGAGTTGGTAGACTTAAAAAGTCTATGTTGTTTAACAGTAACTTTCACTTCCTTTAGATTAGTTCCCCTGATACATAATAATTTTAAAGTGACCCTTGACGATAGGAATTATTTTCTAATAAATTTCAACTTAATATCTCTTTCAATGAGAAACATTAGATAATTTAAATTCTGAATTATGTGCTAATTAGGATTTGTTTTAGAATATGCTTTGTAGCATAGCTGAATCAAATGAATTGATATATGCCTATGTGCCTATAACTTATTTATCATTCTGCAAACTCAGATTATATCATCATCTATTACAACATATTAACAAAACATGATACCTTTATCAAAATTAAGAAAGAAGTGGCATAGTATTTGAGACTTAATGTTAAATCTCAGAATAATCATGTCAGACCAGCGTTTTTCTTTTTTATGAGTAGTGGGTGTTCTCCTGTTTGAAGCTTCACCATTGATTAGGTAGATAGAGCGGTGGAGGAGAGGGCCTGTCCGACAGACCACATCCACTTGGCCAGCTTTTCTGGGCAGCGCCTGGGGGTGGCAGCCTCCAGTGCCACCCTGCTGGAGGAGCAGTGGGGATTTCCAAGGGAAGTGGAACTCCTCAGTTACTTGAAATGCTTGTGGGCCACAGTGGCCTAACGGGTCACTTCCTGGCCTGGCTAAGCCGCCAGGCGGGGCTCCATGCCCTAGATACTTAGAACAGCCATGTTTACTCTATCCGGCTGTGCAGTGCTGTGTGTGTATGAATGTCTTTTTGACTGTCTGTTTGTGCTTTAATAGCTCAGCTTTCACAGCTGACAGGCATAGGAAAAGAAAACTTTTGGAAAACTCATCACTGAACAGCAAGTTACTAAAAGTAAATGTAAGTAATTAAAATGTATTCAAATATAAGAATTGGTTGAGATCTAGTCACTGTTTGATTACAATTCTAACATTAATGTTGCCCTTTATAAACTTTTATAAATGTATGCCTTGGATTTGGAATATCTTACAAAGTGTTTGCTACTTGTACTAACGATTCTTGACGTGACTAAACACCCCAGCGAGTCTGTCAGTGCCTTCCTTCCATCAGGGTGACTACCGTGCTCCTCCGCCTCAGCAGGCATTTGTTCTTAACGCCTGCTCATGTACCTTATTACTCCATCTCTACAGGATCCCAAAGATCCTTGCTTCCTTCTGTTAAAGGTCCCTAGTGCAAATTCTGTGGGTCTGGGGCTTCCCTGGTGGTGCAGTGGTTAAGAATCCGCCTGCCAATGCAGGGGACACGGGTTCGAGCCCTGGTTCGGGAAGATCCCACGTGCGGCGGAGCAACTAAGCCCGTGTGCCACAACTACTGAGCCTGTGCTCTAGAGCCCGTGAGCCACAACTACTGAGCCTGTGTGCCACAACTACTGAAGCCCGTGCGCCTAGAGCCCGTGCTCTGCAACAAGAGAAGCCACCGCAATGAGAAGCCTGTGCACCTCAACTAGAGAAGGCCCGCACGTAGCAACAAAGACCCAACACAGCCAAAAAATAAATAAATAAAAAAAAAAAAAAAAAAAAGCTTTGGGTCTGAAGTTTTGGTAAGTTTTATTCCTTAGGACTTCATTAATACAATTTCACCATAAAAGAATATGCTTCCTCATTCTGATACCCATCTCTTACCAGATGTATGGCCATTAATGGAGTAACAAAGTTTAAAGATGACTAAATATTGTAAAATATACCAGTAATTTTGTCCTGCATCTACCTCTCTGCTCTCATGCTAGCTGTGTTTAGACACACAATTAAGTATTACAATTTTGTGGAAGAAAGAGCTAAAGTGATACTTTGGGTTGGATGGGTAGATTCACTAACCGTGTGTAGTATTCAGACATCACAGTGCATTTGTACAGCTAATCAAAAAACGAAGCCTTAGTCTTTAAGGGAAGTTCAGGTAGTTTTTTCAGATTGATATTCCATTGCTAGGAAAACATGTATTGGTCATTTGCATGGCTTAGAGTTAAAAGCTGGGGGACAGAAATACTTGGTATGTTTATATTTTTTCCAATTTGTAGTAGCTTTAATAGAGTCTTATGATGGCATTAAGTCTTAAACTTATTTCTTTTAAGGATCTTCCTGGTTTTTGCATTGTGTACTCCACAGTACTTTTTTTTTTTTTTTTTCACAGTACTTATTAATGGTGACTTCCTCATAAGCTTCCATTTAGAACAATCCTAGGATCCGAAACAGCCTTCTAAAAATATCCAGACACGTTTACAGAGAGTAGAAAGAGAATTTGAAATATTTGTTGGACTGAAAAGTATCAATTCCGAACTGGCTTGTTGCTAGAGTTTCAAATATAGGCCTTTGTTCTTCTTTGATGTTGAAACAGTTGGCCTTCTCTTGGTATTACTGAAGGCCACCTCTTGTTCCATTTTACAGGGAAGCACCACTGCCATTTGTGCCACAGGCCTTCGGAATTTGGGGAACACGTGTTTCATGAACGCCATCCTTCAGTCACTCAGGTACTGTTACAGTCAGAGCTTAAGTATCTGACGTTAGTTTCTGGTGGAATGGTTACGAGCAAAGTCTCTGGGTTCAGATCCTATCTCTGCCACTAACTCTAGCCTAGTAACTTGGGGCAAGTTACCTCAGTTCCCTGTGCCTTAGTTTTCTCATCAGTGAAATTGGGGATAATAGTCTACCTCACGGGGTAGTCGGGAAGATATTATATAATTTACATAAAGTGCTTAGAACAGTGCCTAGCAGTAAATAACTGTTAGCTGTTATTATTTAGTTCCTGTTCCTTCTTGAATAGGCTTGAGCACAGGCCAGCAAACTTCTGTAAAAGGCCAGATTAAATAAATATTTTTAATCTTTGCATGCCACATCCAGGCCTTCTCACACATTCTTCTCCTCCCTTCAACACTCCTCTCCCTTTTAAACAACTCTTTAAAAATATAAAACTCACCTTAAAAATGTAAAAGTTCACTGGCCCAGGGTCAGATTTGTCCTGTGGGCCATAGTTTGCAGACCCCTGGGCTATAAGGAAACTTGTTCAGATAACTTAGTTCAATCATTAGTTGAGTCTTAAGTATGGTCATAAGATCAGATGTTTAGAAGATCTTCAAAATGTAAGATGAGCAGGGACTTCCCTGGCGGTACAGCGGTTAAGACTCTGTGCTTCCACTGCAGGGGGCTCAGGTTCGATTCCTGGTCAGGGAACTAAGATCCCACATGCCGCGTGGCCAAAAAAAAAAAGAGTAAGATGAGCAGGAAAAATAAAATAGACAACAAGGCTGACCTAAGTTATACAGAAGAAATTATTTAGAAAGTTGCATACTTTTAGATTTTAATGTGGTATCAAAGACCACAGTAAATTATTTTCCCAAGGCCACCTTGCTAATAAGGAACAGAAGCCATGTGTGATCTCTCTTTAAAGGTACTGGCTTTCAGCTTATCTAGTCTTGCTCAAAGAAGAAATTCTAGTCACTCCTGAATTCTCCTTGTTACTCTGTATAGTGTATTTAAACAATATGGTTGGTTTCATGGTTTGCTTTTATTTGAGGAAATTATTGAACACTTGGGAACAAAGACCCTGAAAAGAAAGAAATGGTGACAGTCTATAGATGGGAAGGGGGAATTGAGGATTTCTAGAACAGAGATTTTGCTTTAAAGCCTTTGTTTATTTTTGCAAAGTCATCTACTTACATTCTCTTTTTAAAAAATATTTATTTATTTATTTATTTGGTTGTGCTGGGTCTTAGTTGCAGCAGGCGGGCTCCTTAGTTGTGGCTCCAGGGCTCCTAAGTTGTGGCATGCAAACTCTTAGTTGCAGCATGCATGTGGGATCTAGTTCCCTGACCAGGGATTGAACCCGGGCCCCCTGCATTGGGAGTGCAGAGTCTTACTCACTGTGCCACCAGGGAAGTCCCCCTTATATTGTTTTCTTGGAGTAAATGAGGAAGCTTAATGAAGAAATGCAATGTTAAGAGATTGCATTGAGTACCATTTTAATGAGAAATTGAAATATCACATTTTCAAAATCCATATACTGTATAGGTCTCATAGTGCTTTCTTTACTTCTCCGTACATTTAAAAACTAATAATTTTTTTTCCCTTCCTTTTAAAATAGTAACATTGAGCAGTTTTGCTGTTATTTCAAAGAACTGCCTGCTGTGGAGTTAAGGAATGGGAAGACAGCAGGAAGGCGAATGTACCACACCAGGAGCCAGGGGGACAACAATGTGTGAGTCTAAGAATATGTCCTTTCTGGCTTTGAGCTACAGAACAAATGACTCTTACTGGTGATTTCCATTGCATTATCTGAGTTAATAGGCACGTGCATTAAAAAAATTAAAAAACCACCAAAACAACTCTCAATTGTGTTTAAGTATCTAGCTAGCAATCTTAATAATTGTTGGAATTCTTTTATTTCTATTTACCTAGTAGGCAGGACAAATGTAGCGCTCTGCTCGTGGAGTCTGTGGATTTGGGCATTCTAAAATTGACATCTATGAAGGAAATACAGTTCTAGGTATAGACCGGCATGAATATCATTAGTCTTTGTGAATTGATTTGTCTGATAGGGTTAGGTAAACCTGTCTTGGATAATTAAATTAATTTGTAGTTATCAAATTAATTATGGAGCAATACAGTCAATTTTTAGTTGATATGGAAGGGGAAAAAAATTGAGAAGTGATTATTGATAGCCAAACCAATATATATTCAAATTCAGTGCAGCCATGTTCTCTTTGGGGTTCAGAAAGATGTATCATATTATCATAACCGTAAGGGGTATCTTAACATTACTGAAATAGGGCTACGATTTATCATCTGTATGTATTTTAATGTAGTGTTTTCCCTGCCTGCCCATCCCTGCTCCCACACACCCCATCCCCACACATTCTGAAAAGCCGTCTTATAATCTGACAGTGTTCTGCCTAGATGCCTGAGGGAGAATAGGATAGGCCGTGTTAGAATAGTGTGTAGTGTGGAGTACGCAGTGAAGCCAGGCATTGGAGCAGGGATGGAATGATATCACTAGAAGTGGTGTTTTAAGAGTTTACTTTGGTAGCAGCATTAGGATGAGCTGGAACGTGCCTGCATTCAAGGAGGCTCTTCACTTTATAGTAATTGGTTAGAGGGAACAGCCGTGAAATGAAGAGGAAAAAATACATGTGCACAAAAGTTAAGGGAAGAATTAGTAGTACTTGACGCATCAGTGTCATTTAGGGTTTAGTTACGAATTATAGAAATTGCCACTGGCCATTTTAGGCAGAAAAGGAATTTATTGAAAGTCTGTTGGTGAGCTTACCATTACTGGATGGGGGGAAAATCAGGTCTGGAGTCTAGGCATCCATGAGGGTGTCCCATTAGGACCGCCGTCCATGCTGCACCGCAGTTCCCATTGGCAGCACTGCTGGAGTTGGGTGCTGGGTGGGTGCTGCCGTTACTGCTGCCCCTGCACTCCTGACTGTGCCCTTTGCCACCACAAACAATCTGGCACTGTTCCAGCTTCAGCTAGGCATACCCAGGCCATGCATCTGAGTCCTGGCTTCAAGGGGGAGCGGGCGGGGGCTGAGAGAGCAAGTACCTGGCCTTTTCAGCTTCCACAGTAGGAGGCAGGCTTTGACTCTTAAGGTGGGGTTCCTCAACCATAGGATGAGGGTTCAGGTACTAGGAAGTAAAAAATATGATTTGTATCTCAGGGACCTACTGGATAACAGGGGTTGAGAAAGAAGATAGTGAGATTCTCTGTGATATCAACCAGGTATCCACGAGTATGGTAGCTGTATCTACACATACAGTCACTGAAGTTGAGGAGGTGTGTAAGTTTACCTGCATGCCTGGAAGACCAAAACTAACGGTGACTTAAACGTCCGTGGTTTATCTTCTCACGTAAAAGTTGGAGGTTATCCATCTAGGTTTGTTTCACACAATCACTGGGCTCCTCTGGCTTTCTGTCCCACCAGCCCTGGGTGAGACTCTTATCCACGTCATCCGCAATGGTGCTGGCGCACCACCGTTTCGTCCTCATTCTAGCTGGAAGGCAGAAGGAAGGGGTGAATAAGAAGGACCACTCTTTCCCTTTAAGGGAATTTGTCAAAAGTTGGGCACACTCAAATTTTTTTTATTCCAGGAGCTCATGTGCCAAGAAAAAAATGGAAGTTGTATTCCTGTGAGAGAAGGGGCGATTGGAGACTGAGGGGCAGTAGGGAGGGTACGGAGAGCAGGTTTAGGACACAGTGAGTTAGAAGAGACAAGAGGGCAGCCAGTAGAAAATTCCTGCTGGAACCTGGAGACAGCTGAATAAAAGTGGTCATGAGAAAAATCTGGAGTTTAGATTTGGATTTGAGAGTCATTGGTATAGAGGTGAGTGTTGAAGCTTTGTGGCCAGATGAACTCTGCGGCAGAGGTGAGCAGACAGTCACGCGCCGAGGTCTGGGAAGTGCGCTCCTAGAGAGGGGCGGGAAGGAGAAAGGCAAGAGATGGAGAAAGAGATTCTGTTACTTGTTTTACGGGTTTTTTTGAAACATTACATTCTTAGGTAATTGGTTTGTAACTTATCCATTGCTTTATTTTACAAGTGTGGCAGTACTTTGGCATACTCAGAGTTCACCATATAGTTAAAAAACTAGTCTTGTCTGTAATTACTGCTATTTGTATGGGTTTTGAGATGCTGTACGTAGCTGTCAGGTTTAGTTCAGAAGAGACCAAACTCTTTTTATGTTTTCATTTTTTATTTGTGGATTTTAGACAGTTTGTCATTGTGTATTGAAATAGCAGCCTCTCACTGATGCTGAGGGTCTCATCATCCCCTGCTCTTTTCTAGGTCTTTGGTGGAAGAGTTTAGAAAGACACTCTGTGCATTATGGCAAGGTAGCCAGACTGCATTTAGCCCAGAGTCCTTATTTTATGTTGTTTGGAAGATTATGCCGAATTTTAGGTAAGTATTATTTAATGAAGGATATTTAAAACATTAATATTAGTCTTTACACTGTTCCTGAAACAATTTCCAACAAAGTGGTGGTATTCTCAATAATGAAACCGGTGTTTTGTTTTTTAAGGAGAAGAGCAGAAGTTGGATATATCCTACTAGACGAATGTGTTTAAATAATAGATAGGCCTTAGAAAAATCTTTAACAAAAGGCAGGGCATTTTGTTGTTATAAAAACAAAGCCCTTATAAATAACTTACGTGCTCTAGGAAAACATACTGGACAAAATTTCCTTGATTTTTTTCAAAATCTTATACAGAGTAATTATCATCATATACTGTCCTGTTATTTCAGCTAAAAAAAAAAAATCCAAATGTAATCAGTAGAAAACCATGGTATCGTATCCACTGTTCTGGTCTGGGTTCTGAAGACCTCACAAGACTGTAGCTAAGTCCATTGGGATTCATTCGCTTTCCAGAAGGTAACACAATTAGCACATCATCTCCTAATGTGGTTATAGAGTCACAGCGTTTCCCGTGTTCTTTATCTGGTCTCGCTTGAGTGGGGAAACAGCCCTGCTGTCAGAGAAACCTACCTCTTCTCCTAAGCTAGTCCCCCCCGTAGGTAACAGCAGATCTGAAGCTCTACGGGTGCTTGACGGCAGCCTTTGCCACCTTCTGCTGATTTTATCTTTCTGAAGCACGTCATGGTTCCTACTAGTCATGATTTGGGCACCTTATGTACAGCCCTCTCCTTTTTAAAAACCAGCAGGCTCTAGTAAAACTCAGCAATATATCTTGCTTTACTCTCTCAGAGTGGTTTAGATATATTGGTAGTATGGAGAAATGTCTAAAGGGTAACAGCTTCAAAGGACTATAATTTGTTGCCTTACCAAAGAGTCTAGCCTTGAGGATCAGACATAATTGACTATTGTTAACCCTGGTCTTTGTTTTGAAGGGAATTTCTTTTATATTTCATGTTATTTAAATCTCTCCTGAGAAGGAGAGAATAATTTTGTAAGAATTTTAGAATTTCCTGACTCTAAATAGGAAAGGTAGAAGTGATTAAGTTACTGCTAATCACGTCTGGACTTGCTATAAAATGTCTAACAATCACCTACTTAGACTCTTGATAGGGATTTAATCTTTGTGTTTGGTTATTATATAAAAATTGCTTCCATTTGTTGAATGTCTATTATGTGTCGAGCACTTTAGGTATTTTATATCTGATCTTCATTAAGAAACACAACAAAATTCCCATCAGGGTAAGAAGTGTTAGCCCCATCTGAAAGAAGACAGAACTGAGACAGAGGAGAGTAGTTTGTTCAGTTTTATACATCTATTAGGTGTTGGGACCAGAATTAGAACCCAGGTCTTTGTGGTGTTGGTCAGCGATAGATGTGTTAACAGTAATTTGTCCGCATGCCCCAGTGAGGCCCACCAACCACCTTTATACTCTTCTACTTGGTTGCCATGGTGACTCAGTTCCCTCTTCATTTAATAGAATTCTACTTTTCATCTAAATCTGCCCGTATCTCTGCTCTTTCTAGTTTCTTTAGCCCAGCTGTGAGCATGATTAAGTTTTTAGCTGCTTAATTTTACTCATTCTATTATTCCTACCAATGAAGGGAAAGAACTTTTGGAATAGGTAACCAGGTTGAGAAATTTGTATGGTGTTTCTGGAGTGATTTCTATTACATATGAACTCTTAGATTTCCTTAATGACTGATCAGAATAGGATGTCTGTGTGTTCTTAGCAGAACTTTCTCTTCATTCTGTAGTAATTCAGATTGTTCCTTACTTTCATGTAATCAGAGAATAATTTTCTCTTGGTTAGCTCTAGATCTTGAGATTATATCATGAATAAAGTTTTAGTGCAGGGTCACTGCACAATGCCCAGGTGTGAGGTAGGGTTTTCTTCTCGTAATTGTTACTCCTATTATGTGTACAGGGTAAAAGTTCTTATAACATGCCGACGTGGAAATGCAATGAGTCTTGAATTATGTTTGTATTTATAATCCCAAAGTAAAATTTTTTAAAGTTTAGAAAGCCCATTTTCCTTGATTAACATATGACAGTATCTAGGGAGTGTGATACCTTGGAATGAAATAAGAGGAGCCTGGAGAGTTCCCTGGTGGCCTAGTAATTAGGATCCCAGGCTTTCACTGCTGTGGCCTGGGTTCAATCCCTGGTCGGGGAACTGAGATCCCGTAAGCTGCGCGGCATGGCCAAGGGGGAAAAAAATGTGAGGAGCCTGAAATACAATCATGCATGTAGAAGTAGGAACAACTTTCATTTATTAAATAAATGCAGAAAAAAAAGTACCCTAAATGTAATCAACAGCTTTGGACATAGAGATCATCAGAGCTATTCTTTCTCTTTTCCTACGCAAACCAAAAGCCAGTCACTCAGCAGGGAAACTGTTCCTGAGTTTGAACTTCCCACCATACATATATCTACTTACCACACTTCTTATGGCTTCCTAGTATGCCCAGCTTTTCCTGTCCTTTCTTTTTTCATAAAAATACCTTAATGTGTATTTTTTTTTAAATAGACAAAAATACACATGGTTCAAAATTTCGAAAGGTAAAGAAAGGTTATACAATGAAAGTTTTTTCTTTTACTCTATTCCCCAGCCTTTCATTTTGCTTTCCGGGAGCAACCATAGTTAACAGATTTTTGTGTATCCTTTCAGTGATAGTCTGTGTGTATATACATACAAGCATGTGCATAATTTTTAACATAAATGGTAACATATCTTGTTTTTCTACTTTGAGATGATTCATGTTAGTATATAAATAGCTTTCTCAGTCATTTTATGGCTGCATAATAGTCCACTTTATGGTTGCATCATGATTTATTTAATAGTCCCCTACCAGTGATTACATAGGTTACATTTCTTATTCTTTGCTGTTCCAAATAGTGCTGAAGTGGGTAATCTCATACATATAACGCAGGTATTTAAAAGAGGAATTGCTGGGTCAAAAGACAATTAGCTTTTGTAATTTTGATAGTCTTTTCTGCTAGCCTTTGTTACTCCTTGCTTTCCTTAACATGATTTTGTCTTGTTGCCTCCATATATTTGTCTGTCATCTGCTTCCTGCCTACGGTATTTGCCTGTGGTCACATCTCTTTCTTTAGAATCCAGCTTAATGCTAACACTCTCCAGGAAAGTCTCTTGATAATTCATATCAGGTCATAGTATTTATTCCCTTGATTCATCGTGTCACTTACAGGCTATTTCTACTTTCATGTAAAACTTGATTTAATATATCTTCATTGACTTCCCAAAACAGTTTGTTTTAGTTTTCTTAAATGTTTAAAAATGATGGATGAATAAATTACTGAAAAATCTTTCTTGAATTTGCTAGCTATTCTACTTGGCTTTGTAGAAAATATAAAAGATCTGTGTAGATAATAAAATATCACTTGAAAAGATCGATTTAATTTAATAATAATCTTTTTTGGGTATTTGTAAATAGAGGACGTTAAATATAAAATATAAACAGCTTGGTGTTTTTTTAAACAATGTAGGCATACTTCAGTAATGTTTGGGTTTGGTTCCAGACCACTGCAGTAAATTAGCAAATATCGAAATAAAGCTGTTCCAAATAGTGCTGAACTTTTTTCAGAGTCATCTATGAGGTTTGGAATCTGTTTCATCCAAACTCCTGTTAATGTTGATATTTTGACCTTTTCCCATGAATCACGAATGATGTTCTTAATGGCATCTAGAATGGGGAATCCTTTCTGAAGGTTTTCAGTTTGCTTTGCTCAGATCCATCAGAGGAATCACTATCTGTGGCAGCTACAGCCTTACAAAATGTATTTCTTTTTTTTTTAAGTTTTTATTTATTTAATTTTTGTCTGTGTTGGGTCTTCGTTTCTGTGCTAGGGCTTTCTCCAGTTGCGGCAAGTGGGGGCCACTCTTCATCGCAGTGCGCGGGCCTCTCACTGTCGCGGCCTCTCTTGTTGCGGAGCACAGGCTCCAGACGCGCAGGCTCAGTAGTTGTGGCTCACGGGCCTAGTTGCTCCGCGGCATGTGGGATCTTCCCAAACCAGGGCTCGAACCCGTGTCCCCTGCATTGGCAGGCAGACTCTCAACCACTGCGCCACCAGGAAAGCCCCGAAAATGTATTTCTTAAAGAATAAGACTTGAAAGTCAAAATGACTCCTTGATCCGTGGGCTGCAGCATGGATGTTGTGTTAGCAGGCATGGAAACAGCATTAATCTCACTGTCTGTCTCCATCAGAGCTCTTGGGTGACCAGGTGTGTTGTCCATGAGCAGTAATAAATCTTTTCTGAGCAGTAGGTCTCAACAGTGGGCTTAAAATATTCAGTAAACCATGTTGTAAACAGATATGCTGCCATCCAGGCTTTGTTGTTCCATTTATAGAGCACAGGCAAAGTAGACTTAGCATTATTCTTAAGGGTCCTAGGATTTTTTCAGAATAATAAATGAGCATGCTTCAATTTAAAGTCACCAGCTGTATTAGCCCCTAACAAGAGAGGCAGCCTGTCCTTTGAAGCTTTGAAGCCAGATGTCGACTTCTCCTCTCTAGCTAGGAAAGTCCTAGATGGCATCTTCTTTCAGTATAAGGCTGTTTTATCTACATTGAAAATCTGTTATTTGGTGTAGCTTCCTTCATTATTGATCTTAGCAAGATCTGGTTATCTTGCTGCTGGTTCTACATCAGCACTTGCTGCTTCACCTTGCACCTTTCTGTTACGGAGGTGGCTTCTTTCCTTAAGCCTCACTAACCAACCTCTGCTAGCTTCAGACTTCTCTTCTGCAGCTTCCTCACTTCTCTCAGCCTTCATGGAATTGAGGAGAGTTAGTGCCTTGCTCTAAATTAAGCTTGGGCTGAAGGGAATGTTGTGGCTGGTTTGATCTTCTATCCAGACTGATAAAACTTTCTTCATATCAGCAATAGGGTTTCATTTTTTTATCAGTCGTGTCTTCACTGGGGCAGCACTTTTACTTTCCTTCAAGAACTTTTCCTTTGCTTTCACAACTTGGCTGTTTGGTGCAAGAGGCCTAACTCTTGGCCTGTCCCGGCATTTGACATGCCTTCCTCACTAAACTTAATCCTTTTAGCTTTTTTTTTTTTTTTTAAAAATATTTGCTTATTTAGGCTGCATCGGGTCTTAGTTGCGGCACATGGGAGCTTCATTGTGGCGTGCAGGCTTCTCTCTAGTTGTGGTGGGTGGGCTCAGTAGTTGCAGCACACGGGCTCTCTAGTTGTAGTGCACGGGCTCTAGAGCGTGCAGGCTTAGTTGCCCCGCGGCATGTGGGATCTTAGTTGCCCGACCAGGGACCAAACCCGTGTCCCCTGCATTGGAAGGCAGATTCTTAACCACTGGACCACCAGGGAAGTCCCAGCTTAATCCTTTTAGCTTTTGATTTAAAGTGAGAGACATGCGACTCTTCCTGTCACTTAAACACTGAGAGGCCATTGAGGGTTATTAATTGGACTAATTTCAATATTGTTGTGTCTCAGGAAATAGAGAGGCCCGAGAGAGGCAGGACCAGCCTGTCGGTGGAGCAGTCAGAACACACACAACATTTATTAAGTCTGCTGCCTTATGTGGTTTGTGGCACCCTAAAGCTATTGCAGTAGTAACATCAAAGATCACTGATCATAGATCACATTAACAAATAATAACAATAATGGAAAAGTTTAAAGTATTGCGAGAATTACCAAAATGTGATACAGAAACACAAAGTGAACAAATGTTGGAAAAGGGCACCAATAGACTGGCTTGATGCAGGGTTGCCACAGACTTTCAATTTGTAAAAACTGCAGTATCTGCAAAACACAACAAAGCAAAGTGTGATAAAACCAGGTATGCTGTATTAGTTCTAACTAAGAATTTAGCTATCGTATTCTTTTGTGTGTGTTTGTAAACAAAACATCATTTGTCATTTTCATTTTCTGGTATTTTTGTCTTGAAGAAACTCAGCCTTGATTGGTGCCTCACACTGGATAGGAATAGCTAAATTTAACTGATATTGGTTTTGCAGATAATTTGGACAAAACAATAACTTATTTTAAATATGAACAGAACCTAAAATTCTAATGTGTCCTAGGTACTTTACAAGAAGTTTGTTCTAGTATGATAAAATTTGATTCTGTAGAGGCATATCCTATTCCGTATTGGTCTTTGCCATTTTACACATAATGTACTGGTCCTGCCAAAACAGAGAGCATGGTCAGTAATGCACAGGCATGTGTCACAGTTGTGCGTGTTGGAGCATCACACAAGTGCTTGTGTGTGCCTGTATTATGTGGTGTCTGTTTTATTACTTGCAGTGTCTGCCTTTCACTTAAGCAAGTGCAGAGTAACATTTTCCTTGATCATTCTTTATTGGAACATTTCTTTGTTCTTAAGATCCGAATAAATACGGCTTGCCTCGTTGTGTCAAAACTTGTTGTGAAGAGACAGTTGCTCTGTGTTCCTATACGTTGTGCCTCAGCAGTGTCTGTCCTTCTCTGCCCCCTCATTCAAAAGGGATGCCTCATGATCTCTAGGCTTTTTGTATTTGCAGTGTGCTCTCCAAGGATGATTTCTCACAGCATCTTTATGACACAGATTTTCTGTAGACATTAAGGAGAAAGAGGTAATGCTTATCGAAGGTCACAAACAAGTGAAGATAAGGTACAGGGTTAAAATTGGAGCCACCATGCTTTCCCTCTGTCTTCTTTTCTCTTTCAATTCTGATCTGTCACAGAGATACCAGTTGGTTCTTCATAAATTCTTTTCTTCACTAACTCACAAACACCTGTTTGGGTGACATCACTGAAATAATCTGTATACAGAACATGAACACTGCACCCAGATGTGAGGGGTGTTTCCTTTAACATGATTACCAAACAGAAGAAACCTAAGTTGACTGCAGAGGAAACTCTGAAGCCCAGACTGTATAACTGAGAAATAATTGAAAAGATAACTGAAGTCTGGTGAATTTAATATACTAAATAATAATTATTAAGATTTTCAGATAAATCAATGAAAGGTTTTATTTAAATGTTTAGAAATGGAATTGTAAATGTCTCTTTAGTCAGAATCAAAAAAATGTCCCAGTCCTAGAAGAAACATAGACTTTTTGTTATCCGGTGAAGATCACAAATTGAAACAGATCCCATAACTTATCTTTATAAAACAGTGTGTTCCATGATCTCACGTAGGTCAACAAATGTGTTTCTAATGGTAAAGGAAACATTAGAAAATAATGTATTTTGATATAAGGAAAGAGAAGAGAATCATGGTATGTTTAGAAATGTTCATTAATGTACATTAGACAGATTGTTTGTTTTAAAAAAGGGACGGATGTGTCTGAAAATGCAAATTGACATAACTACAAGGTACTGGTTTTCATGATCCATTTTAGAAAATAATGATTAGATATTAGGTTATTTTGGTGAGAGAATAAAACATTTTTTATATGTGATAGAATTTCAAATATGACCTGAAATACTGATCTTACCTTTGAGTCACGAAAAAAATGTATGTTATGTTGAAAAAGTTTAAAGCACCTCCTTAGATATATAAAGGAACTACCAACTTTGAAAACTTTTGACTGTGAATTTTAACATTTTTATTCGTAAGAGTCTTAGAAGAAATACTTGAACCTATATATTAATATTTGGTTGCTAAATAGTGTAGAAAAAGTTACAGTGAAATGCTAAAGTTACTTTCGATTTAAGTTCCATTGACTAGGCAGATCATTTCCATAATTTATTTCCAGGAGAAATTTTAGGAAAAGGGGGGGGACTCTGGTTAAAAGAAATTTTGTTTATGGAACCACTGCCTGGAAGAGTGGTGGCAGTTTTGACTCAAGACCAGGCCAGAAAACTTGCCACTTAGAGCAAAGATTAAAGAGAACCTTCCATGCCTGTAAAAATGTAGGCAGTAGTCTTTCCTATCCATAATTTTATGAATGTACTTTAGATATCATTGCTGGATTTATCTACATAAACCTCTATTACCTTCCAACTGTACCAGCTTAATTTTCTGTCAGATTTCATTACTGTTCACTTGTCATTGATCTGTATTAGTGTAAGAATTCCATAGAATTTCCTGACTGAATATAGTGTAAGAAGTAACCTCAGAATATGTTGCTGTATATATTAAAGTTTTAGGCTAGAGCATAATTATGAGCCAATGCGTTTTAAAGTTTTTATTTATTTAAAAAATGTCTTGAATCAGAGATTAGGATGCAAGTATAGAATGTTACACATCTTTAACTCTTTAGATAAAGTTTTTCTTCCTTTCAGCCACTGTTTAAAAATTAGTATCTTTCAGTGTAAAAATTTAGTTTTAAATTCCTTATTTCTTATAATGGTGGTTTAGACCTAGTTTTCTGGTGCAGGTTAAGATGTGAAATTTTAACATGTGAGCATCTTCTAGAGGCCATGTGGGAAACGGGAAGATTCAGTCCATGCGGGAGACATGTTACTCTCCTTTTGCAGGACTTCAGGCAGGTCACACAACCCCTTTTTGGCCCCTCAGTTTTCCTCTTAAGTGAGGTCAGTTGAGATCACTAGAATTCCAATTAACTCTACTATTCTGTGTTTTCAAACTTGTTTTTCAGTAGTGGAATTCTGTCTTGAAGGTACTTTTATGTGTAAACCAAGGAGGAAGTGAGGAGGAAGGATCAGGGCGCCTCCCCGTGCTCTGAGCGCAGGGCTGTGGCCCTTCTCGACACTTTGCCCCCCTGCGTGTTTGGCTGGGCAGGCGGAGCCCCACAGTAACTGTTTCTGTTTGCTTCAAGGGGCTATCAGCAGCAGGACGCTCATGAGTTCATGCGCTACCTGTTAGACCACCTGCACTTGGAACTCCAGGGCGGTTTCAACGGTATTTCCCGCTCATCAATTCTGCAAGAGAATTCTACTCTGTCTGCAAGTAACAAATGTTGCATGTAAGATTTAGTTTCCTTTTGTTTTCCGGGAAGACCTCAGATTTCTACTGGTGTTATTGTTTATTAGATTTACGATGGAAGGTGGAAAGCTTTGTGGACCTTTGCTGAAACTTTTGTGCACTTGAACTTTGTGACCAAGTGGACTAGCACATGCCTCCTGCTTCCAGACCGAAGGCGTCCTGTACTTGCATCTAGGTGTAGTTCTGATTGTTCTTTGCTATAGATTACTTGTTTTTTTTATAGATTACTTTTAAACTTGAAGAAATAGAAAATATTTGTACAATTTAGCACTTAAAAATTTTCCTCCAAATGTACTGAATAATGGATGGGAGACAATTTTCATATACTAAAACAATTACATTTGTTCACTAATAACAAAGGCTTAAAATATTTTGAATGTGAATTTTCCTAAAGCCTCATTTGGACTTAAATTTTCCAAAAATATGTCTGTTCTTTAATCAAATTGAGGCATTTGTAACTTTTCAGAATTTTTTTTTGCCTCTCAGTATGAACAAAACAAACCTTTTGGGTTGCTTTCCCACGTACTAATACCCCCAAAATATACATTGAGATCAGAATGTTTATTTTGCTGAGGGAGAGATAATTGACTTTTATTTCAGCTTGGATCTTGGTTAGTTGTCTCCTTTTGTTCAAATTTTGGGAAGAGTTTCATATTGACCTATGCAGGAAAGGGATTTATTAGACAAACTCCCCAAAGAAAGAAGAAAAGAATAAGTTCTATATAGGGTTTGCTGTAGTATATTGCCTGGCAGTCCGTAAATCGGATTTTGTGTAAGATAAGGTCTTTTTAATGACAGAGCAGTCTCACAGCTAATCTGACTGTATCAGAGATGGGCAATCAATATGAATTGCCATACTTTTTTAAATGTTTGAACCTAGGTCCTAGGAGCTATGGTTCAAATTAGAATCCAGTACAGAAAGGGAAGGACCTGTGATTTGGTAGAAATGTTCTTGCTGCTAGCACCAAATCAAACATAGTCTTAAATGAAAAATTCTGTTTTGTATTTTAGGATGATATATTCATACACAAAGGATATTGAACTGGGCTCTATGAAGGACAGTCTGTGTGAAGTGAGAGGATATATGTCTTTATTATTTTATTTGATGCCCAGGGCACCCTTAGGGAATCACATTGTGTGATACAAGATGTTCTTTTAGTAACTAATGAGTTTTCAGTATTAATCCATACCCTTTCATGATATTTTAAATAATAGTAATTTTAAGTTCCATTAGTGAGTTAGGAACATAAAAAAATTATCAAGTATTCAAAACTCAGGCTCCTTTATATTTCCTTACATTCACTGGAGGACGCATTTCAGGATCTAAGGATCATATTTGCTAAAACTACAAAAAAAAAGGTCTCCTGTATTTGTATTTATTCGTATAAACACACTGAACCCTACTGAAGGTGGGGGTGAGGATGGTAGAAATAAATGGCGGATGTGTTCTTTTTAATACATAGAAAATCACGAGTGCCAATATAAAGGAACTTTGCAGCATAATAGCCTGTCCAAGTAGCCAATATTTAAACTCTCTCATTGTGTAGTTACGATAAATGGAACAGTGATTTTGAAATAATTCGTGAATCTTGTTTTAAGTCATTGTATAATGACTGACTAAGCTTAATGCCATACACATCAGATAGCCAAGAATTCATTAGTATCTTTTTCTCAGAGGAAGAAATTATAAAGGAAGAAGTACATTGAGTTTAAATGTACTGCTTTTTAATAAAGCAGTTTCCATTTTAATTAAAGGCAGCAGTGTGTGTGAACATCAGGATGAAAGGGTCAGTCATAGTCCCTTTATTTTTCAGTAGATTTTTTTGGGGGGTGTATATCCTTTGTGATACAGATATTAAACCTAAAACCTGAAATGGCCATTATATCCTACAGTTCCCATTGTATCTTCCCTTTGTAATTTACTGAAGCCATGTGTATCCTATGAACAACTTAAAAAAAAACAAAAAAGCTACAGTATGTTTCTTTTGCCAGTAAGGAAGGAAGCCCTTTCATAGAAAAGGAAGCAAACTTTTAAAATAATAGAATTGCTCAGGTAGGTTTTGTCTGTCTCATCATTGCAGTAGGTCTAATTTGGAGCAACTCGAAGTACGGTTCATTGTATTAGGAGTACTAATCTGATGCAAGTGACAGAAACCACCTCAAATTGCTATTAGCGAAAAAGAGCAATATACTGGCTCAAGTAACTGCATAAGTGCACAAAAGTTAATATGTGTTCACTGTAGTACTATTAATGAAAGCACACAAATGAACCTCAGTATCCATTAATATTTTTATTCTGATTCATCTTTATTTGTTCTGTTGACAATTGTATGTGGGTTCCTGTTGTTGCAGTGAAACCCAAAGCCATTTTGGTTTTTAAAATAATATTTTTTTATTGAAGTATAGCTGATTTACCCATTAATATTATATTAGTTAAATTAAGAGAAGGAGCATAGTGTCCAGAGCAGGTGCTCAGGTCAGGCCAGCTGTGTGAACCTGGGCCAAGTTATTTAACCTGTGAACCTCAGCTTCCTGGTCTGCAAAATGGGGATAATCTTATCTACCTCAGAGTTGTTGTGAGGATTAATTGATTTACATGGAAAGTACTTAGAATGGAGCCTGGCATGTAAGTGCTAAATAATATAAGTGCTTGCTAATCATGCTGTCACTGGTGCACTTCCTCAGCTGTTCTTGTGCATTCTCTGTCCATATCGTGGCAGGCTGTGCACCTGTCAAAGAGTGAGTTACATGTCCAAGATATGTACTTAGGAAAGAAAAGCAAAAAGCAGGTATGATCCTGATTATTGTTATAAAAGATGCTTACAACACTCCAAGGGCTTTCTTTTTGGTAAGCACTTGTCTAAAAGCACTGTACGTATAGTCCCATTTCATCGTCACCAGGCCTCGAAGGTAGATAGATGTTATGCCTGTTTCACATTTGATGAAGCTGAGGCACAGAGAGGTTAAGTAACATTAAGACAGTTGGTTTTTTATTGTTCTTAAAGTGCTGTACATATTTTTTGATCTCCACAAGGGAATTATTATATTGTTTTAAGTGAGCTTTTTAAAAGGCTTGTTGATAGTAACATCCAGCACTTCAAATGTGAAGTCATATCTCCACCAGTGATTACTAAGTAAGTATGTATTAAATTTGTTTACCTCATTTCCCCCAAATATGACCATCTAAAAAAAATCTGAAACTATCTTTGATCAAGGTTGTTGTTCAAAGTAAAGTAATTGAGAGAGCTCCCCCTAATATGAGAAGTCTTGCAAACGGTCCAATCTAAGGCAGTTCCCTCTTTTCTGAGGGGTATAATTGAGGGAAAGGGGTCCTGTTGCCCTGAGTACAGGCATGTACGTGATCTGTTAGTAATGGCAAATGTTCAGTGTTTGTTTGTTAGTAACTTTTGTACAAAGTAGTGGGATTGGGAGAGGAGCTGGGGGAAGGCCAGTGGCTTAAACCTTTTATTTGGTATACGTCTATATGTAGCTTCGAAATTTTTGTGTTATTTTATAATTTAAATTAATAAATGATATATGTGTATATATATATATATATATATATATATATATATACATATACCCCCCCAAACAGAGCCACCTATAGGACCTTTTACACATATGTATTTTAGTTTTTTACTGAGATGTTTTCCTGTGTGATTTTCTTTAGAAATGGAGCATCTACAGTTGTCACGGCTATATTCGGAGGCATTCTCCAAAATGAGGTTAACTGCCTCATATGTGGGACAGAATCTAGAAAGTTTGATCCATTCCTAGGTAAGACATATGTGGCATATGGAGATATGATATTGTATTAAAATAATAACTAATGTTTCCTTTGAAAACTAAGACAGTAAAGAGATAAATCCTTAAAAATACATCAATTTTTGAAATTATTTTTTGAGTGTGGTTATATTCCTTTAACAGTTCTGTTTTCCTATTTCCTTTTAAGACCTTTCATTAGATATTCCAAGTCAGTTCAGAAATAAGCGCTCTAAGAATCAAGAAAATGGACCAGTTTGTTCATTACGAGGTAAAGATACTTTAATGTTCTAGAATTTTTCCCCCTTGAAATAGCAAATGACTGTTTTAATGAATTTGTGTTATAACTTAACAAGCGTCAAACCTGAATGTCTCTTCTTGTACAAAAAAATTCTGTTTAGCAAGAATGCCTGCCAGAGATACTGACCTGCCAGGTGAAACATAAAATATTTCTCACCTTTCTCCTCTTTTTAAAACTAGTTTAAAATTGAAAGTTTGTAACAAAACTTTTTCTGATCTAATGAAATAGAATTTATTCTATGGATATTCCACTAGTAACCAGAGGAAGAAAGAACCTCAGAAAAGTTTTATAAATTATGGTGTCATTCGCTCTTTTGTATGACTAATAATTTGAGAGCTCTCTTGATGACATAACTGTTGGCTAAGCCTGAGGCCTTGCTTTTAATTGCAAGATTAAAATTCACATTTACTTCGAGAGATTTCTGAACAGATTTTTTCCTTGATGAGTATTAACTACTTTAGTCAAGGCAAAAGACCTGTCCTTGACCAACCACTAAAATGACTAATTGTTCTTTTTAGTCATAGAAAGAAGAAACTAGGATAGACAAAAGAAAGAGGATCTAGTATGTGTTCTATTATTAAGTACCTCTACAGTGAAGGAAAATAAAAAGTTTCTACCCTGAATTACATGTTCACTAAAAGTTTTAGGGAGTATTGTCATAATGATTAATATACATATAATGTAAACTTTTCTTACAAAACAGAAGATTCTGTTGGTCTAAAACTTTACTGTCCAAGATGCAACCATGAAGTCACATGTGCCTATTAAAATTTAAATTAATCAAAGTGAAATTTCAAATTCCATTGCTCAGTTATACTAGCCATATTTAGAGTGCTCAGTAGCCACATGTGGCCAGTGGCTACTGTAGTGGTCAGCACAGATGCAGAACATTTCCACTGTTGCAGAAAGTTCTATTAGACGGTGCTGCTGTAGAATCAAATTATCCTGTAAAATGTATATGAAAACACTTTGTAGATGCTTTTAGTTTGTTCACCACCTATACAACAGTGTTGATTGATTGTCTCTTTTGAACAGGAGTACAGAATAAATTTAAGGAAGCCCCATCCACGCCACCTCCCCCTAAAATATGTGGCTATAGTATGTTTCTCTAAAACTGTTTTGGCCTATTTGAGATTGATTAAGAAAATATCACAGTATACTTGATAGCAAGTGTCTGTCAGATCATTTTCCCTTTATATTTATGGCATGTGAATACAGGCTAACAAGCATAATACAAATATTATTTGATCATTTAGAGAGGAAATCAGTGAAAGTTAAATTTTTAAAGAGCCTCAAATTATATAATCTAAATTAGATTGACTTCATCTTAAAATATCAATAAGAACACTAATAATATTAATGTAGTAAAAAATACTGTTCCTCAATATATATATGTGGGTATATATTTGAATAATAATTTCTCATGTTTAACAAAACCATTAGTCCAGATGATTTTTGACTGATTGGAAGACCCAGAGACACTCATTTGTTCAGGTTTCTTTCCTCCTTCCTTCAGTGCTGATTCCCCCCACCCCTCCTGAATTGGTCATACATGGTTCTTATTGCCTCTGTAACATTCCACTTAAACTTAATGCCCTAATACTGAGAGATATTCCTTTCTTGAGACCATCCAGGAGAGTGTATGACACAGCTTACTTAGGTGGTTGACTGGTACTATAAACAAGAATAGTGGCAAATGGAATTTGCCTCACATCCCAAGTAGTATTTTTCTTGGCATAGACTCCTTGAAATCTGATAAAGATTGGTATTAGCATCAGGGGGCCCAGACCATCCTGAGGTGTTGAGGGTTTGGCTGGAAACATGTTTCCTGTATTCTCAGCTGGCTTTCCTTTGAATTCTCAGACTTCATTTTGTTAAAGAGCTTACTGTCAGCTTTAGAATTTCTAAACCATGCAGTATCTGCGAAATGCAACAAAACGGGAATTTCAGATGATGCTCGTGGTTTTCAAGAAGGCGCCTAGTAAAGGACCCAGAGGGCTAGAAAAATTTCCAGATGAAAGGCAGCACATTTCAGAAACTTTCATAAGGTAACTGAACTATACAACATCAAAAATATAACCAGGCTGTCTCGAGAGACAAAGCAGCATGCAGTGGCAATTACCTTTCATGATGAAGCATCAAAGACATTTGCCTGTGAGGGCTCAACTTCTGCTTAAGAATGAGGGAGAGGCTGGTGACAAGATGGTGGAGTAGAAGGACTTGAGCTCACCTCCTCTCACAAAAACACCAAATCACAACTAACTGCTGAACAACCATCAACAAAAAAGACTCGAACCTACCAAAAAGATATTCTATACCCAAAGACAAAGAAGAAGCCACAATGAGACGGTAGGAGGGGCGCTTCTGCAATATAATCAAATCCCATAACCAGTGGGTGGGTGACCTACAAACTGGAAAATAATTATATCACAGAGATTGCCACAGGAGTGAGAGTTCTGAGCCCAATATCAGGCTTCCCAGCCTTGAGGTCTGGAATCAGGAGAAGGAGTCCCCGGAGCATTTGGATTTGAAGGCCAGGGTGGCTTGAGTGCAGGAGCTCCATAGGACTGGAGGAAACAGAGACTCCACTCTTGGAGGGCGCACACAAGGTTTCACATGCACTGGGACCCAGGGCAAAGCAGTCATAGGAGCCTGGGTCAGACCTACCTGAGGGTCTTGGAAGGTCTCCTGGGGACATGGGGGTTGACTGTGGGGACAAGGACACTGGTGGCAGATGCCCCAGGGAATACTCAATTGGTGTGAGCTCTCCTGGAGGTCACCATTTTGGCAAAGAGACCTGACCCCCCCAACAGCCTACAGGCTTCAGTGCTGGGATGCTTCAGGCCACACAACCAACAGGGTGGGAACACAGCCCCACCCATCGTCAGACAGGCTGCCTAAAGTCATCCAGAGCCAACAGCCACCTATAAATACACCTCTTGAGCTGGCCCTGCCCACCAGAGGGACAAGACCCAGCTCCACCCACCAGGGGGCAGACACCAGTCCCTCCCACCAAGAAGCCTGCACAAGCCCCTGGGCCAACCTCACCCACCAGGGGGCAGACACCAAAACCAAGAAGAATTACAGTCCTGCAGCCTGGGGAACAAAGACCTCAAACACACAAATTTAGATAAAATGAGATTGCAGAGAAATATGTTCCAGGTGAAAGAACAAGATAAAAACCCAGAAGAACAACTAAATGAAGTGGAGATAGGCAATCTACTTGAAAAAAAAATCAGAGTAATAACAGTAAAGTTGATCCAAGATCTCGGAAAAAGAATGGAGGCACAGACCAAGAGAATACAAGAAATGTTTAATAAAGAGCTAGAAACTTTAAAGAACAAACAATAAGAGATGAACAATACAATAACCGAAATGAAAAATACACTAGAAGGAATCAATAGTGGAATAAATGAGGCAAAAGAACGAACAAGTGAGCTGGAAGACAGACTGGTGGAAATCACTTCTGTGGAACAGAATAAAGAAAGAAGAATGAAAAGAAATGAGGACAGTCTAAGAGACCTCCAGGATAACATTAAATGTACCAACATTCACATTATATGGGTCCCAGAAGGAGAAGAGAGAAAGGGCCTGAGAAAATATTTGAAGAGATAATAGCCAAAAACTTCCCTAACGTGGGAAGGGAAACACACACTCAAGTCCAGGAAGTGCAGAGAATCCCATACAGGATAAACCCAAGGAGGAACACACCAAGACACATATTAATCAAATTGACAAAAATTAAAGACAAAAAGAAAATATTAAAAACAACACATGAAAAGCAACAAATAACATACAAGGGAATCCCCATACGGTTATCAGCTGATTTTTCAGCAGGAACTCTGCAGGCCAGAAGGGAGTGGCACGATATACTTAAAGTGATGAAAGGGAAAAACCTACAACCAAGAATACTCAACCCAGCAAGGCTCTCGTTCATATTCAACAGAGAAATCAAAAGCTTTACAGACAAGCAAAAGCTAAGAGAATTCAGCAACACCAGTTTTATGACAAATGAAAAGGAACTTCTCTAGGTGGAAAAGGCCACAGCTAGAAATGAGAAAATTACGAATGGGAAAGCTCACCAATAAAGGTAAACATACAGTAAAGGTAGGAAATCATCAAACCACAAATAAGATATCAAAATCAGCAACTGTGAGAAGAGGAGAGTACAAATGCATTTGAAATTAAGAGACCAGCAACTTAATCCTGTATATATATATATAGACTGCAATATCAAAACCTCAGTGTAGCTGCAAACCAATAATCTATAATAGACACACACACGAAAAAGAAAAAGCAGTCCAAACACAACACTAAAGATAGTCATCAAATCACAAGAGAAGAGAACAAAAGAGGAAGGGAAGAAAAAAATCCTACAAAAACAAATCCAAAACAATTAACAAAATGGCAATAAGAACATACATCCTGGGGCTTCCCTGGTGGCGCAGTGGTTGGGAGTCTGCCTGCCAGTGCAGGGGACGCGGGTTCGAGCCCTGGTCTGGGAGGATCCCACATGCCGCGGAGCGACTGGGCCTGTGAGCCACAACTACTGAGCCTGCGCGTCTGGAGCTTGTGCTCCGTAACAAGACAGGCCGTGACAATGAGAGGCCCGCGCACCACGATGAAGAGTGGCCCCCCCTTGCCGCAACTAGAGAAAGCCCTCGCACAGAAACTAAGACCCAACACAGCCAAAAATAAGTAAATAATTAAAAAAAAAAAAGAACATACATCCTGATAATTACCTTAAACATAAACAGATTAAATGCTCGAACCAAAAGACAGATTGGCTGAATAGATACAAAAACAAGACCCATATATATGCTGTCCACAAAAGACCCACTTCAAATCTAGGGACACATACAGACAAAGTGAGGACATGGAAAAAGCTATTCCATGCAAATGGAAATCAAAAGAAAGCTGGAGTAGCAATACTCATATCGGACAAAATAGACTTTAAAGACTGTTACAAGAGACAATGAAGGACACTACAAAATTATCAAGGAATCAATCCAAGAAGATAAAACAACTGTAAATATATATATATGCACTTAACATAGGAGCACCTCAATATATAAGGCAAATGCTAATAGCCATAAAAGGAGAGATCGACAGTAACACAATAATAGTGGGGGACTTAACACCCCACTTACATCAATGGACAGATCATCCAGACAGAAAATAAATAAGGAAACACAGGCCTTAAATGACACATTAGACCCAATGGACGTAATTGACATTTATAGAACATTCCATCTGAAAGCAGCAGAATACACCTTCTCAAGTGCACATGGAACATTCTCCAGGATAGATCACATGTTGGGCAACAAAGCAAGCCTTGGTAAATTTTAAGAAAACTGAAATCATATCATACTTCTTTTCTGACCACAATGCTGTAAGATTAGAAATCAACTACAAGGAAAAAACTAAAAAAACAAACATGTGGAGGTTAAACAGTATGCTATCAAACAACCAATGGATCACTGAAGAAATCAAAGAGGAAGTCAAAAAGTACCTGGAGACAAATGAAAATGAAAGCAAGATGATACAAAACTTACGGGACACAGCAAAAGCAATTCTAAGAGGGAAGTTTATAGCAAGACAATCTTACCTTAGGAAACAAGAAAAATCTCAAGTAAACAACCTAACCTTACACCTAAAGCAACTAGAGAAAGAAGAACAAACAAAACCCAAAGTTAGTAGAAGAAATCATAAAGATCAGAGCAGAAATAAATGAAATAGAGATGAAGAAAATAACAGAAAAGATCAAGGAAACTAAAAGCCGGTTCTTTGAGAAGATAAGCAAAATTGATAAACCTTCAGCCAGACTCATCAAGAAAAAAAGGGAGAGGGCTCAAATCAATAAAATTAGAAATGAAAAAGAAGTTACAGTGGACACCATAGAAATACAAAGGATCATAAGAGAGAAGCAACTATATGCCAATAAAATGGACAACCTAGAAGAAATGGACAAATTCTTAGAAAGGTACAAACTTCCAAGATTGAACCAGGAAGAAACAGAAAATATGAACAGACCTATCATAAGTACCAAAATTGAAACTCTGATTTTAAAACTTCCAACAAACAGAAGTCCAGGACCAGATGGCTTCACAGGCAAAGTCTATCAAACCTTTAGAGAAGAGTTAACACCTATCCTTCTGAAACTATTCCAAAATACTGCAGAGAAAGGAACACTCCCAAACTCATTCTATGAGGCCACCATCACCCTGATAACCAAAACCAAATGTACCACAAAAAAGAAACTTACAGGCTAATATCACTGATGAACATAGATGAAAAAATCCTCAACAGAATACTAGCAAGCCAAATCCAACAATACATTAAAAGGGTCATACACCATGATCAAGTGGGATTTATCCCAGGGATGCAAGGATTTTTCAATATCCTCAAATCAATCAGTGTGATATACCACATTAACAAATTGAAGAATAAAAACCATATGATCATCTCAATAGATGCAGAAAAAGCTTTTGACAAAATTCAACACCCATTTATGATAAAAACTCTTGAAAGTGGGCCTAGAGGGAACCTACCTCAACATAATAAAAGCCATATATTACAGACCCACAGCTAACATCACACTCAATGGTGAAAAGCTGAAAGCATTTCCTCTAAGATCAGGAACAAGACAAGGATGTCCACTCTCCCCACTTTTATTCAACATAGTTTTGGAAGTCTTAGCCACAGCAATCAGAGAAGAATAAAAGGAATCCAAATTGGAAAAGAAGTAAAACTGTCACTGTTTGCAGATGACATACTATACATAGTAAATACTAAAGATGCTACTAGAAAACTACTAAAGCTCATCTGTGAATTTGGTAAAGTTGCAGGATACAAAATTAATACACAGAAATCTCTTGCATTCCTATACACTAACAACCAAAGATCAGAAAGAGAAATTAAGGAAGCAATCCCATTTATCATCACATCAAAAAGAACAAAGTACCTAGGAATAAACCTACCTGAGGAGGCAAAAGGCCTATACTCCAAAAACTATAAGACGCTGATGAAAGAAACTGAACATGACACAAACAGATGGAAAGATATACCACATTCTGGGATTAGAAGAATCAGTATTATCAAAATGACTATACTGCTCAAGGCAATCTACAGACTCAATGCCATCTCTATTAAATTACCAATGGCATTTTTCACAGAACTAGAACAAAAAATTTTACAATCTTAATGGAATCACAAATGACCCCAAATAGCCAAAGCAATCCTGAGAGAGAAAAACAACTGGAGGAATCATGCTCCCTGACTTCAGACTATACTACAAAGCTACAGTAATCAAAACAGTATGGTACTGGCCCCAAAACAAATACAGATCAATGGAACATGATAGAAAGTCCAGAGATAAACCCATGCACCTATGTTCAACTAATCTATGACAGAGGAGGCAAGAATATACAATGGAAAAAAGACAGTCTCTTCAATAAGTGGTGCTGGGAAAACTGGACAGCTATGTGTAAAAGAATGAAACTAGAATATTCTCTAAAACCATACACAAAAATAAAATGGATTAAAGACCTAAATGTAAGACTGGATACTGTAAAACTCTTAGAGGAAAACATAGGCAGGACACTCTTTGACATAAATCACAACAAAATCTTTTTGGATCCACCTCCTACAGTAATGAAAACAAAAATAAACGAATGGGACCTAATTAAACTTAACACCTTCGGTGCAGCAAAGGAAACCATAAAGAAAACAAAAAGACAACCCTCAGAATGGGAGAAAATATTTGCAAATGAAACAACTGACAAGGGATTAATCTTCAAAATATACAAACAGCTCATGCAGCTCAATAACAAAAAAACCAAACAACCCAATCAAAAAATGGGCAGATCTAAACAGACATTTCTCCAAAGAAGACATACAGATGGCCAAAAAGCACATGAAAAGATGCTTACATCACTAATTATTAGAGAAATGCAAATCAAAACTACAATGAGGTATCACCTCACACCAGTCAGAATGGCCATCATCAGAAAGTCTACAAACAATAAATGCTGGAGAGAGGTTGTGGAGAAAAGGGAGACCTCCTACACTGTTGGTAGGAATATAAATTGGTTACAACCATTATGAACAACAGTATGGAGGTTCCTTAAAAAAGTAAAACTAAAACTACCATATGACCAGCAATCCCACTCCTGGGCACATATCTGGAGAAGACCATAATTTGAAAAGATACATGCACCCCAGTGTTCACTGCAGCACTATTTACCATATCCAGGACATGGAAGCAACCTAAATGTCCATCAACAGAGGAATGGATAAAGAAGATGTGGTACATATATACAGTAGAATATTACTCAGCCATAAAAAATAAAATAATGCCATTTGCAGTAACATGGATGGACTTAGAGATTATCATACTAAGTGAAGTAAGCCAACAGAGAAAGACCAATACCATATGATATCACTTATATATGGAATCTAAAAAAAAAGATACTAATGAATTTATATACCAAACAGAAATAGGCCCACAGACATAGAAAACAAACTTAAGGTTACCAAAGGGGAAAGCTGGGCAAGGGATAAATTATAATAGGAGTTTGGGATTAACATATACACACTACTATGTATAAAGTAGATAACCAACAAGGTCCTATTGTATAGCACAGGGAACTATACTCAATATTTTGTAATAACCTATAAGGGAAAGGAATCTGAAAAAATCGATATATGCGTATGTATAGCTGAATCACTTTGCTGTGCACCTGAAACCCAGACAGTATTGTAAATCAAATACACTTCAGTGAAAAATAAACAAATAAATAGCTTGCGTCAGCTTTAAGAAGTATATGATGGGGTGTGGTAATGCTTCATTCTCTTTTTGTTTACCACTAATATCAATTAAGGGCAGTCGTTTTTCTTGGACAGTCCATAGTGTGATGAATTTTAGTTGAGTAATACACATTTGTTTATTAAATGGGGATGGAGATGTGTGATTACCTGATAAGTCTTGCTTTTAACATGCTTAGACATCTACTTGGCTAGAATTACTTATGTGCTTTTTGGATCTGTAATTGTCAAGGTTAGTTTTCATTTAAAAAGGAGAGGTGATGGTGAGAAAGACCACTGTCATTTGAAATCATTTAACTGAAAGAGGGTGTATGAGAGGCTAAAATAATCCCATGTCTAAACCCTAACAAAGATACCATCCGAACGGGAAAAAAATGTAGCTTTATCTTACTAATACTATAAATTAAAGAATCTTAAATAAAATGTTAGCAAATAGAACCCAGTAGTGTCCTAAAACAGTAATATACAGAGATCAAGTAGGATTTATTTCAATAATGCAAGACTGATTTAACATTAGAAAGTATAATTTATTGGGAGAAGAAAAATCAAAATGCCCAAATAGGTTTTGATAAAATTGCAAATTCATGACTGATTAAAAGAAGAAAAAAAAAAGCCCTATTATAATAAGAATAGACATGTTTTCTTAACTTGTTGAGGATTATCTATCAGAAGCTGTCAGTGATCATCACAGTTAATAGTGAAGCACTAATGACTTTCCATTACAGTCAGGAATCAGCCAGGAGGACTGCTGCTGTGGGACAAGGCAGTAGACAAGGAAAGGAAATAAGAATAAGTAGTGAAGAGGAAAGACTAAATTATTACATACCGAGAACATTTCAAGAGAATCAGTTGGAAATTATGAAAGAATGTTTAGCCCTAGCTATCTCTGGAACGCAGGAGACCTGCCTTTCTAGCCCTCAGTTAACAAAAAATAAACACAGATATTGATTTGATAAATAAGTGCTTAATGTGGAGCTAAAAAGCTTAGTAAGATGGCCAAGTAGAAAATAGGCAAAAAACAACTGCTTTCTTATACATAGCAAACGATCCTATTCACAGTTGTATTAAAAACTCAAAAGTACTTGAGGATAAATTTATTGAGAAATATGCAAGACCTAGATGAAGAACTTATAAAACTTTATAAAAGGACAGGAAAAGCCAGAATTAACAGAGCCGTGTCATATTCTTGGATGGGAAGACCCAGTATGATAGAGATGCAGTTTTCCCCCAAATTACTCCTTAAATTTATCCTAATTAGTTCAGAATTTCTTTTATAAGCAGATATTCTTAAGAGGAACTAAAAAAGTTTTAAAACAAAAATAATGGAGCAGGACAGAGATGACATAGGTAGTATCCTAGAAGTACTATGTATATGGGAATTTACTATGTGGCAAAGGAGACACTTCAAATTAGTGGAGAAAATAAGAAATTAGTCTATGAGTTGTGTTAGTGTAAATGAAAATTTATGTGGGAATCATTAATTTCATTCCTAACTCATATGTTTTCCCAGATTAATTTGAGACTTCAAGATTTAGTGTGAAAAATAAAACCACAAGGACATTATAGTAAAACATCTTTTTGATCGTGTTGTAGGAGAGAGCTTTGTAAGTATATCGTGAAGGCTAGAAATTCATAAATTTAACTGTATAATGGTAAAAGATGCCATAAACAAAGTAGAAAAGATGATAAACTTGAAACTAATATTTGTAACATATATGAAAAAAAGTACTTGGGCAAAATATATGAATAAGAAAGAAATGCACATGGTCAGTTTAACATCTGGAAAAATACTGTCTCATTTATATTCAAGAAAGTGTAAGTAAAGCAAAATTAGTCAAGATGATAAAGACAGATAATATGCATTGTTAATGAAAGTTTCATAAGGTGGGCACTCTCATATATTGGTGTTAGGAGTATAAATTAGTACAGTTGTTTTCAGAGGGTAGTGATCACCACTTTTAATGGGCTTTTTTTTAGACATAGTAATGTCATTTGTGAACGTGGACAGTAACATATGTAAAAGATATTCATGGAAACATTGCTATTGCAAAAAATCAGAAATAACTTATATGTCCACCAGTAGGGCATTGGTTTAATACACTGTGCTATGTAACATTTAAGAAAGATAAAACTGATCAACAACTAGGCCACAGAAAGCTACAAAATATTGTAAAGTCAAACACTATCCATGGAAGTATATATATAGCATTATTCCATGAATTCTTCCATTTATATAATATTAAAAAAATACGTGCATTAAAATTCTTGAGCAGCGTACACCTGTTCACATTGACTATCTTAGTGGGTAGTGGGATTCAGAAAGAAATGGAACTGGGACTATTTTTCATCTCTTTTATATTGTTTGAGTTTTTTAACTTATTGTATCACCTTTATATATTTGTTTTGGGGGAGTAAAACAAAATGTGGATTATTTATGCATACTTCCCAATTACTGCTTTGTTTAATTTATATAGTGTACAAAGTGATCTAGTAACTTCAACAAATCAGTGTTATTCCCTGCTCTCTATAGAATACTGTTTAACAGTTTATGTAATGCGTTAGACTGACATTTATGAAATATATGCCCTGAAACCTTTAAGAATCTTAGGAGTTTCAGAAGCCACCATGGCATGAGTATACACACACACACACCCACACATATACACACACATACATACACATATATATGGCATATATATATATATATATATATATACACACACACACACAAACACACACACATATATTTTTCCCTCATGAAATGCAGTAAAGTACAAATGAAAACGTTAAGCAGTTTTCTCAGATCCTTAATGAAGGTAAGTAGAGAACAACAAAACTTGGCTGCAGTGTGAGTGATGGGTGCCTAGTAGACTGGTCACCGGCCATGTGACTCACTTCTACATGTGAGCTCTGAGGTGAGATTCATGTTCATGCTGCTGCAAAATATTACACTGTAGTACATTTCGGGGTCATTCAGACTTTTCAAATAGTTAAGATGGCAGTTGTCAAATCTGTGAATGTCAAGGAGATGCTGTATCTAGGCAGTCCCCCTTTTAAAGAAATGTTTGTGTGCATATGTTTCAAACAAAGAAGCAAAATTCTTTGTTTATTATAGAATTTGGGGACAATTCAAAAGAGCACAAAGAGGAAAAGAAACATCCCTTATAAGCTTATTTCCAGAAATACCATGGTTAAGGATATTTTAATTTAAAAACTCCTTTAAAAGCTGCTTTATAAAAAGGCAGCAGTTGGAACTTTAGAATTGTTATTATTTTTTTAACCCAAGAAACCATTACAAATAGGCCTTAACTTTTCAGGAGAACTAAAGAAGCTTTTTAAAACCCATAGGGAGATGATTGTGGTAGTGGGGGTAGTTCTCTACAAATCCAGCAAGAATTTATAATGTCGTTTCTTCACTGAAACTACTCCCTAGAGGCTACCCCCGGCACAGCAGTTTTCTGGCCTGTCATTGTCTGGGGACAGCCGCAGGTGTGGGCTTCCTGGGCCTGTGGCAGCGCCAGGGAGAGGTGTGAGAACAGAGAGAGAAAGGGCTCCAAGAGGCAGCTGGGGCCACCATTTTTAAAACTGAGTGTTGGAAAAACTAGTCTCAGCTTGTATTGCTTGCGTGTGAATTGTCTGATGGGCCTTTCATGGCTTCTATTCCATTTTGGTTTATCATGTACGGCCTCACATGAAAAGGAGGGAACTCTGCACTATCTTGTACATAAGTCAGTTGTGGGACCACTTACTTGGTGGTCACCCCATAAGTTTAAGCCTCTCAAAAAGTCAGGGAGGATGAAAAATACAAAGGAAGAAAATGTTGGAAAGCAAAAAGATGCTGGAGGAAGGTGAAACTGTGTTGGGGAGAAGAAAAGGACTGGACGGTTGCTAGAGGGAGGGGCTTTGTTTTCAGAAAAGGAGCAGGATGATGCAGGGCCAAGGCCAGATGCTGTGGCTGTAGGCCTGTGTGTGGAAAGTGGGCGGGGCCTCCCCACGGAGGGAGTCCTGCAGGGCGGCTGCAGAGGCGCCCACCCACGTCTTAGCAGGGAGAAGAAACCAGAGAGCACACCAGTACTTCTGTGCATTTTACATTTTGGTCTCAAAAATGCAACTGAGTCGCTGTGAAATGTTGATATATTCTTTCAATAATCTCAACATTTGTAAGGGTATCATATTCCTGAAATTAGAGGGTCTAAATAATTACCAACGGAGACTTTCACAATGCCACCTACTAACTCATTAGTAACTCCCTCTGAATGACTGCATGCTTCCATACACAGGAAAGGGGTTCAATGCAGGTTAAATATAGGAAAAAGATGCTTCCCCACCATCAAGTTGTTTCTGCTTCTCAGTGTTATGTGGCCGGGGAGACTTGGGGGATGGAAGTCTTGCTAGCAAATCATACCACCACCTGGTTAATGGGACGGGGAAGCTGAGTGACCGAGCATCTCAGAGTCATCATTCTTGCCTACTCTGTTTATTTGCTTATGAAAGTTTCAGGCAGATACTGATTTTCACTTATTTTTTAAAAAAAGTTTGTTTATGCTGGTAAAATATATGTAAAATTTACCATGTTAATAATTTAAGTGTACAATTCAGCAGCATTCAGTAAACTCACAATATTATGCAACCATCGCCACTATTTCCAGAACTTTAAAAATCATCCAAAACAGAAAATGTACCAATTAAACAGTAACTCCCTGTTCCTCTTTCCCTAGACCTGGTACCTCTATTCTACATTCTATGAATCATACTATTATCCTTCTGTGACTGGCATATTTCATTTAGCATAACGTTTTCAAGGTTCATCCTATTATGGCATGTATCAGAATTGCCTGCCTTTTTAAGACTGAATAATATTCCATTGTACATATATACCACATTTTGTTTATCCATTAATCTGTTGATGTAACTTTGGGTTGCTTTTACCTTTTGGCTATTATGAAGAATGTTGCTGCAAACGTAAGTGTACAAATATCTGTTTGAGTCCCTGCTTTCAATTCTTCTGAGTGTATACCTAGGAGTGGAATTGCTAGATCATATGGTAATTCTTTAACTTTTTGAGGTACTGCCAAACTGTTTTCCACAGTGGCTGCACCATTTTACATTCCCACCAGCAATGCATGAGGATTCTAATTTCTCCATATTCTAGCTAATACCTGTTATTTTTCAGTTTTTTTTTAAATAATAGCCATCATAATGAGTGTGAAGTGGTATCTCATTGTGGGTTTGAACTGCATTTTACTAATCATTAATGATGTTGAATGATGTGCTTATTTGGCCATTTGTATATCTTCTCTGGGGAAATGTCTAAGTCCTTTGCCTATTTTTGAATCAAGTGGTTTATTTTTGTTGTTGTTGAGTTGTAGGAGTTCTTTATATATTTTATCTATTAATCCCTTACTGGAGACATGATTTGCAAATATTTTTCTCCCATTCTGTGGTTAGCCTTTTCACTCTGTTGTTAGTGTCCTTTGATACACAAAAGTTTTTAATTTTGACAAAGTCCAGTTTATCTAATTTTTCTTTTGTTGCCCCTGCATTTGGTATCATATCAAAGAAATCATTGTCAAATCCAAAGTCATGAAGCTTTTCCCTTATATTTTCTTCTAAGAGTTTTGAATTAATTTTTGTATATGGTATTAGGTAAGGGTCTAACTTCATTCTTTTGCATGTGGATATCCAGTTTCCCTAGCACCATTTGTTGAAAAGACTGTCATTTCCCCATTGAATGATCCTGTTGCTCTTGTCAAAATTCTATTGCCCATATATTTGAGGGTTTACTTCTGGACTCTATTCTCTTTCACTTTATGTCACTACTACAGCTACGTATGGAACAATTTCCTCTGAAAAAACCCTGAAAACTAACTTTATGTCAGTACTACACTATGGCTTTGTAGTAAGTTTTGAAATCAGAAAAGTGTGAGTCCTGCAACTTTGTTCTTTTTCAGATTGTTTTGGCTATTTGGGATTCTTTGAGATTCCATATGAATTTTAGAATGGGCTTTTCTATTTCTACAAAAAATGCCACTGGGATTTCTACAGAAATTGCATTGAATCTTTGTACTTCTATTGGTGGTACTGTCATGTTAACAATATAAAGTCTTCCAATCCATGAACGTGGGATGTCTTTCCATTTATTTAGGTCTTTATAAAATTTCTTTCAGGAGTGTTTTGTAGTTTTCAGTACAAATCTTTTGTCTTCTTGGTTAAATGTTTTACTAAGTATTTTATTCCTTTAAAAAATGCTATTGTAAATGAGATTGTCTTAATTTTCTTTTTGGGTTGTTCATTGTTAGTGTACAAAAACAACTGATTTTTGTGTGTTGATTCTGTATCCTGTAACTTTACCAAATTGGTATATTAGCTCTAGAAGTTAGTTTTTTTATTTTTAGAGTTTTCTACATAAAAGATCATATTATCTGCAAACAGATAATTTTACTTTTTCAATTTTAATGCCTTTTCTTTTTCTTGCCTATCTGCTCTGGCTAAAATTGCCAATACTATGTTGAATAGAAGTGGCAAAAGCATCCTTGTCTTGTTCCTTAATCTTAGGGGAAAAGCTCTCAGTCTTTCACCATTCAGTATGATGTTTGCTTTGAATTTTTCATATGTGACCTTTATCATGTTAAAGAAGTTGCCTTCTTTTCCTAGTTTATTGAGTGTTTACATGCTGATTTTTAAATGTGGAAAATTATATTTTTCTTTCCTATGTCTAATCCCATTCCCCACCTCCCCCTCCTTCCCTGCAAGGTTACAGCTTTTCACACGATGCAACAAATACTTGCTGATGGAAGTTCTCATAATTTTAGCTTCAGAGATTACAAGACCATAGTGATCAATCTAAAGGGATTCATAGTACAAGCCAGTCTGTGGCATAGTCAGTGCTCTTTGTAGCTAGAGATGTGTAACTTCGGAGGTCCCTAAGAGCAGCGTCGCTCTAAGTTTAATATTTGTTACTTGCTTCAGGAAATAAAAGGTCAAAACAATACACCCTTTCCTAGGAACCATCCTTGAGATAAAATAGCAAGTTGGCAATGTAGTATTAAAGAAATCTATTAGGACAAGGTTAAGAGGGAAGGGTCACTTCCCCTGGAGATTGGGAAAGGCTCAAAAAAAAAAACCAAAACGTGAAGAGCTGAGTTGAGGAGAGGCAGTTGTGGGATGTACATTCCAGGTATTGGGATCAGGGAGCAAAGGTATAGTCAAGAATGCCTGCAGGGAATCATACCAATGATTTTTTAGGTCAGTCTCCCAAGACAATAGAAATAAAAACAAAAATAAACAAATGGGACCTAATCAAACTTACAAGCATTTGTACAGCAAAATAAACCATAAACAAAAGGACAATCTACATAATGGAAGAAAATATTTGCAAACAATGCAACCGACAAGGGATTAATTTCCAAAATGTACAGACAGTACATACAACTCAACAACAAAAAAACAACCCAATTGAAAAATGGGCAGAAGACCTAAATAGACATTTCTCCAAAGAAGAAATACAAATGACCAATAGGCACATGAAAAGATGCTCAACATCACTAATTATTAGAGAAATGCAAATCAAAACTACAATGAGGTACCACCTCACACCCGTCAGAATGGCCATCATTAAAAACTTTTGTACAAATAACAAATACTGGAGAGGGTGTGGAGAAAAGGGAACTCTCCCACACTGGTGGGGGAAATGTAAGTTGGTGCAGCCACTATGGAGAACAGTATGAAGGTTTCTTAAAAAACTAAAAATAGAGTTGCCATATGATCTAGCAATCCCACTCCTGAGCGTATATCCATACAAAACTCTAATCCAAAAAGATACATGCACCCCTATGTTCATGGCAGCACTGTTCACAATAGCCAAGATGTGGAAACAACCTAAATGTCCATCGACAGATGAATGGATAAGAAAGATGTGGTACATATACACAATGGAATATTACTCAGCCATAAAAAGAATGAAATAATGCCATTTGCAGCAACATGGATGTAACTAGAGATTATCATATTAAATGCAGTAAGTCAGAAAGAGAACGTCAAATACCATATGATATCACTTATATGTGGAATCTAAAATATGACACAAATGAACCTATCTACAAAACAGAAACACTCACGGACATAGAGAACAGACTTGTGGTTGCCAAGGGGGAGAGGGTTGGGGGAGGGATGGAGTGGGAGGTTGGGGTGAGCAGATGTAAGCTTTTATACATAGAATGGATAAACAACAAGGTCCTACTGTATAGCACAGGGAACCATATTCAATATCCTGTGATAAACCACAATGGAAGAGAATGTAAAAAGAATGTATGTATACATATGACTGAATCACTTTGCTGTACAGCAGAAATTAACACAACATTGCAAATTGACTATACTTCAATTAAAAAAAAAGAAGAAGAAAAAAAGAATGCATGGGGATTCCAGCTCAGGACGGTGACATAGGAAGATCCTGAGCTTAACTCCTTCCATGGACACACCAAATCTACAGCTACACATGGAACAGTTTGCTCTGAAAAAACCCTAAAAACTAACAGCGACTCCTGCACATTGGGCAAGTAAGAAGGGAACCACATTGTAGTGGGTAGGAGAGGCTGAGACAATCTCACCATAAGCCCACACCCAGGGCAGCAACCCACATAGGGAGGGAACTCAAAACCCAGAGCTTCTCCCTTCACCAGGGACCCCAACTTTTAAGACCTGAACTTGAGAGGTGAGGCCTCAAAACAGCTTTGAAAACCAGCAGGGCTTGCATCCACCAGACCCACGAGACTTAGAAATGGCTCTTAAAGGGCTTGTGCACAGACTCACTCACTTTAGGGTCCCATGCAGAAGCAGGCCTTTGAAAAGCACCGAGACTTTATGTGAGGCTTATTTGCTAACCTTAAAGCATCAGCCTGAGGGGCAGGGGCCTGCTGAGATGCCCTCCAGGGATGGAGGCTGGTGGTTGCCATCTTCACGCTCTCCCTTTGCCTTGGTAAAACCTGCAGGTGCCGCGTTTTGTTTGTGTGTGTGTTCTGCTTTGGGTTGGTGCCATCTTTACACTCCTTTTTTGTTTTGCTCCAGACAGCAGGCACCATCTTCAGGCTCTGCTCTGCCATACTCCAGAGCACCAACATCTCTTGGAGGGGAACTTTCACATGCATCCGGTGCCCCAGTTTTGGCAGCTCCCATCAGGGGATGCCCCTTTATCACCTGGCTCTGGAGGCCAGCGGGGCTTACATTCATTCCTGCATCCCATGAGACTGTAACAATGGAGAGACAGTTCTTGGCAGACTGCCATCCCCACAGCATTGCATAGAAAACAGAGAAACATACCCAGTCTTTCTGAGACTTTGCTTGTCCAGGAGCTTTGGCCTGAGGGGCAGGCTTGTGGTCTGGCACAGTTCTGGGGGCCTACAGAGTTGCTCTCAGGGAGTGGAGGCCAGCAGATGCAACCTTTGTGTTCCAGCAAGGGTAGAGCCTTGCTCTAGCTCACCAGTATCTTCCAGAAAGGAGCTTATACCCTTTGTCTGGCACTCGGATTTTTGTAGCTGCTGTCAGGGGACACCTGTATGTCACCTGGCTCTGGTGGCCAGCGGGGCTTATGCTCACAGGTCCCAGAGGACTGTAAGCAATGGAGAAAGAGCTGTTAAACAGCTGTCACTCTCCAGGCACAGCAAGAAGCAACAGACCTAGGAGCTCCGCCTTGCTCTGAAAGAGGCCTATATGCTTATCATCATAGTTGCAGCCTGAGGGCTAGGCTTCTAATTAGACACACACCTAAGGGCTGACTATAATCCTTTCCAGAGAACCTGGAGGATGGGTGCTGTCCTCTCCTCTGCCATGCTCCACAGTTGCAGTATCTCCTGAAGGGGAGCTCTTACACATGTCTGGTGCCCCATTTTTTGTGACTGCAGCCCATGGGATGCCCCTTGATTGCCTGTCTCTGGAGACCAGGGGGGAGGGACTTGTGTTCCTGGGTCCCACAGGACTCTAACCATTGAAGATAGTGCTTGGTAGGCTACCACCTCCAGGGCACTGCATGGACAGCAGACTAAAACCCCAAGTCTTCCTGTAAAAGAGGCCAATTTACTTATCCTGGAGCTTTGGCCTGAGGGGCAGGCTTCTGGTTTGGCACACACCTAGGGGCTTAGAGAGGTACTCTCAGGCAACACAGGCCAGGGAGGTCATCTTTGCACTCTCCCTCTGCCTTGCCACAGCTCACTGGTATCTCCCAGAAAGGAGTTTATACCCTCGTCTGGACCCCAATTTTCTGACTCTGGTGGGAGGGACACCTCCAGCTCTGGTGGCTAGTGAAACTTATGCTTGCAGTCCCATAGGCCTGTATATATTTGCATACTTTAAAAGCTGCTGCCTGAGATTCTTCCCTTTGGGACACTGACAGGTCTTGGCACACCTTCAACTACTGGGAACTATTAAAAATAAAATAGGCGGCTGCTTAGACAACCACAAAGCTTTGAGAGACAACCAAGAGCTAGGGCATGGTTGAGCAATATGGTTCATCTCCTACACAAAGTCCACTCCTTCAAGACTGGGAGAGGTGGCTGCTGTATCCAATGCATAGGGTCGAGCAAAATGAAGAAACAGAGGACTATGTTCCAAATGAAAGAACAAGATAAAACCTCAGAAAAAAACCTTAATTAAACAGAGATAAGTAATTTACCTGATAAGGAGTTCAAAATAATGGTCATAAAGATGCTCACCATCTCAGGAGAAGAATGGATGAACAACAGTGAGAACTTCAATAAAGAGATAGAAAACTCACATCAGGACACATAATTAAAGTGTCAAAAGTTAAAAACAAGGAGAGAATCAGCAGAAACTTTGCAGGCAGAAGGGAGTAGCACAATATATTCAAAGTGCTGAAAGAAAAGAACTTCCAACAAGAATATTCTGCCTGGCAAGTTTATCATTCAGAATTGAAGAAGAGATAGAGTTTTCCAGACAGGCAAAAGCTAAAGGAGTTCATCACCACTATACTGACCTTACAAGAAGTGTTAGAGAGACTTCTTTAAGCTGAAAATAAAGGGCACTAATTAGTAACAAAAACAGAAAGTATAAATTTTACTGTTAAAGGTAAATATATATAGTAAAGGTAGTGGATTAATCACTTAGAAAGCTAGTATGAAGGTTAAAAGACAGAAGTAGTAAAATAACTATACAATAGTTAAGAGATAGACAAGATAAAAAGATGTGACATTAATTATACTCTAATAAAGACGTTTTAAAAAAAAAAGATGTGACATCAAAAACATAAAATGTGGGCGGGAGGAAAATGGAGCTTTAGAATGCGTTTGAACTTGTTATCAACTTAAAATAGATTGTTATACGTTGTAAGTCTAAAATATAATATGTAAGCCTCATGGTAACCACAAAGTAAAAACCTACAGTAAATACACAAAAGATAATGAGAAAGGAATTTAAGCATACCACTAAAAAAAGTCATCAAACCACAGAGGAAGAGAGCAAGAGAAGAAGAAAGGAACAGAGAGGAACTACAAAACAGCCAGAAAACAATTAACAAAATGGCAGTAGGTACATATCTATCAATAATTACTTAAAATGGACTAAATTCTCCAATCAAGAGACAGAGCAGCTGAATGGGTTAAAAAAACAAGACCCATCTATATGCTGCCTACAAGAGACTCACTACAGATATAAGGACACACAGAGTGAAAGTAGAGGGATGGAAAAATATATTCCATGCAAATGGAAACCAAAACAAACCTAGGATAGGTATATCAGACAAAATGGATTTTAAAACAAAGACTGTAATAAGAGACAAAGATGGGCATTATATAATGCTAAAGGGGTCAATACAACAAGAGGATGTAACATTTGTAAATATTTAAGCACCCAATATAGGAGCACCTAACTATATAAAGCAAATATTAACCAACTTAAAGTGAGAAATAGACAGCAATACAATAAATAGTGGGGACTTTAATGCCCCAAGTACATCAATGCATAGATCATCCAGACAGAAAATCCATAAGGAAACATTGGCCTTAAATGACACATTAGATCAGATAGACTTAACAGATATATACACAACATTCCATACAAAAGTAACAGAATACACATCCTTCTCAAGTGCACATGGAATATTCCCCAGGTAGATCATATGTAAGGCCACAAAACAAGTCTTTTTTTTTTTTTTTGGTCATACCGTGTGGCTCATGGGATCTTAGTTCCCAGACCAGGGATTGAACCTGGGTCCTTAGCAGTGAAAGCATGGAGTCCTAACCACTGGACCACTAGGGAATTCCCAAACAAGTCTTAATAAATTTAAGAAGACTGAAATCATATCAAACATCTTTCCCAGCCATGATGGTATGAAAGTAGAAGTCAACTACAAGAAGAAAATTAGAAAAATGACAAACATGTGGAGATGAAAACAACTTGCTACTGAACAACCGGTAGGTCAAAGGAGAAATCAAACAGTACCTTCAGACAAATGTAAAGGGAAATACAACATACCAAACTTATGCAACGCAGCAAAGGCAGTTTTAAGAGGGAAGTTCACAGCAATAAATGCCTACATCAAGAAACAAGAAAAATCTCGAATAAATAACCTAACTCTACACCTCAAGGAACTAGAAAAGAACAAATGACATCCAAAGTTACTAAAAGGAAGGAAATAACAAAGATCAGAGCAGAAATAAATGAATTAGAGACAAAAAAGACAACAGAAAAAATCAATAAATCTAAGAGCTTATTCTCTGAAAAGATAAACTAAGTTGCCAAACCTTTTGCTATGATTTACCAAGCAAAAACGAGAGAGGACTGGGAATTCCCTGGCAGTCCAGTGGTTGGAATTTTGTGCTTCCACTGCAGGGGGCATGGTTCAATCCCTGGTTGGGGAACTAAGATCCCACATGCCACATGGCGTGGTCAAATAAATAAAAACATATTAAAAACTATTAAAAAAAAGGACTCAAATAGATAAAATCAGAAATGAAAGAGGAGACATTACAGCTGATACCACAGATATACAAAGGATCATAAGAGACCACTCGGAACAATTATATGCCAACAAATTGGACAATATAGAAGAAATGGATAAATTCCTAGAAACATACAACCTACCAAGACTGAATCATGAAGAAACAGGAAATGTGAACAGACTGATTACTAGTAAGGAAATTGAACCAGTAATCAAAGCCTCCCAACAAACAGTAGTCCAGGACCAGACAGCTTCACTGGTGAATGCAACCAAACATTCAAAGAAGAATACAATCCTTCTCAAACTCTTCCAATAAACAGAAGAGGAGGGAACACTTCCAAACTCATAAGGCCAGCATTACCTGATACCAAAGTCAGACAAGGACACCACAAAAAAAGAAAGTTACAGGCTGGTATCGCTGATGAACATAAACACAGAAAACCTCAAAAAAATATTAGCACACCCAATTCAACAGTACAAAAGGATCATATACCAATGATCAAGTAGGATTTATTTCAGGGATGCAAGGATGGTTCAACATCTGCAAAGTTGATCAATGTGATATACCACATTTACAAAAATGAAGGATAAAAATCATATGATCATCTCTATACATGCAGAAAAAGATTTGAGAAAATTCAACATCCATTTATGATAAAAACTCTCAAAGTGGGTATAGAGGGAATACACCTCAACATAATAAAGGCCATATATGTCAGGTCCACAGCTAACATCATACTTAATGGTGAAAAGCTGAAATCTTTTCTTCTAATATCAGGAACAAGACAAGAATGCCCACTTATGTCACTTTTATTCAACATAGTTGAATTGGAAGACCTAGCCAGAGCAGTTAGGCAAGAAAAAGAAATAAGGGCATTCAAATCAGAAAGGAAGATGTGAAACTGTCACTATTTGCAGATGACATATTATATATAGAAAATGCCAAAGACTCCACCAAAAAACTGTTAGAATTAAACAAATTCAGTAAAGTTGCAGGATACAAAATCAACATACAAAAACCTGTTGCATTTCTATATGTTAATAATGAACTATCAGAAAGAGAAATTAAGAAAACAATACCATTTACAACCACATCAAAAAAGAATAAAATACTTAGAAATAAATCCAACCAAGGATGTAAAAGACATGTACTTGCATATACATCATTGATATTATGTATAAAAGAGACAACTGATGGGAACATACTGTATAGCACAGAGAACTCTACCTAAATGGGAGGGAAGTCCAAAAGGGAGGGGATATCTGTATGTGTATGGCTGATTCATTTTGTTGTGCAGTGGAGGCTAACACAACATTGTAAAGCAACCATACTCCAATAAAAATTAATAAAAATAAAATAAAAATAAAAGACATGTACTTGGAAAATTACAAGACAGTGATAAAAGAAATTGAAGATGACACAAACAGATGGAAAGATATAGATATACTGTGCTCACAGATTGGAAGAATCAATGGTTACAATGACCATAATACCCAAGACAATCTACAGATTCAGTACAATCCCTACGAAAATACCAATGGCATTATTCACAGAACTAGAACAAATAATTCTAAAATTTGTATGGAATCACAAATGACCCCGAATAGCCAAAGCAACTAGAGAAAAAAAGAACAAAGCTGGAGGTATTATGCTCCTTGATTTCAAACTATATACAAAGTTACAGTCATCAAAACAGTATGGTATTGGCACAAACACAGACACATAGATCAATGGAACAGAATAGAGAACCCAGAAATAAACCATGCATACATGGTCAGTTAAGTTATGACAAAGGAGCCAAGAATATGCAATGGGGAAAGGACCATCTCTTCAATAAATGGTGTTTGGAAAACCAGACAGCCATATGTAAAAGAATGAAACTGGACCACTATCTTACACACAGATTAACTCAAAATGGATTAAAGAATTGAATGTAAGACCTGAAACCCTAAAATCCCTAGAAGAAAACATACACAGTAAGTTCCTTGACCTCAGTCTTGGTGATGATTTTCTGGATCTGACTCCAAAAGCAAAGGCAACAAAAACAAAAACAAACAAGTGGGACTACATTAAACTAAAAAGCTTCTGCACAGCAAAGGAAATCATCAACAAAATGAAAAAGCAACCTACTGAATTTGCATCATATATCTGATAAGGGGTTAATATCCAAAATATATAAAACACTTGCACAACTCAAAAGCAGAGAAAACAATCTGATTGCAGTCGACACTAGAGCAATGAGGGGGTTAGTCCATGTATAATTTATAGTCAGCCCTTCATGTCCACAGTTCTTCTGCATCCATGGATTCAACCAACCACAGACCATGTAGTACTGTAGTATTTACTACTAAAAATACCTGTATATGAGTGGACCTGCATAGTTTAAACCTGCATTGAGTCAGCTGAAGGGGGCTTCCCTGGTGGCAGAGTGGTTAAGAATCCACCTGCCAGTGCAGGGGACACAGGTTTGAGCCCTGGTCCGGGAAGATCCCACATGCCGCAAAGCAGCTAAGCCTGTGTGCCACAACTACTGAGCCTGTGCTCTAGAGCCCATGAGCCACAACTACTGAGCCCACATGCCACAACTACTGAAGCCCGTGCACCTATAGCCCGTGCTCTGCAACTGCAACAAGAGAAGACACCACAATGAGAAGCCCGTTCACCGCAATGAAGCCCCCGCTTGCCGCCAACTAGAGAAAGCCCGCACACAGCAACGAAGACCCAACGCAGCCAAAAATAAATAAATAAAATAATAAATTTTAAAAAAAAAAGAGTCAGCTGAAGGAATGGGCAGAAGATCTGAATAGACATTTTTCCAAAGAAGACATACAGAGGGCCAACAGGTATATGAAAATATGCTCAACATCATTATCAGGGAAATAAAAATCAAAACCACAATGAAATACCACCTCACACCTGTAAGAATGGCTGTCATCAAGAAGACAACAAATAACAAGTGTTGAGGAGGATGTAGAGAAAAGGGAACCCTCATACACTGTTAGTGGGATTGTAAATTGGTGCAGCCACTATGGAAAACAGTATGGAGGTTCCTCAAAAAATTAAAAATAGAACTACCATATGATCCAGCAATTCCACTTCTGGGTATTTATCCAAAGAAAACAAAAACACTAATTTCAAAAGATATATGCACCCTCATGTTCATTGCAGCATTATTTACAACAGCCAAGATATGGAAACAACCTAAGTGTCCACTGATGGATGAATGGGTAAAGAAAATGTGATACATACACACACACACACACACACACACTCTCTCACTCACTCACATGCACAATGGAATATAATTCAGCCCTGAGAAAGAATGAAATCTTTGGACTTCCCTGGTGGCGCAGTGGTTATGAATCCGCCTGCCAACGTAGGGGACACAGGTTCGATCCCTGGTCCAGGAAGATCCCACATGCTGCAGAGCACCTAAGCCCGTGCACCACAACTACTGAGCCTGTGCTCTAGAGCCTGAGAGCCACAACTACTGAGCCCACGTGCTGCAACTACTGAAGCCTGCACGCCTAGAGCCCGTGCTCCACAAGAGAAGCCGCCGCAATGAGAAACCCGTGCACCACAACGAAGAGTAGCCCCCGCTCACCACAACTAGAGAAAAGCCCGCGTGCAGCAACGAAGACCGAACGCAGCCAAAAAGAAAAAGAATGAAATCTTGCCATTTGGGACAACATGGATGGATCTTGAGGGCATTGTGCTAAGTGAAATAAGTCAGGCAGAGAAAGACAAATACCATATGATCTCACTTATGTATGGAATCTAAAAAACAAAAACAAACAAAAAACAAGCTCATAGATAAAGAGAACAGATTGATGGGTGCCAGAATCGGGGTGGAGGGTGGGTAAAATGGGTGAAGGGGGTCAAAAGGTACAAACTTGCACTTATAAAGTCACAGGGATGTAATGTATAGCATGCTAACTATAGGTTATACTGTATTGCATATTTGGAAGTCACTAAGAGGGTAAATCTTAAAAGTTCTCATCAGAAGAAAAAAATTTGAAACATATATGGTGACTAAAGGTAACTAGATTTATTGTGATCATTTTACAATATATACAAATATTGAATCATTATATTATACACCTGAAGCTAATATAGTATGTTATGCTTTAAAAAGTATGCTTAAAAAAAGAAAAGAGACATGGGCCTCTGGCTACATGCTGGCCTGTGTAGAACCCGGCCCACATCTAATCCCTGCTAGACCTTGTCCCACTAACTCCCCTGAAGGGCTCTTTCTTACACTCTCTCTAGTGCCAAGGCTGACTGTGACTTGGAGACTCTGAGTACAGCGAGAGTGTTGCCTTTCCTTATAACGCTAGGTTTGTGCTTGCGACCCAACTTCTCAAACCAAACAGTATACTGTTTAAAGATGCATAAATGCATATATATGGAATATAAAGACATGCCAAGAAATGATTAAACGGAGGTCAGGATAATGACTACTTCTGGGGTTGGGGGAGGGTTGATTGGGATGAGGCACTCAGGAAGCTCTTAACAGGGCTGCCGCACAGGCTGCCCCCTGAACAACTCTAGGGGATGCCATGCACATAAACTGGCTCCTCGAGTACGAGAGAGTCCATTTCCTTACTGGAGTGGTGAGTACATAGGCATTCATATTCTTCTCTCAAAAAATATTTATTCTCACAGAACAATACACACATTTTATTGATACATCTGAATATACTACTAATTTTGCCAAGATTTGGCAAACTTTTTCTATAAAGGGCCAGATGGTAATTTTTTTAGGCTTTACAGCAAATAAGGTCTACGTCACAGCTACTCAGTTCTGCTGTTGGAGTGTAAAAGCGGCCACAGAGTATATAAATGAGTGGGTGTGGTTATGTTCCAAATTTTATTTACAAAACCAGGTGGCTGGATTTGGCTTGGGGCCAAAGTTTACCAAATCCCAGATTACACAGTTAAATCTTTAAAAGAAAAAAATATAGCTGTGGTTGATCTAGGGGATCCTGAGTAGTGTGTGAAGCAAAGGATTCACTGGAGATACAATAGGAAGGTCAATAATGCAGCCTTCTGTAGTGTATGTTTATTAAGTTATGACTGTGAAAATGAGCTAAACTTGACATTTTTATGAACTTGGGGCTTTGTCCTTTGTTATGTAAGATACTGAGAGAAAATTGCTCTTTGAACCTTGATTTCATTAGGGAACCATTTTTATCAGAATTATCCAGATTAATTCTTTTACTAATAATAGTAAACCCAACTACGGTAATACCATCTGTCATGAATTGATCATCATCAGATTATTAGACATGATGCCAGGCACATTATACATGTTATTTCTCTTCCTCACAACAGTCCTTCAATGTAGACTTTTTTTTTTGGTCTCCATTTTGCAACTGAGAAAGGCTGACTCTTCTAAGGTCATATAGCTAATAAAGCTGAGATATGAACATGAGTTGTTCAGCTTTGAAGTTCATAGTCTTTTCTTCCTACAGTACACTGCCTCTATAAAAGACATCCTGTTTTAATGCTGCCAAAATCAATTTGGTTTTAGATTGTCTTCGCAGTTTTACCGACTTAGAAGAACTTGATGAGACAGAGTTATATATGTGCCACAAGTGCAAGAAGAAACAAAAGTCCACTAAAAAGTTTTGGATTCAGAAACTACCCAAGGTAAGTGTTGAGTTTCAAATTATAATGCAATTTTGAGGGAAAAAATGCTTATGACTGACTGGAAGACAAATTATTTTTCTAACTTTATACTTATATAATCTGTTCTGCATTGGTCTCTAAGGTTTTCAGTAAAACTAAATACATCCTTTAAGAATTCATAAGTAAATGTGTCCTAATCACTATTTACAATGTGTGGAGGTTTTTTTTCCCACCACACCACTAACAAGCACTTCTCTGACACCATGGGTGTCCTACAATTGAACTCAATTCTGACACTATCTACCCAGAGATAGCATCAGATTCCACAGGGTAAGGGCTCAGTCCCACAAGACCACCCTCCACATCAGACACCAATCACAAGCCCAGGTTGTTACTTTGTGCATTATGCTTCTCAACGACAAACTACAGATTGAGGGTTCCTATGACCCTTTCCCTGGACTTCAGACACCAGTCGCAAGTTCACATTGTTACCCCTACTTGTGACCGACTAGTTATAAATCAGAGGTTCCCATGACCCCCTCCTTGGGTTCTATTAATTTGCTAGAGCAGCTCACAGAACGCAGGAAACCCGTTTGCTCACTAGATTACCAATTTATGACAAAGGACGTTAAAGGATACAAATCAACAACCAGATGAAGAGATACAAAGGGCAAAGTCCTGAACAAACGAGCTTCTGTCCTCACGGAGTTTGGGGCCCAGCATGGTGGCACGTGGAAGAGCTCTGGTTCCCCAACCTAGAAGCTCTCCAAACCCTGTCCTTTTGGGCTTCATTACACAGGCCGACTGATTACATCACCGGCCACTGCTGATCATTCAAACTCCAGTCCCTCTCCCCTCTTGGGGGTAGGGGGGGTGGGACTGAAAGTTCCAACTCTCTCACCTCTTGATTGGTTCTCTTGGCAACAAGCGCCCATACCTCATTAACATAAAAAGACACCTTCATGGCTCTCCTCACTTAGAAAATTTCAAGGCTTTTAGAAGCTCTGTACCAGGAAAGGAGACAAAGACTAAAAAAATACTGTTATAAATCACACTACCACAATAAGGTATTCATGGAAGAAACGAATATCAAGAATCAAAAGAAAAAGTAGTAGGCCACCTAAAATATTATTTAAGAGACATTAGTACCAAGTAGCTAATTTTGATTGAAAGGTAAATTGTTTATAATTTTTGTCTTTATCTCTCATCCAGGTGCTATGCTTACATTTGAAAAGATTTCATTGGACAGCATATTTAAGAAACAAAGTTGATACATATGTAGAATTTCCCCTGCGAGGCCTAGACATGAAATGCTACTTACTAGAGGTAAGGTAATTACCTTTGTTAGCCTGGTGAAAAGATGGCTCTTCAGTAAAATTAAGTCTTCACAGAGAGGGTAGAGGTCACTGAGGTAGGGAGACGCTGATGTCACTGACCACTGCTCCTAACTCAGTCCTGGTATACCTTCTCCCTTGTTCTGTAGCCTGAGAACAGTGGCCCGGAGAACTGCCTCTACGACCTTGCTGCTGTGGTGGTGCACCATGGTTCCGGGTGAGTATGCCAGCAGGCTTCTCAGGGCTGGGAATACAGAGTGAAGAGCCACAATTTTGTACCACTCCCGATAACCCTCCCCAGACTCCCTATACAGTAGATTCAGATTCATTAAAGTGGGTGAAGTAGAACTTTCCTTCAATCTTGGTGGGAAAGAATATTCCTGAGGATGTTGCAAAGCATGAAGAGAAGGTGCATGAAAGCAAAATGGAGAAGGGTTCATTTGAGCCCAGCATTCGGAACCAGTCTATTGTCCACAAAATCCTGAGTAGTCTTTACTCCAAAGCTGTTGATTTCCTTGGCCAATTGATATTTAAATGGGGGGAAATGGGGGATTATTTAGAACTTTACTTCACGTCATCTACTTTAAAGGTGCATTTCTTATTTTGTTAAATGACATTCTCGATTACTTTTTTCCCCTGAAAGTCTGTATTAGGGGTATATACCTTATTTCTGGTCTGCTTGAGAATGGCAATTTTACCTTCAGACTTGGCAAACCGCTATCCATGTTGAAAATCCTTTTCCCTCTGAACTTTGTAGACATTGCTCCACTGACTTCACCATTCATAGTTATAAGTGACAAGTCCACTACGCGTCTGATTCTCATTTGTTTTTTTCTTTGGACCTAAGAAATTACATCAGATGCATTTCTCTTTGGTAGTTGACAGGGGCACTCTTAGTCTGATGTCTTCAGCTCATGGAAATGTTGTTGTAAGGGTTTTTCTAGCAGTTTATGAAGGTCTCTGTTCTATCTATAGGCTTTCTCCTACCCGGGAGGACTGACTCTGGGGCTCCATGTGTGAGTGGGGGGGTCATGCTGAGAGAGAAAAGCCTTTGATGGCCAAAGTAGGAGGGAAAGTGCTTCCCTGGCGGCAGATTTCTGTCTTATGCTCAGGTTTCTTCTAAGACTTTGATAGGAAATCTGGTCCTCAGTTTTCCATGTTTCCATAGGCTTTGACCTCTGCTTGTTAGGTTGAGAGCTCCTTCACTGTTTGGTTTCTCTGTTAATCCAGTACCATGTAAACACTGCTTTGTGTGTCCTAAAAAATCCTCAATTTCTGGTCAGTCCATGGCACTCTTCCCTGTTTTCCAGTGTCAATATATTCCTTGTCATTTCAATGAGTTTTGAGAAGATAAACACATGAGCCCAAGCAACCATCTTAAATTACAAGCCTCTAGGATTTATTCTCCAATTACAGTACTTATTAAAATTTATTGTCTACCTAATAATTTATATGGCTGTGTAGATTCTTTTGTGATTTCTGTAGTCTTTTCCTTTGATCATTTGACCTCTCCTTACAGGGTCGGTTCTGGACATTACACAGCATATGCAACTCACGAAGGTCGCTGGTTCCATTTCAATGACAGTACTGTAACACTGACTGACGAAGACACCGTCGTGAAGGCCAAGGCCTACATCCTGTTTTATGTGGAACGCCAGGCCAAAGCTGGGTCGGATAAACTTTAATACCTCCTCCAAATCATTATTCGTCAACTATACGGGACAAACATTTCCAATTTTCCATAAATACTTGATCCAAGATTTAATTTCATTATGCACTTTTCAGTTTCCTATTTTGGGTTTAGTTTTATTTTGTCAATGGTAGTGACTTATTGAACATGGGCACCAACTAATTTTTTTTTTTAGTTCTACCAGAAAACCTCAGCAGATATTTTGATTTGCTGCTTTAGTTGTAATAATTCAGTTTTTATATGTAGTTTCAAGAACTTAGTTCTATTTGACTTTTTTATATTAATGTTCAGTTCTCACTTTGAGGCACATTTACATCAATGCATTGTTACTCTCACATGCTGAAAGAAAGGTATGTTCCTGATCATGAAGAGCAACGTAACCACCTGCTGCCTTCTCACAGCTGTAACGGAGATCAGGTTGGCTCAAAATCAAGGATCCTGTGTGCACATAATTTGTGGCCCACGAGATTTCAGTGACTGCTCAGTAATCATTCTTTTTCCTTGTAAAAGATAACTGAAAGGGCATCATTAAGTAGACCAGTAATTGCTGCTCTTCGTATCTCTCAAAGCTGCTGTTTATCAGCACTAACTAAATTTGTTGGTTCAGTTGTAACTATATTGCAAATTCAAGAATTACCTTTTTTTTTTTTTTTTGGTTTTGGGGTATTTTCATAGAGATAGGGGTACTGAAAACTCCCAGTAAGGCCAAATACACTTAAGTGTTTAAAAAATTCCATGACTCGGCTACATGTTATCCAGGTGTTATTTATCCACTGCCGTGAAACCGTAGCTTCTGTTCGCCGTTTTGAGTCAGCACCTAATTCCCCGTTAGCTGTAGCACTGGGATTAACTGCATGTCCACTGTAGTCTTACTTCTTACTTGGTTGGTCACCTGAGGTTGAGATGCTACCCTCCAGAGTTGATTCTGACCATCACCTAAACATCGGGTAATACTGTGGGGTCTGCTTCCACAGAAGGAAACTAAAGTCTTTACTAGTCTAAGTTTTAACAACTCTTATTGGCCTATCCTCATAGCAGAGCAACTGAAAATATTTTCACTTTGAATAAGTAGAGTTTCTATTCTTGAGGTTAGTAGTCTGTTTTAAATTTTCAAGAAAAATAGGCACCAGCACTATTTAGATTTAACTCAAACTGAAATCTGGAACCAGCATCCCATCTAATGAAGGTAACTGTGCTTTCTGCAAGTGCTCCAAGCCAGCACGCACATTTTCATGTTCATTCCTTGTCCCAATCATTATTTTCCTCCCTTCCCAATTCTCTACAAGTTGTTACAAGGGGCAGAATGTATTTCATGTTAAGCCAGCCAACCGGACTTTTTGCTATTCTTGTTTTTCTGTTAAAAGAAAAAAATAGTCCAGATAATTTAAGTGTATGAATGTAAAAGAAAGTTGGGTGGCTATCCTCCTAGGTCGGATATTTGCAGTTGCAGGAGCAGATGTGCTCCATTTCCACTTTAATATTGGCCGGATAAATCCCACATTTTCTCAGAGCAGAACACATCTGCTATATACTTTAACTAGGAGCAAATTACAATTATGTCTAAACTGCACTGTCCAATACAGCAGTCACTGGCCACATATGGTTAGCTAAATGTTAATTTTAATTAAAAATAAATTAAAAACTCAGTTCTCCAGTCACACTGGCCACATTTCAAATGCTCAGCAGCCACACGTGGCACAGGACCGCCCTGTGGTCTGGGACAGTTCCACCTGTGTGCAGAACCCTCTCAGACAGCACTGGTCTGCACTTTCACTCCAGAGAAAAAAGCTCTGCCATCGTGTTTAAGTCTTACAACTTAGAAACAGAGAGCCTAGAATTAAGAGGGAAACATGTATTTAAAACAGTTCACAATGTTAAATTACACAGGTCGAGCCATGTGAAATTCTATTTGACTGTTTTTGATCTACAAAAATGACAGTTTCACATAATTTGATCTACTATATCAGTACATTAACACCACATGTCATTGAACTTGAAACGTGCATCTCCTTTGATCTCGCTCCTATGAGTCCAGGATCTTCTGTTTAGAAGGTACACAGCTGTAACTTCTAACATTTGCACTTAAATCATTAGTCTCTGGACAGGCAGCAGTTATAACTCCAGCAAGAAAGCCTCGGGCAGTGTTGATGGAGGAAAGTGGCCTTTATACCAAATGGAACTTACAACAGACTAGACTACTTTGTTGGGGAAAGTGGTCCTCACACAGGCAACACTGTTGGCTTAGGAAATGAACACATCTCCTCTCTGAATTCTGTAGTGTTTTTATTTCTTGATTTTACTTCAGCAGACAGGTTTGAAGGATATCATGAAGGTTCTTTGGAAAAGTGATTGGATCCATGTGAACTGTGCACTTGAACACCAGTGATGTAAATGTGCCTATCTGTATTTTGAAAATTTAACTGTGCAGCTTTATCACGCCTATTTCAAAAGCTGACTTCGTGCTCTTCGGGGCTCTTCCCTTGTGCCGTGTTGTCTCTAGCATGTTTGTGGCTTCTCGCTCAGAGAGCAGTGCTGAGGCAGGGCCTCAGGCCGAGTCACAGGGCTCCTCGGAACAAGAAAACTTTCTCAGAAGTCCTCCCACACAGGTGGGTGACAGAAACAGTTTGTGGCAACACAAATCTCTCTCCATGGTGGAGAAACTTTTGCTTATCCACTGTATTCTACTCAGTGTCTAGTGATGACAAATGTAATAGAATAAAACCAGTAAAGTATATGGGCCCTGGTTAAGTGTTAAATGTGTATCTCACCTGTGGAACCTGCTCAGCAGCTTGGTTTCTGGGGTTGGGGACATATTTATTTCTTAAAGCCAAACCTCTTCTTCATTGGTTTAGTGTATGTACATAAGTCTATTTAGATATACTTATCCCACTTCCACCTCCACCGTCCCCTAAACTTTCTCACATCCCCCCTGTTGAAGTGGCCTCTTCACACAGGCCCTGGAGAAGCTCCTGAGCAAAGTCCGTTCCTGCATCCAGGGCATGGGTCCCAAGGGATGAGCGTATGGCCGCAGGAAGGTGCCCATAGCACAGGAAGGGGTGGGCGTGGGTGGCGTCACGCTGTGGTCCAAGGTCTGTGCATCACCTCACGGGTGCAGTACCTTCCCCCTCAGGTCTGACTGTGACGGACTCCAGACTGCCCTCTGTGAGTGTTGGTTGTGTGTGACGTAATCATTTCCACTAAAACCTAGTCTGTATGATGCTGAGAGGTTTAACTGTGCAAGTGACTGATTTCATTTAAGTTGTAATCACATCCCTTTTCTGCTTCACCAACCTGAACTGTTTTATGGAAAGTATCATTAAAGATCTGGTCTCTTTCCTTTTGACTATTATTTCTGAACACCTTTCAGTGAAGCATAGTAAGTGATGATGTACTTAGCTCAAGCTACAGGCCGTTAGAGTCAGTCAACCGGTAGTAGTAGGTTTTTACAGACCCCTCACCATCTGAGGCTGCTGGTGCACACGGGCCCAGATGGAGTGACCTGGAGGGGCAGGGGGGTGGTGGGAGAGATCCTCTAGTGCCTGCATTCAGGTCCTGAGGGAGCTCACCCGCACGGAGTGACTTCATCCTGTCTTTCCTTGTGACACTGACTTTATAAAAATGAGGTCCACTTGACTCCTTCGGAGCCAGAGGAACTAGGTTTGGGGCTCCGAGCAAAGGATCGCCTTTTAAAGCCAAACAGGCAAACAAGTGCCATTGTTAAAAAATAAATATTTCTGCTTTACACCCCTCTCTGCCCCTATGTCCCCTGCAAACAAGCAAAAAACCCAAGACCCACCCTGTGTCCACACCCATCGTTTTCCTGTGTTACTTATTTGCCTGTTTCTATCAGTCTTCTTAAACTGAAGACAAAGGCGCCTGCAGCCCAAATGGTTTTGCCTCCAGTTCCCATGTCACACGTCTCCTTTTGGCAGCTGTGCTGGTCAGAGGCCATAGCAGATACTGCTGCAGCCACGGAGCTGAGCTCCACAGGTGGAAAGGGAGGAGCTGGGGGGAGCTGCTGTCACACCACCCAGGCCGTAAGCCAGATCCCTCCCTGCAGGCAGGCATGCACAGGGGCCCACCCTGCATTCTGGGGTGCTCCCTACAACCCCACGGGACAAGCAGCGAAGAGGCCAGGCTCCGAACGTTCACCCTGCCCACCTTTTGCTGTTCGAGCAGAGCTGCGGGAGTGCAGCTTGGAAGCCACCAGGAACCACAATGACTCTCCCCTGTGGCCAGCACACTTAACACGGCTCTGCCTTTTAGGAAGGTGAAAGAACCAACTACTTCCAGGGATCGGCCCTCTAAAAAGTACTGGTTTGGAAAGGATTTGGGAGGGAAAGTGGGGATAATAAGGCTTTCTAGCAAATCCGCCTCTGGTGCAGCAGTACCGTTTTAGTGGGTGAGTGTAGCTAGAGCCCAAAGAGGGACTCTGGCTGTCAGCTGTAATTTGAACAATTAAAATGATTAGCTTGAAATATGAGCAGCTCCTAGTTAACCTTTCCTCGAGAAACACATCTTCCTTTTGGCTGTTTCTTGGTTCATGTTGTTTTTAAGAAAAGTCACCCCTTCCACTTTGCCTCGGCAGTGGCGGGGTACCTGAGGCACAGGGGGCCACTGAGACTGGCTCCTCAGCGCAAGGGAGCTGGCTAGGACGGCTTCTTTCTCCTCTAGGCTGCATTCTGCTTTTACAGGCAAAGCTGTACCAGGTCCGATCGAGCCTTAGTTCCCGAAGAGGGTCTGCCGTATGTGCCTCATCTGTGTTACTCCACACAAGTGGAAACAAAGTATTCCCATTCCTTCCCATTCTAATTATGTGGGAAAAGGGACAAAGGTAACCACTGAGGTGGTGTTCCCTGGTCCAGCAGAGGAAAAATGGTTCCTCGTCTCACTACTGTAGCCCACAAACCAACCAACCAGTACGCAGAGCCAGGAGTTCACAGGAGGGGAAATGCGGTAGGGTCTGGTGAACGACTGGGAGTGAAGCAGTATTAGAAAATGGATCCATGGACTGAGAAATCTCAGTTACTTTAGGAAGGGAGAACTTAATGAATGACCTCCAGGCAACTTGCCGAGCAGCTTAATTCCAGGAACTAAAAGCATCACTCACAAGGAGGATGGTGTGTGGCTGGCTTAAAGGGCAAAAGAGTAAAATACTTCAACTTAAAATTGTTTCAAGCAGTTTTGTATTAAGAGCTACCTCATCCATCCTGACATTTTGGGAAATACAGACTAGATACAGCGGGACACATATTTGGAAAAATGTAAAGCCAAGTAAACTTAAGTTTAAAACGTGACACACACAGAAGAACCTTGGAGAGATAAGCTACTTAAGACAAATCTTTTATGAAAAAGCTCAGGGTAAAAATACAGCCAACTGGGAGACCAAAGAAATCCCTTTGCCTGGAGGAGAGCAGCAGAATTTGAAGGTAGTTCAGCCTAGCCTGGAAACCGTCAATACTGAACAAAATAACAGAGAAAAGCGTCACCCATGCCTTCTGCTTACACCTCTGAGCACAAAACCGTCACCCTTAGCTCTTCATAGACAGCAGGCTGCTTCCTACTAAGAGTAGAGCAAAAGACTCATATTGATGTCCTAGGAGACAAAAACATACTATTTACAATTAGAGTCCCTCCCAGTGAGTAGAGACTGCAAGCCCAGACAGAGGTGGTCTAGCCAGCAGCACAAGTGAAAATGCCAAAAGAGCTCTCCGCCTAACACCACGGTCAGCTAAAAGGAAAGAAATCCCTTTTAAGGAAGCTATTTAACTTCAATACGCCGCTTTTCTGCCAGGATTTTCAATTCCTCGAAACATAAGCCGAGCCACAGACTGCTGCACGTATGTCTGGGTCTGGGCTTCCCCCCTCGTCAGAGCAGCAGCACCAGTTGTTGGCCAAAAATAAACACCATTCCTCAACCATATATGTCCACCAGCCCAGAGCTAGGGAGGAGCAGCAGGAGGTAGAGGTCAGGTCCCCGGGCTCCAGCCACACTCTGTGGCCGCTGTGCACCATGCACATCACCCAGCTCAACCGCGAGTGCCTGCTACACCTCTTCTCCTTTCTGGACAAGGACAGCAGGAAGAACCTTGCCAGGACCTGCCCCCAGCTCCAGGACGTGTTTGAGGACCCCGCACTCTGGCCCCTGCTGCACTTTCGGTCCCTCACAGAACTCAAGAAGGACAACTTCCTCCTGAGCCCGGCGCTCAGGAGCCTCTCCATCTGCTGGCACTCCAGCCGCGTGCAGGTGTGCAGCATCGAGGACTGGCTCAAGAGCGCCCTCCAGAGGAGCATCTGCAGCCGGCACGAGAGCCTAGTCAGTGATTTCCTCCTCCAGGTGTGCGACAGGTAGGCCGCCTCTGAGCAGCGCTGGCATCCAGAGCTCTGGGAGGCTTCCGGGGGTCAGGGAAGAGCAAATTACAAGAGCAAGACGGCTTTGCTTCAGGGAGCCTCAGACTAGGCCCAAGGCAGACCCTCCAAGCCTGCCCACTGCGCAGTCCCCAGAAGATGGATAAAATCCTGGGGGAAACGGGCACCAATCCTCCCCTTAGCCTCACGGGTCCTGGAGCTGCTTCGGCAAAGAGGACGAACTTGGCTTCAGCTGTCCCTGTGTTTCAGGCGGCTGTCCTCCCTGGCAGCCATTAAGTGCTGGGTGGGTCCAGCTGGGCCTTCATTTTCAAGGTCAGGCTCCAGGAAGAGGTTTCTAGATTCAGCAATCAGCTCACCCCTCCGATCTGCCCCTAGCAAGCAAACCCCAAGACCTGTGAAATGCGGCTGAGGAAGGAGAGTTAGGGTGCTCAGCTCTGGGTTAGCTGACCAAGCCAGGCTCCAGAAGTAGGGGTGGTGATAATGGTTTCCTTATTAGAAACGCACTAACCTTCAAGGTACCTGAAGGAGAGAGTGTTTTAGCCTAAGTTTCAAATGAGCAAGCCAGAACTCTTAACAGGTTGTGTGACTTGCCCCAGTCTAGGATTGCCGGATATTAGCAAATAAAAATTCAAAAGGCCCAGCTAAATCTGAATTTCAGATAGACGGAATAATTTTTTTGGTGTCTGTCCCAAATACATCCTGTATTTGACCTGTCAGCCCCACAGAGGCTTAGCCATGGGTGAGACTCCCTTCACAGTCACAGCCTCCTGCCCAGAGCGGTCCATGCGAGAACAGATTCTCACTGAGGCTTTACCAGTCCTGTCCTGCCTTTCAGGAAAGACTCCCCCCTGTTTACTAACAAACTAGGTTCAGTCAGCTTGCTGCCACCCAAGTCTAACAGCTGCTATATTCTAGCAGCCCAACAAGGAGTGGAAGGAAATAGTGTAGTGGCCTGGCCCCACCTTTCTTTCTTTTTTTTTTTTTTAAGGCAGTAGAAGAAAACAGAAGATGGACTTGGGGCTGGTCCCTGATGGGACCATGCCATTTTGATGAGTTTAACAAGGCCCAGAAATCAGACTGGAGGGCGATATGTATGGGGTGAAAAGCTTGCCCCGAATCTGCTGCATTCTTGCTGTAGGGGAACCAGGTTTAATCCCCCATACCAGCAAGGTGTGGACTGGACCTCCAAGGCCACTGTCGAGGTACAGCAAGGGTCCCCAGTGTCACCAAAAAAGCAAAGGGCTTGGGGCTGAGTCCCCCAGTTCTGCTACTGCCCAACCATGTGACCCCAGCCCAAATATTTAAACACTTTCAACCTCATTTCTTTATCTGTAAAATGGGATAAACTACCTTATCTCACATGCTGAAAGGATTAAATGATACAGTACCACTAGCACATAGTAGGTATTGGTAAGTATGCACCAAATCTAGATCTGGCAATCAGCTGGGGAGAGGGGTTGTGAGAGGAAAGCTGAGGATAGCTGGGCAGGCAAGGAGCTGGCTTTTTCTTTCTCTGGTTTCTTCCTGCATCAGGATTATTTTAAAGGTTCTTAGAGGAAGGGATCATTTAACAGCCCTGGGGCTTAAACACCTACCTAATCCTTACCACCACCCTGAAAGTAAGTTTCTCTGCCTGACAGATGAGGAGGTGGCCCAGCAAGGTTCGGACATTTGTCCTGGGTCAGAGAACAAATATGTCACAGGCAAGTCACTTGAGCTCCCTGAGCCAGTTTCCTCATTCATGAAATTGGGGGTGGAAGGTTGATATGAAGACTTAGGAAGTTGTGTGGACTTGGGAAGACAGGATGCACTCGGTGTGTGGCTGTGGCCATGCCCAGTCTGTTTTAGGTCCTCACCTCCTTGCTCAAGGACAAGGGAGCTGAGCTGGCCCAGGCAGGTGCAGTCAAGGGGCAACGGGGGAGGCTGATGGGGAGAGGGAAACCCCCTGTGGCCCGACTCCAGATCCCTCTGGCTACAGGAAGCCAAGGCCTGCACCCCTGAGACAGGTCCTTCTTGACTGGAAGCTGTCTGGTCCTGCTTGCTCCCAGGAGACATGGGTTATGATAGCCTACAGAAGGTCCTGTACAGGTTCCAGATACACCAAATCTCGCTTTATCATCACAACAACCCCACTGGTAGGCATTATTCCCTCCCCGCCACCCACCCCCAACACACACCCCCAGGTAAACTAAGGCTCAGCGAGTGACTTAATCAAGGTCATGGCGCAAATAAGCCAAGTCCAACTTTGCTCAAGATCTTTTCCCCCAGCAGGTGCTGGTAAGGTTGGGGCAGAGAGACCCCCCCCCACCAAAGCTTTCTGGACAAGCTACCTGTGTCCCTGATTGTACCCACCTCAGGCCTGGGTCTAGCTACCTCCGGATCCTGGCCTGTGACAGGCTGGCATCCCACTGGAGATGCAGTAACTGCCTCAGTCAACTGAGCTGAAACCAGGTCTCTAGAACTCAGAGCGAATACTCAAGAGGCGTGCCCCGATGGCCTCACGGGTTAGAATGGGCCTGACTCTAAGCCACCCCACGGGAAACCCTTTCCTCCCTGCACCATCCTGCCAGGAGCATCAGGGCCTCAGCTTGAAGCTAGACTGGAGCAGTCACTCCGCACCGCTTTCCTCACCCCCACCCAAGGCAACAAGTCTGAAAGGATCAAAGAAACTATAGCCGACCCTCCTTGGAATCAGCATCGCCTATGTCCACAGTAGGACCGGGGCTTGGGCTCCTGGGGCTAAGAGCCCAGGCAGATTAAAGTAAGGTGGGGTGGAGTGGCAGAAAGAACAGGGGACACGGGACAGAAGCCCCAGTTCAGATCCCGGCGTGTCACCGCGGGCAAGTGCCCGAAACTCTCTGAGCCCGTTCCTCCTCTATAAAAAGCGGGAGGGCCTGCCCGGTCTCCCAGAGTTGGCACGGGGACCAACCAGGGAGCTAAGGGGCGTGACCGGGGGCGGCCGCACGCTAGCACGCTAACCGCACCCTCCTCGGCCCCGGCCCGCGGTCACCGCGTTCTCTCCGCAGGTGCCCCAACCTGGCATCCGTCACGCTGTCGGGCTGCGGCCACGTCACCGACGACTGCCTGGCGCGACTGCTGCGCTCCTGCCCGCGCCTGCGCGCGCTGCGCCTGGAGAACTGCGCGCGCGTCACCAACCGCACGCTGACGGCCGTGGCGGCGCACGGGCGGGCGCTGCAGACGCTGCACGTGGACTTCTGCCGCAACGTGAGCGCGGCCGGCCTGCGCCGCTTGCGCACTGCGTGCCCGCGCCTGACGCTGCGCGCCGAGCACAGCGCGGCCATGATCCCCGATCAGTCCCCGGGCGGCCTGCGTTCGCCCGGCGCTGCCCTCCGCAAGCAGCTTCTGCGCTAGGCCGGCCGGGCCGTGGCTGGGACACCGGCCCTGGGCCTCCGAGCGGGAGGAGTGGCCTGCATTGAACAACAGCCCCTAGACAGCCGCCACATTCTCAGCCAAGACGGGGATACGAGCGCCTCCCCCACACTACGATTTTATACATTGGCTGAGTGCAAGATTTGATGGCCAGATGCTTGGAGAACACTCGGGTGTTTCTCACTAAACACCAGCACCCTTCCCTGTCTCCCCTAAGCACCCGGTTCTCCGCCTGGCGCTGGGCGAGAGCCCTTAGCCCATACTCCACGGCTGAGGTTGCAGTTGTGGGGGGGGGGGTCTAAATAACAGCCGTGGGGAGGCGTGGCCGCTCGGAGCTACCCGGGGGCGCGTCTCCGTGCTGCACCAGCGGGAGGAGGGGAGGCACCCCGGGCACAGGGCGCTAGAGAGCCATCGAACGGGTTACCTAGAGGCTTTGCTCCGCGCCCACCCCAGCCCGCTAGCCTTTCATCTGTCAGATGCATTCCTAGCAGTGACTGCAAACGCGATTCTACAAAATTCGCTTGTTGCTGTGATTTTTTCATAAACTGGATTGTTATCCTTATTTTCTACCATCCTCCCATCATAAAGGGAAACAATCATTGGAAAAACCCAAAGTAAAGACATAAAAACAAAAGCAGCAGACCTGGTTAAATCCTTGCTTAACGAAGCCATTAAAAGGCAATGCAAAGTTAAATTTTTACCTGCTATATTTGCTGAACGTGGGCGCACGCCTGGAGGTCAACTTCAGGGCTTTAGTCACTGGTGCCCCACCTTTAGCCACCAAAGGAAGGGCTCTCAGCCATCCTGCAGCCTCCTGGTTCTAGGTACACGGGGGAAACTTTGGGTAAGTGCGGAAAGGAGGGAGAATGGTGGCGTGGTGGGTGATACTCACACCCTGGCTCCTCCCATCACCAGCTGAGATCAAGGCCCTTTAACCACCTGAGGCCAGGTGTTTCTTCTTTGTGAAAGGGGCTCTTGATGCCTACTCACATTGTTGGGCTGCACGCCACAGGCCTACAAGGCCTGCACTTGTCCAGCTTTAAGACTGAAGAAAGAGCCCAGAGTCAGCAGCAGAGACATCAATGGTTTAATGGATGGAGGAATCTTACATGTCTGAAGCAAGGTCCTGGAGTGACGCCCCACTGTGTGCAGCTGATGGTGGGCAGGACATGGTGGCAGTCTTCGCTTGGTGGTGGGGGAGGGGAGATTACCAGTTATAGGGGAATTGATGTCAGGTGGGTTCATTAGTTACGAGTGAAACCAATGGAATGGCACGCCCCTCACCACCCCTTTGATAAGAACAGCCCCAGCTGGGGCCTGGGACAAGTACAAAGGAAGATCAGTCATGTGTGTAAGGTTTAGGTGAAACAGGCACTGGTCAGGCAGGGGATGTACAGAGAGCAAGAGAACAGCCATCTTTAGACCTGACCATACAACATGGGTTCCTTAATTCGTTGCCCCAATATTGGGGAAACAGCAAGGAAAAAAAGACATTCTCATGGAGCTTATGTTTTAGTGGGGGAAGAGACAGTAAGTAATTGGTGTATAAGAGGATAAGTACTGGGGAAGAGGGAAAATACAGGGTAAGAGGGTATTTGGGAATTGCTGGAAAGGAAAAAGCAACTTAAAAGAGGTCGACCAATGTAAGCCCCATTGAGAAGGAGGCATTTGAGAACGGAAGTGGGGGAGAGAACGGTGCAGCGTCTGGAGGAAAATATTCCAGACAAGAGGGAACAGCCTCCAGCGCAAAGGCCCCAGACTAGGAGCATGGCTGGTGTGTTATGGCTGGAACAGAGTGAGTGAGAAGGAAAGGTAAGCAGGAGAGGTGATGAGAAGAATAAGGGATAAGAGGGGCCTCACCCAGGCCTCAGAGGTTATTATGAGGATGAAACGAGAGCTGGAGATCCCCCACTCAGGCCACCTCCAGCAGGTGCCAGGGCCCCACGAAGATGATGGTGAAGGCCCAGAGGGGCTGAAATTTCTCTAGGCAGAGCCTGTGGGCAGGCAAACAGCACCCTACCTCGCCCAAACCCCTCCAGGGACTGCCGAAGGCCTCAGTTGCTGCCCCTGGGCCCCTGGTTAGACCCATCCCTGAGCCCAGAAACCGGTAACCGCACTGACCCTGGACCGGCATAATCCTTCCTCATCCCTGTGTGGGGAAAGCCAGCCCTGCCAGGCCACCAGCTGCAGTGGAACATGAGGGCCTACTACTAGCCTGTGAGACGCAGGTGTCCTCTGGGTGATTTTCTAGTTTACCCACCCTTGCTCTGAACTCTGGAGAGAGGCTTTGCAGGAAATCAATTTTTCAGCCACTACTGCAAACAATGTTGAAAGAAAGCTCAGGCTCCCAGGGACTTAAATGTTTGTTTAAAACAGAGCCACTTAAACCCCATGGCTTTGCTTTCATCGTCTCTGATAAGCCCCAATTCCCAGAGGTCTTGTTTGCCCTAAGTTGGTGGTTTATACTGGGGAAAAACAGGACCCTGGTTTCTAGCTCTCCTCTGACCAAGGGCAGGTCAGCCCTCTTCAAACCTCAGCTTTCTTACCTGTATATTGGGATAGCTAGAGAATCTTGCTTGCAAAGTTCTCTTAAGGGTTATGAGACTGTGTTTGTAAAGCAAACAAAGGTTACTGTATATTCAGCTGGAAAGTGGGTAACCTACATTCCCCTGAGGTTCCTTTTCCCACAGAAGCTCTTTTATAAATGAGGGTTAAGTTCCCCTTGATGCCTAGTAAACCCTCACGTACCAAGACTAGTGATCACAGAACGAAAGCTGTGCTGACAGTTGTGTCCAGCGTTGTTTCTAGGGCTCCAATTAGGCCCTGCCCCCTGCACAGGACCTTTGGGTCCCCGAGCCCAGGCCCATCTGTGGTACTCCTGGAAGGCAGGCACTACTCTCCACCCTGCCTTCTAACAGTCCCCGTTCATTCACATCACCAGGCACTGAGCAAAGGCACTGGACAGAACACAGCGCCCTGCTTAATCTAAAAACAGCTTTCAAGGTCTTCTCTCAGATTTGCATAGAGCAAGGGGCACTGCATGCTTAATTAATCTACCAACTCATTCATCTCACAAACATTTACTGGGTGTTGGGCATGGGCTGGGCCAGGCCTTACCTCAAGGGAGTCACTCTAGTCAGAAGACACGCAGCTGGGGTTGAGGGGGGTTTTGAGTGCTCTCCCAGCTCTGCCAGCCATAACTTCTGACAAGTTATGACTTCTCGGAGACTCCATTTCTCTATTTGTAAAATAGGACTAGTACGCTCTCTGTGACACTGTGCTGAGATTTTGTCTCATTGTGTACTGCCTGGAAGGCAGAGGGTAGGGAAAGGCATCCTCACATCCACAGGGGGCTAGAAAAGCCAAGTGCCCAGCAGAACCCACAAGAAGCAACACTTGATGGAGGACACAGCCTTTGAGCCGAGACTGGAAGACTGACCCCAGCTCCCATAAGGTTGGTATCAGCAGCAGGCACAGCTCAGGAAAGACAGAGTCAGGAAGCCCAATACATGTCCAGAGAAGGCTGAGCTGGGGGAGATGGGAGCCTGACCCAGAGCCACTTGGAAATGGCTTGGGGATTATCTGTGCCCTCACAGCCTCCATTAGAACACACCACACAGACTTTGCCCCACTCCTGAATGCTAACTCTTTTCACTCTCAGTTTTGGCCAAGGCAGCCAAAGTGAAAGCTAGCGGGAGGGTGCAGAACCTCAGCACTGGGGCAGGACAGTGCCCCCTAGTGGGAGGCTGGCCGCAGTCACCACATCATACTGGCTAGTCGGCTGATCCTCAATGCCAGCAGAGACTGGGGCCACATGCTCAGAGGTCAGGGGCTCCAGATTGCTCCCTAGGAAACAGAGCCTGCTGGGGGGTACATTGTGCTCAAGGCTTGTCTTACAGGGACACACTGGCCTGTTTTGGCACAGGCTGAATGTTTGCAGGGGGCTGACTGAGCCCCCTCAACTCCACCACTGGCGTGCTGACAGGAAGCCAGGACTCGCAGCTCTCGTCTTTAAGTACCTGTGATCCAGCACTTTCCCTCTCCTGACCTCGAATTCTTGGTCTGTAAAGGGAGAGATCATCTGACGCCTTAGTTCTAGGATTCCTCCAGCTCTGGGATTCAATGCCCAAGACTTGCTTTTTGCTAAAAACCGAGCTCACCATATATAGGTTTCATCTCACTGGCAGTGCTGGGCAAAGGCCACGAAGCTGGGAGGCCCAGAAAAAAGCTGCACCTTGCAAGGGCCTTTGAGGAAATCTTTTTTTTTTTAATCATTCACTTTATTTATTTATTTTTAATTTATTTATGGCTGTATTGGGTCTTCGTTTCTGTGCGAGGGCTTTCTCTAGTTGCGGCAAGCGGGGACCACTCTTCATCGCGGTGCACGGGCCTCTCTCACTGTTGCGGCCTCTCTTGTTGCGGAGCACAGGCTCCAGACGCGCAGGCTCAGTAGTTGTGGCTCACGGGCCTAGTCGCTCCGTGGCATGTGGGATCCTCCCAGGCCAGGGCTCGAACCCGTGTCCCCTGCATTGGCAGGCGGATTCTCAACCACTGCGCCACCAGGGAAGCCCAAGGAAATCTTAAATTTTAAAGGCTAGGGGGTCAAAGTTCTCTTGAGACTGTTTAAGGGTGATAAAAACTGCAAGGATTTGTTAACTGAATGAGTCTAGCAAAGAAAAAAAAAAAAAAAGGCCTAAGCCTCTATGGGGGTTGAAAGTGAACTACGGGGGAAAAAATAGCTGCACTAGGCTCATTGCAGCTCCTCACATCAGGGACTCACACTTCCTCCTCTCTCCCAGAGCTTCAAAAGTTGAGAGAATGAAGAAAAATGACAGGTTTCCAGCAAAGAAATGGCATCTGCTATAAAATCAAGGTGTCTGTGCAGGTTTTCCTCGCAGAGTTAGGCCTCCTGAGAAGCCATCCGTTAGGCCCGACAGGTGGGGCCTGAGCGTCAGCCTGCTGCGGGTGCCCCCTCCCCTGAGTCCAGAGGGAGCTGGGGCAGCAGAGCCCAGAGCCTCATGAAGGTCAAGGCCTTGTGATTTAAAATAGTCTGAGACTGCAGACGTAGGCTTCAGCTCGGCACACTCTCAGCCCAGCCCACCAAGAGGGAAGAGCTACTTGTCACCGGGAGCCAGCCCAGAAGGCCCGAAGAGACCCCTTTTGGCATTGTCCAGGATCTCAGCAGCACACAGAGGCCTTTCTTCGCTGAGGGAAGCTCCCTCCTGGCCCAGAGGCCCGGACAGTGCCTTCCCACCCCCCAAGTGAGTGCTTCAAGCGCAAAGACCTTCACCGCTGCTTCTGACTGAGCTCTCAGATCAAGTATTAAAGGCTCAGAACCCCCTGGGGGTCCCCAGAAGCTGTGGTCTTCTGAGACACAATGCCAATTGAAGCCTCTTTTCTATAAAACTGAAATGTCATCATTCTAAATATTATTAGATATACTCACTGGGAAATATCCATGCACCACATCATCTTAGCCGACAAAACCACATCTTCCTTCCAATTTCTCTTCGCAAACACACACCTTTTACCTTCCTTGTGGAAAACAAACGCCTGTAAGGCTCTCTGGCACCTCATTTGAGCAGGCTGTCAGCCTTGGCCTTGTCCATGAAGTACACTGGAAGTAGCGTGTGGCATGAACTTGGAGTGGATGAAAGAGAGACGCCACCCAAAGGCTGTGCCCTCTCCCTGTTCCCACTCCCAGAGCCTTCACAGCTGCTCTCCAGATAGCCCTTTCTCCCAGGACCACATGCTCATTCTGACACGCCTGAGCAAATGAACACATCGCCCAGGGCCTTCAAGATCTGGGTTTAAGAACCAAGGGTGTAACCCCTTCCCCAGTCCCCTGCACAATTCCCCACCATCATTCAAGGACATAAAAGCCACGCATTAGTTCTCAAATTAATTCACACATTCACATGGTCACTCATTCATGTATGCTAAGTGCCCACGTGGCTGCCCTTCCAGGGTAGATGACATGTTATTGTAAACTGCCCCGCTCTTTAATTCCATCACTGGATCTGCTGGCTCCTCAAAGGGCGGTGGGGGTGGGCAGTCAGAACTGTACCACTTTAGTTAGTTTCCTCCTTGCCTAGTAGAGCTGCATCCCGTACCAGGTATCCTGGGGCTGTTCAAGAAAGGCTCCTATTAGCGTGTTACACTTTAAGCCAGCTACGGAGAAGGAGGAAGCATAGTGCTAAAGGATGGACACAGGGACCCTGTAGTGAGGGAACACAGTGAGAGACCAAGGATGACAGAACCAATGAAAACAGGAGCTTTCACCTCAGGGGGCTGCTATACCCATGCGGCCCTCTGCTCTGTCATTTCCAAGCAAAGCTCAGTGTGAAGGAATGTTTCTGATGAGTCAAAAAGCTGTCAGAGTGAAACTAGTCTGAAAGCTCATTCTCTCTTCATCAAAGCTCCAGTAACAAAAGCAGCCCATGCACTGATTCCTGAATTGGCTTTATTTCTCTGCATAAGGAACCCTGCACAGGCAATTCAAATTAAAACAAAATAAATATATGAATATTCATGTAAAACTGTCCTTTCTAATGAACAATTATACACAATGTACAATTTCATGTTCACTGGGTGGGTTTACAAAAATGTACCATTCCCAACTAAAAATGCACCGAAATGGTTCCATGCAAACTTATCAAAAGTGACCACAAATATGGAGGGAAAAACCTGACTTAGAGCACTTTGTCTTTTTTTTGTACAATCACAGAAAAATAAAAACATCTAATTTCTTTGTTACATTTAGAGTAACTAAATGTGGCCACTGTTTATAATGTCGGTTTATGTTCCTAAAACATCTATTAGTTACCATAAAAGTGTATCAGCATTAAGTTGGAAGTGAGCATTACTGAGAAGAAGGAGGGGCGACGGCACCCTGGGTGGTCAGTAGTCAGTGTCGGAGCCCTCAGCGTTGTCCACGTTTCGCGAGAGCATGTAGTTGTCCATGTCGATTGAGCGGCAGTTGTTGATGGCGTAGCGCAGGCGCTCAGCCATGACCAGCTGGCTGGAGTAGGGCGGCAGTCTCAGCTGGAAGAAGCAGGTCTGTGAGGTAGGCAGACTGTCGTAAGGCTGTGGAGAGAGAGACCCAGAGCCGTGACTGCAGCACTGGGGTATCATGCGGGGAGCAGGGCTGCTCATCACCACCACCCCCAAAGTCAGGAAAGCACTTCTCCCTGCCTTCAGGTGGGCTCCACGGACATGACTGACTGCACGGCCACGTGGAGAGCAAGCAGAGACTTGGCAGTGGTAGGAAGAGTGCAGGCTCTGGTGTCCTGTGGCCATCTAGCTTTTGGCGAAGATGCTTCTTTCCTCTCCTCACTCCTCCAAAGCCCTCACGTGTGAAATGAGAATGAGCCCTGACTGGCAGGGTTACCTGGTAGAACACACTTCGCACAGTGCCTGCCACAGAGTAGGAGTGCAACAGACTTCGTTCCCTTTCACCAAGAGGGTGCAAACTTGAAGCTGCTGCAGGGATTCCCCCAACAGAGCCGGTGAAGTGGAAGGAACAACTGTAAGGGAGTCACCACACTCCTCCTCCTCTCACCGTCCTCCTAGTGAGCATTCTGCCATCCTTCACCTGCCATGGCCACCAGCACACCGCTCAGATGAGGAAGGAGCAGTTAATGAAATCCCAGCCCAGCCCTTTAACCGATGGTGATGCAGTCGTTTAAAATGATAATTATGAAGATAAGCAGCAAAACAGAAAAGTGCTGGAGATAGACTGTTAGGTGGAAAAAGCAGAATACAAAATTCTAAATGCGTCATGCAAAAATGTATATGCTTGAGGAATTACACAAAGGTGAAAGGTGACAATGGCTACCACTAGGAGGGACAGGATTCCTGTCCCTCCCTGCAAACACTGTCCTGCCTTGCAAACACAACTATTTTCCAAACTATTTGTAATGATAGTAATGATTTACATTGTTTTTATAACTTTTTATAACTTTTTAAAAAATGAGTTTTTTTTTTAACTGGGCAGTTAGCCCCTGTTAGCACAGAAAAAAAAAGGCTGAGGTACAGGGATGACTGCTTGGGCTGGGGACAACTGGGGACAGCTACGGGAAGAACACGGGGTTCTAAGAACCTGCCCTCTCTTTCTTGTTGAACTCCTTGAAACCAGCCCTCCTCCTCCTCGGAACTCGACATCAGGTGAGTGCATTTCTAAGAGGTGGGAGATGGAGGGCCCAGAAGCTTAGCTGTGCCAGATCCAGTGATGAATGCAGAAAAACCACAACCCACAAAGACATTAAAGGGGAATGTCAACAGGTGGCTCTGATTTGGAAACTAGAGAAATGGTTTAAAAGTCACAAAGGAGAGACCCATAGTGGTCAGTTTTCTGAGGCTAAAACCCCCCAGGCAGGGGATTAATAGTGGATTAACTCCTGGGATGGCACGGTAGCCCAGGACAGATACAAGGCAAGGTTTTTTTCCAGAGCTGAATAGAAGCAAACCATTTCCTCCTCCCCATCTTTCTCTGAAGCAACAAAACAGATTTACAACTTATAGTTTCTGGCAAGTCACATCGAAAATTTACAGAAAGGCTCTCTTCACAGCCTTTCCTGTGCACGGCCTCTCCAGCAAGCCCAGGAGTGGAGCGCAGGCAGGCGGCCTCAGGAGGCAGCAGGGGAGGGACGGCTTCGACTACAGCCACTTTCAAGGGGTAGTTACAGGAAAAACACCAGAAAGGCAGATAATGAAACCTGATGAAACTGGTAGGATGGGCCCTTGAGTGAGGAGGTCCCACCTTCCTGTTTCTGGAATAAACACCATGGGCCCTGCTCAGGGGACTGCCCAGCTCATGGCGGGTGGAGGAGGAGAAAGAGGGAACACAGACACGTCTAACTTAATGTTGGGTTTGAGGAGTGTACCAAGTGTCCAGGAGATGGATATAAGAAGATCTACGTCTGCCTGGAGGAATAGTCAGGAGGCATAGGAAAGCATCCAGGAGGGCTTTCTGGAGGAGATGACATTGGTATTGGGCTTAAAGGATGAGTAATTGCTTGCCAGGCATAGATGGAAAGGGATGGGAGGAGAACTTACTAAAGCAGTGGGAAAAGCCTGCACAAAGGCATGGACATTTAAAAACGGTGTGACCTTGGGAGTTCCCTGGTGGCTTAGTGATTAAGATCCCAGGCTTTCACTGCCGTGGCCTGGGTTCAATCCCTGGTTGGGGAACTGAGATCCCGCAAGCCATGCGGTGCGGCCAAAAAAAACCTCCCAAAACAAACAAAAAACCCCCCAAAATAAAAAACAGTGTGGTCCATCAGGAGAAAGGCAAGCAGCCCATGATGGCCAGAACATAATAAGCATCAAGAGGTGATATCAGAAGGCGGGGCAGAGGCCAGACGGTGGAGGTGAAGAAGACTGCTAAGGTGGTTGACGTTTAACCTGGAGTCAACACAAGGGGCCGCTGAACGGTGTGAAAGGAAAAGAGTGACGTGGTCAGAGGGGTGCTTGAGAAAGATGACTCTGGCAGCAGTGTGCATTTAAGGCTCTAAGCCCTTTTATTCCTAAGCCATCTGTCAAAACAGCAGCTGGGCTGGAGCTCTGCAGCAGGGACCTTTCATCAGGCTGCAGAGAAGCTGCACTGCCTGCTCCGTGATGCACACCACGCACGTAGCCACAGAGCACGTTATTGCTGCTCCCTGTGTCTTCACGTTCCTTCCGGAGCATGTGCACCATTAATGGTTAGTATCTTCATGAAAACAAATAAACAAGACCGTGTCGCAGTGCAGAAGTCACACAATGAGCAGGCATAGGAAATATGAGGCAGAGGCAACATGATGACGCTTCTGCCAAGCTTAGCTTTCATTCAGGAAGCTACTGGAAGATTCAGCGAAGGTTGTTGGTTGTAGTGTGCTTTCTACATCCATTTAGGACTTTTTAAAATTGAAGTTATGTGATGTTTCTAAACAAGTTTCTGTGCTTGATTTTTTTAAAAAATCTGGAAATTCCAAGCATTAATCCTGAATTGGCAGGCCTACTTTTGAAGCCCAACATGCAAGCATCAAGGAAGCAATAAAGGCACACATTACCAAGGAAGAAAAAATATCTTACTTACCCTATCAACCTTCATGATCTGAAATCTCTGAGAGATATCAGCAGTGTTGGCTGGTAGTCGAGACCTTCCAGACACAAACCTCATGAAAAGCACCCGCTCCTCGTTGGAGAACTCCTCCAGCGTGTGCCAGAACCACTGCACCAGCTGGTGCTGCTCATCCACCTCCCGGTACCGCACCACTTTCTTCAAGACTTCTACAGAGATCTCGGGCATCCCGCACACCATCTGCTCCAGCTGCTTTGCCGTGAGGAGGGACAGCAGTGGCACGGGGACGATCCAGGACATCCCTTCTCGGACCGCAGCCACCTGCTCCCAGGAGAGGTTGTTCATTCAATGTGTGCGCACAGACTGGGCACCCACGGTGGACCCAGCTGGGCCGGCACCTCGTGCCTGCTCATCTGCTCCCAGGCCCTCTACTTGTCGCTCAGAACTGGCATGACTGCACACGGCCCAACCACCTTGCCTCTGACCCTGTGTTAGAACTTCTCCCTGCCTGGAGGACTCATACACTCCTTCCTGTCCCAGTTCAGGTCAATTCAGGAGCCCACCTTCCCTGCCCCACAAAATCCCAGCCCACTGGGGCCTTCCCTAATGCCCACCACACTCCTGATCACACACAGCCATGGGCTGTTACACTGTGCTATGTGGGATACTTCGTCTTCTCATCAGGGTAAGAAGCTCTTGGAGGATGTGTCTAGAGCTCCTACTGTTTTTGTAATTTATATTTTCTTTTGAAAACAGTTATATCCTTTTTGTAAAAATCATTTGTGCTGATTGTAAAAGAAAAAGAAAAGTACAAAGAAGAAAGTAAAACTGAGACATCCTTTTGTAGGAAGGCTGCAAAAAGGACAGAAAATTTGATCAGGAGATGGGTTCTGTATCCCAGCTCCACCACTTCTTTTACTTGAATTTTCTGATCTGAAAAATAAGGTAAATAATTGCTGCTCCCATGATTATGACAGGTATTTTATTTTTTTATTTTTTATTTTTTTTTAATTTATTTATTTTTTATTTATTTTTTGGCTGTGTTGGGTCTTCGTTTCTGTGTGAGGGCTTTCTCTAGTTGTGGCAAGCGGGGGCCACTCTTCATCGCGGTGCGCGGGCCTCTCACTATCGAGGCCTCTCTTGTTGCGGAGCACAGGCTCCAGACGCGCAGGCTCAGTAATTGTGGCTCATGGGCCTAGTCGCTCCGCGGCATGTGGGATCTTCCAGGATCAGGGCTCGAACCCGTGTCCCCTGCATTGGCCGGCAGATTCTCAACCACTGCGCCACCAGGGAAGCCCTGACAGGTATTTTAAATGAGCCTGTGTGACTGGGCAGTTAGCCCCTGTTAGCACAGTGCAGAGAACAGGTCAGTCAGGGAATGCCGAAGGGGTGCTGCCAGAGGCTGCCACACACTCTGTTTGGCAAAACCCCTCCAAGGTTGTGCAGTAGTGCATACTCTACACACAGACCCATCACTGTTCCAGGTTTGTTTCATAAATAACTTCTCCACTCTTGGCCAATTCAAAACCATCTACCACAAACAAGACCAAACCAGAGAACGTGAACAGGAGCCACACCTTGAGGAAGGCCCTGGAGTTATGATTGTACAAGGTTGTCATGCCCAGGGCTAAGGAACGGAGTGGCAGTGAGGGCAGTCTCTACTGAGAGTAAACGGATACCCCAGCCAAAGTCTGCCAAAAAACAAGCTGTTTGCCTGGTAGGATACAAACCAAAAGCTGTCTGGAAAAAAAAAGGCTGAGGTACAGGGATGACTGCTTGGGCTGGGGACAACTGGGGACAGCTACGGGAAGAACACGGGGTTCTAAGAGACAAGGAGGAAGTGAAAGAGGAAGATGGCCTTGTTACCAAGAAAGCAACAAAGCCAGGGCAGAGCACAGCTGATGGAGAGCAGGTCAATCTGACCTTCGTAGGAAACGCCAGCACAAGAGCCTGGACACCACAGTTAAACCTGGTTTGTGATCCTGGTTTTGCCTTGGGCACATCCCTTCACTTCTCTGGACTCCATGCATTCATTTGTGAAATGGTGATAGTAATTTCTATCTCTCAGAGTAACTATATGAAAAACCGCACATGCGGGTGCCTGGTACCACATCTGGCATGCAGAAAGTGATCAGGAAATTTTGGGTCAGTTATTCAGTCTGTAAGGAGTAAACATATTCAAGAACTAGAGACAAACCGTAAGCCCTGGCTGTGTAAACAACATTGCTGACACGATCCACCCTTACTAAGCTAAAGGGTATAGTTTTCTGACTAGACTTGGCCCAAAGTCAGAGTCAAAGAAGGAACCAGGAGTGAAGGGTGTAAAATATATACACTTCAAATTACTACACAGCCTCAGAGCCTGCATCCAGCTCCTGAGAAGAACCCAACATATTCTGCAAATAAGGTATTACTGAAGTGGCTATGAAGGCTTGTATAACCAAAACCACCACTTTTGGACACAATATTCATTTCTATGGTCACTTACCATACTCCCATCATTTATTAAATGCTTACTACATATCAGCATAGAACAAGGCTATATGTTATATATATGAAGTACATTTTTCATTCAATGTCTCACACACTAATTGAAGAAAGAAGACCCAAACTCTGCAGCCTAATTCTTAGACCACAACATAGAAGTATGTGATATCTTGAGGAATTTCTAGGTAACAAAAAAGATATGTACAGGCCTGGAGGAAAGTTTGTCCAGAGAGGAGATGCATTCTCAGCTGGGGCTTGAAGGACTGCAGCAGGAGGGGGAAAGAAGCACTCACATGGGATTGCAAGGCCAGTGTTTATGGGTTCATTCACATGGACCCTGACTGACCAAGCTGGAGTGGGGCACTGGGTTGGGGGGCAGTTAAGAAATGAAGATAAACAGGACAGAGGAAGAGTGAGAGTGAGAAGGCAGGTTCTGAAGGCCTGGGGGAGGGCTTGGCCTCAATCCAACCAGTGACCAATTCAGGGCTCACCTAAGGCCTTGAGTGAGGAGATAGCAGGCCCTGAGATTACGCTTGAAAAGTCTCTGAAAAGGGACTGAAATATATTGGGTTGACCAAAAAGTCTTCCATAACATCTTATGGAAAAACCCGAACGAACTTTTTGGCCAACCCAATAGATACTGATTAATCAACACAGTGAATTCATATGCCAAAATTCAGTAAAAACCAGACAGCTCCTGTTTGGAGACAAATGCAAACATTCATATGCACCTCCCAAAATGTTTCATCTCACCTGTCGGTCCATTTCATGAAGTCGATATTCAATGGCCCTCTCCACATACTCCTTCCTATTAGAAAACGTGAGTGGGATACTATTTCCACCAGGGATTATAGGAACCATTTTGCCATCAGCGCTCTGGCCAACAAAAGAATCAAGAGGAATCATCTGAGAATAGAAGAAAAAAGAATTTTTACTCCATGGTAGAAATGACCACAAAAAGTATGTTACACACAAATACAGAAAAACATTTAACAATATCAAAAATTTTAAGGATGAAAACAAGGCAACTGAGATAACTGATCAGGCTACTTGATCAGCAGAGAGTGCTGACTCATCTGGTTGTAATTAAAAATGAGGTTGAATCTCTCTGCCTCCAAATCAGGATTGATGAACTCTGGTCATCCCAGGCCTCCCTCTCCACCTGGTTCTCTCTGTCCTTCACTCTAACAGGCAGAGAATGGATCAAAGGGGAAGGAGCAGAAGCTGGGTGCTGGAGCTGACTCTCCTCACAGTTATTTAAACTGCTGGGCTGAGCTGCTAAGCACAGCAATGGCTTATGGCATGGGTCAGCCAGACAGCAAATGGAAGGCCATACCTGAGTTGTACACAGAAAAATTCTAGTCAACACCAACAGAAACATGAACCAGCCAGGATTCACCTCATGGAAACTCTCCTCGGTAATCCCACTGTCTTCAATGTGAAGAATGCTGTTGAGAGTCTGCACATAGAGCAGATCCACCTCCTCCAGGTCTTCCAGGGTGAGTGGGACGCAGCACAGCTGCTTCCACACCAGAGGGGCTAAGTGGAGGTCCAGAGGCTTCTTTGTGCGAATGGCAACCCCCATTAAAATTCCCAAGAACTTAAACTGCATTAAGTGTTCATCGAGGCAGGCAGAAGGGTTAAAAAGGAACCTGCAGAATTAAAGGAACTATTTCAAACAAGGTTGTCCTCATTTTTATTAGAAATAAGTTATCAAACAGCTATAGCATTAGTCTAGACCTGTGCTGTCCAATATGGCAGTCATTAGCCACATGTGGCTACTTAAATTAATTAAATAAAATCTAAAATTCAGTTCTTCAGCTCCTATAACCACGTTTCAGGTGCTCAATAGCCACATACGGCCTATCGCTATTGTTCTGGACAGCACAGGGACCATATTTTGAATTATTTTTAGAAGAACCGTAAGAGGGTAAGTGAATGATCTATTAGTCCTTAAGCCTCCTGCTCAAGGGTGCTCTATTTCCTAAAATCATTTCATTTATCATTTACAAGTCCATGAAGCAGGATCCAGAATTCAAAATTTGACAAGTAAAGGAATGATACATAATTGCAAATACTAACTGCTGTGATTGGATAGCATATCAAAGGTTTTTAATGAATTTTAATTCATTGAGGGAAGGCCACATAGGCCTTCAGAAACACAAAAGAAGTCTGGTTTCAATATTAAGTCTGCATTTCCTCTAACCCTCTATATTATCATTGAGTTGGTCTCATAATAAATAAATAACAAGTCATGATGTAAGTGTCTCAGTTTCCTACGTGTGAAAAGAGAACAGTAACAGTTCCTGCTCCTTAGAGCTATCATGAGGATTCAAAATGGGATACTCCATGTAAAACACTTAGTACAGTGCCTGGCATATAGTAAGCACTCAATAAATGTGAGCTATTATTATAGACATTCAATAACACTTGCTGACTGCCCTTACCTGTCCCTATTGTAACCCACTTCTGCGGTAGCATTGGGAGAGGGTATAAGAAGGTCAACAATACCAGTTTCAAGTTCCTGTAGAAGAAAGAAAAACAATTTCTTAGAAATGACAATCAAATGCATCAAGAAAACAAAACAATTAACATTAAAAGTCATACTGAAAAGAGAACATTGAGGAGTTTACAATGCTATATGACAACCAGTCATCTCTATAATTATTTCTGTGGTTGTAATTTAAAATGAATTTAGGAGACTCCCCCATGTAGAAAATGTCCTGCAGTATGCAGAACTAAGATGAAAAAGTCAATCCAGGGCACGAGTTGGGGTATCTGTGAGCAGGGTACAGTGATATTCAAATAAACTTAATAAATGATAGCCAAGTATTATTTTAGTTACAGGATTTATCAGAAAAATCCTGATACTAGGCAAAGCTGGAAGGGTCAGAGCTGATCTGGAAGCAAAGCTGCCACTGTAGATCTTAAAATATGAACTGGTTCAAACTCTTTTTAATTAATTAATTAATTAATTTTTGGCTGTGACAGGCCTTTGTTGCTGCACATGGGCTTTCTCTAGTTGTGGCAAGCAGCAGCTACTCTCCGTTGCGGTGCACGGGCTTCTCATTGTGTGGCTTCTCTTGTTGCGGAGCACGGGCTCTAGGCGTGCAGGCGTCAGTAGTTGCAGCACGCGGGCTCAGTAGTTGCGGCACGCAGGCCCTAGAGAGCACAGGCTTCAGCAGTTGCGGCACGTGGGCTCAGTAGTTTCAGCGCACGGGCTCTAGAGTGCAGGCTCAGTAGTTGTGGTGCACGGGCTTAGGTGCTCCGTGGCATGTGGGATCTTCCCGGACCAGGGCTCGAACCCATGTCCTCTGCATTGGCAGGCAGATTCTTAACCACTGCACCACCAGGGATGCCCCAGTTCAAACTCTTAAGACTTGTTTTTCTAATTTCTGCCAGTAGCCTGGCAGTTCTACTTTGTTCTAAAAGCACCAAGATAAAGGGAGCACATGGGTGGTCCTGGATTTGTCTGTTACATAAGTGTAAATGTGTGTCATTGTTTCCTCTGCCAGTGTTACACAGCACAACAGATGGTGAGTCACTGGTAGATGGCGAAGCACTGGCACTTACTCAGTAAGGTATCTTCACAAAGCATTTCACAAACCTTTGCGATAATTCGCCTATACATCATTAACAGCGTAACTTTATGTAAGGATTACAAATGCATCCTTGCTTACATTTATAAAAACATGCCAGAGTAACCACTGGAAACAGTAAAACAGCCACCACCTGAGCGGACAACTCAGCAGGGGACACTGCATGAATATACCTGGCACATCTCTGTGATCGTGTCATCGAACACTCCTCCAGCATCATCAGCCCCTTCTCCGACCAGCTTAACCTTCCAGGCTCGGGATGGCAGACGGAGGTCTGATGCATTCAGTTTAACTACTTGTCTTGCTATTTGAACAAAGATGGGTTTACACTTCCTTCCTCTTTAAAAATAAAGGGAAAACAGAATGAAATACAATGCTCTCAGATCACCACAAAAGTCACTTGAATCTATTTTCCCATCAGTGAATGAACAGGCCAGCTTAACAACAGCCAAACACTGTGCTAGGCCCACTGTAACCACACTGGGTACTGATGTAAAATACTATTACTATCCTACTTTTACAAATGAGGAAGCTAAGGCTCACAGAGATCAGTCAGTAATAAGTCCATCTCAAAAAATGCTAGTTAATGAAACATATACACATATACATAATATGCTAACCTGGTTGATATCCTCTTTACAGTAATTTGAGGTCCATAGTTTTTGCCTTGAACCATGGTTTTTCCTATAGAGCGCACCATCGGGAGGGTGTAGACTCTTGGGGCTAACAAAGGTCGGAGCTGTCCCTGCACAATGCCCCATGTTCCAGCATTATAATGAGACGTACTATTCTGTAACAGAAAGTAAGCTTAGCAGAAATGGTACAATCTAAGGCTTAAAAGAAATAACACATCTCACTTTTACAAATGCACTCTAAAAGCATAAATCTGGGTATTAGCCATTATTAGCAACTTTTTCAAAATATTTTTTCTGGTAAAGTATGATTATTATTTTTAAAAACTTAGAAAATACAGAAAAGGACACACACACAAGCACACAAATAAAATCATCCATAATCCTATCATATGGAGATGGCCCCATTAACACTTTCATCTATTTCCTTCCAGTTTCCTTCCTTTTCACATTTTCGAGATCATACTATTTATACAATTTTCCACTGCTTTTCTCACCTCACTTTATATCATAAACATTTCTCTCACTAATTACAAACAGGTTGCTAACACTCTTGTTTAGTGCTGCACGGTATTCTGTCACCTGGTTGATTATCTATTTCTAACAATGATTTCTCAAATCTCTCATATGCCGTGACCGTTACCCAAAGGATTTTTGACTAACAGTTTTACAAACTAACACACATTTTGGCAGGCATGCCTATACATTAAACAAACAAACAAACACAGCCAGCTTGCTTTCTTCCTAAATTATTAGACTGTTCTACAAAGACAATCAAATCAGCCAAATTTACTTTATCTCCCCCACCTATCCCTCCACAGGGTATGCTCATTTGTAAGGAGAGCAAGTCTCCAAAATTTCTCAGACTCACTTACATAACCACCTTGACTGTGGGGCTAACACCTTTGTGTGCTTAAGTTTTAAAATCATATTCTGGAGTTCGTAGAAAATACATGCTTAGCCATTAGCCATTCATACTTCCTCGAACTTTGGACAAACCGAAACACAAGGAAGACCACTGTGTGTTCAACAGCATGATAATCTATATCTGGACTGTCCTTAATCCAGCAATAAAATGGGAACAGAATTGGTGCCTTTTCTACATCTCTTGGGTGCTGAGAGTAAAAAGCATTAGCCACGGAAGAATTTTCTGAAGGCTGAGAAAGAGGCCCTGGGACCAGGTAAGCACATCACAGGCACTGCTTTCCAAGCCACCATTTTACCTGATTGTTGGGGCTCAGGTTCAGTAGCCTCCAGGATGAGTACATGAGGTCGGAGAAGTGGTAAAGCAGCCGGAGCCTGGCCCTCGCGGTGTGAATGCTCACCTCCCTCAGCGCCCCGTACTGGGGGGGCACTGCATCGGGCAGGCCCAGCTGCAGAGGCACTGACACACCTGCCCAGAACACAAATGCACACTTGTAAAGGAAAATGCGTTGTTTTCATCATGTTTAGTGTTTTGAAAAATTTCAAACACACACAGAAGTGGCAAGTATATAATGAACACCCATTCCCGCCACTTAAATCCTACAATTAATATTTTGCTATATGCTTTATCACTTATTTATCAATTCCTCTATTCACCATCCATTCATCTTAATTTTTTGATGCACTTGTGTTGGTTTGTAAAACATCTTTTTAATTTATCATTATGGAAACTTGTTTTTTTTCTCCTTTAATTTAGTTACCCATTTAACTATGGGACTTAAACAGTTCCTTCACAAAAAAACTCCAAAAACAAAGAAACCCAAATTCATTCTTTCATATTCAACAATTGTCATCTTCATAATAACACAAGGTGTGGGCCAGGACCAGGTAGGCAGTTCTGGAAAATGGAAATGGGCAACTCAGCAGAGTCACCTCCCACACTTACTAGGGATCTGACAGAAAGTGACCATGACAGAATGAAAGGTATGAGTAGATGATTCAGGAAGGCTTTATACTGCAAGAATAAGAGCTCCGCAGAAGCAAAAACTACAAGGACTGTATCCATGGTTATCATCTTATAGAAACACACAAAAGACTAAGAACAAGACACTCAACTTACTTGAGTTTCCTGCAAATAAAGATTTGTACAGCTCAATTCTCAGAGGTATTTTCCTACTATTAGTTAAAGCTAACATTTATTGAGTACTTTTATGTGCCTGGCACTGTTCTAAGAGCTTCACATGAATTGATTCATTTACCCCTACGGTTCTTTACAATAGGTGCTATTATTACCCTCGCTTTGCAGACAAGGAAACTGAGCCTCAGGATCACTCAGCTCCTAAGTGGAGGAGCCAGGACTGAACCCGGGAAATGTGGTTCCTGAGTCTGAACCTTCAGCCACCATGCTGTATGGTCTCTGTCCTGAAGTGGAAGGGAAATCCCACTGGAAGCTAAAGAGGCCCCTGAGTACCTGAAATTGTCAGTGGGCCGGCAGCACTGCTCATTCTGGGCTCTGTTAACCAGAAACCATCTCCTGCTTGTTTGGAATCTACTTGGCAGTCCTACCTTGCTCTCTCAGGGTATATAAGAGAAAACAATCTCTATGGGGAGTCTTTCCCAAGGACCTGTGGCTAAAAGTAGAGGGCTTCACAAAAAGGGATGAGAATACGGAGCTCTCAGGCACAAAGTCACTTCAGGGAAGTTCTACTGCCTCAGATACCAGAGGATGGTTTTAGAAAGGACTAGAGGGCCTGGGAAAGAAACAGACCAAATATGAAGGAATGCATAAGGATAAGCATCATACTTAAGGCAATGGTTACATTTGTGGGGAACAGAAGATGGATCCAATCAGGGAGAGTACACAGTAGGGTGTTAGGTACACAAATATGCATTTTATTATCTTTTTATCTTTTTGTAGACCTATGAGGATTTCATAATAAATTAAAAGCAAAACATACAAAAGGTAGAAACAGCCCATCAGTCCTGATATATACACTGGAGTAAAATGGCAACAATTTTTTTTTGTTTTTCTGCTGTGCCAATGTATAGACAACATCATGTTTCAAATGGCTGACTAGGGTGAAGAATTTGACAAGTGGTCTCCGGGCTTTTCATCTTTATTCCTTAACAGCATGGCTTAGAAAGCTACAGTTCATCACTACTATATATAAAAAATACTTTATTGCTATTCCAAAATTATAAATTTTGCTTGCCTAAGTGATACATTTTTTTCTTTTGGGGAGCAGAGAAGGACTGCTATGTAATGAAGTCTGCAGGAGAATCATCTGCTCTGAAAGTATTTGCAGTACTGTAGTACAAAGAGTGCTTTGGTTGTGTGGGGGAAGGTTCGATGGTTTCAGAATGGTGCCTGGATGCAGTGTGAAACTGGCAAGCAAACAGTGCAGCTGGGGACTGCTGAAAGAGAGGCTGCAGGAGCATGGATATTTCATCCCTCACCTGGTGCTCTTGGTGGGACAGGTGGCGCTGTCCACGCAGCACTGTGGCAGCGACCGGCCGAGATCTGCCGAACGTTTTTCCCTTGCAGAACTGTTACCAGGGTTGGTTCTCGAACGTGGTTGGTGTGGCCTAAGCCAAGCTGGAAATAAATTACAAATACACAGAGATTCAATTAGAAAGAGGAAGAGAGGAAGTCAAGATGATAAAATTTGTCTTGGATGGTAGCAGATATAAATAAGTTACTATCTGTACCAAGCAACGGCATCAAAATAATGAAATTAATTCTGATTTTCTCTATCAGAATGATCCTCATAGCTTATACTGTCTCCTAAACACTAAGCTGTAACAAGGCCATTCCAAATCTAGCAGATGAGTCTTAATGACTGAAAACATCTTTGAACTCCACTTCTAGAGAGGACATAAATTCTTGGCAAGTTAAAAAAAAAAACAACAGAATGATCTATAGAGCTTTTACTTAGAACACACTGATTTCTTGACTTTTAACATGGACTGCCTGTGTAACAGTAAATAAACAATTATAAAAACATACATAGAAGCAGATTCTCAACTCTGGATCTCTGTTCTTAGGGTCCGACTAGGACACCCAGTGTTTCAGTGGCTGAGCACCTCAACATCATCAGGGAGGATCATGTCAAGGCCCTGCCAGGGACCCTCCAAAGGTGTCTCAACATCAACTCTCTTCTCATTGAGACAATGTGCAACCACAGTGTTGAGCAGCTTCCCCATCTGTTAATATAGTGATGAGGACACCACAGAGCTACTGTGAATAATACTGGGCCTTGAACTTGAGGGTCGTTGGCTCTAGGGGCAGCTAGATGTAGAGAGGATTTAGAGAGGAAGGAGATGTCGTTCACATGTGGAGCTGAAAGCCACTGTAGTAGCAGGCATCTCAGACCTGCCCCACCAAAGTGTGTCCCTTCTCCACATACAGGATAGGCTGAACACATCAACCTCTTGAGTCTTTTCTCAACCTCTTAGAGGCTCAGTTTACTACTCTACATAATGGGAGTGACAAGACTTCCTGAACAAACACAAACATGCTTTGTACCCTGTCATATTATAAAATATAAAAGTATTGTTGTTTCATCCTTTCCATTTTCCAGATCAACTGATGCTCCTAGTACCTAACCTCTTTTATTACTGTAGTGAAAATGATGATGATTAATCGTGATAGTAGCAAATACTGAATACTTATAAAGTGCTGTTTACTATGTGCCAGGCACTTCTCAGTGTGTGCAGACACACATATATATTCAGCTAATCCCCTTAACCACTTTACTGTACTGCCAGATTTTTTTTAAACCATGATATAACACTTACTAGACCATAATCAAGAGACAGAGATGCACAACTGGACTCCAAATAATCAGCCCCATAGCAAAGTGATGTGCTTGAGGTCTTGCATAGATATTCCGAGTTTCTAGCTTATCCCTTTGCCAAATGAAGAATGTTGTCAGATTTCTAGAACATGACAGAGCAGCAAGCGAGATAAATATTTACCTGCCCCTCTGAATTGCTCCCCCAGGCATACACATCTCCAGTTGATGCCAAAGCAAGTGTGTGTTCAGCTCCAACTGCCACATCTTCAATGACCACTCCAGCCAGGACAGGGATTTGCTGTGGTCGATTGTGATTGCGAGCACGCCCTTCTGGCAAGCCTATCAAGCGATCTGAAAAAATAGCAAGAGGACATTTATGGATAGCACACCACAGTCCTTTTATATTTCCTGATGAGTCATTTAATGTCTATGGTGGTATGGCAATGACATACATAACTCATTGGGGCAAAAGCTGCTTTGCCAGTAAGGTATACCGGATTCTGAGTGAATAAAGTTTAAAACTGTTTCTTTGCAAAATGTCACAATCTCCTTATTCATAAAAATAAATAAAATTTAATTTAAAATTAGCAGCTTATTTCAAGCCAAGAGGCACCTCTAGCATCCTCATACTTGAGAGGACTGGCACGTAATTCACAGAGGCCCTAAAGTTCTTGCATTCTAAGAAAAGACATCATGCAACCTGTCCTGTCCTCAAATTTCCAGCCAACTTCTCCCCTTATCTTTGCTGCCAAACTTATACAAACTGCAGGCCAGTCCCTGTTGCTCCACACGCTGTAGGCCTGTTTGGCTTGGCCACCTTCTGCAGCCTAACTTGCACTCTCACCACTGCACTGAAACTGTACTCTCAAAAGCCATGAATAGCTCCTAACTGCCTATACTGCAGCAGCCTCTTCTCCAGCTCTAGCCCATGGAGCTCCACTTTACCTTCTGATAATGTGGCCTCAGCTCCTTCTGCCCCTCGCAGACTCTGCACTATCCTGGCTCCCCAACTACCTCTCTCTCCACTCCTTTCAAAGCCAGCTCTCCCGTGTTCACCTGCCCTTTACTCACATTCCCTAGAGTTTTTACCCTCTACTTTTTTCATGCCATATTCTCTCCCTGGGTTTATTAGAGCCTATTAATATGGCTTTAACTACACCATTAGGAATTATGCAAACCTACATGTCCATAAGCAATCTCTCTCTGGAGTTCCAGATCCAAATTCCCAGTAACTTGCTAGACTTCTCTATACATGTAGTCTAGAGTATACGGCCCCAATTCAGTACGACTAAAACTAAGCTCCTTATCTCCTTCACCAGAACCAACTCCCTGTCCTTAGCAGTGTCAATGTTCTTCCAAGACTAGAAACTTCAATCACAGCTCACTTCTTCCTCCCTCTTCCTCACACACTCTTCAGTCACTACAACTTGCAAAGAATTTCCATTTACAAAGCTGAATATATTGCCAGGGAATCCCACTGTGGATGCTTAGATTTTGAACTTACTCAAGATTTGAATCCCGAATGCCTGTGAATTCCTAAGACCTGGACCCCCAGTCCCTGCAAGGGCTGGGAAGTGAGGCAGGATCCAGAGGAGCTCTGGTGGTCAAGGCAGTGTTTGTGGTAGCATGGCAGAGGTAGCAGAGAGGAGGAAGGGAAGGGCTTTGGCAGGAATTCTTCTGGCAAGAATGAAGGCTCTGGCACGAGGGGCCATCAATGGGGAGGAGAGTTTGTCCTTACAACAAATATCATGAAAGTGGAGCAGAAAAGTAGCTAGTGAATGAAGGTTGTGTGGCCAATCATCACCCAGAATGAAAAATGACTCAGTTTAAGCACTTTCTATACAGCTGGAAGGCAAATGTTTCTGTAATACATGTGTGCACAAAATAAGCAATGTAATTAATGCCTGGAAAATGCCCTACCTTGACCAAAGGTATACACGTGACCATCTTTGGTCAATGCAACAGAAAACTGAGTTCCACACGCAACCTTTTTTATTCCAATTCCACAAAGGACATCAACTTTCTGCAAAATAAAAGCGTAAGGCACATACTTTAAAAAGGAAAATAAAAACACTCGAATTTGCCTACTGGCATGTATAAACTCAAGGATTATCTTCCAATAAAAATACTAATAGTCACTTACTTGTTTTCAGCCATATCCACACTCCTAAATGTTATTTTCTCATACTGCTCTGCAAACTACCTGAATTTGGGGGAGTATTGTAGGGGGTAGGGGATGTTTAACTAAAATCCCCAGGACCCCATGTGAAGTGGAAACATTCCTCTGGGCAACAGAAACCAAAGAGAATCCTATGGCTGTTTAAAGAACACTGTAAGACCATGTAAAGCCATGGGCTGCTCCCAGTTAGATTTTTTCTGCTTTCAGAGGTGACAATAACTGCTTTATATGTTCTCCAGAGAGGATTTCTTTCCTTTTTGTATCCCTAGCTGAATATTCACCAGTCTAGCTATCAAGATGTCACAGACTATATACGATAGTGAATCTGGAGTTGAATATAAATTGAATACTTGTAAATCATGCTGCTTGTTAAACGTGTTAGAAAAATCCACATAAAAAGGATTTCACAGGAGGTCTTCTGAAGAGCCAAGAAACCTTCTATAATGTGAATAAAGCCTCTTAATCATTTGTTTATGGACTCGGATTTCCTATTACTTTTTAAATGCACATACCTGTATAATTCAGTGGTAATAATAAGCTGAAATGGCAGTTACAAGCAGAGAGTTACAAAAGATTGTTCATGGTTCCCTCCATAAGACACCCTGGAGATATGTTTATACTTATTTCTTCTCTACATGGGAGGTAGTCCTACATTACTCAGCCCATGACAAAGACAGATGCTTGTCCTTGCAGAATTTTTATATCCAGTTTAGTAATTAATGCTTATTAACTACTTATTTTAATTAATTTATTTTAAATTACTTATTTAAGATAAGATCTGGAATGCTGGAAATTTAAGAATAAGCAAAACAAGCTTCTAAATTTCATTATGAATTACCAAAAATGTTAAAGGTAAATTACTTCCAGCTAAATAGAGGTACTGACATAGAAGAAAACCATGTTGTCTGAATCTCTAGATTAAAGCCAACACTGACCTGAGGTGAAGATTTTGCAGTGGAATTTCCTAAGCCTAGTTTTCCATAGTCCCCATCTCCAAAAGCCCACACCATGGAGCCATCTGCTGACACTGCCAAAGTATGGTTTAAGCCACAAGCCACCTGGAGAAATAACAGGGTGGTCAGTAAGGCAAATCACAATACCTAAAACACCCATTTCTGGGACCCTCTGTCTCGACTTCAGTGAAACACTTGGCTGTGTTTCCAAAAATTTTTATTGGTTTCAGGGCCTTACATATGTTAACCAAAATGTGTCATGAAGAAAAAAATTCCTAACGTCCACAAACAAAAAACCACCTTTTTCAAAGTAAAATCCTTCAAATATCTGTGGCTAACTCTGAATCAGAGAGCACAAAAGATAGGAAAAAGTACATATGATTAAAAAATACTCATTCACACCGGAAACAGTCTAAGGAATGATAAAAGATAAAAATAGTAAAAGATTAAAATATTTCATCTCATCTTCTTGTTAACAGAGAGTCTCAAAATGTACACGTCAGGAACAATTATTACTTAAGAGCAGCAGCTACCAATGATGCTGCAGTTCAGCCATCTACTTCCAAGATACTGAAGAGGAGTTACTATACTGCTTAAAGCTTTCACATCAAGTGGTATTATGAAGAGGATTTTAAAATATTCACATCCTGAATTAAGACTTCCATTTGTTTATCAATTAGGCCAAACAAAATGTACATCAGGTTAAGTACAACTGGTGATTCTAGTTTTCCTGAAAGGACAATGTCTAAGTGCACATAGGGGAAACAAGAAACTATGATCATAGAGAACGTATTATTGATTTATTCCATGCCTGTCCAATCTGATACCCCTCCAGTACAGTCACTCTCTCTGGAAGTTTTTTGTTAGAAGTGTTTCCAAGACCCAGACGACCGTAGTCACCATTCCCAAAGGTAAACAGTTTGCCATCTGATGTTACCACTGCTGAATGTTTGAAGCCACAAGACATCTACGAACAGAACAAACAAGAACAAAAATTTTAACAAGAGGGCATACTAAGAAAGAAATCAGTCCTTTTTGGTTATTAATACAGTAATAATCTTTAAGTAAACTTCACTGAAAACTCAGGATCTTAAAGACCAGTATGTCCTATCCACCCAAGTGGCCCTCCTGCTCCCCCAAGTCTGATCTACCTCAAAATTCTCAGGAAGACCAAGCTAAACAGCATACCTTGGAAGTGTTGCTACTCTTCAGCTACGCAGAGATGACCTAGACTATATGAGTTAATGAATAGGGAAATTCTTTGTAAACTCTAAGGTGCTATGTAACTTTACAATATTATTTTAGATCACAAATTGATTTTCCAGAAAATGTATATGAATTCAACCTTTGTAACGATAATGATAGGTTGAAAGCAAAGCTTTCCATTTATCACTATATCAAGAACTGTGGGGCAGGAGTTAAACCCCACTTCTTCCAAGGACCTGAAGCACCCTGCCCTGGGTCAACCAGCTGGCTCAAGAAAAAGGAGTCCATTCTAACACCAAAGCCCATTCAAACTCCTGAGACGCTCAAGAATGACTCCGAACCACCAAAAACACTGGATCTTTTATGATGGGATAATATATTTTTACTACTGTTTTTCATTACATAAACTTGAGAACTCAACACCTAGTATGTTTACATTCAAAGATAAACTTATCCAGGCGCAACTATGTCCCGCGTGCCACAACTAAAACCCGGCGCAGCCAAATAAATAAATAAATATTAAAAAAAAGATAAACTTATCCACATTCTGCCTGACCTGCACCACTTCCTCTCCCTGTAAGGCCTCGATCTGCCTGGGCCGCCGCTGCCTGTCGCTGTTCCCATGGCCGAGTTTGCCATAATCACCATCTCCCCAGCTAAAGACCTCACCACTTTCAGTCAGGGCCATGGAGTGTCCATCAGAACCACAGGAAGTCACCAGCTGGGTCACCACAAAGCCTGGAACAGAGCAGAAACCCAACACGAGTCACTGAATGTTAAAAGTCCCCACTTTACCTGAAGCTGCTACAGAGTAGTCTCACAGAATCAAAAAATACCACAACAGTACTTCAGAAATATAAACAATGTCTTTAATTTTAAATCAGATTTGCAGCCATAACCTAGAAAACTGGGAGCAGTCACATAAAATGATGATGACAAGGAAGAGGAGAAGGGTGATAAGAGCAGTTATAGTCACTAAAGATTATGTTCTAGCCACTCCTATAAATGCTTTACATGGATCGCTCATTTTCTATTTTCACACAGATCCTATGAGGCAGATATTATCATCACCACTTTTACAATTGGGGAAACTGAGTCACAAAGAGGTTTAGTAGCTTGTGCAAAGTCCCAGAGGCAGGATGTAATAGAACCGAACAGGAACCAAGCCCTCCCATCCCCAGTGCTGTGCTCTTCACACACAGATCTGAAGGAAGAGAACTTAGAGCTACTCAAGAATTTGTTCTGAACTCATGTTACTTGTATGCTTTTACTTAAAAAACTCAATTTGCTCTCTTTGTAGGCTTCAGAGTCAGTAAAAGTTAACCTTAGGAACAAGCCAGGGGTCCCTGCAGTGGTTTTTCCAGAGGTTTTCTTTCTCCAAGTCACAGAGAACTCTGATGGGGATGCCCTTTAAAGTCTTTAGTACATACGCACATTTCCGTATAAATTGATTTTTAATGTTAATGAAGCACATGCATGATTACTACTGCCCAGATCCTAGAGAAATAGAAATAAAAACAAAAACAAACAAATGGGGCGTAATGAAACTTAAAAGCTTTTGCACAGCAAAGGAAACCATAAACAAGACCAAAAGACAACCCTCAGAATGGGAGAAAATATTTGCAAATGAAGCAACTGACAAAGGATTAATCTCCAAAATTTACAAGCAGCGCATGCAGCTCAATAACAAAAAAACAAACAATGCAATCCAAAAATGGGCAGAAGACCTAAACAGACATTTCTCCAAAGAAGATATACAGATTGCCAACAAACACATGAAAGAATGCTCAACGTCATTAATCATTAGAGAAATGCAAATCAAAACTACAATGAGGTATCACCTCACACCGGTCAGAATGGCCATCATCAGAAAATCTGCAAACAATAAATGCTGCAGAGGGTGTGGAGAAAAGGGAACACTCGTGCACTGTTGGTGGGAATGTAAATTGATACAGCCACTATGGAGAACAGTATGGAGGTTCCTTAAAAAACTAAAAATAGAACTACCATACGACCCAGCAATCCCACTACTGGGCATATACCGTGAGAAAACCATAATTCAAAAAGAGTCATGTACCAAAATGTTCATTGCAGCTCTATTTACAATAGCCAGGACATGGAAGCAACCTAAGTGTCCATCATTGGATGAATGGATAAAGAAGATGTGGCACATGTATACCATGGAATATTACTCAGCCATAAAAAGAAACGAAATGGAGTTATGTGTAGTGAGGTGGATGGAGTTAGAGTCTGTCATACAGAGTGAAGTAAGTCAGAAAGAGAAAAACAAATACAGTATGCTAACACATATATATGGAATCTAAGGAAAAAAGAAAAAAAGAAAAAAAGGTCATGAAGAACCTAGTGGTAAGACGGGAATAAAGACACAGACCTATTAGAGAATGGACTTGAGGATATGGGGAGGGGGAAGGATAAGCTGTGACAAAGTGAGAGAGTGGCATGGACATATATACACTACCAAACGTAAAAGAGATAGCTAGTGGGAAGCAACTGCATAGCACAGGGAGATCAGCTCGGTGCTTTGTGACGACCTAGAGGGGTGGGATAGGGAGGGTGGGACAGGGAGGGTGGCAGGGAGACGCGAGAGGGAAGAGATATGGGAACATATGTATATGTATAACTGATTCACTTTGTTATAAAGCAGAAACTAACACACCATTGTAAAGCAATTATACTCCAATAAAGATGTTAAAAAAAATAAAACTCTCCAAAAGAGAAACTTCTATATATATAAAAAAAAGTTGCCTAATTACAGTTTTGCAATTTTAAATAATTTGTTTACAGTCTTCAGTGTGTATTAACACAGCAATTGTAGCATGGCTATGATAAGTAACCTGCAAAATAATACAGCTCAAAATATGGAAAATTAAGGTTGTACATGCCTAAACGAGAATCTAAATATAAGTGAAAACCCTACATGACTTTATCTAGCAAAGGTTTGAGATGAGTTCTAATATAATAAGCAAACATTCCTACAGATAGGCCATAGTTTCTGATCAGCTTTTAACTGAGGATAATTTTACCTTGTAAGGCTGAAATAACTGTCAGCACATGAAGGTCATCTGAATTTCCTTGTCCTAATCTGCCATAACTTCCTTCCCCACAAGCCAACACTGTGCCATTGGCCTGTATGACAAAGGTACAATTCTGACCACATATAACCTAGTATAAAAACACATAATTAAATATATTATCTTTTATTATATAGCTTTAACATGCAAACATTTAAAATGATTCCATGTATACCTAGGATACCTTTATCAGTTCTTTTATCCTTTCATTAAAGGGAAAGGGTGGACATAACAATGGGGTTCCTATGAGCCCTTGATTATTATAAAACCTCTTACTTAACCAAGAGATGTATGAGGCTCATCTGATTATTTAAGATACTTTAGAAACATGTTATCTACAGGGCTTTCAGCCAACTGTGCAGAGTTTAAATAATAACATTAACAACAAAACAGATAAAAGAAGAAAAAGGAGAGGCTGATGGGAAAATAGTAAAGACTGGCTGGAGGCCAGCAAGAAGCAGAAATTACAGGGGATATACACATGAAAGAAGAGTGTATCCTGGGGCTTACTGAGGTAGAGAAGAATGGAAGAGAAAGCAGTGGCCTCAAGAAGGGTTTAGAAATATAGTACCATGATTATTAGAAGAGGGGAGGAGTGTCAATGAAATCTGGTTAAAGATCCCAGTAAGTTTATGGCCCCCAAAGAGAGAATTAATCATTACCAATATCTTAACTTCTATAAGTATGTACTGGGCAGGCATAATGCATCATGATGTTAATTCATGATACGTGAAAACAAGAAAAATTTAGAAACTTATTAACAAAACCTAAGTCTGATAAAAACTCTAAAAAACTTTTATTTAGCAGTATATAGAAGCTATATATCATGACTTTCTTTGGTGATTCCTCACAATAGACTATGCAATGGACAAACTTTATCCCACAGTAAGTTACTGACAGCAAGGGAATCAGAACTGTCGGTTCCCAAGTTTCTTCTCCATTTCTTTACCCTGCTAGTCACCTGTTGGGCCTGTGAGAATGAGGGAGCTGCTGCAGGTACCATTACATTTCTTCCAGCTTCTGCCAGCTGTCCATGCCTGCCAGCACCCCACAGGTAGACATCACATTTACCTCCCAGGTGCCAGTCCTAGAAAACCACAATCAAGTCAAAATTTGATTCATTAATTCATTCAAGCAGGCATGTACTGGGTACTAAGTGTGTACCAGCCTCTATGGGGGACACCAGGGCACGAACACACAAGCATTTAGAACCAGAAGATTTACTAAGAACCACCATATAGTTATCTTTATCTTTACTGACCTCAGGTCTGGAAGTTGCCCAAGACATAATTTGTTCATCCATGCCATTAATCCATTTACTGTTATCCTGAAAGACAGGGCAAACATCAGGATCAATTTTGCTTAATCAAAATTTATGGGTTTTTTTTAGGAGGTCTTAAAAATGATCAATTATTTTTAAATAGGAAAGGAGAAGCCCAAGATCACATGGTCAGTTACAAGCAGCGCAAAGACGAATGCAGCCCTCCCTTCTCCCAGGCCATTTTTTGAGAAAATCTTTTTGTGAATGATTTATCTGTTCTTAACTAACAACTGAGTCTTAAAGAATTTGGTAATATTATGAGAATTTAAGAGCAGTTTCACAACCATGCCAAACTTGATTTTTAGTATTTCCCTTTACTATAAACACTTGCACTATCAACTATCACTAACATATTGGAGATTCAAAGCTAACCATTTCTGAGCACCCACAGGTACAAGGTCATCTGCAGGAGCCACCACCCCCGTGAACTCGTTGTATAGCTGTGGGCAGGTCATCTTTCTAGGCTTCAGCTTCCTCACCTACAAATGACATATTTGAGGCAAATGGGCCCAGAAGGATACTTCCTAATTAAAATATTCTATATTTAGATAATTTCCTTCAATTCATATGTCTGTTTTATACTGTATCTATATTTATATATTCAAATGTTTGTTTATATAAATCTTAACTAGGTAAAGGGGTTGTCAGATCAAGTGCTGGCCTGCACTATCTACCCCGGCATTTTATCTCCATCACAGTTTCTGTATCTAGACACTCTCAAATACAATCAGAAAGAAATGACAACTAAAATGTTCTCTTAAACATGACTGAAGTGCCAAATAGTTTAGAATCTATAACTGGAATAAATCTAAAAAGATGACCAGGAAAAAGATGCTAAAATATATTTATAAATATATATATATACTGGGGGACCTTCAAGATGGCAGAGGAGTAAGACGTGGAGATCACCTTCCTCCCCGCAAATACATCAAAAATACATCTATATGTGGAACAACTCCTACAGAACACCTACTGAACGCTGGCAGAAGACCTCAGACTTCCCAAAAGGCAAGAAACTCCCCACATACCTGGGTACGGCAAAAGGAAAAAGAAAAAAGAGACAAAAGAATAGGGATGGGACCTGCAGCTCGGGGAGGGAGCTGTGAAGGAGGAAAAGTTTCCACACACTAGGAAGGCCCTTTACTAGCAGAGACGGGGGGTGGGTGAGGGGGAAGCTTCAGAGCCACGGAGGAGAGCGCAGCAACAGGGTGCAGAAATCAAAGTGGAGAGATTCCCGCACAGACGATCAGTGCCGACCAGCACTCACCAGCCTGAGAGGCTCATCTGCTCACCCACCAGGGCAGGTGGGGGCTGGGAGCTGAGGCTCGGGCTTTGGAGGTCAGACCCCAGGGAGAGGACTGGGGTTGGCTGCGTGAACACAGCCTGAAGGGGGCTAGTGTGCCACAGCTAGCTGGGAGGGAGTCCAGGAAAAAGTCTGGAGCTGCTGAAGAGGCAAGAGACCATTGTTTCAGGGTGCACGAGGAGAGGGGATTCCTTTCCTGTCTGCCCACAGAAGCACCGCCTAAACGAGCTCCAGAGATGGATGTGAGCCGCGGCTATCAGCTCGGACCCCAGAGATGGGCATGAACCGCTAACGCTGCTGCTGCAGCCACCAAGAAGCCTGTGTGCAAGCACAGGTCACTATCCACACCTCCCATGCCGGGAACCTGGGCAGCCTGCCACTGCCAGGGCCCCGTGATCCATGGACAACTTCCCTGGGAGAACACATGGCGTACTTCAGGCTGTTGCGATATCATGCTGGCCTCTGCCACGGCAGGCTCGTCCCACATTCCAATTATAACTACTGTACCGCTCCCTCCCCCCAGCCTGCATGAGGAAGAGCGGCCTAATCAGCCGCTGCTTTAAACCCCTCCTGTCTGGCTGGGAACAGATGCCCTCAGGCAACCTACACGCAGAGGCAGGGCCAAAACCAAAACTGAACCCCAGGAGCTGTGGGAACAAAGAGGAGAAAGGGAAATTTCTCCCAGCAGCCTCAGGAGCAGCGGATTAAATCTCCACAGTCAACTTGATGTACCCTGCATCTAGGTAATATCTGAATAGACAACAAATCATCTCAAAATTGAGGCAGTGGACTTTGGGAGCAACTGTAGACTTGGGGTTTGCGGTCTGCAACTGATTGGTTTCTGATTTTTATGTTTATCTCAGTATAGTTTTCAGTGCTTGTTATTATTGGTGGATTTGCTTATTGGTTTGGTTGCTCTCTTCTTTTTTTAATTATTATTATTTTTTATTTTAATAATTAAAAAAAATATTATTATTATTATTTTTTCTTTTTCTCCCTTTGCTTTTGAGCCGTGTGGCTGACAGGGTCTTGGTGCTCTGGCCTGGTGTCAGGCCTGAGCCTCTGAGGTGGGAGAGCTGAGTTCAGGACACTGGACCACCAGAGATCTCCCGGCCCCACGTAATATCAATCAGCGAGAGCTCTCCCAGAGATCTCCAGCTCAAAGCTAAGACCCAGCTCCACCCAACGGCCAGCAAGTTCCAGTGCTGGACTCCCCATGCCAAACAACTAGCAAGACAGGAACACAATGCTACCCATTAGCAGAGAGGCTGACTAAAATCATACTGAGTTCACAGACAAACCAAAACATACCACCGGACATGGCCCTGCCCAACAGAAAGACAAGATCCAGCCCCACCCACCAGAACACAGGCACCAGGTCCCTCCACCAGGAAGCCTGCACAACCCACTGAACCAACCTTAGCCACTGGGGGCAGACACCAAAAACAACGGGAAATACGACCCTGCAGCTGGCAAAAAGGAGACCCCAAACACAGTAAGTTAAACTAAAACAGAAGACAGAGAAATATGCAGCAGATGAAGGAGCAAGGTAAAAACCCACCAGACCAAAGAAATGAAGAGGAAATAGGCAGTCTACCTGAAAAAGAATTCAGAGTAATGATAGTAAAGATGATCCCAAATCTTGGAAATAGAATGGAGAAAATACAAGAAACGTTTAACAAGGAAGCCTAGAAGAACTGAACAGCAAACAAACAATGATGAACAACACAATAAATGAAATTAAAAATTCTCTAGAAGGAATCAATAGCAGAATAACTGAGGCAAAAGAACGTATAAGTGACCTGGAAGATAAAATAGTGGAAATAACTACCACAGAGCAGAATAAAGAAAAAAGAATGAAAAGAATTGAGGACAGCCTCAGAGACCTCTGGGACAACATTAAACGCACCAACATTTGAATTATACGGGTCCCAAAAGAAGAAGAGAAAAAGAAAGGGTCTGAGAAAATATCTGAACAGATTATAGTTGAAAACTTCCCCAACATGGGAAAGGAAATAGTCAATCAAATCCAGGAAGCGCAGTGAGTCCCATACAGGATAAATCCAAGGAGAAACATGCCAAGACACATATTAATCAAACCAACAAAAATTAAATTCAAAGAAAAAATATTAAAAGCAGCAAGGGAAAAGCAACAAATAACATACAAGGGAATACCCATAAGGTTAACAGCTGATCTTTCAGCAGAAACTCTGCAAGCCAGAAGGGAGTGGCAGGACATATTTAAAGTGAGGAAAGGGAAACACCTACAACCAAGATTCCTCTACCCAGCAAGGATCTCATTCAGATTTGACAGAGAAATTAAAACCGTTACAGACAAGCAAAGGCTAAGAGAATTCAGCACCACCAAACCAGCTCTACACCAAATGCTAAAGGAACTTCTCTAGGCAGGAAACACAAGAGAAGGAAAAGACTTACAATAACAAACCCAAAACAATTAAGAAAATGGGAATAGGAACATACATATCAATAACTACCTTAAATGTAAATGGATTAAATGCTCCAACCAAAAGACACAGACTGGCTGAATGGATACAAAAACAAGAGCCGTATATATGCTGTCTACAAGAGACCCACTTCAGACCTAGGGACACATACAGACTGAAAGGGAGGGGATGGAAAAAGATATTCCATGCAAATGGAAATCAAATGAAAGCTGGAGTAGCAATTCTCATATCAGACAAAATAGACTTTAAAATAAAGACTATTACAAGAGACAAAGAAGGACACTACATAATGATCAAGGGATCAATCCAAGAAGAAGATATAACAATTGTAAGTATTTATGCACCCAATATAGGAGCAGCTCAATACATAAGGCAAATGCTAACAGCCATAAAAGGGGAAATCGAGTGTAACACAATAATAGTAGGGGACATTAACACCCCATTTCACCAATGGACAGATCATCCAAAATGAAAATAAATAAGGAAACACAAGCTTTAAATGACACATTAAACAAGATGGACTTATTTGATATTTATAGGACATTCCATGCAAAAACAACAGAATACTGTTCTTCTAAAGTGCGCATGGAACATTCTCCAGGGTAGATCATACCTTGGGTCACAAATCAAGCCTTGGTAAATTGAAGGAAAAATGAAATCACATCAAGTGTCTTTTCCAACCACAACACTATGAGACTAGGTATCAATTACAGGAAAATAACTGTAAAGAAATACAAGCACATGGAGGATAAACAATATGCTGCTAAATAACCAAGAGATAACTGAAGCAATCAAAGAGGAAATCAAAAAATACCTAGAAACAAGTGACAATGAAAACACGACGGCCCAACACCTATGGGATGCAGCAAAAGCAGTTCTAAGAGGGAAGTTTACAGCAATACAATCCTACCTCAAGAAACAAGAAAAATCTCAAACAACCTAACCTATGTACACCTGATTCACTTTGTTATGAAGCAGAAACTAACACACGATTGTAAAGCAATTATACTCCAATAAGATGTTAAAAACAAACAAAAGAACCCAAAAAACCAAAAAACAAAAAAAACCCTAACCTTACACCTAAAGCAATTAGAGAAAGAAGGACAAAAAACCTGCCAAAGTTAGCAGAAGGAAAGAAATCATAAAGATCAGATCAGAAATAAATGAAAAAGATATGAAGGAAATGACAGCAAAGATCAATAAAACTAAAAGCTGGTTCTTTGAGAAGATAAACAAAACTGACAAAACATTAGCCAGACTCATCAAGAAAAAAAGGGAGAAGACTGAAATCAATAGAATTAGAAATGAAAAAGGAGAAGTAACAACTTCTGCAAAAATACAAAGGACCATGAGAGATTACTATGAGCAACTACATGCCAATAAAATGGACAACCTGGAAGAAATGGACAAACTCTTAGAAAAGCACAACCTTCCGAGACTGAACCGGGAAGAAACAGAAAATATAAACAGACCAATCACAAGCGCTGAAATTGAAACTGTGATTAAAAATCTTCCAACAAACAAAAGCCCAGGACCAGACGGCTTCACAGGCGAATTCTATCAAACATTTAGAGAAGAGCTAACACCTATCCTTCTCAAACTCTTCCAAAATACAGCAGAGGGAGGAACACTCCCGAACTCATTCTACAAGGCCACCATCACCCTGATACCAAAAAAAGACAAAGATGACACAAAAAAAGAAAACTATAGGCCAATATCACAGATGAACATAGATGCAAAAATCCTCAACAAACTACTAGCAAACAGAATCCAATAGCACGTTAAAAGGATCATACACCATGATCAAGTGGGGTTCATCCCAGGAATGCAAGGATTCTTCAATATACGCAAATCAATATGATACACCATAGTAACAAACTGAAGGATAAAAACCATATGATAATCTCAACAGATGCAGAAAAAGCTTTTGACAAAACTTAACACCCATTTATGATAAAAACTCTCCAGAAAGCAGGCATAGAGGGAACCTACCTCAACATAATAAAGGCCATATATGACAAACCCAAAGCCAACATCATTCTCAATGGTGAAAAACTGAAACCTTTCCTCTAAGATCAGGAACAAGACAAGGTTGCCCACTCTCACCACTATTATTCAACATAGTTTTGGAAGTTTTAGCCACAGCAATCAGAGAAGAAAAAGAAATAAAAGGAATTCAAATAGGAAAAGTAAAACTGTCACTGTTTGCAGATGACATGATACTATACATAGAGGATCCTACAGATGCGACCAGAAAACTACCAGCGCTAATCAATGAATTTGGTAAAGTAGCAGGATACAAAAGTAATGCACAGAAATCTCTTGCATTCCTATACACTAATGATGAAAAATCTGAAAGAGAAATTAAGGAAACACTCCCATTTACCACTGCAACAAAAAGAATAAAATACCTAGGAATAAACCTACCTAAGGAGAAAAAAGACCTGTATGCAGAAAACTATAAGACACTGATGAAAGAAATTAAAGATGATACAAACTGATGGAGAGATATACCATGTTCTTGGATTGGAAGAATCAGCATTGTGAAAATGACTATACTACCCAAAGCAATCTACAGATTCAATGCAATCCCTATCAAACTACCAACGGCATTTTTCACAGAACTAGAACAAAAAATTTCACAATTTGTATGGAAACACGAAAGACCCCAAATAGCCATAGCAATCTTGAGAAAGAAAAACAGAGCTAAAATCAGGCTCCCTGACTTCAGACTATACTACAAAACTACAGTAATCAAGACAGTACGGTACTGGCACAAAAACAGAAATATAGATCAATGGAACAGGATAGAAAGCCCAGAGATAAACCCAGGCACATATGGTCACCTTGTCTTTGATAAAGGAGGTAAGAATATACAACAGAGAAAAAACAGCCTCTTCAATAAGTGGTGCTGGGAAAACTGGACAGCTACATGTAAAAGAATGAAATTAGAACACTCCTTAACACCATACACAAAAATAAACTCAAAATGGATTAAAGACCTAAATGTAAGGCCAGACACTATAAAACTCTTAAGAGGAAAACATAGGTAAAACACTGCATGACATACATCACAGCAAGATCCTTTTTCACCCACCTCCTAGAGAAATGGAAATCAAAACAAAAATAAACAAATGGGACCTAATGAAACTTCAAAGCTTTTGCACAGCAAAGGAAACCATAAACAAGATGAAAAGACAACCCTCAAAATGGGAGACAATATTTGCAAATGAAGCAACTGACAAAGGATTAATCTCCAAAATTTACAAGCAGCTCGTGCAACTCAGTATGAAAAAATCAATCAACCCAATCCAAAAATGGGCAGAAGACCTAAATAGACATTTCTCCAAAGAAGATATACAGATTGCCAACAAACACATGAAAGGATGCTCAACATAACTAATCATCAGAGAAATGCAAATCAAAACTACAATGAGGTACCACCTCACACTGGTCAGAATGGCCATCATCAAAAATCTACAAACAATAAATGCTGGAGAGGGTGTGGAGAAAACGGAACACTCTTGCACTGTTGGTGGGAATGTAAATTGATACAGCCACTATGGAGAACAGTATGGAGGTTCCTTAAAAAACTAAAAATAGAACTACCATATGACCCAGCAATCCCACTACTGCACATATACCCTGAGAAAACCATAATCCAAAAGGAGTCATGTACCACAATGTTCACTGCAGCTCTATTTACAATAGCCAGGACATGGAAGCAACCTAAGTGTCCACTGACAGATGAATGGATAAAGAAGATGTGGCACATATATACAATGGAATATTACTCAGCCATAAAAAGAAACAAAATTGAGTTATTTGTAGTGAGGTGGATAGACCTAGAATCTGTCATACAGAGTGAAATAAGTCAGAAAGAGAAAAACAAATACCATATGCTAACACATATATATGGAATCTAAAAAAAAAAAAAAAAGTTCTGACAAACCTAGGGGCAGGATAGGAATAAAGATGCAGACGTAGAGAATGCACTTGAGGACACAGGGAGGGGGAAGGGTAAGCTGGGACGAAGTAAGAGAGTAGCACTGACATATATACACTACAAAATGTAAAATAGATAGCTAGTGGGAAGCAGCTGCATTGCACAGGGAGATCAGCTCGGTGCTTTGTGACCACCTAGAGGGGTGGGATAGGGAGGGTGGGAGGGATATGCAAGAGGGAGGTGATATGGGGATATATGTATACATACAGCTGATTTACTTTGTTATACAGCAGAAACTAACACAACATTGTAAAGCAATTATACTCCAATAAAGATGTTAAAAAAATACAATAAAATAAAATGAAGGTACCTTTTACAATGTTATTGGAAAGAGAAGAAATATAGATAAGTTCTAACAGAGGAAAAAAATATATATATATATGCACACACACTAACAAGGTACCTATAGACAAGAAAATGAGAAAATATGTGACTATGTCATTGAAAACCAGCACGTTTATAAGAGCTCCACAATTCTCATAATCAATCCCTGTCACCAAAGAAGACTTCCATCAGATTTAAAGTGAGTATCTGAAAGCAAAATATTTTAAGTTTATCTAAGGGTGTGCTTCTTGCTCTATTCAAGCTAGCAAATACTTATTGAGGGTCTGCTACTTACTAAACATCCATAATACAATCTCAGTTACATACAACAGTAGCTCATACTACACTTACCATTAGGAGTACAAGTTCATCCTCTGGAACAGGCTCTAGATCAGGAACAGTAAAAGATTCTGGAAACTGTGCTCCATTGGTCAGGGCTTCAGCAGCTTTTATGGTGGTTGAGAAACATTCTAACCAGGCCCACTCATTTGGATTCCACGATGCAGGGTCAGGGAGGCAGTTCTGGTGGTGTGGTGGCACTGGAGGATCACACAGCAGCTGATCCAGATGAAGTCCCACAGCAAGGGAAGCCAGACATTGCATATAGGGGCTGTGAACAAGCTGGTCACCACAAACCACATGAGGCTAAGAGAAAATGCAAGGATATTATGCTGAAGAGCCTCTGCCAAATAATATAAATTAGCCTCCTGCATTCTGAAAGCCTGTAGTCATATTTTAACTTTACTGTTTTTTTTAAGCTTTTTACTTTGAAATAATTTTAGATACATAGAGAGTTGCAGAGATAGTACAGAGAATTCCTATAAACCCTTCACCCAACCTTCTGTAATGTTCACATCTTATATAACCATGGTGCGATAATCAAAGCTAAGAAAGTAACATTGGTTACAATAATAACTAAACCACAGAACTTTATAGGGTTTCCCACTAATGCTCCTTCTCTTTTCTTTTCTTTTTTAAAAATATTTATTTATTTATTGGCTGTGTCGGGACTTAGTTGCAGTGCGCGGGCTCTAGAGGGACCAGACTTAGTTGCCCCTCGGCATGTGGGATCTTAGTTCCCCAAACAGGGATCGAACCCGCGTCCCCTGCACTGGAAGGCGAATTCTTAACCACTGGACCACCAGGGAAGTACCTAATGCTCCTCTTCTGCTCCAAGATTCAACCCAGGACACCACACTGCATTTAGCATATTTTCATTACAGTTTTTCTTGAATTAAAAAAAAAAAGGCAGATAACTGAACCATGGAGACCTGCTCCCTCTCACATTTCCTCCTTTACCAAAAGAACCCTGGTAGCCATCAAAGACAGCCTTCTTCCCTGGCCCTCCCTAGATGTACTAGAGCAACTCTGTGAGAGACTGAGTGATTCAGAAAAGAAAACCTGGGTAAACCTCAGTGAAATTAACTGGGTGTGGTAACAGCTGATTAGATTAACATAGCATGGCAAAAAAAAAAAAGGAAAAAGGAAAAACCCCAGAAGAGCTCTGCCTAGGAGCAGCATACTGTGACTACTGAGGGCTGGAAGACAGGCTATACAACAGGATCATGGCCTGGGCAACAAGTCCAAATTCCATAATTTCCCATTCTAGTATTTAATGACCCTACTTAATTCAACCTTACCTCTTCTACTAAACTTTCCACAAGGATTCACCTGATAAAGTGGACAGGATGTTCACTCTGACGCCCATATCCATTCCCCCTCCCAACTGTGCGATGGCAAAGCCACACAAAAATAGATATATGGGTCAGAAAAGGGAAGATGATATACTCTGAGGTACAGGGATTTAAAGTTTTGGAATGAATAAATAATCTGAAATGAATAATAGAAACACTATACAAATTTGAGGGTTATTTAAAAATTTTACTCCCACTAAAATAAAGTAAAAGCAGGCTTAGGATTACTAAACAACTGTTTTAGACATGAATTGTCTTCATTTGATTCCACCCAAACAGCCCCACTTATTTTACTCAGACCTCATACTCTTAAGGGATAAATTCAAAGCTATAATTCCAATTCCAAAGCACCAGTCATCTGTAGATCTGCAAGAACGAGTGTAATCAGTTACCTTTTCATAGGCATACTGCTCCTGAAGCATCACGGGCAGCCGCTCCAGAAATGCTCTCATGCAGGGAGCCATGTTTAATCCCAGAACACCCTGTTGTTTCAGTGCTGTCCTACAGGTTGCTAAAACATGATTGGCAGCAGCCCATTCTGCTGTACAATTCACGACCAAAACATCCTGATGAAAAGTAAACCATGCCACATGATATTTGTTTAAATAAAAGAGAGACTTTCCATCACCATTCATATATGAGAAATTCCTTCCAGTAATACATTAAACACTTTTGCTTTTTGGACATTTTATGCTATACTTTTAATGCCTATGAACTTCAAAACATCCTAAATTTTGTCTAAGGTAAAAACAAGTGAATAACTGTAAAATTTGTGAACTACCTTGCATTAGCTGATTCTTCTTAAAGAGACTTAATTATTTGCTATCTCATAGGACTTGTAGGACAAGGTATCTAGTATATTTTAAAAGTCTGACATGACCACAAGGATACTAGAGGAAGTAGTACTCTGCTGAGGGACACACATCTACAAGAGAAGCAGCACTGCTCTGTGGCTCTATGGTTTATTCTATGCAGGCTACTACTGCCTATGGTCTGATTCTATATTTTACTTGTAGTAGGACTGTTCATGCAGGTTTTCAGCTCTATTTTAATATTACCACATATTAACTACATAAATGTAAACCAAAGCAGCACATTGGCACTATTCATTAAGGGTATGAAAAGCAATATTGTAAGAGATAATGTCATATCATAGAATTATTTCACAGTAGAGGGCTAGTATTTTTTAGTAGAACATTAAATTTGAAAGCCAAGATATATTCTGTATAGTTGAGTTAAAGGTTTTTGAGGTAGTCCTTCTTTTCAGGGAAAATTCTTTAGATAATTTAGTGCTGTCGCAAAAATCATGGCAGAAAGTAATAAATTCTCTTTATAACTTCCAGTGGAAAGTCATTCAATAATTAAGCATTTTTCCCAAAGTATAGGGTATAGGAGAGTACCAGGTTCTAGTTTTCCTTCTGCCACTAAATAGGTGCATTATCTTGGGCAAGTAATAATCCCTCTGGATATCATTTTTTGCCTCGGTAAAGTGGGATGCTTGGACTACGATTTTTAAGATACCTTACAGGCTAACAACTTACAACTTGATATGATTGTAAAATTACCTTTGATCTATTTGAGCAAGCAGCTACCCCAACATCTGGAATCCATACTGTGGTCTGAATAGCTCCAGAGCCAATCACAACAGTTTGCAAGACAGAGCCATCCTAAAATGAGATGTATTTATCAATACACACTACTTAACTAGTTAGCCATTATTTACATTTTAAATTTATACTTCACGTTCACAAAAACTTATTGTAAAACCTACACTTTAGCTAAATTTGGCAATGCCCAACTGCATACTACTATCCAATTTTCTAGAGCCTTTTCTAAATGATTTTAAAAATACATCATTAAGAAAAACTGAAGGGCAGGGGAGCCTTCAAGATGGCAGAGGAGTAAGACGTGGAGATCACCTTCCTCCCCACAAATACATCAAAAATACATCTACATGTGGAACAACTCCTACAGAACACCTACTGAATGCTGGCAGAAGACCTCAGACTTCCCAAAACCCAAGAAACTCCCCACGTGCCTGGGTAGGGCAAAAGAAAAAAGGAAAAACAGAGACAAAAGAATAGGGACGGACAGGACCTGCACCTCAGGGAGGGAGCTGCGAAGGAGGAAAGGTTTCCACACACTAGGAAGCCCCTTCACTGGCGGAGACGGGATGGGCGGGGGGAAGCTTCGGAGCCACGGAGAAGAGCACAGCAACAGGGTGCAGAAAGCAAAGTGGAGAGACTCCAGCACAGAGGATCAGTGTCAACCAGCACTCACCAGCCTGAAAGGCTCATCTGCTCACCTGCCAGAGCAAGTGGGGGCTGGGAGCTGAGGCTCGGGCTTCGGAGGTCAGACCCCAGGGAGAGGACTGGGGTTGGCTGCGTGAACACAGCCTGAAGGGGGCTAGTGCGTCACAGCTACCCGGGAAGGAGTCCAGGGAAAAGTCTGGACCTGTCTAAGAGGCAAAAGACCATTGTTTCGGGTGCGCAAGGAGAAGGGATTCAGAGCACTGCCTAGATGAGCTCCAGAGACGGGCGCGAGCCGCGGCTATCAGCACGGACACCAGGCACGGGTGTGAGACGCTAAGGCTGCTGCTGCAGCCACCAAGAAGCCTGTGTGCAAGCACAGGTCACTATCCACACCTCCCCACCCGGGAGCCTGTGCAGCCCGCCACTGCCAGGGTCCCGTGATCCAGGGACAACTTCCCCAGGAGAACACACGTTGTGCCTCAGCCTGTTGCAACGTCACACCAGCCTCTGCCACAGCAGGCGGCATTCCGTACTCTTCCCTCCCCCAGGCCTGAGTGAGCCAGAGCCCCCTAATCAGCCGCTCCTTTAACCCCGTTCTGTCTGGGCGGGGAACAGACGCCCTCAGGCGACCTACACGCAGAGGTGGGGTCAATTCCAAAGCTGAACCCCAGGAGCTGTGGGAACAAAGAGGAGAAAGGGAAATCTCTCCCAGCAGCCTCAGGAGCAGCGGATTAAATCTCCACAATCAACTTGATGTACCTTGCATCTGTGGAATACCTGAATAAACAACGAATCATCCCAAAATTGTGGTGCACTTTGGGAGCAACTGTAGACTTGGGGTTTGCTTTCTGCATCTAATTCGTTTCCAGTTTTATGTTTATTTTACTTTAGTATTTAGAACTTATTATCATTGGTAGATTTGTTTACTGATTTGGTTGCTCTCTTCCTTATGTATATATATAATTTTTTTTTTCCTTTTTCTTTTTGTGAGTGTGTATGCGTATGCTTCTTAGTGTAATTTTGTCTGCATAGCTTTGCTTTTGCCATTTGTCATGGGGTACTGACTGATTGTTTTTTGTGGGTTTTTTTAGTATAGTTTTTAGTGATTGTTATCATTGGTGAATTTCTTTTTTGGTTTGGTAGTTCTTTCTTTCTATTTTTTTATTACTTTTTTATTTTTAATAATTTTTTTCTATTTTAATAACTTTACTTTATTTTATTTATTTCTTTCTTTCTTTCCTTCTTTCTTTCTTTTTTTTTTTCTCCCTTTTCTTCTCAGCCGTGTGGCTGACAGGGTCTTGGTGCTCTGGCCTAGTGTCAGGCCTGACACTCTCAGGTGGGACAGCCGAGTTCAGGACATTGGACCACCAGAGACCTCCCAGCCCCATGTAATATCAAATGGTGAAACCTCTCCCAGAGATCTCCATCTCAACGCTAAGACCCAGCTCCACTCAACGACCAGCAAGCTCCAGTGCTGGACACCCTATACCAAACAACTAGCAAGACAGGAACACAACCCCACCCATTAGCAGAGACGCTGCTTAAAATCATACTAAGTTCACAGACACCCCAAAGCACAACACTGGACATGGTCCTGCCCACCAGAAGACAAGATCCAGCCCCACCCACCAGGCACCAGTCCCCTCCAACAGGAAGCCTACACAACCCACTGAACCAAACTTACCCACTGGGGGAAGACACCAAAAAACAATGGGAAATACAAACCTGCAGCCTGCGAAAAGGAGACTCCAAACACAGTAAGTTAAGCAAAATGAGCAGACAGAGAAATATGCAGCAGATGAAGGAGCAAGGTAAAAACCCACCAGACCAAAGAAATGAAGAGAAAATAGGCAGTCTCCCTGAAAAAGAATTCGGAGTAATGATAGTAAAGATGATGCAAAATCTTGCAAACAGAATGGAGAAAATACAAGAAACGTTTAACAAGAACCTAGAAGGACTAAAGAGCAAACACACAACAATGAACAACACAATAAATGAAATTAAAAATTCTCTAGAAGGAATCAATAGTAGAATAACTGAGGCAGAAGAATGGATAAGTGACCTGCAAGATAAAATAGTGGAAATAACTACCGCAGAGCAGAATACAGAACAAAGAATGAAAAGAATTGAGGACAGCCTCAGAGACCTCTGGGACAACATTCAATGCACCAACATTCGAATTCTAGGGGTCCCACAAGAAGAAGGGGAAAAAAAATGGACTGAAAAAATATTTGAAGAGATTATAGTTGAAAACGTCCCTAATATGAGGAAGGAAATAGTCAACCAAGACCAGGAAGTGCAGAGAGTCCCATACAGGAAAAATCCAAGGAGAAACATGCCAAGACACATATTAATCAAACTATCAAAAATTAAGTTCAAAGAAAAAATATTAAAAGCAGCAAGGGAAAAGCAACAATTAACATACAAGGGAATACCCATAAGGTTAACAGCTGATCTTTCAGCAGAAACTCTGCAAGCCAGAAGGGAGTGGCAGGACATATTTAAAGTGAGGAAAGGGAAACACCTACAGCCAAGATTACTCTACCCAGCAAGGATCTCATTCAGATTTGATGGAGAAATTAAAACCTTTACAGACAAGCAAAAGCTGAGAGAGTTCAGCACCACCAAACCAGCTTTACAACAAATGCTAAAGGAACTTCTCTAGGCAAGAAACACAAGAGAAGGAAAACACCTACAATAACAAACCCAAAACATTTAAGAAAATGGGAATAGGAACATACATATCAATAATTACCTTAAATGTAAATGGAATAAATGCTGCCACCAAAAGACATAGACTGGCTGAATGGATACAAAAACAAGACCCATATATATGCTGTCTACAAGAGACCCACTTCAGACCTAGAGACACATACGGACTGAAAGTGAGGGGATGGAAAAAGATATTCCATGCAAATGGAAATCAAAAGAAAGCTGGAGTAGCAATTCTCATATCAGACAAAACAGACTTTAAAATAAAGACTATTACAAGAGACAAAGAAGGACACTATATAATGATCAAGGGATCGATCCAAGAGGAAGGTATAACAATTGTAAATATTTATGCACCCAACATAGGAGCACCTCAATACATAAGGCAAATACTAACAGCCACAAAAGGGGAAATCGACAGTAACACAATCATACTAGGGGACTTTTAACACCCCACTTTCACCAATGGACAGATCATCCAAAATGAAAATAAATAAGGAAACACAAGCTTTAAATGATACATTAAACAAGATGGACTTAATTGATATTTATAGGACATTCCACCCGAAAACAACAGAATACACATTTTTCTCAAGTGCTCATGGAACATTCTCCAGGATAGATCATATCTTGGGTCAAAATCAAGCCTTGGTAAATTTAAGAAAATTGAAATCGTATCAAGTATCTTTTCCAACCACAACGCTATGAGACTAGATATCAATTACAGGAAAAGATCTGTAAAAAATACAAACACATGGAGGCTACACAATACACTACTTAATAACGAAGTGATCACTGAAAAATCAAAGGGGAACTCAAAAAATACCTAGAAACAAATGAAAATGGAGACACGACGACCCAAAACCTATGGGATGCAGCAAAAGCAGTTCTAAGAGGGAAGTTTATAGCAATACAAGCCTACATCAAGAAACAGGAAACATCTCGAATAAACAACCTAACCTTGCACTTAAAGCAATTAGAGAAAGAAGAGCAAAAAAACCCCAAACTTAGCAGAAGGAAAGAAATCATAAAGATCAGATCAGAAATAAATGAAAAAGAAATGAAGGAAACAATAGCAAAAATCAATGAAACTAAAAGCTGGTTCTTCGAGAAGATAAAAAAAATTGATAAACCATTAGCCAGACTCGTCAAGAGAAAAAGGGAGAAGACTCAAATCAATAGGATTAGAAATGAAAAAGGAGAAGTAACCACTGACACTGCAGAAATACAAACGATCATGAGAGATTACTACAAGCAACTCTATGCCAATAAAATGAACAACTTGGAAGAAATGGACAGATTCTTAGAAATGCACAACCTACCGAGACTGAACCAGGAAGAAATAGAAAATATGAACAGACCAATCACAAGCACTGAAATTGAAACTGTGATTAAAAATCTTCCAACAAACAAAAGCCCAGAACCAGATGGCTTCACTGGCAAATTCTATCAAACATTTAGAGAAGAGCTAACACCTATCCTTCTCAAACTCTTCCAAAATATTGCAGAGGAAGGAACACTCCCCAACTCATTCTACGAGGCCACCATCACCCTGATACCAAAACCAGACAAAGATGCCACAAAGAAAGAAAACTACAGGCCAATATCACTGATGAACATAGATGCAAAAATCCTCAACAAAATACTAGCAAACAGAATCCAACAGCACATTAAAAGGATTATACACCATGATCAAGTGGGGTTTATTCCAGGAATGCAAGGATTCTTCAATATATGCAAATCAGTCAACGTGATACACCATATTAACAAAGTGAAGGAGAAAAACCATATGATCATCGCAATAGATGCAGAGAAAGCTTTCGACAAAATTCAACACCCATTTATGATAAAAGCCCTGCAGAAAGTAGGCATAGAGGGAACTTGCCTCAACATAATAAAAGCCATATATGACAAACCCACAGTCAACATTGTCCTCAATGGTGAAAAACTGAAACCATTTCCACTAAGATCAGGAACAAGACAAGGTTGCCCACTCTCACCACTATTATTCAACATAGTTTTGGAAGTGTTAGCCACAGCAATCAGAGAAGAAAAAGAAATAAAAGGAATCCAAATCGGAAAAGAAGAAGTAAAGCTGTCTCTGTTTGCAGATGACATGATACTATACATACAGAATCCTAAAACTGCCACCAGAAAACTACTAGAGCTAATCAATAAATTTGGTAAAGTAGCAGGATACAAAATTAATGCACAGAAATCTCTTGCATTCCTATATACTAACGATGAAAAATCTGAAAGTGAAATTAAGAAAACACTCCCGTTTACCATTGCAACAAAAAGAATAAAATATCTAGGAATAAACCTACTTAAGGAGAAAAAAGACCTGTATGCAGAAAATTATAGGACACTGATGAAAGAAATTAAAGATGATACAAATAGATGGAGAGATATACCATGTTCTTGGATTGGAAGAATCAACATTGTGAAAATGACTCTACTACCCAAAGCAATCTACAGATTCAATGCAATCCCTATCAAACTACCACAGGCATTTTTCACAGAACTAGAACAAAAAATTTCACAATTTGTATGGAAACACAAAAGACCCCGGATAGCCAAAGCAATCTTGAGAACGAAAAACAGAGCTGGAGGAATTAGGCTCTCTGACTTCAGATTATACTACAAAGCTACAGTAATCAAGACAGTATGGTACTGGCACAAAAACAGAAATATAGATCAATGGAATAGGATAGAGAGCCCAGAGATAAACCCACGCACATATGGTCACCTTATTTTTCATAAAGGAGGCAAGAATATACAACGGAGAAAAGACAGCCTCTTCAATAAGTGGTGCTGGGAAAACTGGACAGCTACATGTAAAAGAATGAAATTAGAACACTCCCTAACACCATACACAAAAATAAACTCAAAATGGATTAAAGACCTAAATGTCAGGCCAGACACTATAAAACTCTTAAGAGGAAAACATAGGCAGAACACTGCATGACATAAATCACAGCAAGATCCTTTTTCACCCACCTCCTAGAGAAATGGAAATCAAAACAAAAATAAACAAATGGGACCTAATGAAACTTCAAAGCTTTTGCACAGCAAACAAAACCATGAACAAGACGAAAAGACAACTCTCAAAATGGGAGAAAATATTTGCAAATGAAGCAACTCACAAAGGATTAATCTCCAAAATATACAAGCAGCTCATGCAGCTCAATATCAAAAAAAACAAACAACCTAATCCAAAAATGGGCAGAAGACCTAAATAGACATTTCTCCAAAGATATACACAGATTGCCAACAAACACATGAAAGGATGCTCAACATCACTAATCATTAGAGAAATGCAAATCAAAACTACAATGAGGTACCACCTCACACTGGTCAGAATGGCCATCATCAAAAAATCTACAAACAATAAATGCTGGAGAGGGTGTGGAGAAAACAGAACCCTCTTGCACTGTTGGTGGGAATGTAAATTGATACAGCCACTATAGAGAACAGTATGGAGGTTCCTTAAAAAACTAAAAATAGAACTACCATACGACCCAGCAATCCCACTACTGGGCGTATACCGTGAGAAAACCATAATTCAAAAGGAGTCATGTACCACAATGTTCATTGCAGCTCTATTTACAATAGCCAGGACATGGACGCAACCTAAGTGTCCATCGACAGATGAATGGATAAAGAAGATGTGGCACGTATATACAATGGAATATTACTCAGCCATAAAAAGAAACAAAATTGAGTTATTTGTAGTGAGGTGGATAGACCTAGAGTCTGTCATACAGAGTGAAATAAGTCAGAAAAAGAAAAACAAATACTGTATGCTAACACATATATATGGAATCTTAAAAAAAAAAATGGTCATGAAGAACCTACGGGCAGGACAGGAATAAAGACGCAGACCTACTAGAGAATGTACTTCAGGACGTGGGGAGGGGGAAGGGTAAGCTGGGACAAAGTGAGAGTGTGTAAAATGTAAAATAGATAGCTAGTGTGAAGCAGTTGCATAGCACAGGGAGCTCAGCTCGGTGCTTTGTGACCAGCTAGAAGGGTGGGATAGGGAGGGTGGGAGGGAGGGAGATGCAAGAGGGAGGGGATATGGGGATACAAGTGTATGTATAGCTGATTCACTTTGTTATACAGCAGAAACTAACACACCATTGTAAAGCAATTATACTCCAATAAAGATATTAAAAAAAGAAAAAAATTAAAGGGCAGAGAATTCTGAAAGGGGTTTCTTCAATATTCAAGATATTATTACACAAAATATTCCTAGGATCGGTTGGGTTAACTTTTATCACATACAAGTTAATATAAAAACATTTCTTAAGATAAAAATAACATCTATACTCTTACCCTTAAAGACCAAATGTTCATGAGGCCACCTAAACCACCAGACACCAGGGCCAACCCATCAGAACTAAAGGCAACGGTCCGGACAGGGGTGATGTGTCCTCGCAATTGATAAACACACTTGGCTCCGACTGATTTCCTATATCCATCCTGTAATTCATTTTTATTTTTAACAAACATTGAAAAATAAAACAATTTATAGATTCAAGATTTACAATTCATTCTTGGAAATTTTATATTTCAGTATAAAATTGGGGAGGAGGGAAGGACAACTCTCTCATAAGGACTAGCCTGACAGAGAAAATAAGATATCAACCTGGTTCTCCTTTGCTAATGCTGTTTCATCTTTTTTGATACACTTCTAAGCTAGTTCTCTACTCTTCAAACTGGAAGAAATGACTACATTTAAGTTCCAATTATCCCTCAGAGATAGGAAAATTCTAACTTCTACTTTTTAATGAGTGTTTTAATTTTTAAATTTCACTTCATGTAATTTTCACTTCTAGCCTCTAACATTTGTGAATTGCACATGCTGGTGCTATACAAACAAGTTCCTCTTTCTGTTGGCTTATGGGTCTGTCTGTCCCATGGTACCTAATCTCATGTTTGCTCTGCAGGTTTTAGGAATGAGATAGGTAGGCCTGTCCAAAGGGCTACTCTTTAGCACAGAGAGCAAATCAGATTTATCTCTAGTGCTCCTACCTCTGCTTCTGTGATATTTTCCTCCCATTAGTGAGCTATCTACTCCTCCCTCCTCACCCCTTTCTCCCTGCCTTTAAGCTCCCTCTTCCTTTTAGTTATGAGAGAGCATAATACCAGATATACTCATTTACCCAAAAATGACATAATGTATTTGTATCATGAACAAAAGAGAAAGCAACAGAGGTTGCAAATTGGCAACTCAGGGATACAATTCAACTGGCCAACCAGGGTTTTAAAGAATTTCAAGTCAGATGCCAATGTTTAATATTGGGAGATTTTACTTAAAACACTGAATTTTTGGTTTCCACCAAAAAAAAAATTTGACAATCTGGTAGCAATAGGCTCTCATTTCTGGAGGGTGGCAATGTCCTCTGGGGCAGCTAGGCCCTTTGTATGAAGCATGTGCACTCCTTTGTGTGTGTGTGTGTGTGTGTGTGTGTGTGTGTGTGTTTTACCTTCTCCACAGCCTTGTGAATGAACTTATGTTCCTTACCTAGATGGCTCTGTGAGTGTCTACCATAATTTTTTTTTTGGCCATGCCACACATCTTGCAGGATCTTAGTTCCTCGACCAGGGATTGAACCCAGGGCCATGGCAGTGAAAGCACTGAGTCCTAACCACTGGACTGCCAGGGAATTCCCTGTCTACTGTAAATTTTTAACCTCTGTTTAAGGTAAAGGAATGGTTCTTCATAGGTGGAATTCTGGTATCAGTAAGAGATACTTTGAATAGGAGTGCTCCCATGGTGTTCCTGCTTCACTGTACCAAAAACTTTAACTTAGGACTCACCTATTGGTAGTGTTGATTATATACCATAAACGATCACCACTCCATATTTATTGAACATCTCACCTTAACAAGCAATTATGGTATCTCTGACTTATAAAAAATTAGGCTAATTCAGAGAGCACACAAAGTATGACAATTATTCACATTTCCCTAATGGCTCTTGACATTTGAGATACCAAGTAGGAGTATTACTTGATAACATATACTATCTGTGGTTTCAAATAAAGTCTTGAAAAACACCAGAATATTTACCTGGCAATTTGATTCCTGGTCCCACCATCCTTCTGAACTAGTCACACTGGTCTGTGTGGTATCTTGTGGAATACGCCAAACACATACTAAGCCACTCTGACAGCCACTTAAAAAATGTGATCACATAAAACCAAAACATGTCAATAAGCAGAAGTAAAAATATTTTCAAAGAGCAATCAATTAAGACCTGATAGAACTACTACAGTATATTTTTAAAATTTATTTGTAGTAGTTATGCTATAATCTTTCACAAGAAATACAAGTAGGATCTATATTCTAACAGTATCACACACGGTTAAGGAGATGGCATTATCTTTGGATTACATATCCCAAGCTTCACATTGGAAAACTTCTTTATTTCTCTAAGGTGATCTTATGGTATTACACATTATAAGAATAGTAACTGGCAGTAAACTGTTTAAGATGATTGAGAAGCCACACTTAATGCAAGTAACAGTCTATACTAATATAAAAATTAAGAGACACACACACACAAATTTACAACATACCTGGCCATCAGTAAATGCAACTTGGATCCTTTCCCTGGAAGGCTGCACCAAGCAATGCCATTTACAATAGATGGATGGCAGAGTGAATGTAGACAGCGCCAGCATCCTGCAATAGGCCCCCAGAGTTTCACATTTTCTTCTTTGGCACATGTCATAAGAATATGACCTGTTGGGTCCCACTTCATACTAGTAAGGGTGTCCTTAAAATGGTAGAGGTAGAAAAAAAATCATAGTAATGCTTCCTTCACAAATACTTTAAACTTAATAATTTATGACCTATACTTCTATCACTCAATTATTTTGAAATCAACATTTTATGCAAATCAGATACTGGCATATTATTTCCAATCACTAGACCAATTCACCCTTTAATATAGTCTGCACTATATATATTTGCTGCAGTCAAAGCTTAATAAATGTTAGCTGGATGAATGAATTATGAAATTCTGATTCAGAAGGGATATGTTATTTTTCATCACCATTTTTAAAGTTATTTTTATGGACTACTGATCATTAAAATATGAAAAAGAAGAGACTTTTAAAAGAAAGCATCTCTTACACCAAAAATAGCTAATACTATGAGAATCTGGGACATGTCTTGTGTTTATATGGTTGTCATCATTGGGTTCTTCTGACTTCGTTTTTTTTACCCTCCTTCACACCTTCCAGCTCCTGGCTTCATGCATTTATGTTACTTGCCTAGATGGCCCCATAAGCATCTGAACTGGCAACCTCTGTTTAAGGTAAAGGAATCATTCTTCATAGATGGAATGTCTAGCATTAGTGGGAGGTACTCTGACAGGGGGTGTTCCAAGGGTATTCCTATTTCACTGTTTTGGTTTTACCTCTTTCTTAGCTCAATGGCTTTCTTACATAGACTTTTCCATTTATATACATGGTCCAAAGACTTTGTATAACAACAGAATATTAAATCATAAGTGACTGATAAAAAAAAGTTCTTTGAGAAACTAGTATCAAGCAATACTAAAGTATAAAACAAGAAAAAGCAACCATCAGGTAAAGATGCTTTACCTTATGTGCATCAATTAGAACAATGCCTCCTTTCTCAAGCGGTTCCTTTGTTCCCAATAACAATTTTCCGTCAAAATATCCCACTGCAAATGGTCTGTCTTCACTGAACCAAGCAATGCAAGTTACAGACACTAACATGATAAAACAAAATAAAAATTTTAAAAAGAAAATAAGAGAGACTTACTTGTCATTGTCTCCCTTAAAAGACAGAGACTTTGCAACAAATATATACCTCTACAACCACTGCAAGTAAGTTTACAAACATCTCTTTAACACATTTAGACAAAATGTAAGCTTACAGCAGGGATTCCATGTAACCCACTTTAAAAGTGTTATTTGTAAGTGACGAGGAGTACCTCATTTTTAATCTTTCATTCTTCTGAAGTGGTTATTGAAAAACAGAGACAAAAACTGAATTCCCTTGCTGATTTTAAGTCATTGTATAAGGTTCTTTCCTTTTAGACCAGAATCTACCATGAAACTGAGAAATGAAATAATCCAACTCTTAGAAGAAAAATTTCCTGTCCCTTCTTTTGCTTAATATTGCCTATTCAGTGTGTTTCCATATTCTATCAAACATGTTATATTCTAACAATCTACATTCATACTTGTTTCTTTAAGTATATGTAACACCGGAAGGCTACAAAAGAAGTAAAAAAAAGTATCTGTGGGAGGAGAATGGGGACATGGGAGCTGAGCAGATGTGAGAAAGACTTTTTACTGTATGCCTTTTTATTTATTTATTTTTTTGCTGCACCATGCGGCATGTGGGATCTTAGTTCCCTGACGAGGGATCAAACCCGTGCACCTTGCAGTGGAAGCGCAGAGTCCTAACCACTGGACCGCCAGGGAATTCCCTACTGTATACCTTTTTAAGCTTAAAATTTTTTGAACCCTATGATGGTATTATCTATTTAAAAAAAAACTGGGTAAGAAAATGGCAGCCACCAGGAGGGCTCAGGCCAGTGCATACTCCCCAGAGCTGCTGCCACCCGTGTCTTTGTCCCCACAATGAGCCACAGCCACCCCCTGCCTCTGCAGGAGACCCTACAATACTATCAGACCGGGGCTATGGACCTTGAAGAAAGCAAATGAATATTGACTTGTAGTGATGGAGATGACATGTTTCTGGAGGATCCCCAGTATTCGAAGAAGACAGAAACTGAGAGTAATGACATTAGCATTACTCTGTGAATAAAAAGGAGCTGCGGGCTGTCAAGGGAGGACAGGGATTGCTAACTGGGCGGTGCACCCTTCATGCTGAGAGAGAAGAGAAGAGAGGGCGAGCTTTCCACTCAGACATCTGAGAAGCAAGCGTGCTGTCCTCCAGGCCTCAAAACTGCATGGCTGTGAAACCTCACTGGACAACATGGTTCTGAAGCTCATCAATGAAAAAAATAAATGAACAATTCTCAACAACAACAACAACAAAATAAAAATAAATTTAAAAAACCTAAAAAACAAAAACCTGTTCTAGTCTGTTAAAAGCACACCATATAAGCTGTGGCTGGGATCTTCAAGACATCCTACTCCCCCAAAACATCTAACAAAAACTATCTAGTAAGATGCCTAGCCATCCAAAAGGAAGATAGTGAGAAAATAAGTAAAAGTACGCTTCCTACTATGACTTCTTAAATCAGGAACTTCCCTCCCCTTCTCCTCCTTCCCCCATTTCCTTAATTTTACTCATTTGTTAAACAATTTCATCTCTATCAATGATTATTATCTTTTTTCCTCTTGGACATTCTTAACTTTCTAGAGAGACCTAGAGCCCACTAGAAGTGTTCAGACACTTGCACAAAGGATAAATGACTAATTTAGATCTTATTTTGGCAGTGATGTGTGGTAGGGGTTGACAAAGAAATATCTTTCAACTTAGTAACTAACTAAAATGAAATACCAACTGAACAATTTAGAAAACAAAACCAAAAGTAATATTTACTCAGCATGTGCCAAAAAAGTAAATCTATTTGATTGCGGGGAACACTTTCTCAACCAGACACAATTCCAGTCACTTACCATCCTTTCGATAGCAATGCTCCAATTCTCGACGGTGCATGGTGGATACATCAACAACTTCAATCAGTCCTAGAGAACCATCCATCCGTCCCACCAACAATAATTCTGGAGATTCTCCTGACCAGGCTGAGGATGGACCCTCTTCTGGCCAAGCCAGGGCAGAGACCCAGTGAGGCTGAATATCTACTAACCCTTTTCCTCCTAAAGAGGGAGAAAATGTTAACTAGTTGTCACTTAATTCTTAAAAACAATAGCAAGAACAAAAATACGTACTATTTAATTTAATATACTCAAAGCAGTCCCCAATTTCATAATAGCCTACTAATGAATAAGACTGCAAGGCAAGATCCTTCATTTATATACTACATATGATTATCAAATTCATAGCTTTTCTGTAACTATTAATAGGACAAAAATGATAGCTTTATAGGAGAAAGAATAAAGGAAAATAATCAATATACAAATGTCAAACACTTAAGTCCTTTCCTAATAATTACTGAAAACCAAATTAACATACAAAATTTACCTATAGTTAAGGCTAGCTGTTCCTTCAAATATATGAAATAGAACAGCTATTACCCAAACATGCAAAAGCAAACAAAAATGCTGGTAAGCCCAAGATTACAATAATAATTTTTACTTTCCAGAGAGGTATTATTAAAAATCAACAAGAGTTTGTCCCTGTGAAACAGATAAAATTAATAGAAATATTTCAGGTGATTCAAAAGAATACATAGCTAAAAATGCAGTGATTGCTACTTCTCTTCAAATCCTACTCTGAATGCTGAGTGGTACATAGAAAGAATTTTTAGTTTACAACTACCAGGTTAATTGAAACTCCTAGAAGGAAGAGTCAGGAAATGAACACTTTCTCTTTAATTTAAAGCATACTATGCATAGATTTTCACAGTTGATGAATAGATTGTGAGATTCAAGGTGAAGGGAAGCCAATGTTTGGACTTAGAAGGCTAAGAGAAAGGCTTTTTTTAAAAAAGTAGCTTCAGTAGTTTACTAGTATTTATGTGACTCTTACCATTAACTTGCCAGATATTCACCATCTTTTCCAAAGCCCCAGCTAGATATTTGCCACTGATACTCCAGGAAACAGGTGAGAAACTTGGATCACTAGGTGATCCCAGGCTTTCCTCAGCATCACCTTCCCTAGAATATAACAGATATGTATGGAATTCTAATCCCCATCATCACAAAGTAAACTAAATCCTAAACCTTAAAATAAGGGTTTTATATAGACTATAGTACATAAAGGCAGATCAAAAGCTTTTACATTTCAAAAGCCTGGCTAGCAGTATTTGACAATCACATAATTGCTAGTGTTTGTCATAATGTGAAAAATGTAGAATTACAAAAGAGTAATACTTAGACAATTCATCATTTAATGTAGTACATAATTTGTCAACAAAAATATTCTGATTCCATATGGGTTATACACATGGTTATTACTCAGAGCACACTGACTCTTGTTTGCCTAATAGCTAGGGAAGTTTTATAGTTAGCTATAAAAATATAAAAGATGCTACACTGTGCTACAGAAAAAATATCATTACCCTAATTCCTAAATAATCCTTGAAGAATGATAGAAAATTAGCCTACTGTTTTATAGAATTGAACACTTATAATGCTGGCATAGTAGACCTTGATTTAATTTTAAGTAAGTTGACAGATATTGACAGTTAGTATTTTTATTTTCTAAATTACTATCTTGCAAATTAGAAAAAAAAAACACTGGAGACTGTTCTAAAAGAAAAACTTGTAAAAAATTTTAGTGACAATTTGAGTACACTAACACAACCAAGATGAAGCATGTTCAGGATTCTCTTATTTTTAAATGTTACCCAAGAGAACTAATGTCAGTACTCACAATCTGTTGAACACACAGGTCTGTTGCAGTGAATACTGCTTCTTGGTGACATTCCACACCCGGATGGTGCCATCATTGCCACTTGTAGCCAAGAGTCCTTTTTTATTACACCAAACACAAGTCATTACCTAGAAAAGATAAAAAGTCCAGCAATATTTGAGCAAGTTTTAATTCAAATGATTCTATAATTTGAAAGAGTTCTATCAAATTAAAAGAAAAATCTACCATGAAATTGTAAAAGAAAAGTATCCATGTTATAAAACAAAATGCATGGTCTCATTCTTTTCTAACTGGCTTGTAAATATACAACTATTTGAAGTATAGCTTTAAAGTACTATGCCCAAACTCATTTGAGTTATCTTAGACCTGTTCACAATCTTTACTAAACATGCTTATTTAATTAAAAAACATTTATTTAATTCAATAAAATAGAAATATTCAGCATGTTCTATAAAACTAATTACACAGACTAAGAAATGATTTTTAAATTGGTAAAATAGAGGTCAGTCTTCATTTCCTAAACTGCCCTTGTCACTGCTCAGGAGCCCAGTGGGTTACATTAAAACAGGGAGACCAATTGCTTCTTTTCTTGCATGTATAAACCCTCATCTTTTGTGAGGCTATTCCTTTGGTTTTCTTCTCATCCCCCATCTGACTTTCCCATTTGTATAATATTATGTCATATAGTATACAACATACACATGTAGAGAAAGGAGAGTTGGTAACTACCAGACAAATGACTGATAATTTAGCTTGTGTGTGTGTGTGTGTGTGTGTGTGTGTGTATGTAAGAGAGAGAGAGAGAAAGAGAGAGACACACATACACACACCCATGATCTGAACTTCAAGCTCTTGGAGAAGAGGAGAAACTATTTTATCTTACGTAAGGTGATCGACACACTTGGGGGTCAAAATACATACTCTGTTTTGATGAGCCTCCAACTTGATAAAGGAGCATTTTCTGAGATCTCCTCCCATATCAGCGAGTGTTTGTGGAGTAGTTTGGTTGTCACGGTCATGTGCAGCAAGAGTGCGCACAAGCTGTTGCGCAGCCCATTGCCTATGCTGTGAGGATAGCCTGGAGGAGAGGCAGCAGGCTGCCAGGGCGTTAGCCAGCTCCAGAGGGCCTACAGCAGAAGGATCATAGGAAGGATGGGCATACAATTGGGCAGTTAAACCTGCTTAAACAAAACAATGAAATGATGCCCAGGTGAGAGCTGGTGGTGGTGAACAAACAAAAATGGGTTAAACTATCTTTTAAGAATTAGCACTTTTTCAAGCAATCATTTCACTAAGATATGCATACAAGGTATAAAGCATTTATCTCACATCAAATTCTATATTAAATCTGATTCACTGCAAATGTACATTTATATACACTAATCAATAGTCTTTGCTCTAAGGATACACCGACTGAGAATGCAGCAGAAATCATTTTAAGGCCAGGGCAGAGGGAGCATGCCCTGAAGAATAAGAGTTTGGCTTTTGCTGCTCAAAAGTGATCTTAGGGACTTCCCTGGTGGCGCAGTGGTTAAGAATCCGCCTGCCAATGCAGGGGACATGGGTTCAAGCCCTGGTCCGGGAAGATCCCACATGCCATGGAGCAACTAAGTCCATGTGCCACAACTACTGAGCTTGCGCTCTAGAGCCTGCGAGCCACAGCTACTGAAGGCCGTGCACCTAGAGCCCGTGCTCCACAACAAGAGAAGCCACCGCAATGAGAAGCCCGTGCACCGCAACGAAGAGTAGCCCCCGCGTGCAGCAACTAGAGAAAGTCTGCGCAGCAACTAGAGAAAGTCTGCGTAGCAACAAAGATCTGGTCCAGCCAAAAATAAATAAATGAAAAATAAGTAAATTTAAAAAAAAGAAGTGATCTTAATAGCCAGTCAAGGGAATGCATTGATAGATCCAAAAGCCCATCTCTCTTGGCCAAATGGTCCTGATGAAGAGAAGGGTAAATACTATGTTTAAGTAGTCCCTTCAAATTGTATCATCTTAAGACAAAGAAAAAAATAGCACTACTTTATATAAATTATATTCAGGAAGCCTACCAGGATTATTATCTATGGTGACCCAAACCATAATCTAATAAAATAATCTAATCAAACCAAGACTAATTTGGTACATTTTCTAATATTTGTTTCCAAGCACAATGAAAAAGTATCCATGCCCTTTTCCTATGATCTAACTTAATAAGTATACATGATGTTATGTAATTCATCACATACAACAATGCAAAAACATATTTTTAAAAACACATCAAATTGATTAGAAGACTGTATATTTAAATCGTATGAAACTTACCTTTCTTTTCAACTTCTGACTTATCATAATTAGGTCTTAGTTTGGCCCCTTTGTCTGCTAGTAATGCCACAAGGGCCTGAGTTACAACAAAATTTGGGGAGGTTACAAGCTTATTCTCTTCAGCAATTCCTCGGAGAAAGCTAGGTAGAAACTTTCGCTGAATTGGATCATCGACCGTGGTTAGATTTACCCCTGTTGCAGCAGAAATCAAGTTCTGAAGAGGCAATCAGAACAAACAGGTTTAATTTTTACATATAATTTTGGAACAAAAAGAAGATTTTATCTCAAAAGGTTCTTTAAGAATTGGCTGGAAATAAGCAATGCAATTAGAAAAGCACTGAAAACTATCCTACCTGTGTACACAACTGCACCAGGAGTTTTGCAGCACTAGGAGTGTTTGATGCTAGACATCCCACTGCTGTGCTCAGATAGGCCAGGCAAGAAATGGGCTTGTTGGCCTTGCTGTGCCCACCTCGTGAGCGTTCTGAAGTGCTTGCCATGGCGGAAGGGCTGGTGGAGAGGCCAGCTCTCCCTGCTGCAGCCAAGCACATTAATCGAACCAACGTTCGGATATCTGTAAGCCCCAGAGATTCAAGACCAGCAGCCAGGCTACAACTGGAACCACTGCCAGGAAAGGAAAACACTTTAGATGCATAAAGAAAATAAATTTAAGGGACCATCTCGAGCCCCACATATCATCCATAGCACCAACAACCAAAATAAAAGGCAAGCTGCACTATCACTAGTCATACATGTCCTTAGAGATGTCCAAAAATATTATGTAAGCTGGAAACTGTTATTGAAACTTTATTTTAATAAATATTGACATACTTAAGTATACCTGAATTATCAAAGTATAACTTACAGAAATGTTCACAAATCATGAATTTTCACAAACTGAACAAACCTATGTAACCATCTTCCAGATCAAGGAACAGAACATTACCAATACCCCAGAAGACTGCTTGGGCCCTTCTCAGTCTCTAGGCCCTCAAAAGTAACTGTTATTCCAACTTTTTAAGGCCATAAACCAGTTATGCCTGTATCTGAACTTCATATAAATAATAAAGTATGTATTCTCTTCTGTCTGGCTGCATTTACTCAGCATTATGCTTGTAAGATTCATCCATGTTGTTGTATTACAGCAGCAGTTATTCATTTTCATTGACACAGAGGCATACTGTGGAGATGTTCGGGTTCAGTTCCAGACCAACACAGTAAAATGAATATGGCAATAAGGAAAGTCACACAAATATTTTTGGTTTCCCAGTGCATAAAAAAGTCATGTTTACACTACACTGTAATCTGTTAAGTGTGCAACAGCATTAAGCCTAAAAGAACAATGTACAGGGACTTCCCTGGTGGTGCAGTGGTTAAGAATCCACCTGCCAATGCAGGGGACACGGATTTGAGCTCTGGTCCGGGAAGATCCCACAAGCCGTGGAGCAACTAAGCCCCTGCGCCACAACTACTGAGCTTGTGCTCTAGAGCCCGCGAGTCACAACTACTGAGCCCACGTGCCACAACTACCGAAGCTCGCAAGCCTATAGTCCATGCTCCGCAACGAGAAGCCACCGCAAGGAGAAGCTCGCGCACCGCAACGAAGAGTAGCCCCAGCTCGTCGCAACTAGAGAAAGCCCGCACGCAGCCAATGAAGACCCAACGCAGCCAAAAATAAATTAATTAATTAACTTATTTCAAAAAAAAGAACAATGTACATACCTTAATTTAAAAATAATGTTAACCATCATCTGAGCCTTCAGAAATCTTTTTGTAATAGTAACATCAAAGATCACTGATCACAGATCACCATGACAAATATAATAATAATGGAAAAGCTTGAAATATTGCAAGAATTACTAAAATGTGACATAGAGACATGAAGTGAGCAAATGTTGGAAAAATGGTGCCAATAGACTTGCTCAACACAGGGTTGCCACAAACCTTCAATTCGTAAAAAAAAAAAATGTAATATCTGCAAAGCACAATAAAGTGAAGCACAATAAAAAAAGATATGTCCATATAAATGAAGTTAAGCACAATTCATTTATCCATACAGATGAGAGCATGGGGCTATTATGAATAGTACTGCTATAAATGTTCTTGCTTATGTCTTTGGGTGCACGTATGTAAGCATTTCTGTTGGATATATACCCAGAAGTGTTTTTCTGGGTCATAGAGTATGCTAATATTCACCTTTAGTTGGTACTATCAAAGAGTCTTCCAAAGTAACTGTCCCAATTTATTTTCTCACCAACAGTGTATGAGAGTTCTAGGTGTTCCACACCATCATGATCACTTTTTTCTCCCCAATCTTTTAAATTTTAGCCATTCTGATGGGTGTGTAGTAGTATCTCATGGGGTTTTCATTTTCATTTCTCTGAAGACTAACATGACTGAACATCTCATTGTTCATGTTTATTGGCCATTTTGAGAGCCTCTTTTGTTATTATGTCCATTTATCTTTTGGGTTGTCTGTCTTTCTCTTACTGGTTTATAAGAATTCTTTACATATTTTGTTGGTTATATGCATTGCTAAGATCATCTCCCATTCAGTGGTTTTTTTTTCTTTAACTTTTTGCCTTTTTACTTCCTAAATGACTTGCTAAACAAAAGTTCTTTTTTAATGTAGTCCAATTTATCAATTGTTTTCCTTAAAGTGAATGTCTTTTGTGACTTGCTTAAGAAATCTCTGGTTGTTCCAAGATCAAGAATAAAATCTTCCTCTGTTATAGAAACTTTATTCATTTACGTTTCACATTCAGACCTAAGAGCCACTTGGAAATACTTGCTTTATATAGTTTGAGGTTGGGGCCAAGACTCATTTTTTTCCCCTTAAGTGAATAAACCATCTGACCTAGCCCAAGTTACGGAAAAGACCACCCTTTCCTTATTGCTCTGTAATGTAAGCACTGTCATTAAATCAAATGTTTATCTACACGTGTGAGTCAATTTCTGAACTTCATTTTCCACAGTCCGAACTGTCTATTCTTGAGCCAACCCCATACAGTCTCATCTAAATTTTTTTTTAAATATCCTTTTTTTTTTTAAAATTTGTTTGTTTATTTTTGGCTGTGTTGGGTCTTCGTTGTGGCGCTCAGGCTTTCTCTAGTTGCAGCAAGTGGGGGCTACTCTTCGTTGTGGTGCACGGGCTTCTCATTGCGGTGGCTTCTCGTGTTGCGGAGCACGGGCTCTAGGTGCATGGGCTTCAGCAGTTGCGGCATGCAGGCTCAGTAGTTGTGGCTCACAGGCTTAGTTGCTCCGCGGCATGTGGGATCTTCCCAGACCAGGCCTCGAACCCGTGTCCCCTGCATTGGCAGGAGGATTCTTAACCACTGCGCCACCAGGGAAGTCCTCATCTAAACTTTGAGTTTTTCTTTCAGGGTCCTTCTGTCTTCATTGATTTACTGTTAAATACCCCTACTTAATCATTTCCTAAATGAATGTCTTTTAGGTATTCTTGGCTCTCTTCCCTTTTTTAACATTATGCTCCACAGTATGAGCATAGCAAGAGTCTCCACGATGGAATATACAGGCTGACTTAGCTACACAGTTGGTAAACTCTGCAGAAAAACTCACTCGACCTTTTATTTTTACCCTACACCAAATGGATCAACAGCCTTGGTTTCCCATTTCAGATAAAAAAATAAAATTTTCAGTTTACTCAGTTACTATAACGGCAATATTTTCTACCTAAAAAGAGCTAAGCATTAACTGAATGACTGACTGACTGACTGAATGAATGAATAATAATGATGACTATGTCTAACTTCTTTCATTCAACAGCTATCAAGTTTCTAAAACTTCTATCCTCCCAAACCATACCAGACTCCCGTCTAATACATACTAGAAGCTAACTTAACATCTTTTGATACAGAATAACACTTACCTGACTGAGAGAAGAGACAGAGCTCTCATGACCATGGTTCTGGCCAGAAGAACCTGAGCAGCAGCAGTCACTCTCCTTAAAGCCACCACCCGGTCATGAGGGTTTGCTAAGGCAGCTGCCTGTTCACCTAATGTTATTCTCCCGGAGGAACTCTTTTCTACAGAGCCATGGCAACCTGAAAAAAATAACATTTTGCTTAGTTTATAAGAAGGTAAGAAAAAAAATAGCCAGACTACTGAAAAATTTTCCATTCTACCTAGGTTCTAGGCTACCAGGAAATAAAGCAAATCAATGTGTTTTGCTCATCTGGAACTTTGTTATACAGAAAATTGCTTGGGAGAAATGGACATTTCTAAGTCAATAATCTATTATAGGAAAAACATGATTCTTAAATTTTTTTGGTTTTATTTATTTTTGCTCATGTATCACTTCTACTGATATTAACAAATATAGGAAAGATATAGTTTTTAAAATATGCTTTGAGTACACATAAAGGACTGAGTCACCAGTACTGCCCCAATTCTTTATTTAGTATTCCATACAGCAAAAAGTTACCATACCCTCGCACCAAAATTTAAAAATACCGCAAAAAAAAAAACAAAAAACAAAAAACAAAAACAAACAAACAAAAAATACCGCAAAATAGTTTTTATTCATTTCCAGGTTTGTCTTAACACAAAGTTTAAAACAAACAAACAAAAAAAACCCCTATATTTTATAAATTTTCTTTTTATCACTTCAATATTTTATAAAAAGAAAATATCAAAAACTTAATATTATACTATACCTTCAAAACATTAGAATAACTGGCTAAAGATACTTGATGGGATAGGAAATGTTGAACCCTTATTATTATTAACCTTTACCTTATTATTATTATTATTTACCTTTCTAAGAAGCAAATTAATATAGACTCTATAAAATCCATGCCAGTCAGCATTTCAAGTTTACCTATTTGCATCAGAGTCTCTTCCATACTGTTGGTTGCTGTTACCATTGCTACTGATGCTCCCAATGGATCACTGTCAGGGAACTGAACTGGTTCTGGTACAATGCGGCGGTCGTTTAAACCAAGTGGTCCAGCGAGTAATTCAAACTCTTCTTCACCTGTTAGCTTTTCCTCTTCATCAACGTCCAACATGTCCCAGTCTTCTGGAATTTAAATAAAGAAGTGTATGGTATGTGAATATAAACATGAAATAACTCTGCTGGCAATGGTTATGGTGAGATATGTCTAAAATGCAGATGAACTGAAAGCCGAGCGCCTACAAAATGAACTACAGCACCATCTCCTGGTGACCCAACCAAACTGCACTCCCGAGTTATAGTGAGACTAAGGGAAAGGGAGGCAGAGCAGTCAAATCCATTTAAACCAAAAGCACATGTTACAGTTGGTAATGTAGGTTTCAACTAATAAAAAATATTGTTATGGGGCCAACAAAAAGTTCTTGATCCTGTCCATAATCATTAGGAAATGAGTTACTTCAAATAAATGAATGCTCCAGATAAACTGATGCTCAATTTCTTATCTTTTACTTTCCTCAATTAGGATGGAAATTCAAAATGTACTACATACTTTCCCTACTTTGCAAAAATATGTATGCCACCAGAAATTAACATTCTGTGGCAAAACTAGTATTAGGACCCAGGTCTTTTTTGACTTTGGCTTTTAAAACTAGGGCTGTTGCTACCAAACTATCTTGAACTTTTGGGGGGAAGTTTAAGTTAACATGTATGTAAATACAAACAAACACATGAAGGTAAGTTTTAGTAACAGATGTTAAGCAGAAGGTACATACAAAAATACATGTGAAATAAAGAAGCTCTCAAAACAACTACCTTCATACACACTGTCCTGCTTGCCAATTAGATCTGGAGCTTGTCCCTTGTACCTGCACCAAACACGAAGAACATTGTGTTTTTATATAAAACAGTTAGTGCCCCAAAGTGCAAATTATGTCATTAGGACATTTAAAAAAGTCATTAATAAAGCAACACAAAATTAAAAAGTGTGTTTCATGTTATGGGCTAATGTAATAAAAACTATTGGTATGTAATAAGTGTTTACAAAATCAATGACTATTTTACCAAAATACTGGGGAGGTTTCTAGGTTACCTACATAAGTCTTTTAATCAAAACCTATTCCAGAACGCCTTAAAGACTTTAATAGTTGACAATAAGGGCAAAAACCCTACTCAATAGCAAATAGTTGCTATTCAAGGGTATAAAGAAGTAATATTTTCATGGAAGCTCATTTAATCTAAACAGTCTATATTTTTCATCAAGAAAAAAGACCTTAAGATGTCAAAAATATGGTGAGAAACACCAAAGAAAAAAATTGAACATTAGCCTCCTGAAGGTTAAAGCAAGGGTCCCACTCACAACATGACAACAAATTAAAGGTTAACCCAGTCAAACTCCAGTGAAGGACCTGAGGCCATACCACTGTTCCCAGACTACAGGCTCCCACCTCTGGCAGGAACTTGAATTCTTCCACCTCCCTCATCCTTGTCCCCAGTTCAGCAATCATAGGACTTTATAAAGGAAAGGTTAAAGGTTACTCCTCACATTAAAAAAGCTACAATTCCCATGTCTTAAAGAGAGATACTTTATATACTTCAATCAGAGGGTACGGATATCTATCCAATTTCAAGGTACCTTTCAGAACTTGTTGCCTTGGATTTGGTCTTCAGGGCTAAGTACTTTTCCCTGCAGCTGCCACATAGCAGGTAGTATGGATTTCCACTCCCACATTCACCACCGAACCAGCCATCCACATAGGAGCCGTTGCTGCGATAGCCCTGGCGGTTTGCACTGCGCCCACAGCCTGGGTGATTTCTCTTCATGTGCTGATTGAAGCTGACGACACTGCACTCACACAGTTCACATACCACCACTTCTTCCCTGTCTTCAGACTCACAAACATGCTGCACAAAATAATTTCATATCAAATTATTAGTCAAGTTAACATAAAATTAAGAAGAGGTAAACAGATCATTTATTATGTTAAAATTAACAACTTTGTTTACATATGCTGGAATATTTGCAAGATGTTCATCAAGGCTATATAACAAAGTTCTTTCAAATCAAAATCCAGATCACACAGTCTGAAGGTGTTCTTTGCCCCTTCCTCACACTAATAAGTGACAATAAAAGTAACTGACTATCCTACTGAGAAAAAAGTTATTAATAAAAATGACAATCTGCCCCATCTCAAATGATTTAAAATCCCTCCAATGAAAACTACTTTCATCTGATCATAACATGCATATCTATTTTCTGAATTTCTGAGAAGTCATTTGGATTTATTTATCTTATTAACATAATATGGTATATGCTCTTTCCTACAGAACTTATACCTGTGAACTTCTCAGTTTCCCTGCTACAAAAAGTGTAATGCTAAACAATGTAAACATACAAACCCATCATGTACCCTGCCCTTGGATGGAGGCATTTACAAGATCTAGGTGGCACTGGTTCCTAGAGTGAGGCATTACAGTGATTAAATAGAACCTATAAAGAAGAAGAGCATGCATTCAGATAGCAAGGTAAGCACAGTAGCCATGTTAAACACCCAGCAGAGCTGACTGGGACCTGATGCCTATTTTGTTATCTACCTTTGATATCAGAAATCAGATTATCACAGCATGGCTCTATTCATCTAGTCTGGGGAGAGAAGCAATAAAATCGCACAGAGAAAGCAACAAGAGAGACTTTTTCTTACTAGTTTGTAGGTATCAAAGTAACCTCAAGTGTTAAAGCCCCAAACTTTAGGATGAGATGTCAGACTTTTCAGAGTGTTACAACTCTAGGAAATGCTGTTATTAGTAAGCTGTATGAACAGGAGGGCAGGAAAGTAAGTCAGAGCAGCCCCCGCTGCAGTCACACACACCCAGGTAGGCCAATCCAGTACCTCTGGGATCCACATTCCCAGAATATCGTTGTCACTGGTCAGGTCTTGTCCAAACATAGCTTCCATCGCTTCATCATCAAGATCAATTTCCAATTCCTCATCTAAATTAAAGTCATACAATGCCCCTGGGTCTTGTTGCAAAGATATTCCTTCTCTCCGACTTTGATTCCTATGGGCCTGCACAGAGCGGTATAACCCCGCTCAGAACAAAACAAGAAAGGCATTTTATTTGCACGTATAAAATAATTCTGAATATTTTGCCAGTTCTTGACTGCCATACAATGCAGGTGAGAGCCTACCTCAGCTGACTTATTGGATTCCAAACCATAAACATAAAACTTTACCTAACATATGTGTTTCCTCTTCCGTGAAATGGGGATAATAGTATTCATACCTTGCAGAGCTGCTGACAGGTTTAAATAAGATAATCTGTGTAAAATATTTCATAATGTCTGTTATATAGAACATTCAATAAATATGGGCTGTTATTATCCTTTTAGTTTTCTTTTTTTTTGTCAGTCGCTTTCATTATATGTTAAATACACATCCTATATGTTCTAGGACAGTCTCAATTTTTCTGTTCCCATAAATTACTGAATCATTATTTACGTTTGAATAGTTCAAAGATTAAACTCTGTTTTGACAAATGACATATTCTAGATTTTAGTTTGGAAAATATATTCCCTATAATTTAAATTTTACATGCCCAGAACATAATCTTAAAAATATTTACTAAGGTAATGAAAAAATATATTTCTGCTTATCTGGGCCTTACCTAGTAGTGAAGCCCTAAAATTCACAAAGTACATCAGAAAAGCCAGTGCCTACTTTGGAACAGTGCTCTTTCTAGCTCCTTCTCACCAGTGATGTCTTAAACATGCATCTTCACTTCTTAAATTATAAGTATTTTGAGGGCAGAGAGAGCATTTATGAAATTTCTCAATATTTACAAGTGACCAGTATAGCCTTCTGCACCCAGAGGGAACTTAAAAATAAATCTATGAATGTATGCTGTGATTTAAATTATGTAAAATTATATAAATGCATAGAAAGTAATATGCAAATAGTTGCTCTTTTAATGTGGAGGTACTGAATACTTAGTATCATTAGTTTACATCTTCTTTAATGTTGCTTTTACATTTACTTTAAAATATAAACAAACTATATAATACTTTCACCAAGAGAAGGATGTGAAACATATACTTACCTGCTCTTGCTAGCAATGTTCGAGCAGCTAAATCAAACTTGTGCCTTCTTGTAACTGCTGAGCGACCCCTAGCGGGTGGTCCACTTCCAGAAGCTGCATTCTCTACATGATCCAGATTATCAGGGCTAAAAGAGCAAGTTTGAAAGCAACACACATTTTTAAAAATAATCATGAACAGAAAGCACAGGTGCAAGCTTGCTTGTAGTACTTTTTCCTCCAAATATTATCGAGAACAAAATATGGTTTGAAACATATCTTTTGTGTCTGGCTTATAAATATGTCATACTGCCCTGAGCAATAATTTTATCTGGTTTTGAAATACACCAACAATGAAATTACGCTTAATGCAAGTTTAAATTCAAATGAGGTCAATGGCCTTAACTAAATCCTAAAGGATTAAATACTTAAAAATTGAAACAATTGGGAATCCTTGCCTTGGAAAAACAGATATTTCAAAATAAGTTATGAAAATATTCACTGAGCTTGTCAGAAAAAGTCTGCATATTAATATAAGACACAAGCCCCCCATATAACTTCATGAGCTAAAATGAAACGAAGATTTAAAGTCATAAGAAGTGCTGAAGAGGGAGGATTTTAGAAAGAATTATAGAATATTTTATTACATTTCTTTTTAGGCTAGGCATTATCAGAGAATTCATTTCACAACTTTAAAAAGGGGTGTATTGTACTGGATATTAAAAACTAAAGAAGAAATGAAAATATAAACCCATATTAAGAGACAGAAAAGATTTAAAAGTCCCTTTCTATTGAATGCATTACTTTAAATCAATTTATATTAAAGTGAACATTCTAGTTTATATCTCTTATATAAGATAAAATTATTTTATCAACATGTTTATTTCAGAATAAACTTATTTTAATTTTTAGTTTCTTCTTTTCAGCAACTTTATATTAAAATTATTTCCTTATTTTCATAAAAACATCATTCAAGTCAAAACGTGTCATGTCCAGGGTAAGAGAGTGTCATGGACATATATACACTACCAAATGTAAAATAGATAGCTAGTGGGAAGCAGCCGCATAGCACAGGGAGATCAGCTCGGTGCTTTGTGACCACCTAGATGGGTGGGATGGGGAGGGTGGGAGGGAGGGAGATGCAAGAGGGAAGAGAAATGGGAACATACTGTATATGTATAACTGATTCACTTTGTTATAAAGCAGAAGCTAACACACCATTGTAAGGCAATTATACTTCAATAAAGATGTTTAAAAAAAAACAAAAAACAAAAAAAAACGTGTCATGTCATTCTGTTAAGGGTGCTTCACAGAAACATAAGCTTGTAACTGAAATGTCCACCTTTTCATCTCTCTCTAGTTATCAACCTTATCTACCGTTAGAAGCCTCTATGAAGGGATATAACGGGGTTCTTGGGGTACCATTTATAACACATGGAACAGAAATATGGAAATTGGAATTTCACCTTTCACTAAAGCCTTCCTCCATTTCAGCAGCATCAGCTGATGGTATGTCTCCAGGTGACTGCAAATAGCAGGGATCATTTGACTTCCCACCACTGCCTACAACTGCGGCTCCGTGCCTTGAGTCGGCTGTGCTGCCTGACTGGGGCTCCTCCTCATCCTCATGCCCAGGGTGCTCTATCATCCACATGGCAAGGACAGTGATGTTCTGGGCATCAGCCTCTCCTCGAGCACCTGAACAGGGGGAAAAAAAGGTCTAATACTGACTTTGGGCAAAATAATTAGTTATTCATGCTATCAGTTTAAGACTGCCTGCTATGTTGCCACTGTAATTGAATCTTGTGTTAAAAATCTTACCAACCTTTATGGCCTCTTAAAAAACATACTGCCTTTAATAAAGATGGTGCTTCTCATAACCGCATATAATGATACATAAAAAGTTATAGTAAGAAAAAGAAATAAAAGGAATACAAATTGGAAAAGAAGTAAAACTGTCACTGTTTGCAGATGACATGATACTATACATAGAAAATCCTAAAGACGCCACCAGAAAACTACTAGAACTAATCAATGAATTTGGTAAGGTTGCAAGACACAAAATTAATGCACAGAAATCTCTTGCATTCCTATACACTAACAATGAAAGATCAGAAAGAGAAATTAAGGAAACAATCCCATTTACCATCACAGCAAAAAGAATAAAATAACTAGGAATAAACCTACCTAAGGAGGCAAAAGACTTGTACTCAGAAAACTATAAAACACTGATGAAAGAAATCAAAGATGACACAAACAGATGGAGAGATATACCATGCTCCTGGATTGCAAGAATCAGTATTGTGAAAATGACTATTCTACCCGAAGCAATCTACAGGTTCAATGCAATCCCTATCAAATTACCAATGGCATTTTTCACACAACTAGAACAAAAAATTTTACAACTTGTATGGAAACACAAAATACCCCGAATAGCCAAAGCAATCTTGAGAAAGAAAACGGAGCTGGAGGAATCAGGCTCCCCAACTACAAAGCTACAGTAATCAAGACAGCAAGGTACTGGCACAAAAACAGAAATGTAGATCAACGGTACAGGATAGAAAGCCCAGAGATAAACCCATGCACCTGTGGTCACCTAATCTATGATAAAGGAGGCAAGAATAAATATTGGAGAAAAGACAGCCTCTTCAGTAAATGGTGCTGGGAAAACTGGACAACTACCTGTAAAAGAATGAAATTAGAACACTCCCTAACACCACACACAAAAATAAACTCAAAATGGATTAAAGACCTAAATGTAGGACCGGACACGATAAAACTCTTAGAGGAAAACATAGGAAAAACATTCTTTGACATAAATCACATCAAGATCTTTTATGACCCACCTCCTAGAGTAATGAAAATGAAAACAAAAGTAAGCAAATGGGACCTAATGAACCTTAAAAGCTTTTGCACAGCAAAGGAAACCATAAACAAGATGAAAAGACAGCCCACACACTGGGAGAAAATATTTGCAAATAAAGCAACGGACAAAGGATTAATCTCCAAAGTATACAAACAGCTCGTGCAGCTCAACATCAAAAAAACAAACAACCCAATCAAAAAGAGGGTGGAAGACCTAAGTAGACATTTCACCAAAGAAGACATACAGATGGCCAAGAGGCACATGAAAAGATGCTCAACATCACTAATCATTAGAGAAATGCAAATCAAAACTACAGTGAGGTATCACCTCACACCAGTCAGAATGGCCATCATCAAAAAGTCTACAAACAATAAATGCTGGAGAGGGTGTGGAGAAAAGGGAACCCTCCTGCACTGTTGGTGGGAATGTAAATTGATACAGCCACTATGGAGAACAGTATGGAGGTTCCTTAAAAAACTAAAAATAGAATTACCATATGATCCAGCAATCCCACTACTGGGCATATACCCTGAGAAAACCATAATTCAAAAAGACACATGGGGCTTCCCTGGTGGCGCAGTGGTTGAGAATCTGCCTGCCAATGCAGGGGACACGGGTTCGAGCCCTGGTCCGGGAAGATCCCACATGCCGCGGAGCAACTAGGCCCGTGAGCCACAACTACTGAGCCTGCGCGTCTGGAGCCTGTACTCCGCAGCGGGAGAGGCCGCGATAGTGAGAGGCCCGCGCACCGCGATGAAGAGTGGCCCCCGCTTGCTGCAACTAGAGAAAGCTCTCGCACAGAAACGAAGACCCAACACAGCCATAAATAAATAAATTAATTAAAAAAAAACAACAAACTGGTGAATTTAAAAAAAAATAAAAATAAAAAAATAAAATAAAATCAGAGTCCTAGTTTTAAAAAAAAAAAAAAAAAGACACATGTATCCCAATGTTCACTGCAGCACTATTTACAATAGCCAGGACATGGAAGCAACCTAAATGTCCACTGACAGAGGAATGGATAAGAAGATGTGGTACATATATATAAAGGAATATTACTCAGCCATGAAAAGAAATGAGGGTGGGATAGGGACGGTGGGAGGGAGGGAGATGCAAGAGGGAAGAGATATGGGAACATATGTATATGTATAACTGATTCACTTGGTTATAAAGCAGAAAATAACACACCATTGTAAAGCAATTATACTCCAATAAAGATGTTAAAAAAAAAAGGTCACTGGTAGAGATGTGGATGGACCTAGAGTCTGTCATACAGAGTGAAGTAAGTCAAAAAGAGAAAAACAAATATCAAATATTAATGCATATATGTGGAATCTAGAAAAATGGTACAGATGAACCTGTTTGCAGGGCAGGAATAGAAACACAGACGTAGAGAACGGACATGTGGACACAGGGGTAAGAGGAGGGTGAGATGAACTGGGAGATTAGGTTTGACATAAATACACTACCATGTGTAAAATAGATAGCTAGTGAGAACCTGCTGTACAGCACAGGGAGCTCAGCTCGGTGCTCCGTGATGACCTAGATGGGTGGGATGGGGAGAGGGGGGAGGTCCAGCAGGGAGGGGATATATGTATACATATAGCTGATTCACTTCACTGTACAGCAGAAACTAACACAACATTGTAAAGCAATTATACTCCAATTAAAAAAACATTAAAAAAAAATTATACTACCTGTGGCTTCCATGGCTTTCGCAATCTGCCGGAGAGAGAACCCCATTTCCAGCAAGGGTACTGCAATTGCTGGAGGAGGAGGAGAAGTTGAAAGTCTACTGCTTGGGTCTGACAAGGCTGAGACAAAAGAAAGAGAAGTCCTAAATATCACTATATGCCATGAGTAAAAAGTATTCTTACAGTAACCATAATTCCCAATTTTCTTAATAGTATCCAAATATAATGAAATGTTACTCTACTAAGAATTCTCTAATAACTAAATGTGATTAAATTTGATATAGCTTTTTAAGGCTTTTCTTAAAGATAAACTCGCTATTATGAAACAAACCTGCTGAAAAAAATGTTTAATGTTTTCCTTTTTAAAAATAGTTTCCTACTTACAAAAAATTTCAAGCTTTACAAAAATTTGTAAGAATAGTACAAAAAATTCTTTTACCCCCGAACCACTGGAGAGTAAGTAGCAGACATAATGCTCCATCCTCCCTGAATACACTAATATATTACTCTTACAAATAACAACGTTCTCCTGTATAACCACAACGCAACTAGCAAAGTCAGGAAATCAACAGTTATCATCTAATCCAGATTCCATTCTAGTTTCAAGGAAAGTCCTGATAATGTTCTTTACAGCAAAGGATCCAATCCAGGATCATCTTTACATTTAGTTTTCATCTCTCTTCAGTCTCCTTCACTTTGATACTTTGAAGATTCCAGGCCAGTTATAGGGTAGAAAGTCCCTCAATCTGATGTCTGCCGTTTCCTCATGATTAGATTCAGGTTGTGCATTTTGGCAGGAGTAGCACAAAACTGATGTTGCCTTCTTCTTACTGCATTCTATTAGATGGTTCATGATTTCATGTTGTCCCATTACTGATGATGTTAACTTTGATCACTTGAGTTAAGCTGGTATCTGCCAGGTTTCTCCACTGTAAAGGTACTCTTTTTTCTTTTCTTTGTAATTAATAAGTATTTGTGGGAAAACACTATGAAAATAGGTAAATATCTCATTCTTCATCAGTTTCATTCTGCATCCATTTATGCTTATTGGCTGAATTAATTATCATTACGATGGTTGACAAATGATGGGTTTTTTTAAGTCTATCATTGCTTTCAGATTCATCAGTTGGTATTCCACTCTAAAGCAAAGCTTCTCCTTTCTCCATCAGTGTAGGGTTACGGATTCTCATTGCATTCATGAGTTATTATCTGTTACTGTAATTATTATTTATTTTTATGCCCCAAATCTCCCAGATTTGGCCAGTGGATGCCCCTTCACTCTGATTTCTATATCCTTCAAGCCTGTGCCCATCATTCTCTGAGTACTCTGTCACTTTATGGCACAAGCTATTCTAGGCTCATCTCATACTGAGACCTGAAATCAGCCATTTCTCTCTCAGAAGATCAAGGTTCCTTCTAGTAGAGAATGGTATTTAAAAGATAGGATCTTGGTACTAGGTGTGTGTATTGCTACTGAAGCATCACTGCCCCAAGGCCCTCTCAGTGGACAGCTGCTAGTGGAGGCCCTCTTCACCCTGTATGGTTCTGACACCTAGTGCCAGGCCATACGGACACTTCTTTGCCCCACTTGGACTCCAAAACCTTATACAAGGCCACTCCCCACACACACGAGGTGTTTTTTTTCACCCCAATCTGGCTCTGACAACCCACTCTGGACTACCATGCCACGCACCTCCCATACTCTGCTGGCATGAATGCCTCCCTAGCTTGGCCCCACTTAATGGCTTTCAAATTGAATTAATAAGGAAAGAGGGAAGGATGGAGGGAGGGAAGACTATAACGCTCATTTTTGCTTAAAAAAATGTCATTACTGCTACAGTGGTGATAGCCCTGATATATCTGATGGACTTCTCCTTCTTGCCATGGTAGAGTAACAGAGACTAGATCTACCCTCACCTTAAACAACTAAAAAAACAGACAAAAATTATCAAACAACAGTCTGCAGATATTGGACAATAGGTAGTGCAGGACGGTGATCCCTGAGAGAAGGGAATCAAATGAGGCAAGGTGTACAACTGCCTTAGCTTATTGCCTGGAAAGAATTTCCCAAACTGCAGGTCAGGGAGGGTAAATTCAAGCCAAACTCAGTGGTCTCTCTGAATGGCGGAGACAGAGTAGAGAGTTCAAAAGTGGCTAGAATTCACAGGGCAGAATCCAGAAAGGGGAGATCTGTATGGAAAGAGGAGAGCTACACAGATAGAGAACTCCAGAAATGTGCAGAAGGTCCTCTTCCCCTCAAGTCCTCAGCTGATGCTAATACAGCAACTATCCAAAGCTAGGGAAAGAATCACCAAGAAGCAGCAGGCAAAACAATCCTTAGAGCTCACATAGGGTTGGGAAGCTTGTGTTACAACAAGCCAGAATGAAAAAACTTTGTAGTGCATAAGGTATTAGATTGAATACTAAACAAACTAAAGGCTGTTCTGGTCCCACCTAACAAAGCTTAAAAGGAAGCCTTGAAAGAATCAAATTGTTTTCAAGTTACTTAACTGAATTCTAGAACAAAGTTTAAGTATAATACAATTAACGAAATACAAAATATCCAGCACCCAACTAGGTAAAATTCACAATGTCTGGTATCCAATAAAAAATTACCAAACATGCAAAGAAACAAGAAAACACAATTCAAAATGAGGAGAAAAATTAATTAATAGAAACAGATCTAGAAATAATTGATAAATTAAGTACCAGAGACATTAAAACAGATACTATAAATACACTTGATTCTCCTTATTTGTGGATTCCCTATCTGTCAATTAATCTACTCCTTTAAGTTAATTTGTAACTCCAAAATCAATACTCATGGCACTTTCACAGTCATTCACACGCACAGGGTGACCAAAAAATTCAGTCTTCTGATGCAGTTGTTCCCAGCTGAGGTCAAACAAGGTGATGCTCTGTATTCTTGTTTCAGCTCTCAGACTATAACAAGTGTCCTTTCATGCTATTTAGTGTTACTTCTTTTGCATTTTTTGCACTTTTTGTTGGTGATTTCATTGTTTAAAATGGCCCCCAAGTATAGTGTTGAAATGCTGTCTAGTGTTCCTAAGTCCAAGAAGGCTAAAATTTGCCTTATGGAGAAAATATAAGTGTTAAGCTTCACGCAGGCATGAGTTAATAATAGTGTTGCTGGCCATAAGTTCAATGCTAATGAATCAACAATACATATTAAATATGGTGTCTTTAAATTGAAACACACATAAAATAAGGTTATATATTGATCAGTTGACAAAGTGTGACCAGAAGCTCACAGAAACCTAGCCCTGTATTTTCCCTAGGGAACAATGGCTCAGTTTTCACTAATTCTGTGTTCACAGAATATAACTGTTTTAATAATGAGAACTGTTATTCCATGTATTCTGTAAGGTAGAGGAAAGACTGAGTATGTTAAAAAAGACATGGGAGATTAAAAAAATAAAGACATACACAGAACTTCTAGAAAACTACAATATCTGAAGGGAAACATACACTGGATGGGATTAAGAGCAGATTAGACACTGCAGAAGAAAATATTAGTGACCAGAAGACACAACAAAAATTATCCAAAATCAAACACAGACAGGAAAAAGAATTTAAAACAAAAACAAAAAAAGAGCAGAGCGTCAGTGATCGTGATCTGTGGGATAACTGCAAGTGGCTTAATATACATGTAACTGGAGACACTGAAATGGAGGAGTAGTGGAACAGAAAAAAATCTGAAAAAAATAATGAATGAAAAATTTCCAAATTTAATGACAACTTTAAACCCACAGATCCAAAAACCTCAATAAACCCCAAGCACAAGAAACATGAAAAAAACTACACCAGGGCAGATCACAATCAAATTGCTTAAGCCCAGTGATAAAAAGAAAAATCTTAAAAGCAGCCAGAGAGAAAGGCATATTACATCAACATTAGAAAGACAGAAGACTTATCACTGGAAACAATGCAAATCAGAAGACAGTAGAGCAACACCTTAAAGTACTGAAGAAAAAGAAAAAACAACTGTCAATATAGAATTCTATTCCCAGTGAAAATATTTGTTCAAAAAATTAAGGTGAAATAGACTCTTTTGGACATATAAGAGCCAAAAGAATTCATCACTAGCAGATCACTACAAGAAATGTTAAAGGAAGTCTTTAAAGCAGAAGGAAATGATACCAGATGCAAATATGGATATACATAAAAGAATAAAGAATCTCAGAACTAGAAAATATGTGAGTAAATAAAAAATACATACTTTAGTTTTTTAAAATATCTTTAAAAGATAATTGACTGTATACAGCAAAAATAATAATGTATTATGGGGCTTTATAAGATTCATAGAAGTTAAATTTATAATAACAAAAGTACAAAGGCTGCGAAAGGGGAAATGAAAGCATACTATTATTAGATTCTTTTATTATACATGAAGTGGTATAACATTACTTGAAAGTAGACTGTGATAATTAAGAATGTATACTATAAACCTGAAAGTAATCTCTAAAAACACAATAGCAAGTATAGCTAATAAGCCAACAAAGGAGATAAAATGGAATTTTAAAAATACTCACTTAATTCAAAGGAGATAGAAAAAGAGGAAAAAGGAAACAAAGAACTGATGAGATGAAAAAAAAGATGGTAGATTTAAACCCAGCTATAACAATAATCACAATAAAGGTAAATGGTCTAAACATCCCAATTAAAAGGTAGAGAATGTAAGGCTGAATTTTAAAAGCTGGACCCAACTATAGGCTACCTTTAAGAAATCCACTTTAAATACAAAGACCCAAATAAGTTAAAGGTTAAATGATGGGAGAAGATATACAATTATAAAACAAATAAAAAAATCAGAAGTGGCTATATTTATACCAGATAAAGCAGATTTAAGGGCAAATAGTATTAACACGGATAAAGAGAGTCATTTCATAACAATAAAGAGGTCAATTCATTAAGAAGATATAAGAATCCTAAATGTTTATGGACCTAAAAACAGAGCTTTAAAGTACATGAAACAAAAACTAATAAATGAAAGGGGAAATAGACAAATCCACAATTACAGAGATTTCAACACCACTCCCACAGTAATTGATAGAATAGGTAAATGAAAAATAAGTAAGGATAAAGAAGACTTGGACAACACTATCAATCAACTTGACCTAACCAACAATTTCTAGAACATACCACTCAACAGGAGCACATACACATTTTTTCCAAGTGTAAATGGAATAGTTATAAAAACAGACCATATTCTAGGCCATAAAACAAGTTTCAGAAATAGAGTCACAGATGTAGAAAACAAACTTATGGTTACCGGGGGAAAAAGGGGAAAAGGGATAAAGTGAGAGATTGGGATTGACATATAAACACTACTATATGTAAAACAGATAACTAATAAGAACCTACTGTATAGCACAGGGAACTCTACTCAATACTCTGTAATGACCTATATGGGAAAAGAATCTAACAAAGAGTGGATATATATATATGTATAACTGATTCGCTTTGCTGTACATCTGAAACTAACACAACATTGTAAATCAACTATACTCCAATAAACATTTTTTTTTAATGAATAAGCTTAAAATAGTGAATTGAACATAAGCATTTAGTTCTACTAATTCCTGAAAACCCAATAAAATGGCAGTAAAGGAAATATTTTAAATGCAGAAATCCATAAGGACAGAGAGAACAGGAAAACTGCAATAAAATTTTAGAAGTTAGAAAGCCAATGGGCAAACACAAATTGCCTCAGTGGTCCTGAGAAAACTGAATCCTACAATAGCAATGAGGAAAAGTCAAAACAACAGAACTTATTCCTCAGAATCTCAAAATGTTCAGAAATGGGTGGCAGCAGATACTTCTGGAAACGAAAGTGATGCAAAAAAATAGGACTGATTGAGAGTCTAAGAAGCAATTAGAAAATGGTACAACCACTATGGGAAACTATAGGCAGTTTCCAATAAAGTTAAATATCTACCACCAAAAAATAAATAAATAAAAATAAAATAAAATAATTCAAATTATACAAGATATGTTCTTTGATGACAATGAAATTAAATTAGAAATCAACAATAGAAAGATACCTGGAAAATCCTCTAGTATTAGGAAGCGAAATAACATACTTCCAAATAACCCATATGTCAAAGAAGATATCAATGGTAAACTAGAAAGTACTTTAAACTGAATGAAAATGAAAATATAGCATTTCAAAATGTCTGGATTGCAGCCACATCAGTGCTTAGAGGGAAATTCACAGCATTAAAAATGCCTATTTTAGAAAAGAAGAAAGGTCTAATATGACTGATGTACAGTACATTACTCCTCTCTTAAATAGCCATAATTCAATCTACAGCTTCAAAAGAGAGAAGACAGCTCAGTTTGATGGGGCAGATCCCCCTTAATTAAAATCACTGTTTTACCTTCAGTGAAGACAAAACACAATGCCCACATAATAAAGTCTCACACATATGGAACGTCAACGTCTGGGTGTCATAGTGCATGACAGCACACGCACCTGTGCGGTTAGCTGGCCTTGCTGACTGGGAATCAGGAGAAGTTAAGCTTTGCCTCCTTCCTACTTCATCAGAAGGAGAGGTGGGTAATGATGATATTGGAGGAGTCTGTGCACGACGTGTGGGAAGTACAGTGGTAGTTGGGTAACTAGAGAACATTTGCCTTTAAGAAAACAACAATGGTTAGCATAGAAATCCAATTAGAAAATAATATATACATCACAATCTTCTTACAGAAGAATATGAGACCTGGAAAACTATACAAGTTAGCTATAGTTTGATTGGGGAGAGGGAAGAGAGACTCCAGTTTTAAAAATCGTTACCTCCTAGGATGCTTTTACTATAAAAGTAATACCTTTTCATGTGTTCAGCAAAATGAAAGCAACATAGCAGGTGGGGGGAATACAGCAATTAACAAAATAGATTTTAAAAAAATCCCTGCCTTCATTCAGCTTTCCTTCTACTATAATACCAAGGTGACAGGGGTATTTTGGTAGGCATATAGTAGTTAGAGAATAAAGAAGGCTTCTAAAAGATAGATAACTTATAGTTACTTCAGATACATACATTCGCTATAGCCATGAAATTATTCACATGGATTCAAAGTGAGAATCTATAGGTAAGTTACGGAAAGAAAAGATAAGTGCCCAGCCACCCAACACAAATGAAAAACAGCATATGAATGATATGTCAGCTGTGTAGAGGAGTAAAGGTACAGGAGAAGCAGCCCCTCTCATGCTGAAAAGGCAGACACTGGCTAAAAAATAAGTCCAGGAAGATCCTCACTGAGTGACTGCTCTTTATATTTGTCCAACAGAACTAATAACTTTTTAAGCATCAAAAAAGCACTGCCAACCCAGTCAAGCAACTGTGATATGATGGTATCCACATAGGGGGCAGTTGTTCCCTGATTTTTCTTGTATTAAATGATGTTGAGCCAGGCAGAGACAACTGCAGCTCTACTACAGTCCTAACCAATAGCAGGAAAATGCAGACTAAGAGGAAAGAAGGAGTCACAGGCCTGGTGAATGTCTCTGGGAGCAAGGGAGCATTATTTTACCACTGAATTCCATGCCTATGGAGTTTGAAAGGCAACAAAGAGTCACAGTGCTACTGATTCTCTGTGGATGCCTTGAATTCTGTAATTGCCAGAAGGATTAAAAACCATATTAGAATATCCTATCGCTCTTCTCTTCCTCCTTTCTTGAACAGAAGCACTTCCTGGAACTGTGTTACTTAAGTGAGAGAGCTAAGAGTCAGATGTGTGGGGACCAGCCACTGGTAGCTACTAGGATTAGCGCTCCTTCTGTCTAAGACCAGAGCAATAATTCTTAATGTGTGAGCTGAAGCTCACTGCATCAGAATCACTGGAGAAACTTAATTCAAATGCAAACTAGGTGCCACACCAGACCTACTGAATGCGACTTGCTGGGGAATACAGCCCCAGAGATTTAAAAAGCTTCCCAGGTGGCTCTTGTGCACACCAAAATTTTAGACCCATTACAATAATAGCCACTCTCTCTCCTATTCTCTAAGATGTGTTTACACACTGGAAACAATAATGACCTATCAAATAAGGGAAGGGGGGAAAGAAATAAGAAAAAGGGAGACTAACTATTCTGCTTCCCTTCATTTCACTTAAGCCCTCATTAAGAGAGCTCACAAAAGTCTCTCCCTAAAGATTTTCACTCAAAGGTTTTTATTTTATGTATACATCTGGCAAACTGAAGCAAAAAGAAACTTAAACAGTCTTTGGAATTTATAAGTCTACTAAAATAGGGTTGGCTGAAGAAGATCATAAGACATGCTCTTTCATTTGAAAAGTAGACTTGTTTGACCTTATAGAAAGAATAAAAGTATAGTTAAAGAATTATGCTTAAAAGGAAAACACCAAGAAGAGAAAATCGTTTTCCTGGAGGTAAGCTCTTTCTTGAGGCTCTAATATTCAAAATACAAGTATTTACCTTTGGAGGAAAAAAAATATTCAAAAGCTTAGCCAAAAAAAAAAAAAAAAAAAGATCATTTTAAGAAGATAGAGTACTACAGTACCTGATTGTCAGTGGTACTGCTGATTAGATCTGGGACCACCACTAACTGGTTGTGAGACTTTGGGCAAGTTATTAAACTTCTGAGGGACACTTCCAACTTCAGTAAAATGAGTTTGACTATATGATCTCTTGGGTTCCCTCTAGCTCTAGAATGCCTTGACTTAGTTGGACACATTCTTCACAAGAGAACAATTGTGTGTTTAGAACCACAGGCATCAATATGGCAGACATTAAAGGTCAACTTCCCTACCTGAGAAGACTAAGTGGCATCACTCCTGGGGACTCAGATGCAGGCACCGTTTCTGTGTCAGTGACTGGAGTGGTGGCAGTTGTGGTGTCCTCCAGTGAGCTGCTCATAAAGGATGTTGTACTCGAGGCTGATGGGCTAGTGGTAACTGGCGTCTGTGCCTGTTGGGCTTGGTCACTTTCTTCAGCTTGTTGATCAATCTCTATAAACCAAGATTAAGGTTAAGAAAGTAGTAAGGATTTGTTTTTTCAAAAGTGACAAGGGAATGGGAAACTTTTAATTTGGAAAGCTTCTAAATATATTTCATAAGTATCAATTTCTGCAAAAGATTTACAGAAAAAAATGTTCTTATATATATACATCCTGTATTCACTATTGTACTCATTGTTATAGACTCTACAGACAATAATGTGACAAGCCCTTGTAATTACTCATTTCTTATTTTAGAGAAGGTGCTCTTAAAAACAAAGTTTCACTTTTGTTTGTAAGATTTAACCAGAGGTTCTCTAAAGATCATTAAAACTGTGTTTCCTTAGCACTTTGATTTTGATGCCTATCTTTAGTCTTTAAACAAGCAAAGATGAAGATATGTAAATACAAGAATAATAAAAACCTAAACAGAAACTCCATGTTCTGAAAAGGACAGTGCTTCACAAAATAAACTACTCCCAAGAGTTAAAAAAAAGTTAAAAGGTCTAAGGGCTTACAAATATTTGTAATTTTTCTTATCTGGCAAGGGAGCCTACAAATAAACATAATCAAGACAGCAGTTGTTACAAATAGAGAGCTAATTCTATTTGGCTTGCTAAATGATGAAGTACTTTTCATAATCATGATCTTAACACTCCTATTTATATGCACCACACACCTCTCTCTTCCTACTTACTATGTAAGCTAAAAAAGGAAGAAGGGGAGTAAGGGAAAAGGTAAAAGAAGAGGAAGAGGAAGAGGAAGGGAAGGAAGAAAAAAAGAATGGAAGCACCATGAAGGCAGGTGACTTTGTTTTGTTCACCGCTGACTCCCCAAAATCTAGAATAGTACCTGGCACACTGTAAGCACTCAGTAAACGTTTACTGAATGAACCTCATTTTTATCTCAGAATTTGTATTATCCCCAAAGGTGAGGATAAAAGATAAAACAAGGTTTTTTACACACAATATATAGTCTATGAAAGTAGTACTTTAAAAAGTCCTTTAAAACGTCTCTGAGAAGTTATCAGAATAATATATATATTGAATCAGATCAGTAAATACATGAGTACCTTCTGTGGCATGAGTTAAATTTCAGTTTTACGAAATGTAATAATTATTAAGTTCTAATACTTGCATAGGTTTAAAATAGAAAATTATAGGTACAGGCACACCTCGGAGATATTGCGGGTTTGGTTCCAGATCACTGCAATAAAGCAAATATTGCAATAAAGTGACTTTTTGGTTTCCCAGTACATCTAAAAGTTATGTTTACACTATACTGTAGTCTGTTAAGTATGCCATAGCATTATGTCTAAAAAAAAAAAAAAAAAAAGTACATATCTTAATTAAAAAATACTTTATTGCTAAAGAATGCTAACCATCATCTAAGCCTTCAGCAAGTCACAGTAGCAACATCAAAGATCACTGATCACAGATCACCATAAGAAACATAATAATGATGAAAAAGTTTGAAATACTGTGAGAATTACCAAAATGTGACAGAGACACAAAGCAAGCAAATGCTGTTGGAAAAATGGCACTGAAAGACGTGCCTAACCCAGGGTTGCCACAAACCTTCAATTTGTAAAAAATGCAGTATCTGCGAAGCGCAATAAAATGAGGTATGCCTGTAGACAGATGATTATTAATATAAAGAAACAGAAAGGAACTGTTTTCCTTACAAAGGAAATATGAAAATTGCTTTGGCCAAAAAAAAAAAACAAAAACTTATAAGTCTTTAATAGAATATATCACTTCTGACAATTATGAATAATTTCAACAGCACGGAGCAAAAATTTAAAAAATCAGATAACTCACCTTGCTTAATTTTGCCCCCAAACTGGTCTTCCAAAAGCCCATGGACCACTAACTTATAGATCATGGCTTGAGCTCGTTCCAGATCTGCTAATCCCAGTGCTCTCTTTATGGGTGACCGCATGACTGCTCGTTTCACCATGTGGCGCATCAAGAACTGAAGGGCTGCACGCATCTCCACGTCTTCATGAACAACTGGAGAGCTCGCACAGTCTGAGTTGTGGCCATTTTCAGCCAGAACTTTTGGTATCAGCAACAGTTCAGCATATTTACTACAGCCAAGAAGAGCACTAAGTGATTTCATAGCACCGAGGTAGAGATAGGACAGCTGGACTGCTCTGATTTCTGACTGGGCTATGTCATGGTTTTTGGATATGTGTTCGTGATTTTTTCTTTTTCCTTCTGTTATTTGATGTTGGGATTCCACACCTGGCACTGTTGAATCTAAAGAAAATGAAGCTATTTCGTTTTCTGATTTGGAGCTTGTGGTACCCTGACTTTTAACATCATCAGATGTTAAGCCTGTTCGTGTATCTAAAGCAGATTCACTCTCAATTTTCTGCTCAACATCCCCTTTCTCCTCAGACTCATGTCGGTGTTTCTTTTCATGTCGCTTGGTGCTCTGTTTGCCCATGTCTTCGTGAATGCCAGTCAGATATGTGAGGTCCAGCAACACAGAAGCCGTCAGGCCTCGAAATCGTGCCACGTCAAAAGGAAGCGGTTCACAGGGTTCCAGATTATACAATGGAGTATCACTAGGCGACCAAAAAGTTGGGAAGCTTTAATAAAGATCAGAATGACACAGGAAGAAGCAAGTGAGGGATAGACAAGAGGAAGGTACAGAAAATAATGTAGACAAAATAAGATGTATCATGTACACAGTACAGAGAATAATTTGCACAAACTAGAGAACTCATTACAACAGAAAAATGAAATCTATTATGAGAAAATGGGGAGATGTGATGTTAAACGCAAAAGCAATGAGATGTTCATGTGCTTTCAAATAAGAATATTCATTATTATATAATATAAGCCAGGAACTGGCAAAATTTCTGTAAAGAGCCAAACAGTAAATATTTTAGGACTTGGAGGCCACATGGTCTCTGTTGCAACCTTTCAACCCTGCCATCATAGTGTGAGAGCAGCCACTGATATACCTGAATGAATGTGTGTGGCTATGTAACTTTATTTACAAAAAGAGGAGCTGGGCCAGGTGTAGTATGCCGATCCCTGATGTAAGCTATTTGGAAAGTTTGCATAATAAATCTAGTTTATTATATGGGTAATGGCCATTTATAACCTGTTCCAGATAAGACTTTGTTTCATTCAAAAAAATTACTTTGTAGTCTTCAATAAATGCTTCTAATTTAGTTTAAGCAAAAATATGGTCACGTATTTCCTGATATTCATCAAGAATTTCCATAAGTTTAAACATGTTGTAATTAAACAAATTGGAACAGAAAGCTTTAGCAAGTATACAAAGTTTGGTGGCATACATTTGTTCTATTAACCGAAATCTTGGTTCTAGCTTAACCTTTCAAATCTTGTTTTCCCTTTGTGTCATTTTTCTTGTTGGTTTTAATTTAATTTAATTACTTTGCTATATCATATACATCTTAGTAAGGCATCATAAGTCCTTTCCGAAACAAGGCAAAGAATAAAAGAAAAGGCAGATACTTTCACAAGTAAAATTTTCATTGCTTTCTTAGCTTGAAGTCCATTAAATCCTGAAATTGTGTGTAAACCTCACGTATGGTTATTTTTCAGCTGAGAGGGTCCATAGCTAACATTAGATTCTAAAACAGTACCACCTCCAAAAAATACTGAAGAACCACTGTTTTTGATACTGTCCCATGTCATATTAACAATGGAATCACTTTAAGCAGTATAATGAACAGTTACATAGTATCATCAATAAATCCATGTTTTCAAATGATATAATTCTGTACAGTCATCAGATGAGTTCCCCTTATCGACTGAGATACTTGACATACTTCCTTTTAAACATATAAAGTTTCTATTTCACACAAATCTTATCTGATTGCAAACACATCTAAATGCTTTTAAGCACACAGTTTGTGCCAAATAAATGTAATTTTCATATCCATCCAACATGTTGCACACTAAGGGTACAAAAATATATGCTTAAAAAAAAAAAAAGGCAAGAATACTTAAAAATCACAGATAATCCAAAACCTAATTTTAGTCACTCAAATGTTCCCATCCTACATTCAAAGCTCTCCTACATAAAATGTAACTGACAGATCTGCTGACTGGCTTTTTTCTGTCCCAATGTGTAATGGAAATGATTAAAAAGGAGGAAGCCAAACGAAAAATAGAAAGAAGGATCCCAGTTACACCTAAACTAGTGAGCTCACCATTTCTTCACAAAAACTATATATTTTACAAGCCACTAGTATTCCAAGGAACACAAGTTTGGGAAATATTCCTTTATGAAATCATAGTACTCGTACCCAGATGTATGAAACAAATTATTTTAAAAAGTTAATTGGCAGCTCACCTAAAATACATAATTACTCACTGTCCATAGGCAATGGTCCATTTCACCAATAAATACTCATTTGCTAAAAGTGTAACTCAACAAATCATACCTGATGGTAATTTCTGCTTCATCCCATTGGACTTTGGCAGACGTGCTGCCCTCCTTGACCATTCCCAGCAGCGTGGCATGGCGCCCAGTTTGCTTGTGAACACACCGACCTCCAACTCTAAGACCAGCATCAACTCCTCCTATCACTGCCAGCACAGGCCATACCTCTATGCAAAGGGTCCTCAGCTGCGGCTCTGACAGGTCAGCAAGGCCATGTCTATTGTGTTTACCTTTCTCTTCCTCTTTGCTCTCCTTCTCCTCTCTCATTTCATTTTCCTCTCGGCTTTGAACCGAGCGGCTTTTCTTTAGCTTCTGACCTGAATCTTTAATACATATCTTAATTTTGTGCAGCCTTTCCATCATTTTTTTGTTAATGCAGTAAGTCCAACGGTCTGTTCGATGAAGGATACGAATAAGCTGAATAGTGGCCTCTGCCAGCACTGCTGCTACTGGACTACAAATGGGGTCTCCTGGAAGTAAGTCTCGTGGTGTGCCACGCATCTGCATATCACAAATTTTCACCTATAAAAGAAAAGAGGGTAGCAAATGTGTGATTATTTTTTTTTTTTTTTTTTTTTTTTTTTTTTTTTTTAATTCGCTATTTATTTATTTATTTATGGCTGTGTTGGGTCTTCGTTTCTGTGCGAGGGCTTTCTCTAGTTGCAGCAAGTGGGGACCACTCTTCATCGCGGTGCGTGGGCCTCTCACTATCGCAGCCTCTCTTGTTGCGGAGCACAGGCTCCAGACACGCAGGCTCAGCAATTGTGGCTCACGGGCCTAGTCGCTCCGCGGCATGTGGGATCTTCCCAGACCAGGGCTCGAACCCGTGTCCCCTGCATTGGCAGGCAGATTCTCAACCACTGCGCCACCAGAGAAGCCCCAAATGTGTGATTATTAATAGTTCTCCTAAACTAGTAATTCTGTAAATTATAAAACTATAAATTCTAGCACATGTATCCCATGTGGAACTAGTATTTGGTCTCCTGATACATATGTATTATACTATTGGCCCCCAATAAGGAGTGAACAAATATTACAGTTCTACTGAAGTTAGTAGCAGTATGGTCCTGTGAAATAAGCTACCCTGTCATTTAAACTGCGTGCAGTCTGTGAGCAGGAGTGCTGTTGTGGCCACCCAAAAGATAGATACAGACCAAGGTGTATGTGACTGACTCCATTTAGCACCAACCCCCCACCCCCCAGAAAAGTCTTGAGGATCTATCCACTCTAGTCCTCAAGACACCAGAATAATAATGAGTCCTGGGACCATCTTGTATTGTTCCAGGGGCACAAAGATAAAATCACAAGGCTAGAAAGTTGGTATATTCCCAATCTGGACATGCATTTCAAATAAGACACAGAGGCTGAAAGAAGAGCAAGACTTGGGTTCAAATCTTAACTCTGTGTAATTTTTGGAAATTATTTAATCTCACTAACCTCAGCTTTTTCATCTGAAAAAAAAAACTGGCACTAATAACAGTATCTATCTCTTATTATATTAAAGATTAAATTAGACTATGCACATAAAGTGCTTATCAGTACAGTGCCAGACACACAGTAAATGTTCAAAAAATGTTAACTATTATTAGTATTGTTTTTTATCAGATTCTGAAGTCAGAAAAGGCTTCTGGGTAGAATAAAGTGATTGATACAAAGCCTATGGTTAAATTAATTCCTTCAAGGTTCACAAATGTTAGGGAGCAACAGGCCATCATTCTAACCAGAACATACCAGAACCTATTCTGGGCTGCAAGAATATCATCAGGGAAAGGGATAAAAGCAGGTACTGGGTTGCCTCTTTATTTCATTTCCAGTTCAGTTTTGTTGACTACCTGGTTCAAGAAGCAGTTCCCCTCTCTCATGAATGGCTAGCTTGAAATTATACCTCCTTGAAAATTTTAAAAATATATTAAAAGCCCAGAATAAATGGTAACTTTCATGGTTAGAATTTACCAAATCTAGCACTTCCATTATAGACACATTATATATGAGATGGCTTGAAAACTTTCTACTAAAAAATAACTGGAAATTCCAGAGACCAGACCTAGGCTACTTTTACTTGACGTTATATCCTCAAGTAAAAGGATGGGGTAGAAAACAAATCAACCCACAGGGAGACCACAAAGAAGTTTCTCTCTAACTGGGTTTTACATGAGGAGAAAAAAAAGTTTTTAGTGAGAGGGTATCTCTTTAATACTGTCCTCCTGAAGGTTTAAGGTTCAAATTTACACCATCGACAAGGTCTGAGAACCCTCTCAGCTGAATGAATGAAAGGCAGCTTCCCCATCATAACTGAAACCTCCATTATTCACCTAATGGTATCTGATTACACTGAAGATTATTTTTAGATTTTTCTCTCATATGCACAACTGCCAATAAACTAGATTATCCCTAAACTATTTCCTATAATTCCTATAATTGCACACATGTTTGAAAGTTGACTCACTATATTCAAATTACCAGAATATCAAATAGTGCCTTAATAAAGAGAAAAGGCAACTTCTAAAAGTAATCTAACCTTCATCTGGAAGAGTAAATTATCTGAGCAAGTACTTTTAATAGCAGAAATAGCTTATTATTTCTGTGAACTCTGATGTTAACAAATATTAATAAAAAATAACAAATATCCTTTATGCTTAATTATAAAGGTTTGAGGTTTCATTACCTTTTCCCCTGGGTTGCTACTATAGAACATTATGCATGGGTACAACTCTGCTGCATCCACATCTTCAAAAGCTAATTTGGGTTCCTATAGTGTGGCAGAGGTGACGGGAAAAAAAGGAAACAAAAATTTTTTTTAATTGACAATATCCAATACACATTAAGATTCAAAGCTCTTATGAGACAGGATAAGTTACTAGAGCCAAATCTCAATTAACCTTGCTAACCTTGCTAAGGAAATTCCACATACAATAAATGATCTTCATTTGTTCCTCTGTTTCAACAATCTTCCTGGGATTTTATTATCTTTCTATTTTTTTTTTTTTTTTTTTTTTTGGTGCTGATAAATATTATAAGAACCGAAAGGTATTAGAGAAAAAGCAGAGAAGAGCAAATAATCTATAAACTGAATAGCTAGTACCTGAATAACTGAGTTGAGGATAAATAAAGACAGGAAAACATGCAATGCTTCTGAGTGAGTTTCAGTACCTCTCCATTTTTCCCAAAGGAGATGGTCCTGGCTTCCATGTCTAACACACAGGTAATGAAATCTCCTTGAGTAAAGCTGGACAACGTCAGAGCCTGTTCTCCATTGTGATAGAGGTTACCACTGTAGGCCCGGTAGAGCCACATATCCGAGGTGGTACGGTGGTTAAAGTCATGCACGGGCCAGCGAGAAACCCCAACACAGGTGCCTTCATTACCTCTGTTTTCCTTCACAATGTAGAACTAAAATGAAAGTGGTAATGTTCACTAATAGTCAAAAAACTTGTTTGTATACGATTAACTGTATAAAGCCATACTGGGGAGTATGTTTGTAAATAATATTTATGCATTTATGAGACTATAGATAAACATATTTTCAGCTTAAGTGAAAATAACATACAAATGAAATAATTTCATGGTTTTGTAAAGATCTTAAGACAAATTTAATCTTTACCTTGTAGAACATTTAGAATAACCTTTGAGTATTTATTTAAAATAAACAATTTTAACGTACATCTTAATTATGAAGCTGAGGAGGTACGTCCAGTCCAGAAAATTATTAATGGAAAGCTTTCATTCTTTATACAAATTTTCTAACTGCACTCTTGTGTATACTTCTGTGCAGAAAAGAGTTAATAGAGCAGGCCTGAGACTGCTGCCTTTAAAAAGGCATGCTTGTAACACTGGCCCTTGGCTAGTATCTGGGAATTCGACTTTAGTATACAGTTTCCTACACTGTTAGAAAACTTTCCCTGAATGATTCGGGTGGCTCACCAGGACAAGAATGTTTGAACAAACAATGTGGTTTGCACTGAACACGAACTTTCCTTTTGGGAGCTGGAGTTTTGGTACATGCCAGGCAGAGGGTACCTTCATGATCAGTCTCCAGTAAAAATCTTGGGAACTAAGTCTCTAAGGGGGTTCCCTAAAACATCACACACATGTTGCTGCATTTTGTTGCTGGGACAAGAGTGCAGTCCATGTGACCCTTCATGGGAGGGAGAGAACATAAGGAAGCCTCCACGTGGATTCCTCCAGACGTCACCTGTGTCTTTTCTCCTTATTATCCAGTTATGTATCCTTACTACCTTGTTATAATAAACCCCAGTCATCACGAGTACAATGATAATACTGAGTCCTATGAGCCCTTCTATCAAATCTTTGAACATAGGGGTCATCTTCAGGACCTCTGACACAACGGTGGCAACATGAGCTTCACTAGAACAACTCTAAGTCATTAAAATATAATTATATATTTGAGAAAAAGAGAGAGAGAGAACTGGGGAAAGACAAAACTCTAGTGGCTATGGGGTTACACGTGTTATGAAGCAGCAGGTGAGTGGCTATCTGTTGTGAGAGGTAAAAGTTACCTATGGAATTCAAAAATAATAGATCCAACCCCAGGAGGGTTGGCTCACTGGGTCCCCTGGCTGCTTTTGGCCCTGTAAGCTAAAGTGAGGGGAAAAGAGCAGCCAGAAGAAAATTTGTGTTGTTCTCTCCTCTAGGTGGGAAGAGAAAGAGAGCCCAAGCACTCCCACACATGGGCTTTGGACGGGCCAAAGAATGAAAATTAGCTTGCAGCTGCTCTCTTGTCCAGGTGGGAGGGGGAAAAGTTCAAAAATTCCTGAAGGTGAGTGTGGGGTAGACCAAAACTATTAGAAGTATGTGTTGCTCTTTCCTCCGAGTGAGAGGAGATAAGGTTATTTAAATCAGTTCCCAGGGCTGGAGTAAAACTTTAAATAGATGAAAGAAAGGAAGAAAAGGAGAAATGGAGAAAGGGAGAGAGAGAAAAGAAGAAAAGAAAATACTCCAGCAATTTTCTTTAGCCTAGATGCTGCCACTGCTGTACCAGTGCCCTGGCCCAACCAATTAACCCTATAAATGCTAAATTTACTGCTAGGGGTCTGAGTAAACTTGAGATCTGAGGGAAAAGGGAAAAGTAAATTTTATAAAACAGCTTCGTTTTGTGGCTACTGCATCTGGATGTATGACAAAAAATGATGTAAAATGTTATATGCTTGTAACTTCATAAATACTAAGAGATCATCCTGATAAGTAAAAGCTGCAAAGGAAGAATGTCAGTGGGACACAACTTCCTTGCTTTTTGCCCCAGGTGAGTAGATTGGAACTTAAATTCTTTGAGTACTGGAAACAAAACAAGCCTCCATAACTGATGATTTTTTGTTATGATTTTTGCCTATTAGAACTGCTAGAAAAAAGGGAGACAAAATAAAAAGAGTGGCAATCTCCACATAGAAATATACTTTGAGAGTTTTAAAAAGCAGTTGTTAGTTGCCAATTAGCTCTTATAAAATCAGATGTCTGACCCTTAGAGGCTGATGATTTTCTAGCCTGAAATGCATATTTTTGAGTGGGTAAATTTGTACTCTAAGATTGAGAAGGCAAAAAGAGCTTAGGAAAGCCTTGCTCGTCACGTAGACTTAAAATGCAGCTGTCTGATCCTACAGCATTTAGGCTTTATTGCTGCCCCAAAAAGTTGCCAATTTTATAGAATCCTCAATTCACAGCTTCCAACTGCCTGGCCCTGCCTCTAAGTTAAAACCTCATACTGTCTGCTACGGGCTGTTTCAACCCAACATGAGCTGTGTTCAACTAAAAGCAGGCACCAGTCTAATGAACAAAAATCAGACGTGGGGACTGGTGAAGATTTAGTTGGTGCAGCCATAAGATGAAAACTACATGGATTCTAGCTGGACTGTCCAGGTCTCTTATATATGCCCCTGGGAAAGGGCCTGTTCTTTTGATAGCCATCTAATTTGAGCTGCTGATTGGCTTTTTATTTCTGACATAGAAACTGACTACATTCCTAACTTTGATTCTTACCAAAAGCTGAAAGTTGGAGGAGGGCATACCCAGGGTGCATGATCTCTATGTCCACTCTTATAACAGACTGGACTCTTGACCTCTTCTTCGGGAGGTCTCACTGCTGTTGACTTATTATGTTCAGCTTTTTGGACTAGTAGTAGTTTGCAACAACAGACTGATAGCTTGATTCAATATCTGATACACACACCTAGTAAGACAGTTTATTAAATGAAGCTCTCCCCAGAAAAAGACTGATCTTTCCTAGGCTGCTCACTGGATAAATGATTAGGATAAAAGGCGTAGAACGTTTTGTAAACCTATTCTGGAAAACAATTTTTTTAATTGGGATTTTGTCCTGACCAACTGCTAACCTTTCTGGTTAAGTTGTATCAATATAAAAACATTTTTGTTAAAAAAAAAAAAAAGTTTTCATGTGGAAATTCTTTTGTCCCTCTTGCACCTAACCCTTCTGGACAAAAGGTCTAGACAAAGATAAAAAGTGACTGAAAAAATCTGAAGTTATAATAACTAAATGGGAAACACTGATTTTAGAATAATGGTGGGGGTGGGGAGGGGGAGGAAAAAAAACCCAACCCAGGCCCTGGGGAAGTGTGGAAGAAGAGGGAGGGCATAAATGATCACTGTTTTTTCGGAATTGCTCCTCCTCCCAGGGGGAAAAAAAGCCATGCTGTCAAGAAGGCTGTTTTTTCTTTTTTTTTTTTTTAAATAGATCTTTATTGGAGTATAATTACTTCACAATACTATGTTAGTTTCTGTTGCACAACAAAGTGAATCAGCCACATGCATAGAGCACTTTAAATTCAAACTAACTTCTGAGTCTTATACCTGACAGGCTATAAGAAGCAGGGGGTGACCCCAGGTCCTGGAATTTCCACAGAACACCTCCAGATGTCATCCACACTCTTAAGGCAGATAAAATGATGTCACAGACAAACAAAACCATTTAACAAACTGTCCTTCAGAGGCAGTCCCTCTGAAACCAGGCACTCAATTAAATTACTTAGACTGCAGTGGGAACAGAAGGTGGGAGGCTCCCTGATGGGAGATCACACTGGGGTCCTGTTAATTTGTTATGCCTGACTACTGTATATCCTGATTAGGGATATCTTAACAATTATAAACTCATTTCCAGGGATACCACGTATGACCTCTGGAATTGTACTTTTTGTATATGCACCCTATTCTGAACCCTGGACTGGCCAGAGTTGTGCTGTGCTAAATTTAAGGACAAAGTCACTTGACTTTTTAAGATAGACCTTTACAATTAATGAGATTTGTTTTAACTGGCTAAGTCTAAGACTCCTGAAGTCAGTACTGGAGGTCAGTCTCACCCTGCTTTCTGGGGTCCTACCAGCTAATAATATTAATTTTATTGTAAAAACACTGTGGCCAAGAGCCAGCCAAGGAGGTGGACTGTGCAAAAAAAGAAGTAACACAGCAGAGACTGCTATCCTTAGAAATGTCTGCTTGCAATGTTGGTCCTCGGCTGGCACCTGGGAACTTGTCTGGTAAATAGTTCCCTACACTGATAAAAAATCTCCCTGACTGATATTGGTGGCTTATTGTGCTTAGACTGTATGACAATATGGTTTATGCTAAAAACCCGCTTTCTTTCTGGGAATCTAAAAAAGGCCAGGCAGAGAGTATGTGACCAGCACTCAATAAAAATGTTGGGCACTCAGTCTCTAATATGCTCTCCCAGGAAGAAACATCACACATACGTTACTGCATTTTCATTGCTGGGTGTGCACTGTGTGACCCCTCATGGAAGGGATGATTATGATTTTTCAACCTTACACTTAAAAAAATTTTTGAGGTAATTTTACAATTACAGGAGAGTTACAAAAATAATACAGGGTTTCTGTATATTCTTCACTGAGTTTCCATTTATGTTAAAATCTTACATAGTAATAGAACATTTACATAAGATGATATTTTTAATAGTCTTTCCATACGTTTTTTATAATAACCTAGGAGGAAAGTACTAAAAAATAAAATGCTTTTGAAAACTACTTGGAATTCTACGTACCTTCCACTGATAGCACCCAGAAGTTACTCCAGTTGATGCCAATCCATATCCTTTTCCTCCACTGCCATGAGTTAAAATCTGTCCGTTCTCCACTATGCAACACTGAGCTTTCTCTGGGTCAAAGGACACTTCTTGTATAGGAAGATTCTCATCTTCCTCCTCCAACTCTCCCTGCTTCTACCAGAAAGGAAACTGGGTCAGTATTTTGAACTAACTCAGGTTCAGTTCCTGAGATCTCCTTGGGTTGATTCCACAAATATTTATTATCTACTATGTACCAGTTACTGTGCAGACCATGGAATACAATCATACATACAGCATGGTCCCTGCCCATGAAGAGCTTACAGCTCAGTCAGGGGACAGAGAGACAAATAAATAACACCAGCATTGTAGTGAGAGAATAAAAGAAGTTACATGACAGGTATAGCAGAAACATATAAGTGTTAAGTTTCTAACCAGGCTTGGGAAGGATAAGGTAAGCATTCAAAAGAGGATGACTTCTGAGCTGAATCCTGAATGATGAGAAGGCATTAAGCAGCCGATCAAAGTACAGAAAGAAATTTAAGACAGTATGTACAGCATGTGCCAAGTCATGGAGGTGAAACAGAGTTCACTGATTTAAAGACTTGCAAGCAGTATGGAATATCTGGAGGATGAGACTGAAAGAGGACAAGGAACTAGAAAGAGAAGAAGGAACAAAATCATGGAAGGCCTTCAATGCCATTCTAAGTTTATTCTTTACTCTAGACAATAGGGAGTGCCTACACAGAATGATTTATACAGAGGAACTACTATCAGATCTATGTTTTATAAACATTGTTTTACCAGAAATATACAGGATGAAAGCAGAGAGAACAATCAGGAGTTTACTGCAAGAGTTCAGGTAAGAAATACTGAGGACTTAAATTCATTCATTTGCTCAATGGGTATTTAATAAGCATCTACTATGTACCAGGCACTATACCAGGTCCTATATACTCAGCAGTATACTAGACAGATAAGGTCTCTGCTCTCATAGAACTTATATTTTAGAAGGTGCAGATAGAAAATAAACAAGGAAATAGCAGGTAATAAGTGCTATGATGAAATCAAAAAAGGTGATGTGATAAAGACTGTGTGGCAACTGACTCTAGATTGAGGATCAGGAAAGGACAATGAAGAAGTGATAATTAAGTTGAGACATGAATAATAAGTTGACTTCTGAGAAACATATCTGAGAGAAGTATTCTAGGCAGAGAGAATAGCTGGCACAAAGCCCAAAGGAAGGAACAAGCTTAGTGTGTTCAAGACACAGGAAGAAGGCAAGTTGTTCACAGTGTAGCGAGCAAAGAGGAGAGAACAAGGAGTTCTAGAATTTATCCCAAGAATGATTAAAAACCACTGGTGGGTTTTTTAAGCAGAGGACGAACATGCTCTGATTTACAATGTTAAAAGATCACACTGGATCCTGTGTAGAGAACGGACTATAGGGAGTTAACAATGGAAGCAGAAAGACCAGTTAGGAGAATATTGCATAATCCAGGCCAGAGATGGTAGTGGCTTGGAGTAGGGTGATGGCAGAGGAATGAGGAGGTGGAAAATTCAAGTTAAGTCTTAACAGAGAAGTCAACAGGACTTGGAGATTGTACGGACAGAGAAAATGTGGGTGTGTGTGATAGAAAGAGAGGAATCAAGGATGACTCCTTGGTTTTTTGGTTGAGTCACTTACTGGGAAAGCCTGGGGCAGGAACAAGATGTAACAGAACTAAGGATGCTACTAAGTAATGAGAGACCTATGACACTATTATTCAAGTCGTAAGGCAAGCAGAAGATGGGTACATGTCTGGAATTCAGGAAAAATGTCAAAAAAGGAATTAAAAATCAATGGCATACGGATCTGAAAAAGGTTTTGCTGGCTACAGGAAATGGAATGGAAGTGACAGTTGAAGAAAAAAAGGGGTCTTGGGACCAAGCCTTGGGATACTCCAGCAGTTAGATTAAACAGAAGAGGAAGTATAAATAAAAGAGGATGAAAAGAAGAGGCCATTGTACTGGGACAGAAGGAAAACCAGAAAAAGTGTGGAATCATGAAAACTAATAGAAAGATTAAGGTAGCTAGATGGATGGATTCAAGAACTATTTAGGAGGTAAAAATCAATGAGTTCTAGGGATCACATGGGTGGGGACATTAGGAGAATTCCCAGGAATTCAGGTTTGAAAAGCTAGTTGAGTGTTAGTGCCACCAATAAAAATGGGATAGGAAGAAAAGGAGAAAGGTTTGAAGGAGAGACACCTGGGCTATCATTCAAGTTTGGAAGGCAGTGCATGTAGTGAAAATGGTCGTGGGTATGACTGAGACTGCTGGAAAAGCTAAAGACAGAACTTTGAGGAACACTGGAATTTGGGATGGAGGCAAGGAGAAAGTCACACCAAAGAAGAGATGCCTCCAGAGGGAATCAAGGATTGGCAGAGGGGATCTAGGAGAAAGTAGTGTTTTGAAAACAACAGAAGGCTAGAGTTTCCAGAGGTCAAGTAAGCTGTGGATAAAAAGCCATACACTGTATTACCAATAACACCTACCTCTGTCATTTAATTTCAGTGCTTTGATGGAAGATAAACAATTGGGCTGAAAAGATAATGAGAAGTAAGGAAGTGACTTAAACATATACAAGGTTACTCTTCCCAGAAGCTTAGCAATGAAGGATGAGAGAATATAGGGAAGGCTTCATGGATAAAAAAGAAATTTAGAAGGGTGGGAATAAGAGATGTTTATAAACTGAGGGGAAAGAACCAGTGGAGAAGGAGACACAGTACAAAGAAGAGACTGAATAACTGATAGAACAAAGTCTCTCAAAGGAGAAAGGATCCAGAGACAGGTGACAAGATATTCACATGTCTGTCTAAAAATACCTTTTTGGAAGAATCAAGTACCTGTAATTTTATTTCTTGTTCTTTTTCCTTTATCTGAATAGCATATTTGGCCTGAGCAATGGGTGTCTCCCACATACAATCCGACAGGAGGGAAAACAGACGTTCAACAACCTATTTATTGAAGGAAAAAGAATGATCAAATTTGTAAAGGATCATTTTAACTATTTTTAGAAAAGATAAATCATGTAACTATAACATTAAGTCACATGTGAGATTTAACTATACCAATGTCTGACAGCTACTTTGGGTGGATGCAAGTTAAATATCATTTTTTAGAAAGACCATTAACCCACTACAAAGTGGGTTTGACTGTCCTCATGTTGCCCCACTATATGGACCTCTGATGAGGCCATGCAGCCTCACATCTTTCTCTCTAGATGCCCAAACCTAGGAAGAAATTCCACAAATTTTCCTTTCTTTCTGACCTTGAAAGTATTCACTATACCACTACTCCTCACATCCCAAAACTCACTTAATTTCTCTTTCTCCTTGCTTAGAGATGAAAAAATTTAAAAAGCAATCTCAGAAGTGGAAGTCGTGCTATTGAATAAATGACACATTTACAACTGAAGAGACCATGAGTTTAGATTTTCGGTGCATCATGTTGCACATGTAAAGAACATCTTCTAATAACTTTAAAAATAGAAACCTGGGCCATTTGATCATCTTCTACACCAGATTCACAAGCTGGTAGCACAGCCTCAAGGACGTGAAGTGCAAGGAGCCTCGTTCTTAAGTTACCAACTAGAGGAATTCCTGGAGGGGGAAAAAGACATTTTCTTATTATAAATGTGACTTAAATTCAAAGTTTAAATAAACCTCTTGAAAAAAATCTCTGAGGCTGCTAAGTATTTAGGATGGAACAGACTTCACTTCAGCATATTATCACAAGAATTCTGGATTCATCCCATATCCATTAATGTATATGAATATCCATGTTTGTGTTTCAGTTTTTATGTATGTAAGGGAACAGCACTATAATAATTACCTGTGCCAAGTACTGTGCTATGCATTTCCTACACATTAATAACTCTGTTGATCCTCACAAATCCTACATTATATCCCTATTTTACTGATGAGGAAACTGAGGCTCAGAGAAGTTAAGTAACTTGACCAAAGCCACACAGCTCAGTAGAGACAGAAGTAGAATTGTAAATGACAGGTCTGTTAATCTCTAAAGCTCAGACTTATCATCACCTTTAATTGCTTCTGACTGCATCTATGCCCTGACGGCCTCACAGGGTTAATGGGGAGTAAGCAGTTTGTACTTTTCTAAAGTAAGCAAAGATACAGACAGGATACTGATGCTCTTTTTTCTATCCATTATTACTACAACACAACCAGTAGAAATAAATGAATATCTGATTTTTCTTCATACTCTAAGAACTTAATCAATATTACAGAAGGCTTACCTTATTAAAGGAGAAAAAAAGCTACTGTAAGTTATACTAGTTAAGAAAAACTGTTGGGAAAATGAGTATAAACTTACTAGATATAAAGCTAAGATGTGTATTGACAGAAGAACCCTGGTTTGAACAACTGATCTGAAAATAGTAGCTACCTGTAAATGGCAGATCTTTTAAGAAAATAAGAGAAAGGTAAGGGCTCTTTTGAATAAACTGCTGTTTTATTTGCAGCACAGCTGATCAGTTTTGGAAATTCTTTAAATACTTTTAACAACAAATGAATTTCTTGCCAGAATTTGCTACCACAAAATGACTGGGATAATTCTGCTGTAAGAACATTAATATTTAGTATGACTCCATTTTACTGTATTTTTGCAGTTAATAACTGTAGCTGTTATGTTAATAATAAGTTGTCTGTATTCTTTTTTTGTTTATGCCAATCTTAAAACAAAGATACAGGATCTGAATTTTTTAAAAATTGAACACACATTAAAAAAAGTGAAAAGAAACACCAATAAACTATATTGAGAGTGTATACATATAAAACAGCATGTACCATAGAAGACTATATTATGTTTCAGCACATTTAAGAAAGACTAGGGATGATGAGAAAGTTCTGGAAATGGAGAGTAGTGATGGTTGAGCAAAATTGTGAATGTACTTAATGTCACTGAATTGTACACTTAAGTGGTTAAAATGGTAAATTTTATTTTATGCATATTTATCACAATAAAAAAAACAGATTAGGAAAGGACTGATAGTAATCTATGCAAGCAGACCAGACTTTTAGGCTAAGAACCAGGAATTAAGCTTATTATATAGAACTCTCATAGATAGCATACAATCAGAAGTTACAAATCAAGGCAACAGAAATCATATCATGATAAGAAAGAACAGACAAACTCCGATCTGCATTTTGATAATCCAAGAAGTAAACTCAAAATCTGTGTCAAATTATCATATTAAACAGGATGTTCTCTGCTTATTTTTATTATTGTAATCTGAACTAGAGCCAAGTTCTCTGCATTAAATCCATGATCTTCTCCAGTGCTACCTTCTATTATTAATTCCTCTCAATTTTTACTCCTGAGATTACTCTTCTTTCAATCAAATAAGTACTCATAAAACAAGAAAGAAAAGCCTTAAAATCAAGGTCAAGTATCCAATGTTGTTATCTGAATAAAACACACGTGATGTACAAAATACTGTAAAATAAGACAAAGGTCACATACCTGAAGAACATTTCTGAGATGCTATATTTAAAAGCACCTCTGTCCACTTTGGGGAAGCCATTTTTGACTGAATTGCTTTTGAAGATACAACTCTGCGAAGAAAAACTAGAAAATCCCCCAGATGCAGTTCGGCTGCACGTTGTTTCCTAAGAGCAGCTAAAGAGTGAACAGACAAGTCTACATTACAACCAAAATCCAACAGGAAACAGTCTTATATCAAATAACTTACACTTAGAGTGCAGTAAGCACACACCTAATTCAAAACCTAGGTTGTCAGTTAGCTGCTGAATTTTTAAAACTTAAAAAACAGGAGAAAGGTCAGAATATAAAGTCAAACATAACATCTTTTACAACTGTGTACAGTAACAATGAGCTTGCTAGAATAAAGTATGTGTACTTGGTTTTGTGCATTTTTCTTTTTTTACTGCTATTCTAAAAAGTAACAGTTCTCTATCCAAGTCTAGAGTTCTACTAGATAGAATTTGAGGGAGATGGTCTGTAAACCCCCTAAAATTGTATGAAAAACTGTCTGGGGAAGTCCATGGCACTCCAGTGGTTAGGACTCGGCACTTTCACTGCTGAGGGCCTGGGTTCAATCCCTTGTTGGGGAACTAAGATCCCACGAGCCACGCTGCATGGCCAAAAATAAAGTAAAATAAAATAAATGCCTCAAACTGAAAAATATTCTTTAAAAAAAAAAACAAAAAAAACAAAACAAACAAACAAAAAAAAAAAACAAACAAAACTGTGTCTGTGTGTGCATTTGCCTAGTAAGAAAGTTGACAACTTTGATCACATTTTCAAAAAGTCCATCATCTGTCCACCACCTCCCCTACCCTCTGCCCCAGTCAAATTAAGAATTACATCTCAGGACTTCCCTGGTGGTCCAGTGGTTAAGAATCTGCCTTCCAAAGCAGGGGACATGGGTTCGATCGCTGGTCAGGGAACTAAGATCCCACATGCTGCAGGGCAACTAAGCCCACGTGCAGCAAACTACAGGGTCCATGTGCTCTGGAGCCCGCACGCCACAACTAGAGAGAAGCCTGCGCACCGCAACAAAAGATCCTGCGTGCTGCAACTAAGACCCGACGCAGCCAAAAATAGATGAATAAATATTTAAAAAAAAAAAAAGAATTAATCTCTAAAAAAGACTTTGTGTTTTCATATTCTACAAAGAAACAAATTTCTAGGCCTGGGTCTGGTTTGCCTGACCTTAAACTCTATGTAAAGGATCTTTCCACAAACTTGCTCTAAACAATCATCCCAATTTTCCCACCAGTATCAACACTCTTACCACCTCTCTAATAGTTTCTCTCTAATAGCTTCCCTCCCCCCTGTACATTTTGAAGCCAAAGAACTTTCTGCTCTTCCTCTAACATGCCATGTTCTCATATTGTCCAACAACTTTCATACCTCCCTAGCCTGGCTAAGACCCACTCAAAGCCTGGGTGAAGAAGTTTGCCAGTGGGGTAGATTCCCAGAATGTCAATCCCTAAGGGGCATTAAAACATGGAAAATCATAACAATTTGGACAGGCACTCCTTTCAGGGAGATCCTGGCACATCAAATTAAGAAATACACAGACAAATCACTTGTGATAGAGGGGAGACCACCCCCTGCCAAATGGCATGTCTGAATAGCCATTAATCTATCTTCATAGACATCTCTTTAACTAGAGGGCTTTTGTTTTGCTGAGATGGGTGTGCAGGTCTATGATAGAACTAACCTACCTGCTAGGGATAATTAGAGAAAAAGCTAAGAGCTCCTTCTCTACATTTCCTCTTCACAGTACTCTACCTCTTCTTTACTTCTTTAGTCTTTGCTAATATACAAACATTTATTATATTAGTTTGAAGAATATAAAATTATTAGTCTGCCCCAGGTACCTACATCTCACTCCAACCTTGTTCCTACACATTCCTTCAAAATCCAGTTCAAAGCTACCTCTTCCATGAAACTTTCTCTCTTGGTAGAGATCCCTGGGAAAATCTCTTTTAGGAGGCCTCCATCCTACCCCACTCTCACTCCCAGTAAGTATTTCTGTAACACGACACTAAATTAATTAAAGCCTGGAGACCTTAAATATAAAGCTGGTTAATACAACTTGATGATACAGTTTGTGTTTCAGTAACAGTACTACGTTTGAAATGAAGAGTACACCTTACTTTCAGTTAAGTATTTTAGAGAGTATGTGGAGTTATTAATACCTGGTCCACCTGTCTCTGAATGCCTGGCCACCACTGACTAGAATCTGTCTCACTCCCAGCCATCCCCATAAATAGAATGGGTGCAACCTGAGGGGAATGGATGTGGACTCAGTCTGCTGTTACACCTGCTGAGATTCATCACAGTTTCTTTTTTTTTTTTTTTAATAATTATTTATTTATTTATTTATTTTTGGCTGTGTTGGGTCTTCGTTTCTGTGCGAGGGCTTCCTCCAGCTGCGGCGAGCGGGGGCCACTCTTCATCGCGGTGCGCGGGCCTCTCACCACTGCGGCCTCTCTTGCTGCGGAGCACAGGCTCCAGACGCGCAGGCTCAGTAGTTGTGGCTCATGGGCCCAGTCACTCCGCGGCATGCGGGATCTTCCCAGACCAGGGCTCGAACCCGTGTCCCCTGCATTAGCAGGCAGATTCTCAACCACTGCGCCACCAGGGAAGCCCCACAGTTTCTTTTTTTACTGGATATGGAAGGATCCAGTTTTCTTGGGGAGCTACAGGCTGAGAAGTAACTCTACTGTGTCTTCCCTGCCGTCCATATGTGCAGTACTCAACAGAGTGGTAAGAAACTACTACCTGAAACAACCCTGTATCCCCAAACTGGATCTCAGGAAAAAGGGAGGTGGCATTAAAAGCCTGTTTTTATTTTATCATACCTTCTGAGTCTGCCCATGCTCTTTGTATAAGCAACATACTTGCTATATAAAGAAGAAGTAACTTGCCAGAGGTTCAGCCTCTGAAACCAAAAGCTAGCCCTAAATTAGACTCATACATCCTCCTAGATTCTGACCTAAGAGATTTAGCTATTTCTTCTGAGCTTATTGTATTACACTGTAATTATCTGTTTAAACATCTACCTTCCTCATTTCCCTAGAAGGTCCTTGAGGGCAGAGATAATGTTTTGCCATTTTTGTATCCCCAGCATATTCCTTTATCCACCCACCTATCCATACAGTATTAATATTAAATACTACTTTATTTATTTAAATATTATTTATTATAATATTCCAATATTAACATTAACATTCCTTGAGCTCTTACTATGTGCTAGACACTGCTCTAAGTCCTTTACAAGTATTAAATTATTTAATTCTCACAACAGTCTTGGAAGGTTGGGTCTATTACTCTTATTTTTATCTATCTATCTATCTATCTATGTATCTATCTATCTGATCCAGAAAGGATTTAATGGCTCCCAGAGCTTATTATGGTAATAAGACATCGAATAAATGACCCGTTTTAGACCTTTATTCCCTTAATATATAACAGACATGTATAGTAGTTCTCCTGTTCAGGGTTTACGTTCTACTGAAATACAATGTTCACTACAGTTTTTTTTTTTTTTTTTTTTTTTGGCTGCGCCATGCGGCTTGCAGGATCTTAGTTTCCCAACCAGGGCTTGAACCCGCACCCTCAGCAGCAAAAGCACAGAGTTCTACCCACTGGACCACGAGGGAATTCCCACAATGTTCACTATAGTTTTTAAAAGCTATAAGGAGATGACCATATTACAGCAAGCAAAAATTATTACAGCTAAGTATAATGAAGAATTTTTTAGTGACTAGAGAACAGAACAGCCTAGCAAGAAGTTCAGCTCCCCTAATTCTAATCCAATTCCCAAATATTAAAACCCTTGGTCCTGGGGGAACACTTAAAACAAGAATGCAACCCAAGAGATGGGCTGTCAGGATCAAATGCTACAAGAACAGAATCTGGGGAAATCAGTTACCTAGAACCTCTAAGTTCTAGAGCCACAACAGCCAAGGAGAGGCTGAACTTAGACACTGAGTGGTACAGTTGCTACATCAGGGTTAACCAACTCTAAGGAGAGGAAGTTCAGTCAGAGGCACCTCTAAACCATACATATTTGGAGAAAAAAGGGGTTTCTAAATGAACAAATAAAAATCCTCTCATGCCTCACAACAGAAAGAACTTTACATTCTAATGATATTCACACAATGTGGATTCAATAAATGCTTGTAAATAATGACAGAGAAAAAAGATTTAAGATACCTCTGAAGTCTCTCTTCTCAGTTTCTCCACTAGAGTCAATTTTCTTTTCTTCTTCATCCTCTTCTCCTTCTCCAAAAGAGGCCATAAGTAGTACACCGGCCTGGGACAACAAATTTTTCAACTGACTACAGAGTAGATCCAACAAAGATTGAACTACCTTGGGGCTCAGTTTATCAGCATAGGTCCTACATGAAATAACAGGAAAAAAATAAATGGTAATTACACAGAAGGGCAAATGTGCTTAAACAAATGAAGGAGATTACGGTGAAATGGAAATCACTAAAATGTGAAAGACCAGGCCCCACACAGTTCTACCAAGACATCTACAATGCTCACCCTGTAGTGATGGCTAGAATCTGGAGCAATCTTGTACTAGCCACTTTTAAAGCTGTGCTTAGTTGGGAAACACCCGTTTTTGGCAACAACTGAAGAGGTTGTCCTAGCATGGTGTTTGTGCCACATAACTGCGACAATACATTTAGCAGACCCGTGGAAATCGCCAAAGAAACATCTACTGGTTGATAGTGAACACTCAGGGCAAAAACTGTAACCAAAAGGAGACGCTGCTGGGCTTCTAAAAAGAAGAAAGAAAGAAAGGCAGTTGAGAATCTTCTTTGAAGTTAACAAAGCATTTACTAAAATAAATCATATTCCAAAATATAAATAGTAGTATGGAACACTATTACACTTTCAAGTATTTATCTTTACCTATAAGCTGACCTAATGTTAAACACAGAACATTAGCTACCTAGCATAACCTCAGGCCAAAATGTTACTTGCACCTTATATTTATTTGCATGTGCAGTTACTCACCAATGTGATGCTTGTTTGCTTGCAGGGCTCTCTCCAGAGTAGCAGACAATTGTTGATAAATCTTATGCACAGCCATCTGGATTTCAATCTGAATATTTCTCTTAGCTGCTCTGATCCCATCCTAAATTACACACAAAGATTTACCTTTTCTATTAACAACAACACTTTCTACCCAAAGGAAAGTAAAAGCATTTTATTCCTAGCCTATGCTAGAGCCCTATGGTGGTTTTTAATTATTTAGTATATTTCAGTATATAAAAGTTTTATAATAAATTTATTTTTCAATGCTTGAAAATTCTTGATCCTATATAATCTCTCTCCTTTCCCACAAAGCATTTTTCCTCTCTAAACATGGAAGATATAAAGACAACACTTCAAAAAAACAGTTCAAGCAATCAGAGAAACTAGGTAAAATGATCAAGTCTAAAATGTAAATTCTTGAAACCCATCCTCCCAAACACCAATCCCTATCCCAACTTAGATCTACCTCTATGCAATTTGGCTAAGGGTTAATAAAACTGAGCCAGCAAAGAATCTAAAAGTACAATAGTACCATGGCTTACCTAATGGCTTATCTAACCCCAGCTATACTCAGGAAACTAAATCAATGAGGTATCTTTAAGTCACTTAGGTCTTTATATTTTTAAACCTCAATTCTAAACACCAAAAAGTTTAGCATTATTAAACTGGTGTTGTAAAAATACAGTTAAAATCTGAATATACTGAAAGGTGTCATCCTCGCATGACAGTTCTGTCATCTACCTGATAGTGATGCAATCGGCCACTCTCTCCTTTGGCTCCTGCGTGTCCATCAGTGCCTAAACCGAAACACCCTGCCAGAAACTGCAGCCTCACAGATGTGAGCAGAGTGGATGACTGGAAACCTGAGCTTGATCTGCTTCCTGTCAGAGAGATGTTACCTTTTTCTTCCATTCCAGACAACAGTACAAGGATCTGATGAAGTGCCTCTAAACGAAGCTTGAGAAAAAGTAAAATAAACATATTTTAGAATTCTTCACTGAACTGAGACACAAATAACTCTGTACGTCACAGACAATATATTTCTTAGCACACAGAAAATTCTGATATTTCTTAGGAATCTATTCTATTAACATAAACATTTATTTTACTATTATGACTTTAAAAATTAAAATATCTCTAAGATCTCTATAAGCATACTTCAGTATACAAGAGGCTACACAGTACAATGGGAAAAGTAGTAAATTTGGATGTAGGAGATCTAGTTTCAAGGCCAGAGTATTCCAACGACTGTGTAGCCTTGGGAAACTCAATTTCCTGAGTCTCAGTTTCTTCGTGTATAAAATGAGGCTAATAGTACTTTAATCTACTCACAGAGCTATTGTGATGCTCATGAGGAGATACACGTGATTTCAAAAGCATCAAGTAGTATGGATACTGCTTCCTTTCCTTACAACATTATATAGAATGAATACTCTTTAGTTCAAGAATTAGAAGTATTTCCAAAAGGTTTCTCTGTGGTTCTCTTGAACTTCTGGCTCTATCTTCCCTAGGAAGACAAATATCCACCACAGCAGTCCATTGGCCTACCCCCCTCCTTTTTTTAAAAAAAAATAAACTTTTTATTTTGAAATAATTTTATATCTATAGAAGAATTGTAAAGATGGTACAGATAGTTCCTGTATACCTTTCCCCAAGCTTCTCCTAATGTTAGTATCTTACAAAACTATGGCATATTTATGAAAACAAATTAACATTGGTACAACACTACTGACTAAACCACAGAATTTATTTGGATTTCACCAGAGTTCCCATAATGTCCCTTTTATGTTCCAGGATCCAAATCAGGATATCACGTTGCATTTAGTTGTCTTGTCTCCTTTAGTTTGTGACAGTTTCTTTGTTTTTCATGACCTTGACGTCTATGAAGGGCTGTTTGTGTATTTTATAGAATGTCCCTCAATTTGGGTTTGCCTGATGTTTTCTCATGTTTGGACTACAGGTATGGATTTGGGGACGAATACTATAAAGTCTCCCTCTCATCACATTATTATCAGGGTACATGATATCACCGTAACTTATTATTGGTGATATTAATCTTGATCACTTGGTTAAGGTGATGTCTGCCAGGTTTCTGCAATGTAAAATTACTGTATTTTTTCCCCTTTTCATACTCTATTAGCTCTAAGTCACTAATTCCAGCTTACTCTCAAGAGGAGGAAAATTAAGCTCCACCTCCTGGAGGGAAGAGTATCAAAGAATTTGAGGACATGTTGAAACCACAATCATTAATAAATATTTTGAGGGAGATATTTGGAGGCAATGCTCACTAATTTTAGCATTTATCATTATTAGCATGGTGTTCTAATCTAGCCCTTTTTAAATGGAGACAAATGGGTCAAAAATGGGGACTCTAAGAGCAGATCTGCATGGTCACCAACAAATTTCACTCTAGTTTCTAGGAGACAAGCAAAGACTTAGTGATTAGAGTATCTTGTGTACTATTGTTCACTTCAAACAAACTATCAGGTTGCTTTGGTTAAGATAGCAACATCAAAAAGCTCAAGTGAAGGAAAGGGGGAGGCAAGGAATAGAAGAAAAGGAAAAGTTTTTCCTACAATTGTACATTCAGTGGTTCAGTTTAAGTTTCCATAGTCCCTCACAAGTAGTAAATATCAAAGACTTACTTCTGCCCTTAACTGTTGCTGTTCCATTGCAATGATGGAGGCCTGGGGACTTGTAGACATACTTTCCTCTGGCTCTTTAAAACCTGGGGCATTCCCCACATCTCCACTCACAAAGCTTACAACATTTTCAATCAAAGTGTGAACTCCCAAAGACTTGGTAAGATCAAAATCAGACTCAAAGGAGTTAGAGGAGTTGCACAACCAGTCTCTGTTATGTTTCAGGCGCGCCCAAGAGTCGCTCAGGGTTTCCAAATGATTATGCATAGGACCTACATACAAACAGAACAAAAACGCATCAGTGATGACCAAGTAGAGCATATATTCTGAAACTAGATGAGGGCTGAGTGTTGCTATCATACCGACTGGTGAGAAATGGATACTACTGTTTGAATACATGCATGCATTAAGTGAATCTGAGCAAAATGCTTTGGTAAAAAACAACAAACAAACAAAAATTACAGCAATGTAAGAAAACAAAGGGAAAGCCCTGTTTAATGTACCAGTGTCTCTGTAAGCGCTTTAGCAACACGTTGCCACAAGAAAAAGAAAGGCAGAAGCTGCTGTCAAAATGCTTAGCTTAAAATGCTCTGCAGTATTAAACCAGACCATCATTTATGACCAGAATGGAACTCGGCACTTAGGACACTGCTGGTAAGACCTAATAGTAATAGGATTTCATCTGATTTAACATTATCATTGCAAAGAGTGAGTTAAGACTGTGCAAAATGTGTACATATCTGCAATGAAATATTACCAAAAAATGAATACAGAAGGGCAAGTAAACTTACACAAAAAGGAGACATAAATATCACCCTTGGTTTCACTAATATAAGGAACATTTTCACTGTGTAATATGCACATTTATTTCAGGTTGTGAAACTCCTATATAAAGGAAGCAAAGTTTCACAGACAAGAATATATAAGATTAACTATAAAGTGATAGCTACATAAAATTACCAAGTGGTGTTAACAATAGTGGCTAAATATAATACCATTAGTTTTGCCAGTGGGCATTTTCTAGGCTAAAATCTTTACATTGGACAGCAAAAATGTTAATATGTTTTATCACAACAACTGTCCAAGGCATGTGCCAATAGTGGCTTTAAAAAAATATATAAATGTCTAATTCTTACACGTTTTGTCTTTTTTGATTTAATTGATCTCAGGTACATGAGTTAAATTAATCATACTCCTTGGCTCATGATATACTCTCATCACTGGTCCATGCATGGCCTGCTTTTGTATTTATATTTATTTATAATAAATGTGAACACAAGAACTAGAAAACTGGCAGAATACTACCTATCTGTTCTTTCCCCCAACCCATCTCTCCCCTGTGTCCTCCCACCTAAGGATTTCATTATCACTCCTTTGCTTTTATTGTTGTTAAATATTGTTTTATCTTATATGTATTCCCAAGACAAATAATGTTTAGTGTTAGTTGTTTGTGACTTTATAAAAAAGTATCATTTTATGTAGTCTTTTTGGACATTACTTTGCTTTCAGTATAATATTGCTAATACTCATTCACATTATTCCATGTAGCCATGGTTCATTTGTTTGAGTGCTGTATAATATCTCATTCTGTGAATATACCAAATTTTTCTATTAGGAATGAATCTTGAGGTACTTAATAAAATATGCATTACAAAAATTATATTTGTTACATACTAGATGGAAAAGATTTGGGAAGAGGACTACTTAAACACTAATGCCCACAGAGAAAATGAACTAATACAGTATTGACTGTATAAATTATTTTTGAATTATTACACTGTCAGGAAAACCCCAGGACTTCAAAATGAGACACAGAAATCCACAATAGGCAGTTAATATTATAAAGTAGCTATGAAATAATTTATATGCATTCTACTAAAATAATTTAGAATGGCAAAGAATATATGGTTTATCTGCCTTCTATATTTTAGCAAGAATTCTTAAGATTAAAAAATGTTGGATTTTCAGTTCTACTGAACATAAAAAATAACCAATCTGAAAATTTCCCCAAACTGTATAGCTGAATATTTTCCCATGTAAAACAGAAAAGGTAAAAATCCAAAGAAAAATGTCATGGATGCATAATGTATTAAATTAAAATGATATTTAAAGAATAAAGGAGGGGCTAATGTGGAAAAAAAGAAAAAAAAGAAATAATCATTTTCCACTTCCTTAAGCATCCCAAATTCAGACTCTGGATTTAACCTTAACTTACAAATGATATTTTTTGTCTCTCAGCATTGAGCTTGTTGGTTCAATAATAAAACTTCAGAATAAAAAGTTCTTCAATCTTCCAATACTTACAAATTACTTTTCAAAATGAAAATAAAATGTGCAGAGAGTTAATGCTAGAACCACAGAAGTAAAAGCGACCTTAAAGATTATCTAGTCCAATTGCCTCAGTTGAGGAAACAGAGGCTCAAAGAAAATGATCTTTTCTAAATTAATAACACTAATTCCTTAAGTTTATGGGAGGTGGTCCTACATATTCCTGTTGTTAATCAACTCACAAATCACTGATCCATGGGAATTTCAACTGCCTGCCTATGCAAAGGCTCAATACGTGAAGAAACTGCAAGTAGTGAATTGCCTTAAAATACTCCAAAATATTCTATGGAATAGGTGGCCAATCCCCAAATTAAATCCTCTCTGCAATTTAAAGCAGGGGTCAGCAAACTTTATCTATGAAGAGCCAGACAGTAAATAATTTCAGGTTTTGTGGGTCATTCACTATTCATGTAACTACTCAACTCTGCTGTTGTAGTGTGAAAGCAGCCATAGGTAATACATGAGTGTGGCTGGGTTCCAACAAAACTATACTTTCAAACAAAGGTGGCATTCCAGCTTTGGCCCACTAGTCAGTTTGTTGACCCCTAATTTAAAACATGTAACTTATTAAGTATATAAGCCAAACAAAACTTTGTATGAATAAAATATAAGGAAGAATAAGACACTATCTGAAAGCAATAGGATAAATAAATAAATTAAATAATTATAACCAAAATGTTTAGGTTGATATCAAAAATACTTTGAAACACAAAATCTCACAATATGTAAATGAGAGATGAAAAACCTCTAATTCTTAAAAAAAAATTATAACAACCTAATAACTGATTTGTTCTGTGTTGTTTTATCTGAATATAGGAAATATTGTATCTGAAAAGCATATCAAAAGCCTCTACAGAGTAATTGTGACTGAGCCCAATTCTTACTTAATATTAATTCAGAGTCTCCTACTATAAAAAGAAAATATAAAGTCCAACAAGAAATTTGAGATTGTTTACTTGTCCTTACAACTTTGGTTCTTAAATGGAATTTTCAAAATGAACATGGCAGAGCTGCAATACATACTTTATAAACCATAAAATATGTAGGCAAGCTAAAAGGGGAAAAAAATTAAACATGCCATCATGTACTTGCTTGAAGCTCTTCTTTTTTCTGGGGCTCAACTGGCCAAAAAGGAGTAAATACACTACCACAACAAGAATCAGAAGACAAAAGGAGAAATTTGATACAGGAGACAACATTCACATTTGTTCTTCTTTATATAATCTAATTCGAAATGCACAGATAAAATAGCATTTCACCCATACAAGTTATACCATGAAACAGACATGTTGATAAATGTTTCCAATATTATTTAGCAATAAAACCCTAACACTATATTTAAAGACCTGGGGCAGGGTAGTGAAGTCAAACCATGACGTTCCTTCTTAAAATTTTGCTTTGGTATCCCCACCATTTTTCACTATATCAGCTTCAGCTTAAATACAAAAACTAAAGTTAAGTATCTGCAAAAACATACTGTCTTTCAGTGAAGAACGAGCTCAGTTCTGCACAACTACAGCAAATCTTTTAAGTATTTATCAAAGTACCGAAATACCAACATGTTTAACAGGTTTTGCCAAGAATTTTGACAGGCTATTATGAGAATTAAATAAGTTAATATGTTTGAAGTGATTAGACCAATACCTGGCATATAGTAAGCAGTTTTTAAGTGTTTAATGAATATAAATTTCATATTACTTCTGAGGTGCTAAGCAGAAATATGTACCACCTGTCATCTCTTTTTAAAGTAATTGATGACATTTTTGGATTTAGAATTTAGCTCTGATGCCTCTAAAGAGCCGAGCAAGTTGGCTGAGCTCAATTTATTTGCTCACTTTGCTCTAATCCTTCCTACCATACTCACCTGCTTGGACCAAGAGCTTGGACCAACTGTGACACATTAACTGGAGTGAGGGGAAGAGAAGCAATCATGGTTCAACAGCATGAATTCCAGTATCCCCAATGTCAAATACTGAAATTATAGGCACTAGGCCCTCTCAAGGAGGAGTCTTTGGAGGCATATTAAGGGCAGCTGCAATGTGTATACAACCATTAACTGTCATTGATACATCCATTTAGTTTCAGTAAACGAGATGTAATTAAACACTGTTATCTCTAATTTCTCTTACTAAACTTTTAATAACTCAGGACCACTAGACTAATAAATGAAAAAGGAAAGTGAGAGGAAAAAAGTTTACATTTCCTCTTCAAAATATTGGAAAGGGGTAAATAAGCACATAGAAGAATTCTCACTTGGCTGGACATCTGCTTGTCCTTCATAGCTCAAGTCAGAATCAGAACACCTGAATGGCTCCAAAAAGTTCTCAGACTTGGTAGGTGCATCTGACCAACTGAAGATAGGCATGTTATGGCTTATGACATCTGGTCCATATTGACAATAAATAAGGAAAAAATAGGGTGGTTTACTTTAATCATCATTTAAGAGCAAAACAAAACAAAAAATTCCACTGTGGTCAGAGGGCAGTCTCTAAATATACATGATTTTTAAAAATTTCTTTCAAAATATAACATCCCAAATGTATTTTCAGTGTTAATTTCTTTTAAAGAAAGAAATCCATTATAATTAAATACATGATATTAAGTATACATTTTCATTGTTTAATCCACAAACATTAGGATTCATGAGATTGAAAACTGTTTTTGCTGCTCTTCCTAGAACAGTACTCCTTCTACTTTCTAGTCACCTATTCCTAGGAACAAAGCTATCAGCAAAATTTTTGCCTGAGAACATTTAGATGCAATGATTACTAGAATAAATTGGTACCACATTAGGTGATATCATGATAATTTGCATAACTAGTTTGCCTCCCTATTATAACTTCCTAAATGGGTAATTTAAACAAACAAACTTTTCCCATGAGGTCCTGTTTGTTTGCCTTTCTGTTTCCAACAAAATAAAGTTAGATTCCAAGAAGTTAATAGGTCTTGGTACTACTTTGAGCTTTTGAAGAAGTTGGTTTACCCATAAACAAATTTGGATTAATGGCTTAATTCAGTTGTATCTACTTAGCTCTAAAACTACAGGAAATCAACACCTACTTATAGGGCAATTGTTTAAAATTGTGAACAGGCAGCAACTCTAGAATAGTTATTTTAAAGTGTCATATTAATTCCTCCTAAGTAATTTACACTTGAATTCTAGGTTATTCTTAATTCAAAGCTAAAAATACCACTTTTTGTTTTATTCCAAAGATTACTTTGTCACATGCTGACACAGTTATCATAGACTGAATCGCAAATTTATATTTCCATAAGCATGATAAAGATCTTAGAGAAAAGAGTAATTTTAGTCAACAGACTATCACTTATAAACATAATTAGTATAGTAGGAAGCTCTTAAAACGACAGGCTGGATCCCTTATGCTACTCAATAAGTTTGGAGCCATCTTTTCATTAATATAACATAGAAATTATAGCAACAATCTTTGCCTGAGCTAACCAACATTAGGAAGGGAAAATCATTCCAAAAATTTAATTCCTAACTCAAGTGGTTAAGGAAAAGGATACTCTGGCTAATTATGACACATGAATTGCCAATTTTCAAAGACTTAGAAAACGATAACATACATATTGCACGTTATACTAAACATCATTTAATTTCTCTGATATCACAAATACCCTGTAATTTTTTTTGGAACCTTGATACACTATAATACTAAAAGACTTTTCAATAAAGAAAGCACCAGCTCTAGTCCCTATAATTCCTAATAGTTCAAAAAAAAATTCATTCTTAGTATTCTAAGTACCAACATTTCTTCTAAGTTATAAATACCAACATTTCCTCTAAGTTATAAACACAAAAACGAAAAAATTGTGGGTGCATTTCTTCCTCTCATTCCTCAATCTTCCCTTATTTCTCACTTTTTTTCCTGTAGAGAACCTAACATCCTGCCAAGGAAGTTATCAAGAGAAGGGTTCAATTCTGAAATATAAAAGACAATATAATGGGAAAAAACGGTTTTCCTACAGGCTTTTAGAAAACTTCCACTAGTGGCAACTTTTAACATTCCAAGTTTTCACAACCACAGAAAAAATGGGTTAATAAAAGTGCCAATTAATAGAGAATAATACTTGGAGAGTTTTTAGTTACCTTGGATTTGTATTATCTAAAACTGCTGTTCTTTCCATCTATTTGTACATATAAACAAGTGTTAACTATATTATTCATTAAGATACAGCTTTTAACAAATGAGCTTAACTCTCGATGAACTCTAAAATTGCTCCTCATGGGAAAATTTTATTTTTAGAAATCATCTGTTCATCTCTTATATGCTTTATATCTTGAGAGGCAAAGAGGAAAAAAACTAGAAACTTTCAGTTTGAAAGTGTGTATGTGTGTATGAAAGGTGAATGGGGTAAAGAGTTCTCCCTGTAACACCATTTAAACTATAGCAACTATACCATTAACTAACTATACTTTAGCTCAATGGTATAGCTCAACTATACCATTGAGCTAAAGCATGGCAAATTATGTCCATAACCCCCCACAACGTAAAGCACTGCTTCCAGAGTTCCATGGGACTTTTAAAAAGTCAAAACAGGACAAATGAGAAAGAGAACTGATTATTAACTCCTAGACATTCCCAGATCTTTTTTTAAGGGTGTATATTTTCAAGAAAATGATCTTCCTTTTAACTTTTCTGATAAAATGTTTCTAACTTTTTTGCAATATTGTTTCAATGACAATTAGATCTAAATATATCAGATATAAAAAGAGCTACTTAACCAGATATTTAATACTTACCTCTCTTTCTATGAGATGATGCCAAGTCCAAATCAACATTTCGTCTTCCACTCTGTTAAGTTAAAAATAAATAATAAAATTTAATTGTGAAAATTATTTAAGATTAAGATTTAATAGAGTACTAAAATAAAAAGTAATCTGTATAATTATAGCAATGTGCTACTTATTTACCAGTCAAGCCAGGCTAAGAACAAAGTCTTTAAAAACCCACTGAAAACAGCTCAGGCACATGACTCTGAGATACTAAAACACAAGTCAATATGCACATTAATTAACAGTGTAAAGTAGCAGAACTTGTTCTTTGTTGTCACCTTTTTCTTCTTCGAAATCTTTGTCTTTTATCTTCCTAACACAGTATGATCTCTTATTAATACCCTCTAGATGCCTAAAGCCCCTGTAGCAAAGTCCCATTTTCCAAAATCACTACTTGTTCTATCCTCACTTTCCATTATTTTCAAAACTATCAACCTTGGCTAGGTGTACAGAAAAAGAGAATCTGATGAATCCACACTAACAGAAGAATAACACAGTCCTAAGCTTTCTGGTAGTATTTTAAAAGACTTTAAAATGTTTTTTAAAACCCCTTAAAATAAAGAAATCTCAAATGGTTAAACTGCAGTCAGCTTAATAAAACAGTGAAGGCTTTCAGGAAGAAAGGAAGTATATTTGTGTGTGTGTGTGTGTGTGTGTGTGTGTGTGTGTGTGTGTGTGTGTGTGTGTGTGTGTGTGTGTGTGTGTGTGTGTGTGTGGTGGGGAGGCACTGGTGACAACTATCTACTCTATGTACAGATAACCATATACAAACCCATGACTTAGATTTATGCACAGATTTGACATTACGGTCTCAGCAATTTCAATTGCACTTTATCACACAATAAAAAAGTTGGTGGCAAAGAAGAAAGGCTGCAGAAGTGACAAAACAGACCCATTTAGGAAATGTCATTTAGAAATTTTTTTCCTGGTAATACATATAGACATATGTACCCACACTGTGGATAAATACATTTTGTTTTACATATACACACACACACACCAGAAATAAGTATGTTCCCAGGCCATTTGATGCTGGAGAAAACACCAAACAGTTGTCACAACAGTTCCTGAAGACAATGCCATCTCATGCAATACAACATTTTTATTACACAGTACCGTTGCCATGAGGGCTCATGGAAGAAATTTATCTCAGGTCTCAGAACCAGAAATATCTGAGTTTTTCTTGAAAACCTGGTTTGTTTTTATCTTTTACACACTGTGAATCATGCGACTCATGTTTTTCCTATTTGCTGGCCCATCTCTAGCAGAACATCACAGGATATGTGTAGAGATGTACAAATCTTACTCAGGGCTTTATTTTCCTCTCTGTTTCTTTTAGCCCTAATTCATTCTCTTATACTTTTATAAATAGTATTTATTTTTGTATGCTAAATCAAATCCTTTGTGAAAGAGGGCGGTAAGGAAATGAGGGAGGTAGATTAGGACAGCGTAGTAAGAAATGCTGATTAAGTATGACATGTGTCAATCAAACAGTTAAACTTGGGTTTAACTGTGCAACTGTTGACTTAGGTTTCTCTGGTCACTAAGACAGAGTAGATAATATATCACATAATACTCTTTATGAAAGAAGGTTAAAACTCAGATTTAGCATTAACCTGGTTAACTTCAGTTATTTTAAGAAAGCATTTCATTCACTGACAATTCAAGATAAACAAGTACTACTAGATATCAAAGACATCAATGATAATCCTAAATAACCTCAGACAGATGGGTAACATATTTCAGCTGGAAAATCCCACACTGCCCCCACTGCTTGCTCCTCTTCGTCTATAGGAGGCTCAGCCTGAAGGCTCAGCTCAAGTCTCCTTACCCACAACAGAATCTGCTCTCTCTAGTTCTTTACTTTTCCACCTTTTATGACACTATCTTTCTAAATATTCCATAAGAAAAGATGATTAAGAGTCCATCTTTCCCAAAAATGTGTTTCTTAATCTTTTTAAAATTCTGTAGAACCTAGACATGGCAATTATATCTAGGTTCAACCCACCTCCATTTATCTGTCTTCCCATTATGTTTTGAAAACATAACTTTCAACATGTTTTAAATTGTATTACTAAACTTGTTCTTCACAACAACCCAGCTGAGGCAAGTATAACAGGTAGCGGTATTCCCCATTTCAAAGATAAAAATGCTGGAGCTCAGAAAGGTTAAGTGTCTTGCCCCAGGTCAAAATCAATAGAGTCTATTGTGACTAAGTCAGATTTCATTGTTTGCTTCCAAAATGTATGCCACTTTAACTACATTTATCCTCATCTTTTATCTTTCATTTCAGTTGAAATGAATTATCAATCATTTACAATATGCAAAGCACAATGTAGGAGACATGAGGGACATTAAAAAAACTCTAGACCTTCTAAGAGGTCTACTGGAAAGAAATACTAATAATACATAAGTAAGTCCAACATGAGACAAACCATTAGTGGTTTATTATAGATACTAACAAACTGCCATGTAAATAACAGACAGAGTCACTGTGAGTAATCTTAGGAAAGTTTTCTGGAAGAGATGACATTTTAACCAGGCCTTAAGAGAGAGGCAGGACTTCATCAACAAAACCCAGGAGAAGGACATTTAAGGCAAACAATGCTTGAGCAGAGGCTCAAGAGGTATGTTTGGAGTCTGGCAGATGGACTACTAGGCTATGGCAAAAATGCAGATTACCGCAGGGGAAAACTGGCTTCAAAAGCAGGCAAGCAACATGTTCCAGAATCTTTGATTTCTGGGTAGGCAGTGCAGAGTCACTGAGGTTTTTTTTTTAATAAGAAGGTAGCATGACCAGCAGGTGTTCTGTTGTTGTTCTTGTTGTGTTTATGTGTGTGTCTGTGTTTTGTGTTTTTTTTTTTAATTAATTAATTTATTTGTTTTTATTTTTGGCTGTGTTGGGTGTTCGTTGCTGCGCGCGGGCTTTCTCTAGTTGCAGCGAGTGGGGGGCTACTCTTCATTGCGGTGCGCAGGCTTCTCACTGCGGTGGCTTCTCCTGTTGCAGAGCATGGGCTCTAGGCTCATGGGCTTCAGTAGTTATGGCACGCGGGCTCAGTAGTTGTGGCTCACGGGCTTAGTTGCTCCATGGCACGTGGGATCTTCCTGGACCAGGGCTCAAACCCGTGTCCCCTGCATTGGCAGGTGGATTCTTAACCAGTGCACCACCAGGGAAGTCCACTGTGTACATTTTTAAGAGCTCTACCTCTGGGAGCAGTATCAAAGGAGAGGAACTGGAAAAAGTAGGGAGATCAGTTTGAAAACTACCAGTTCAGGCAAAAGTAACAAGGGCCTAAATTGAAGACTGGAAAGAACAAACAGGCACAGAAATTTTACCAAAATAGATTAGACAGACATTCATTCGTTAAAAAATATTTAATGACTGCTTACTGTGTGCCAGGCACTATAGGTACTTGGGATACAGTAGTGAATAAAACAGCAAAAACTTCTATCCTCAGGGAGCTTATATTCTAGTGTAGGCTAAGAGAAACTGATAAATATAGCAAATAAATAATGTTAGGTGCCGGGGGGTGAGGGGGACAGAGCAAGGCAAAGCGGACAGGGAGTGAATATCTGGAAAGGAGAGCAAACTGGAATTTCAAATAGAGTGGTCAGGGCAGGTGTAACTGAAAAAGTAATATCAGAACGAAGACTTGAAGCGAGGGGATTTGCCTACAGACAACAGTATTCCAATCAGAAGAAACAGCCATGTAAAGGCCCTATGGGGAAGTTGTGTGGTATGTTCATGGAAAAGCCAAGAGGTCAGTGTGGCAGAAGGAGAGTCATCAAGAAGGAGAGTAGCAGCAGAGGAGATCAGAGAGGAGTGAGGCCAGGATAGGTAGAGTCTTATAGGCCCCTGCAGGGACCTAGGCTTCTACTCTGAGAAATACTAGAGTCATTGGAGGTTTTGAGGAGAGAAGTGACATGATCTGTTATAAAATTGTCACAGGGCTAGGAGACTAGATAATGAGACTGATCAACTTGGAAAAATAAATGGACAGAGAGGAATCTCAGTAGACGGCAAGACTGGGAACGTGAACTGGGAGCACAGAGATGATAACGGGAATGAAGAATAAATGGAGGAAGAACAAACAAAAACATACAATGAAACTTGCTTGAAGACACTGTTCAACTTTCCTCAGAGGAGGAATCTTTCATGCTTAGAAGTTTCTTTTAAACAACAGCTTCATGTTTATTTAGCACTCTATACTTCTCAAAAATATTTTCACATCCAGTTTCTCAATTCATAAGAGAAGAATTTCAGAGCTAAAAATGAATCTTATCAAGTCACTCAGTCCAAAAAACCCAGAGTTTCCGTTTGAGCTATCATGTGACATGACCAAGGTCTCAAAGCTATCCATCAGTAGGATCAGGTTCAGAAGCCAAGTCTAACACATTACCACCTACACAACAGGTACTACTATCCTCATATCATACAATGGGACACTAAGGCCCAGAGAGGTCAAGTAGCACATACAGATTCACGTATAAGGCAGAGGATCAGCCAAAATGAAAATCCAGCTATCAACTCTAAGTCCAAAGCTATTCAAATAGAAGCTATCTATTAGACAGTTTTCATTCTGTAATTTATTTTACCCGTCACACTATAGCACGTATTACTTTCTACTTCTTATATAAATCAGCATCTCACTTCTTTGATTTTTACCTTAAATGCCTGCAGTTCAGGTCCTGAGGCTTTTTTGATAGGGAACTGAGAGCTACTGAAAGATTTTAAGTAGAGGAGATATAAACAGATTTGTATTTCAGGTATATTATTCTAGCGAAATGTTGAAGATGGGCATAATACAAGAGATGGGGCAACCAGTTTGGAGGTTTTTGTACCAGGCCAGGCAAAAGAGAAGGAAAGTTTGAGACAGAGCAGTAGCAAGAGGGATGGACAGGACATAGTACAAAGATATTAAGAGTAAAATTTTCAAGGTTTGACTAATTGGACTGTGGGGAGTGAGGAGGTTGCAGGGACCAGGAATTAAGAAAAAGTAGAGTCAAGGATGAACCCAGGTTTCCAGCCTGGATAGTTAATAGTAACACTTACTAAGATAGGGAATGTGAGAGAAGAGGTTTAGGAGAAAAATGAGTTTATTTTTGGATAGGTTAAGACTGTGGTCACCTGAGATGTTCAGGTAGAACGTCCATCAAGGAGTCAAATACGTGAATTTGGAGTTTAGGAACAAGTCAGAGCTAAAGAGAGATATCTGAGTCACTAACATATAGATGATAAATACCTATGCAATATAGTTATCTCATTTCTCTTAAAAGTTCTTTTAAAAGAGTTTTTGTATGTCTAAAACAAACGTATATTACTTACTCTAACCGAAGTCTTACATAGCTATACAAAATTCCTTCTTTACTAAATCTAGGTATACCTACCAGTGCGTAACCCTCTTCATCTGATTCAGGCTGAGACAAATCAGATTCACTCCTCGATTTGATCAGTCTATAATTTGGACTTGCGTGGATTAGCCGGCTCTCTGCAGTAAGACTTTCACTCCTGTCTCACATGCACAAAGAAAAGTTTTTCGATTTGGGACTGTTAGTGAACATAAAACTGAATGGAACTAGCAGCATAGAGATAAAACACACACACAGTGAGGAGTAATTATGTCTGTCAATGGAAAACCCTGGCTCTCAGTCAGGTCTAAGCACAAAGTCCTTCTCAATTACATCAGAATAACTTCCATGCCACTAAATTACAGAATTATGCCAATCAACTACTGTTGTTTATATGTGTGAAAAATTGTGCCTCCTCATTTAATCAGAAATTTATACTCCAGGCTGAATTAGTATCACTCTTTACATTAAATTCATCCTTGTCAATTGCTATTTCCTCCTCCATGTCTGTGTTAATTTCAGAATACAATAAGTGAGAATAAACCATTTCAATGCATAAAGAAACAAAGAGAGGAGAGAAATGTTTTAAGTTTCTAGTCAGTCCCACCTGGTCATAAGTCCACCCACTTCAGAGGCACTTGTGGAAGGCTGCTGCAACTGTCCTTCTTCCCTTCGCTTCTGAAGCTCATCAATCACAGGACTGACTCCTAATATTAACAGGGCACATCGATGGATCACGGAGTTGCAGGCAGCAGTGTACACATCCTGACCCTCAGGAAGGTCTGTGCTGACCCTTCGCTCTTGCTGAGACTGAGGAGGTGGATCATCAGCTCGAGCCCCAGACCCTGCCCCACTGTTCATTCTATCTCGATCTCGGCTACGAGCTACTTCACGGGCTGAGAGGAAACACTGAAAGATTTCTGGAACATGTAACACAAAAACAAGGTCTTAACACATGGGGAGAGAAGAGCAAAGAAAATAACAATAAAAACAGTCAAAAAGTTTGGACCAAAAACTTACTGAAAGAGGGAAAATCATTTTTTAGACATTAAATACTAAGTAACTAAGTTAAATTTTATCAAAAATACATGTATAATATTAAACTTTTTATAAAAATTACAATAGGAAATACTTATGCCTTTACAGAATTTAGATTTGGTTGATTCTATTTCTACTCTTATGAGTTTGATCAGTGGTTTGCAAAGTGTGGTTCCAGAAGAGCAGCATCAACATCATCTGGCACTCCTTAGAAATGAAAAATACTGGGCCCATCCCAGACTTTCTAATCAGAAGCTCTAGGCATGGAGCCAGCAATGTAGTTTTAACAAGCCCTCAAGCTGATTTTGAAGGCCATTAAAGTTTGAGAATCACTGGGTTAGATAAAAATAACTGCCTATTTCTGAAATGTTCACAACCTTGGTTTGAAATTGTCAGGTTACAAAAGAAACAGACAAAAGTTAAGTTGCATTAGTTATAATGAAGAGCCCCCTTTCCCCTTCCAAAGTCCATATAATTCCTAATACCTACACTTTGTTGTATTTTAAACATATTAAATAAGCACAGCCATTAAAGGTCTTCGCTGAAATAGAATCTGGTTATAATAATATGGCCAAGACTGCCCCCAGAGTCAAATAGTATCACCAGGAATGTCCATCTTATGCCAGCTCTTCCCAATTCACAAGTGTAACAAGTGGGTTTAACAAGGTTCTGATGCAGTGGTAGGTATTTCACAATAGGAAAAGAATATTTTACTCAAATTTGAGTGAAGATGGTATTTTTAATGGGGAACCCAGGCAAAAAAGTTAGTAAAATACTAGATTTGTCTGTTAATATTGAAGTACAAACTTTAAAAATGCATTTGTATATTTCAAAGTATTATTATGACAATATATTAATTATGTTGTTGAAAGTCCCTTATTTCTAAGAAAATCAAAGCAACAAACTAACAGTCTAGAGCCGGAAATCAGTTAAAGTAATTAAGAGAATGGTTACTGGAATTTGGGGCAGACCTGGTTCTAATTCCAGCTGCTACGAACAGTGGCCCTAGGCACATAATTTTGCCTCCTTAAACCTCAGTTTGTCCATCTTTAGAACAGGGTAATATTAGAAATCATCTAAGACAGAGAGGATTATGAGTTAATCTATGTGAAGCATTTGACCCAGTGCCCAGCATATAACTGATGCTCAAAAATGGCAGCTAGTTTAAAAATTATTACTCCCTGGGTAACTATTATGCTTTCTTTTAATATAATTGAGGGTTATCTTTTGTTACTGTGTTTTCCCCTTTGGTCTTTGCTTTTAGGAATTTCTAAACTAAGTCTTAAGTTCATCTGTAAATGTTCCCTCAGCCTAGGTTTTAAAATATAATTATTCTCTGGGAATTCCCTGGCGGTCCCATGGTTAGGACTCAGCGCTCTCACTGCCAGAGCCCAGCTTCAATCCCTGGTTGGGGAGCTAAGATCCTGCAAGCCACGCAGCACACACACACACACACACACACACACACACACGTTACATATATATATATATATATTTTTTTTTAATATATATATAAAATTATTCTCCACCTCCTCATCTCCAATCCCCTCTTCTCCATTTGGACCTTATATTTCTCCTCTTGTTTTAAGGGGTTTTGGCCTTGTTTTGAGTCACCTCAAAATCATTTTTAGAAGTATGCACAACACAGATAAATTGATAATAAAGTAGTGTCAAATTGATTGAAATATATATACAATCTCAATACCAAATGCATAGATGGCCAAAATGTTTTAGGCTACAAAAGTAAATATACACTTTAACTTGAAACAGCCAAATCACTCAAAAGATAACAAATGTTTCAAAGCTTCGATATTTCTCTTTAAACATCTAAATGATTACATTTTAAAACTATCTGTAGCCTTGTAATAAAAAAGTATGAAAAATGTCATTCACCAGCCAATAATATTCTCATGTATATTCTTACTCTCTATTGAAAACTGCAGTGCAGTCAGTGGGTGAAGTTTATAATTTAAAAAGTTCTACATATGGAAAATAATTGGGCTCTCCTAATAGGCTTAGAAAAGGGCTCTCTTCCTCACCACCCAGAGGCCAGCCAGGCGAATGGACAACTTGGTACCCTCCAGAGAACATGCTTTGAATGTCCCTATCCAATGACTCATGGGCATCACTTCATGAATGAGACTCAGTGGAACAGGTAGTGTTTCCAAAAGCCTGCTTCCAGAGCTTTTCAGCCCAAAACATGCAATCCAACAGTTTCAGAACGGAACTAGCAGTTGTAAGAACTGAAATGTAGCTAATCAGATCATCAGGAGAATATCACATCTCTTCAGAAAAACAGTAAGGAAATGTTTTTGCCTCTCTCTTCTACAGTCAGTTTCCCTACCAAAAAGAATGCCACAGTGTGTATCTGTAACACAAGCAAGACGGATATACTCACTGCCAGCTGTCATCACTTCGTGTTCCCGTTCTTCCTCCTCATCCTCCGGCTCTGGATGCCCCTCTTCCCTGTCTCGCTCAGCCTGTTCTTCCATTTCAGCTTCTTCATCAATGGTCCGGGTGAATGAATGCTCCTGAGGATCAACATCTGCAGAGTCTTGGTTTTCTGAGATCTTAAAGAAATGATCAGAGCTACACTGAATATATACTTTTTTAATTTTGAAAAATATCATTAAAACCTTGACTTTTTTATCATGGGAAATAATGCTAATAGCAGTAATAACACATGAATTTTACCACAAAAACAAAAGATATACTGGATAAATCTGAAAAGATTAGAAAAAAATGTATGTACGCAAAATATACAGAAACATCTAACTATGCTCTCTTCCTCAATATTTTGATTAAAATGTCATGCTGTAAATTGACTCATATATATTGCTGTTCTGCTGTAAACTGCTAACTTAACATGAGTCAAGTATGACACCAAGCATAAAAGGTAAAGAACATGAAATGTGATTCCATTCAGTCTCCCTCAAGCTGTGTATGTTATTGTTACTCTGTATAAATGTTTAATAATGCTAATTTAAAACAAAACAGTATTTTTTAACCTTTTTTTGGTGAAAAACTTTAAGTTCTACTCTCTTAGCAAATTTCAATTGTATAAACAGTATTGTTTTTAATTATTTTCTTTACTTTGTTTGTCCCTGAGGAAACCGAAAATTAGAAATCTGATAAGGACAATGTTAATTTTATTTCCCATGGTGGTTATGCTCCCTAGCAGTCATCTGAAGAGTCCTTACAACAGGGGTGAAGAGAGTCACAAAAACCCCATATATTTCAGTATAAAGCACAAGTAAAAATTTTTAATGATATCCTCACATGTACAATAAAAGTTATTTTGTGATTCATGATTGGATGGGGATACTGAGCAGTCAGTTAGACTCACAAAATACATAAGTCATGTATCTCCACAATATGTAAGTTTCAAATTTGAGACTCAACAAAATGGCTAATTAGTACATTTCATGGGCTTTCAAGGTCACTAACAAATAGTCGGATCCACAAATATTAAATCAGTGTATGCCAAAAGAATACTATAATACAAATGTAGAGATAAAGTTTGGTTTTTAAAATCTAAGATCTAAATAATGGAGTGCAAAGCATCTAACATATGACGTTTCAAAGTAAGCACTTTTGAAGGTGAGGTATCAGGCTATACTCATAATTATAGGATCGTGCTATCAGGATTACCAAGCACTTTAGAAATCATCTCATTTTTGTTGCAAGAATTACCTCTGGAACATCCTTAATAAAAGTTTTCAATCTTTACCTCCAGCGGTGGGCAACTCTAATAATTAGAAGGCTTTTTTCCTTACATTCAGCTAACAATGATTCTCCACTCAGTTGTTACCCTTTGGTCCTACCTGTGCCCTCTGGAACAACAGGGAACACGTTTACTTCCTCTCCTACATGGAAGCCCTTTAAATATCTTTAAGGCACCTATCATGTGACTCCTCTTTGCTTTCATTCTCTAAGCTAAACATGTTTGACACTTTCCAGTTCTTGTATAAGATGATTTTCAGACCTTTAACCAATCTAAGTTTGCTAATATCCCTCATTAAGTTATGGCACCCCAAATCAAATAGGATAATTCAAACATGGTCTGATGAGCGTAAAACAAAGGAATAATATTTCATATGATTTGGACAATTCAATTTGTTGTTATTACCTATATGGCCTAAGAATATATAAACTTCCTTAGCAGCCATATCACACTTGATAAATGGGTGGTTAAATAAACCCCCAATCTTCTACTCATCCAATTTTTTTCACTAGAAAAAGAACTACTCAATATTTATTGAACATCTGCAATAATTAAGCCACATTTTTTTTCCCCTCACATACACCAATATGGAGCTATCTCTCATAGCTTGCAGAAAAACACAGAGTAACTGATTTCCAACTTTACCCATCTGTCTCTTGATGATGACCTGGTCTGAATAAGTTCAAGGTTCTTGCAAGCAAGTAAACGACTTCGAACTTTGTACACACAACGGTACACTTCTGATAAGCTTTTACCAGGTTGATATCTAAATAAAGAACCAAAATAGAAAAGTTACCTAATTTCAAACATCATGAGAGCAAATATTTGTCTGAGGATAGTTTTAAGTTACTTGCCGGCTTTCTCCACATGCTTGACTGAGTAAATTTGTGTGTTTCAGAAGAGCTGCAAGAACAAATCTAGACACAGTGTCCAAGAGTGACTCATTACTTAAAGTTGCACTGTCCCAATCTGAAAATAAAAATGATACACTGACATTTCACAGAAAACAGTTCAGAGGTAATTTTAACGGCTTTAGTAATCTAACACCTGAATTTTATCATTTTCCTAAGCAGTTATTTAACAAATGCACCTACTAGATCCCGCATACTAGGAATACAGCAGTGAACAAAACTAAGGCCCAGATCTCACAGAGCTTATATTCTAGTTGCGGTGGGGGAGGGGTATGAGGAGACAATAAATAAAAACATTAATATGACAGATAAGTGCTATGGAGAAAAATAAAGCAGGGTGAGGAGACCAGGGAATACCGAACTGTGTGGGTTTACTATTTTTTACAGCCTGGTTTGGGAAGGTCACTGGTAAGGCTACAATCGAGCAGAGAGATCTAGATGACGTAGGGGAAGAAGCCACACAAACAGTGTCCTTTCAAAAAAACTATGTAGAGGCCCTGCCTGAGTTCAAGGAGGCCAGTGCAGCTAGAGCAAAATGTGCACGCACGAGAGTGGTAGGAGACATCAGAAAGCTGTCTGGGGTCCAGATCACATAGGGCCTTGCAGGCCATTGCAAGTCCTCTAGGTTTTACACTGAGGGAAATGAGAAGGACCATTAGAAACTGTGAACAGAGATATGGGATGATGTGATCTGTGTTTTAAAAGGCTCACTCTAACTGCTGAGTGCAGAATTTACTATAGGAACAGCAACAGCAGAAGTAATTATTACAGTAATTCAGGTAAGAAATGATGGTGGCTCAGACCAAAGTAGTAGCAGTGGGGTTAGTAAGAAGTGGTCAGACTCCAGATGTATTCTGAAGGAAGAGTTGAGGAAATTTGTTGATGGATCAGATGTGAACATGAGAGCAGACAAGGATGACTATAATGTATTTACAATGTAGTTGGCTTTTACTGAGAGAAGATCACAAGGACAGCCCTTTGGGAGGATAGGTATCTGTAATCAGGAGTCTGGTTCTGAATACTATGTATTAGACATCCTAGTAGAGATACTGAGTAAACTAGTCAAGTATGTATATATGTGGTATTTGAAGCCATTAGATACTGTGAATACATGTACATTTAGGTGGGTAAGAAATGAAACAACATTTGGACAGAGATGAGTATGTGCAATCGAAAACCCAAATCACAGCATTAGATGATGAACACTAGTCAGCTGCTTTCTTTAATTCCATGTTAGCACACCAGTTCTATACTTTAAAAATGAAATATTCAGTAGATTCCAAATGGGGATGGGAGATTTACTGTCTACTCCCAGAATGTCTGCTAGACTCCGTTAATTTGACAGATTTACCATGCTACTTAAAAACAAAACCAAACAAACAAAAAGCACCCTTGGAAAATATTAAGCCCCAAGTTAACTTTATTTGTTCTTAATTCCTTTTTAAAACTCCTATCTTAAGACAAAAATTTTACAGCTTGGTTTTCATCATTTCTGGATGCTTAGGTAAAAAATTAAGTTCAGACTTACCTATTTTACAGGTGAAAAAGTGAATATAAGCATGTAAGATTTTAAGAAAATCTTACAGCCAATAGAGAATCTTAAAATGATAGTCTGTATTACACACAGAATTTTCCACACTAGGTTCTTGAGAGATCATCTGTTCCAAGGGATCGCTTGCTATTCTGAAAACTGCTATGACTTAAAATAAAACGACCCCATTTCAAGAAGGCTAATATTCAATTTAAAAGCAAACTGAAGTAACATCCTTTGCAGTATGTCAAATTTATCAGGGATTATCCTCCTGTGCAATGTTTATAGTAATAGGTTCTTTTAAAACACCTTCGCTAAAGTTATAGTCATTTCATACCAAGCACTACAAAATGTTTCCACTACTCAGGTATAAAGTCTAGGCTATAGCGTACAAGCAATTGAACAAATGGAGCCATACGAGTTTTTATTCACTTTATGTTTATATCCAGTTTTTTAAAGTGCTCACTGAAAAGTAACAAGTGATAATGTGTTATAAAAGAAAACCTGGGCTTCCCTGGTGCCGCAGTGGTTAAGAATCCACCTGCCAATGCAGGGGACACAGGTTCGTGCCCTGGTCCAGGAAGATCCTACATGCCGCGGAGCAACTAAGCCTGTGTGCCACAACTACTGAGCCTGCACTCTAGAGCCCACGAGCCACAACTACTGAGCCCACGTGCCACAACTACTGAAGCCCGCGTGCCTAGAGCCCGTGCTCTGCAACAAGAGAAGCCACCGCAATGAGAAGCCCGCGCAATGAAGAGTAGCCCCCGCTCGCTGCAACTAGAGAAAGCCCACGTGCAGCAACAAAGACCCAACGCAGCCAAAAATAAATAAAAATAAATTTATAAAAAAAAAAACCTAACCGCACATTCCAAGAAAATGATGCAGATAAGAGGATATCAGAAAATACAACTTAGAAAGTAAGCTTTTTTTCTCCTCCACTATCATACTTTTCTACCACTGGTGAAAGTCAACACAATAGAATGAATAAATGAATGACAAACTGGATGAGATTAAACTTTCAAAGGTATCATCTCACTGGTGTTTTAAAGATCTGAATGATATGTATCTCATTTTTATTATATGAAGTAAAGGTGAAAATGTATTTACTTTTACCATTTTTATCACAGAAGGAAGAAAATCCAAAGACACAGGGGAGCAGGGACTAAAGAAAGAGCAACGTGGAGAAAGACAACTAGGAGTATATGATTCTGAACAATCCAAGTCATTGTTAAAAGGGGATGGGAGCTAAAAAGAAATCAGGTATAACCTTTGAAAACTTGTACATAAAATTAATTTTATTAATCAAGTAATATTAGAAACTGAAATACCACTACACACTTGCATAGTACTTTACTGCTGTACTTAATAATATACCTCATTTCAAACTGGTATCTTCACTAGCACTCTAAAATGGGCAAGTGTTTTACACAGGAGGAAAATGACCAAGGCCCAGAGCTCAGACTTCTACATACACATCATTTCAGTTCTTCACCAGGGCTCACAAAGGGAAGAGATTCATTAAACAACTCTTATACTAGATCCATTTATGCTGCATGGAATCCTTCAGTAAAATGCTGCCTCTGGATTTATTTTTCACACAAATCTCAATTTTCCCACAGTGGATTTTCTTCAAGTGGGATATATGTATATAAAAGAATACACGGGGTTTACCAAGCACTTCAAAATGTTCCACAAACAGGAATAAGAAACTGTTTTTAAAATGTTAATTGTAGGGACTTCCCTGGTGGTGCAGTGGTTGAGAATCCACCGGACAATGAAGGCAACATGGGTTCGAACCCTGGTCCGGGAAGATCCCACATGCCGTGGAACAACTGGGCCCGTGTGACACCACTGCTGAGCCTGTGCTCTGGAGCCCGCGAGCCACAGCTACTGAGCCGGCATGCCACAACTGCTGAAGCCCACGCTCTATGACAAGAGAAGCCACCGTGGTGAGAGGCCCGCACACCACAACGAGGAGTGGCCCCCACTTGCCGCAACTAGAGAAAGCCCGTGCGCAGCAACAAAGACCCAACACAGCCAAAAATAAAAATAAATAAAACAAATAAATTTATTTTAAAAAAATGTTAATTGTAAAATCCTTTTTTCTATAAAAAGTAATAGGGTAATCCCTGTGATTTTCTATTTACATATATTATACTATACTTGTATTAGTTGGTATTATGAGCTATCTACATATTTACCCCCTTTAGCCTCTTCATCTTACCTTTACTAATAGCATAATCCTGCATGCTGATCCAAAGGCTTCGAGCAGGCTCTTTTGAACAACCCAATGCCAAGTCTACATAGACAGCAATTTCAGGCCGCAATTTGTAATCAAAAGGCTTCTGTTCTTCATTTCCCGAAAGAGCTACTTCTAATAGGCAACTCATACATTTATCTAAAAAAAAAATTACACAAGTTATCGATTTCAAGCTTTGTAAATTTTGATGCTACAAATAAAATCTTACCATATTTACTTAATGCATATGAAATGATACATTTCAAACCATTTTAAGTAGATGCTACAAAGGTAAAGTCCTTTAATGCTTCTCAATTGGGCATAGTATCACCCCTTTCTTTATGTGACTAAATGTAACATTCCAGGGAGGAGTGCTGGCATTTTGGTAGGCAGGGCCCTACATGTGCAGCACAGTCTTGTGTAACAAAGAACTTTCTTGCTCAAAACAGATTGATATCCTTGTTGAGAAACATGGGACCACTGGGAAAGAGACTAGCCAAGATTTTTCTTTTCTTTTTGTAGACTTAAGGGAAAATAATCACTTCAGTATGATTTAAGGAAGATCAAAGATATTGATACTTGAACAATTTCTCAACTGATATTTACATTTGTTCAGGTGGTTCCTAACTTTCCAATGGGACATTTGGCATTAAGAATTCATTTTCCATTTAAAAAACAAAACACTCCTCTAAATGACAGGTTCCTGGGCTAATACCCAAAGTCAATTTAACCCACAATATAACTAAATTATCATTTATTTACAATTTTACAGACAAGAGCCTCTTCCTAATATATGCAAGTATTTTTTTTAGAAGCTACTGCTTATCTTTGTTTTTTATTATTATTATTTATTTTTAGCTGTGTTGGGTCTTCGATGCTGCGCACAGGCTTTCTCTAGTTGCAGTGAGCGGGGGCTACTCTTCGTTGCGGTGCACAGGCTTCTCGTTGTGGTGGCTTGTTGCAGAGCATGGGCTCTAGATGCGTGGGCTTCAGTAGTTGTGGCATGCAGGCCCAGTAGTTGTGGCTCACGGGCTCTAGAGCGCAGGCTCAGTAGTTGTGGCACACGGGCTTAGTTGCTCCGTGGCATGTGGGATCTTCCTGGACCAGGGCTCAAACCCGTGTCCCCTGCATTGGCAGGCAGATTCTTAACCACTGTGGGAAGTCCAATATATGCCAAGTATTTAAACATAAAACGTAACATTTTAATAGTTTCATAATTTTATAATTTAAAACGTGAAAAATAACATTAAAACTGAAATTGATTATATTCATACCAAAGGCCAGTTGAGTAAAGTACACATAACAGAAATATGAGGAAGGTAGAGATAAAGATACTTTTGTCCTCAGGAGGACATTTGGGACTATCACAGAGTTAAACACTGATAGCACTGGAACTATCTTTATGATGTTAAATACGCCTTGAAAAAAAACATGATTTTACTTTTTTTGATACAAACGTTCCTAAGTACCAGTCTAGCATTCATCAGCCATGGCTGGAACCACTTTCTGGTTCATAAATGAAACAATGAATATACACTCTTATTTGGAAAAGGAAGAAAATCTTCAACATCTCTCACTCCCACCCTCCAACCCTCCAACCCCAAAGCAGAAATCTCCATGATTTTTGTCATGGTTTCTACTTTTTGTTTCTCCTCTTGAGATTCTCTTAGATTGAGATTTTTCTTAGATTTTGCTTCTTGGACACTCTCTGAGTCTCTTTCTCTTATCAGAGAAATAATAAATTTAAAATCTAGGGACTTCCCTGGTGGTCCAGTGGGTAAGACTCTGCGCTCCCAATGCAGGGGGCCCGGGTTCGATCCCTGGTCAGGGAACTAGATCCCACGTGCCGCAACTAAGAAGTCCACATGCCACAACAAAGATCCCACGTGCTGCAACTAAAACCTGGCACAGCCAAAATAAATAAACATTTCTTAAAAATAAATAAATAAAATAAAATCTAGTAAGACCATATGGGCTATCTAATCTAACTCATTATTTTAAGGATTGAAATTAGAGGTTCAGAGAGATTAAAGGACCAATCCTAGACAAAACAACTACATCATCTTTCAGGAACTGGAGAAATCCACATGTTCAGACAGTCTGAGAGCTAGCCTACCATCAAAGTAGACAAATGGAAGATGAGGCAGGAAAGGAAACACCAAAGGTACCATAAATGGGGAGGAAAAAAATAAGGAATCACACAAGGTAACATCAGCTTGAAAGTAGGACAGGCTGGGAGGAGAAGGGACTGGCCCTCACAACTGAGAGGTGTTTATGACCTGAGCCCTGGTAAGTCATGGTCAGTAACCTTCTATGAAGCAGTTTCATAACCTCCAAGCCCCAGAACACAAGTAATTAAGCATTTTCCCATTTTTATGAGTTAGATGACTTGCTCAAAATGAGTGATAAATAAAAACAGAGCAGAACCAGACCTACATTTCCCTAGTTCAGGGGCTCTTTTCACTATACGATGCTGCAGGACTTAACTTTTCTGAGGGCTCCAAGTTACAGTCTTGGATCCCCTATCCTGCAAATGTTGCATTTGTTTTCTATCAGTTCTCTATTCAGCAAACCCAGAATAAGAGAAGTCTCCAAAGGAGGTACAAACAGAAGCATGTATTCTAAATGCTGCAGAGAAACACATTACCTAACTGAGGGGTATCCATTTCTACACCATCACTAAAAAGTGGTGTTTTCATCCAATATGCAGTGTCCTGTTCCTCTGGAGACACAGGCGAACCCTGAAGCATGCCACCAAGACATCGTCCAATAAGAAGAGCAATTGTTCTTTCCAGATCAACAAGCCACACCCAGGACTGGGCTGGCTGAGGTAATGGCACACCAGCAGGATCAATCAGTTCTGGCCCTCCTGAAAACAAAATCATTAGTAATTTATCTGGTGTTGAAGATTCTCAAGCTTTTTCATTTATATTGCACTGCAACAAGACACTGAAGCAAAATAATTTTATAATGAAAACACAGATTACAACACTTTCTGTATATACTCTCTTTAGTAGGCTAATTTAAAATATATTCAGATAAGTTTGCCATCAAATAAAAATCTGCTCTGTAAAGTTACTGATTTTGAGATAAACATTGAAACAGTACATGGCAGAATTACCCCCCCACTGACTCTATTCCTACTTTTCGCTGTCCACATCAAATTTCAACCTTAAGAGTAAGTAACTGAGGTAGCTCATCCCTCCAAAATAAAACAAGAGCTGATCTAGTAAAATGACACTTAGTATTGTTCAATGCTTTTAAGGCCTGAATTCAGATCTGTCCTATACTAAGATCAAGACCCATGCTTTCTTATTGTACATTTGTTTTTAAAAGTTCTTCACTTAAAAAAAAAAAATACTACAGTTAGCCATAAAGATAAGAAGAGACATCAATGAAATCATAAAAGAAAAACACAAGAAATCAACAAATTCAAAAACTGGGTATTTGAAAACACTAATAAAATGGACAAACCTCTAATAAAATTAATCCAGAAAAAAAAGATGGCATAAATTTTAAAATTAAAAATACAAAAAGAGGATATAACCACAGATACACTAGAGATTTTTAAAAACTATGTGTGAATATTATGAACAACTCTGTGTCAATAAATTTGAAAACCAACAAAATGACGTTTTCTGAAAAAATATCAATTTCTGAAATGGATTTGAGAAGAAACAAAAAGCTGTAAGAGAACAATAACCACTAAAAAAGGAAAATTAATAGCCAAAAACCTACCTATAAAAAAACACTAGGGCCAGATAGTTTTTATAAACTCTTTTAAACCTTCAAGAAGAGATAACTCCTAAATTACACAAATTATTTCAGAGAAAAGGGAAAAAAAGGAAGATTCCAAACTGATGTTATGAGGTTAGTATAATTGTGGTCATAAAAATGACACAAGGATAGCATGAAAAAGGAAGATCATGGGAAGAAATCAGTTATGAACACAGATGCAAAAATCCAAAATAAAATGACACCTTCCTCGCCTAATACAAATAGAGTAAGTCTTAGCAAATTCTGAGATGCTTTAGAAAAACAAGAGCAAACCTGGAATGGCTCCATATAAAGCCTAATCAATATCCTGATACAGCTGTAACCTTAACACTTGACTTCATCTAAACCCAGTTGTCACAGAACAATGGGATATAAGACGGGCCCTCAAACTATTCTGTCCAATCCCAATCTCTCCAGGAGAAGAAACCAAGGCTTCAAGAAGTTATAAGTGACTTGCCCAAGATCATACAGCCAAGTTCAAACAGAGCCAATACTAAAATCTAAATCTTTTTATGCCTTAGACCAGGATTCTTTCCATAAAACATGTGACCTCATTTAAACTTGAAAGGTTTTTAAGATTTCAGTAATGAAACTCCTTTGACAGCCTTAGGATAGACAGACTTCAATGGAAAAATACATTGATGTTTTCTAGACATGATATTTTAAGCTATATTCAATGGAATAAAATCATCAACATTTTATAAATTAAGAGTGAATTCACATATTACATCTAAAATCAAAATGCTATTTCCTATAAAGTACCTAAAAAGAAAAACACAGAAAGATAGGTTTCCAATTTCCATCTTTTACATTCAATCAGTTATCTACATATCCAACCAAAATACAAAATATTTTACTGTCGAATAGAGATTTAAAACTAAAAACGTTTGCATTTAAGAAATAAAACAAATCAATTCATTGATTGTAAAATGTGTCATTATGCTGTTGACTGATTTATGAAACAATGCCTCCTATCATCCACTGTAAGATGTATCCAAATTAAGCCATGTCAAAATTTGAAGAAAAGCATGTCTTGGAATCAATGAAATATACTATTCAAGCCTGATGATCAGATAAAGACTCTATTTGTGACACTTATATATAAGCAACTTTCTTAAATTTTCCCATCTCAGCTGCCCACTTCACACTATAAGCTTTTAGACAGTAACAACTTTATCTTTTGATTACATTAAATAACCAAGTGTCAGATATGATTTACCTGATGCATGCAAGAGAAACAACTTTTCTCAACAGCATTATTTGCTCCTTTATTATCTTTACTTACCATGAAGAGGCCACTGTAACTCCTGGTCTTCTAAAAGAGTGGCCGCTGGCAGGAGTCTATTAAGGCAGTCAAGAGGTGGCAACAAGTCGAGGAGGTAACTCAATAAAGGCCGAGCCACCGACACTGGGAGTAACAGTAGGGAGTTAACAATCTGGCAGAGCATACTGCCTGCAGCTGAGACGTATATCACATCTATGAAGGGTAAGAAATTTAACAGGCATCAATTGTTTCAAACAAACTTAAAACAAAAAAACTAATAAATACTATTTCTGCCTAGAACTCTTTGTTGAATTATTATATAACTCCCTGGTAGCTAGGGTTGGGTTAGTATTTACTCACTTTCAGAAAGTGTCACCAACAGACACTTTATGGGAAAGCACAAATATCCTTATGCCAACAAATTCAAAGGATTATAGCTGCTTCCCTTAAAATGCATTATGAATTTCTCATTCACAAATTTATTCTCATTTTCAGATTTACTCAAGAAATATTTATTGAACACATACAACATATCAGGCACTATTATAGGTGAAAGGTGTACAGCTGTGAACAAAGAACTAAAAATTCCTGCCCTCATGGTGCTTACATTCTACTGTAGGAAGTCTTTTATGTTTTTTAAACCAAATTCACTTTTTTTAAAATTAAAATCACCTCAAAACATCTGTTTTTTTAAAATTATCTGTATTGGTTTTTAATCAATTCTGTGTCAATATTTTATTGTATTTGGGGGCAAGAAGACCATTCAGAGATGAACTCAATTTGAACAAATTAAATTTTAGACGCCTGTGGAACAACAAAATGCAAGTGTCTAGTAAACAATGGTTTTAGTTTCTCAGTTTATTTATTTCTTTGTTCAGCGAGGAAACTTCAGAAATAAGTTGCTTTTGGACAGACTTACCAAATTTTACCTATCTTTGGGATAATCAAGAAAAGGCACCTAGTAGGTAACTAGAGAAAGGCTCTTGTGTAAAAAAGGAGTTCTCAGCTAGATGCATATATGGGAGTCAACATACACATGGCGGTTAAAGACAACAGGACCAGATAAGATCATTCTCAGAGAAAAGAGGGTTGAGGGCAAAATTCAGAAGATCCTAAACATTAAAGGGCATGCCCAAAAAAGAGGAGCTTACAGGAACAGACTCAAAAAGAGTGGTCAAAGAGATATGTGTAAATACAGGATTGTGACTACACAGAAGACCAGAGAAAAGAAAGCATTTCAAGACAGAAAGAGATGGTAAATGCTAAAGAAAGGTAAAGAAAGAGATGAAAATCTCACTTTATGCCATTTAATATTAATCTTTTTAAGTATATATCATCTAATTCCTTTAAATTAGACCTCTGTCACACCAATTAGCATCTTTTAAGATTAATCAGATCAATCACTGTTGCCATCACCCCAAAACCAAGATCAAAGGGATCTTCGATAACAAAGGAGATTCAACGTCATTCCTATTCCACTCAGAGGTTTCCGGCCCTCTTAAAGCTCTGGAGAGGCCAGAACTCTTGCTTTACAACCACTGATTAAATATGAAACCCAGTACCAAACACACCTCTTAATTTTTCTCCAACGCTGCCATTCCAAGGACTTTCTTTGAGCAAATTTGCAGAACGTGAATAAATATCTGTGGCATGAGGCAACAAGAGCTGAAGATGTTTATGAAGCAATGCCACACTGCTTGAGTTCTGAGGAAAAAAGTTCCTAAATTACTACTTTGGAAGATTCAAGGTAGAAAAATATCGTGGCTTACCCAAATATCTGAGTTTCAAGGTCCCTGAGAAAAGACCATAAAAGGCAAAGAATCACGTACCTCACTAATGTTATTGATATGGCAAAATGCCAGCAGCTGTTTCTGCAGTGAACACAGCAGTTCATGAAGATGAGCAGGCTGACTGTTCTCTGAAGACGATGTTCCAAGTAGAAATTTATCACTATTCTTTTCTAGCTCCCCAAATGCTTGATCCTAAAATGATACATAAATTAAGATTATATTTGAAGTGTTTGAAAGTGAAATTAATGTCCTACCATAAATGATTCTGATTTAAGAAGCCATTGTCTCCTTTCTCCCATTATTAATCTTTAAATCTTTGCTATGTTGTCATTAGCTATAAGGTGGTAAGATTTATCAAGCCATTTCCATTTGTTTTTCCATTAAAAAAAGTTTCACCACAAAACCTTCTGTGGTTTCACCACAAAAACTTTGAAAATGCAGAAAACAAGAAAAAGGAAAACAATACCCAAAGACAACACATTTCAACATTTTAATGCTATTGCTTTCCTGACCTCCTATGTAAAGGTTTTGTTTTCACATATTTGAATTTCTAAGAACACAATTCTTAGAAATTAAATTTATTTCTGATTATAAAAGAAGTAAGTGGCCTAAAGAAACATGACAACTAAATACAATGTATGATCCTGGATTTGGGGGGCAGAGGGAGGGTGCCATAAAGGACATTACTGGGATAACTCTAGAAATTTGAGTATGGACTATGTATTATACAACAGTTCTGTGTCAATGTTAAATTTCCTGAATTCAATAATTGTTCTGTTGTTATGTAAGAGAATGTCCTTATTCTTAAAAAATATAAGTGCTTAGGAATAGCCAGCATGACATCTGCAGTTTACTCTCAAATGATGGATGGAAGAAAGGAAACAAGGAAAGGCAAATTTGGCTGAAGCGTACAGGAGAGTTCTTTGAAAGTTTCTTGTAATTCTTGTGGGAGTTTTAAGTTATTTCAAGTTAAAAATATTTTTTTTAAACAGAAATAGTGTAACAAATTTAGAAAATACCAAAACTGTATTTTAAAAAACTTTAAATCACCATTTAGTCAACCACCATATCTAATATTTTGTGTGTATTTCTTTCCTGATTTTTTTGTGACTTTTCATTTTTTTCATAATACTGCATATTCTATTTTTAGTCTTCTCTTTTCTAACAGATCCACAAATATTTTACATGTTTTCATAAGCCATATGTACATAAAATTTGAGACATACTATTCCACTGAGTATATATATCATAATGTACTTAAACCATTCCCCAACTTTTAGATATTTCAGTTGTTTCCAACTTTTCTTTCTTATAATAATGATGTGATGAACATCTTTATGCATAAAGTATGGTCTTTGTTTATAAATATGCAAGAGAGAGTCACAGAACATTTTAAGGCCCTTCCTATATAAGCACCTTATTATAAGCAGCCAAATTAGCACTGCTAGAGACTGAATGAATGTTTATGTCCCTTCAAAATTCTTATGTTGAACCTAATCCCCAATGTGGTGGTATTTGGAGGTGGGGCCTCTGGGAGGTGATTAAGTCATGAGGGCAGAACCCTCGTGAATGGGATTAGTGACCTTACAAAAGAGACCCCTTGTGTGAGGACACAGCAAGAAGACAGCTGCCTATGAATCAAGAAGCAGGCACCACCAAATCTGCTGTTTCCTTGATCTTGGACTTTCCGTCTCCATAACTGTGAGAAATAAATTTGTGTTGTAGATAAGCCGGCCCACTCTGTGGTATTCTATTACAGCAGCCCAAACAGACTAAGACCAGCACCATTATTTTAAAATCTTAGAACATGACAAATTTGGTTAAATTACATCAGAAAGAAACAAAAATTTATGATTTTCAGCCTAAAAGCAGTTAGTATTTTATTTCCATTTCCATATAATATACACATCTACCTCAGCCTTATTGGCATAAAAAAGGCACTACTTTAATACAACTTTGGGGAAAAGTTTCAGTTAATACCAAATGGATACACTGTAACATTGTTCCCATTCCATTTGCAGCCAAACATCAGCTCAAATTTACATCCTTAAATCTGAAAGAAAATAATTCTACAGGAACAACTGTCACTCTGACTTAGTCAACAACCTTTTAAGTTGGGCAGAACAGAACACTAAGACTTGTACAGAAGAAAAAGAATATACAGACCTGACCCTGAATAGGAGTAGGAGACAATATGAAATGATACACAAACTATTCAAAGTTAAGTCACATAGTACACTTTGACTCTAAAAACTGATGAGAGGTATGCAGTTATAATTACATGGTTAGAAAAGGTTATTTGAGCAAGGCTTCCAAGAACAGTCAAGTGTTAAAGAAGTCATAGATTGGTAGATAAGAAGAGAAAAGAGGAAATAGGTGTGCCACGCATTGAGTTCAGATGAGTGTGGTGTGTAAGCCAAATGATGAAGGGTCTGAAAAAGTTCTGATTTAATAAAATGAGGTTATTGAATACAACAAGGTTATTCTAGCAGTAGGATGCTGAGAGGAGACCACCAACAGTGACAACAGCTATAACATTGCTATTACCATTAGGTTGTGATGGCATGGATTAGAACCCACAGAAATGGAAAGAAAAAAAGTGACGGATCTAAGAAACACCAGGGAGTAAGAACTAAGGGCATCCTAATACAGAGAAAGCTATACTGTCCATTGTCTTCTCTCCTATTGACCAGCCTATTTTTAATAATTTAATAAAATAATAATTTTAATTAATTGACCAGCCTATTTTTAAACAATTTAAACCACATTATTTAATTATAAGATTATATCTGGTAAGGTTAATCCTTTCCTCATTCTTCTTCTCTTGCAAAATGTTGTTGAGTATTTTTATCTGTTTATTCTTGTACATTAATATCAGAAAAAAATTGGTAAAATTCCAAAACAAATCTCTTTGGAACTCTCAACTACAAGTCATTTGGCACCCACAATATTTCAGAAGATCTGACATATTTCCCCCGTTTCGGGGAGTGGAGTTTAGTTTTACTTATTTCATAAGCGTTTAAATGTCAAAATACCTTGACCTGAAGTGATCCCTACCCCCTCCAAAAAAAAAAAAAAAAAACCAACCCAAGCTTTATTCTTTTTTTTTTTCTTTTAACTACAAAATAAGAGCAACTTACTGTATAAAATCCTAAATTTCTTAAGAGAGTCTTCATTAAAATTTCAGCCAGATGGGTGTCTGGATGGCAGCTCTGCGTGCCATAAGGTTGATCCGACAGGTTTCCATAGCCAGTACATACAGAAGAGAGGTCAGCAGCATCGGAGGGTGAGCTATAGCCAAGTAAGGAGGCTACATGGGTATGATCTTGCAAACTTGTTAGAATAATATCCAGTTGCATTCTCTAAAGAAAAATATTTCCACCGATGAAATAGGAACAAATAATAATTAGCTTAAAATGCACTAGAAAAGTAAAAAAAGGATCCCGGGGAGGGGGGGGGAAATATATACTAATGATGCTAACTAATCCACTTAATATCCTAATGAACAATAATCTTTTAGGAAGTCTGTAATTTTTTAAAAAGCTATTCCACTAATACCTTTTGAGAAACTGCAATTTACAGTGTTTTATTACATCCTTTACTACCTGAAACTCTTAAGCTAAAATGGCACACTCTACATAATGATTTTAGCACTATAAGTAAGAGGAGTAGGCAATGTCAACAGATAAATTACACTATACATTCTTCTACAGAATTACCAATGAAACTATTTATTCTAATGTTTAAAATAAATCATTTGAAATCTAAACTAATACAAAATACTCATTGGAAAGCATCTGTGGCTATTATACTGCCAGTATACCACTTTCTCCCTCAAATCTGTAACTCGACAACTGATTGTTCTACTTGGTTGAGCAAAATGGACTTATTTTAACGTACATAAGATAATAAAAATGGAAAGAAGAAGCATACTCATATCATCAAGTACTTTTTCACAACAGTCATCTTCTTTTACTTTTTATGTAAGCTATTTCAAAGTTCTGGGCATGGAACCAACAGCAGCACATGCCCTTGATTTCAACTCAGAATACTACAAATAAACTAAAAGACCTCTGGTTTGACAGTGTGAGCAACATTGGAAAAATTAGACATAATTTTAATAATTAGCCCCAAATCATTTAATAAGTTATCACTTGCTTCACTTTCATTAGAAATCTGGGAACTCTTCCAGCAGAAAACATTAAATACTAGGATTTACCAGACTCATCAAGTTAAGTATTACTCCCTGAACACATGGCAATCGATTAGCTTTATTTCCCTCTCAGTCTATTTTTTTTTTTTTTTTGTAATATAGTACTGGTTTACTTAGATACCATGTAAAGGCTCACCTGTCCTTTAGATAAGCTTTCCCATCTATCAGGTCCTTGGGGTAAAAGAGAATGAAGTAATTCCATACGTTCTCGTAATGGAGGTAACAGCATGGTTGCTCCCACTGACAGAGTTTCAATTACCACCTAATATAAAAAAGAAAAGCAGATTTATTTGGCCTGGTTCTTATCTTTTTAACAGAAAAACATAAAAAATAAATCCACTGACTATTAAGAGCAAAGAAGTCTAAAGAAGGTGGATCATGGAAGTCTAAAGAAGGAGGCATGTGAATAAAAGAAAGCATGCCAAGTCCTTCTTTAGATGTCTTTAAGAAGACTTAGAAGGACTTCCCTTCTAAGTTGTAAAGAATCTGCCTTACAATGCAGGGGACGTGGTTTGATCCCTGGTCGGGGAACTAAGATCCCACATGCCGCAGGGCAACTAAGCCCACGTGCCACAACTACTGAGCTCACGTGCCTCAACTAGAGAGCCTGTGTGCTGCAAACTACAGAGCCTACACGCTCTGGAACCCGCACGCCACAACTACAGAGCCCATGTGCCCTGAAGCCTGCACACCACAACTAGGGAGAAGCCTGTGTGCTGCAACGAGGAGCCCATGCGCCACAGTGAAAGATCCCGCATACCTCAACAAAGATTCTGCGTGCCACAACTAAGACCCGACACAGACAAAAATAAATAAAATAAATAAATAAATAAATAAATAATAAATGTTTAAAAAAGAATTTATGCATAAAAAAAATTTTTTAAAAAGAAGACTTAGAATATATATCTTGGGGATTTCCCTGGCGGTCCAGTGGTTAAGACTTTGCCTTCCAATGCAGGGGGTGCGGGTTTGATCCCTGGTCGGGGAGCTAAGATCCCAATGCCTCGAAGCCAAAAAACCAAAACATAAAACAGAAGCAATACTGCAACAAATTCAATAAAGACTTAAAAAAATAAAAAAGAATATATATTTTGGATTTCCCACTAAGTAACTAGTCATTATGCAATAAATATTTACCGTTGAGTCTATAGTGCTGAGCCTGGTAAAGCGCTTTACAAAGTGCTGGGGCTGTAGAAATGAACAAGACAGATAAAAGCCCTGCTTTCATAAGCATACAGTCTAGTAGGAAAAAGAGATTCTGAGTAAGTAATTTTAAGTGTGAAAGGAGTCATATGGACAAAGTAAAAAGAAATGCAAACCTGAGTGAGCACCCATACATAAAGGCAATTAACATGGTCTATGGGTTCATCATGGAGGGTCTCCCTGAGGATTGGGCATTTAGGTTAAAAATTGAAAAATGAGCACGCCTTGGCCAAACAAAGGTCCAGGTATCAGGAACAGCATAAAAAATAGCTGTATTATCTTAGGCCCTAAAACTTCTCTGGATCATAGCTTCTTTACCACTAAAATAAGGATGCTGAATTAGAAAAAAAGAAACACTCAATGATTAAGAAAAGAGCTCTTATAAATTAAAAATATGACATAAAAAATAAAAACCTCAATAGGAGGGTTAGAATATAAAAATTGAATTTCTCATAAAGTAGAGGGGAGAAAAGATGGAAAACAGGAAAGAAAACATAAGAAAAGTAAGAGGACTGGGGCTTTTCTGATGGCGCAGTGCTTAAGAATCCGCCTGTCAATGCAGGGGACATGGGTTCAAGCCCTGGTCCAGGAAGATCCCACATGCCGCGGAGCAACGAAGCCCATGAGCAACAACTACTGAAGCCTGCACTCTAGAGACTGCGAGCCACAGCTACTGAAGCCCGCGTGCCTACAGCCCAGTGCTTCGCAACAAGAGAACCCACTGCGATGAGAAGCCTGCGCACCGCAACGAAGAGTAGCCCCCACTCGCCGCAACTAGAGAAAGCCCACACGCAGCAACGAAGACCCAACGCAGCCAAAAATAAATTAATTAATTTAAAAAAAATTAGACATTAAAAAAAATCAGACACAGAGGACTGGTCCAGGTCTATTATCCCAATAATGAGTTCCAGAGACAGAGAGAAAACACAGAAGACAATAAAGAGAAAATCAACAATACACTTCAAGCTAATCTCTTAACACTGAAGGCTCTGAGTTTCCAAATTAAGAGTCTACCCAAATATACACAAAAATGGATAAAATCAGACCCACATCAGTTCATATCATTTTAAAATATGAAAACAGAGAGGACAAGTAGAACTTGCTACAGAATCCAGAGAGAAAAAGATTTCCATAAAAGGATCAAAAATTTGAATAGTGTTGATTTTCTGAGTAACAACCTGAAAGCTAGAAGATGACTTCACAATTCTTATGAGAAAATGATTTACAATTTAGAATACTATGCCTCAACTATTCATGAAGATATTCAATTCGCAAACTATATAAGTGTGAGTATATTCTCAAAGAATATATTTTCTACCTGCCCTCTCTCAGAAGTTACTGATGTATGTAGAAATCCAGCAGACACCACCTTAACCAAGTGATCAAGGTCAAAATCTCCAGTAATAAGACACATCAATATCATGAACCACATGATATGATGTACTGAGGGCACATCATTTCTGTGGTATTCTTGCCAAAAGCACATAACCTCAGTCCAATCATGAAAAATAACAGAGAGATATTCAATAAAATAACTGACCAGTATTCATAAAGTGTCCAATTAAACGTTATATGGGATCCTGAATAGGATCTTGCAAAAGAACAAGGACATTAGCAAAAAACTGATAAAATTTCTAATAAGGTGTTTAGTTTAATTGATAGTATTAAACCAATGTTGATTTCTTGGTTTTGATAATTGTACTGTAGTTATACAAGACATTAGCATTAGGGGAAGCTGGTTGAGACATACGTGAAAACTCTATTACTTATGCAACTTTTCCTTAAGTCTACAACTGCTCCAAAATAAAGTGTCAAAAGAGGAAGAAACACAAAAAAACAGCAGCAGCACTGACTGCTGCAAACAGATAAATTACCGGAAGTTTCAGGGATAAAGAAAGAGGAACAGAAACAGCCCTGTACACATCCTGAGAGAATCCACCTCCAAAGGATTCTCCTAAGGAGTAGCTACAAAGAAGACTCAAGGAATGAATAAACAATTATAAAAATAGATTTTTTTAAGTTTACTTTCGTGATTTTATTCCAATACTTTTCAACCTTTTAAAAATATTGTACTACCTCGTTCCTGGTAAAATTTAATCCTCAAAGTTCCCATTCACCACCAGGTTAATATTCCTTCTACCTACATCCCAGGGATATGTCCCTCTAGTTGGAAAATCACTGTATCTTTTTTGGTTTTTTTTTTTAATTGACATATAATTCACATCATAAAATTTACCTTTTGAAAGTATAAAATTCAGTGGGTTTTAGTATATTCACAGAGTTGTGCAACCATCACCACTATCTAATTTTGGGACATTTTCATCACCCCAAAAAGAAACCTGTGCCCATTAGCAGTCATTTCCCATCTCTCCCTCCCCCAAAACCCCTGACAGCCAATTAATCTACTTTGTGTCTCTATGGATTTACCTACTCTGCACATTTCATATATATGGAATCATACAGTATGTGACCTTTTGTGCCTGGCTTCTTTCACTTAGCATGTTTACAAGGTTCACTCATGTTGTAGCTTGTACAACAGTACTTCATTCCCTCTTAGGGCTGAATAATATTAGATTGCATGGACATACCACATTTTGTTCATCCCTTCACCAGTTGACAGACATTTGTTTGTTTCCACTTTTTGGCTACAATGAATAATACTGTTATGAACATTCATGTATAAGTTTTTGTGTGGACATGTTTTATATTCTCTTGGATATAGACCTAGGTGTGGAATTGCTGCAGTATGTGGTAACTCTATGTTTAACTATTTACAGAACTACCTGTTTTCCAAAGTGGCTGTACAATTTTACATTCCCATTAGCAATGTATGAGGGTTCCAATTTCTCTACATCTTCACCAATGCTTGCTATTACCAGTCTTTTTGATTATAGCCATTTAGTGGGCGTGAAGCAGTATCTCACTGTGATTTTAATTTGCATTTCCTTTATGCCCAACGATGAACATTTTTTCATGTGCTTAGTGGCCTATGTCTATCTTCTTTGGAGACATGTCTACTCAGATTCTTGACTCATTTTCTGATTATTTGTCTTTTTTATTGTTGAGTTGTAAGGATCCTTTATATATTCTGTAAACTAGAATCTTATGAGACATATGATTTATAAATATTTCTCCCATTCTGTGAGCTGTATTTTCATTTTCTTGATAATGTCCTTTGAAGCAAAAATGTTTTTAATTTTTTTTTTTAAACAAAGACTACTAGCAGCATTGGGAAGTGCTCTTTCAAAGCTGCTAAGTAGGCACAAACTTCTTGTTTCAGATCAAGTGTTGTGTCTTCAACTTAAGTGTACTCTTCTTTGGTCTTGTTGGTTGTTTCAAGGTTTGTTCCTTGCCTGATCTGAACTTGAGAAGCAGTTTCAAGTGCAAATACAGTCTGTTCTGTTACTCTTCATACCCAACAGCTCAGCACCCCCTCTCCAGCACCACCATAAAAATGTTTTTAATTTTGATGAAGTCTAATTTATCTCTTTTTTCTTTGGTTGCTTGTGCTTTGGGTACCATATCTAAGAAATCATTGCTTAATCCAAGGTCATAAAAATGACAGATGAGGAAAAATTTAATATATACGATATCAAAAGATTATTCAGCCTTAAAAAGGAAGGAAATTCTGACATATGCTACTTAACATGGATAAACGTTGACAACATTATGCTAAGTGAAATAAGCCAGTGACAAAAAGACAGTGTATGATTCCACTTTTACGACATACTTAGAGTATCAAAATCATAGAGAAAGAAAGAATGGCTGTTGCTAGGGGCTGAAGGGAGGGGAGAATAGGGAGTTATTATTTAATGGGTACAGAATTTCAATTTTGTATGATGAAAAGAGTTATGGAGATAAATGGTGGTAATGGTTGTACAACAGTATAAATGTATTTAATACCACTGAACTACACACTTAAAAATGGTTAAGATGGCAAATCTTATGTTATGCAAATTTTACCACAATAAAAATAAAATTAAAAATAAAATTGGGTCTTTGTGCTCAGAAATTCATCTTCTGGTAGAAAAGACAGACATAGTTGTAAGTAGACAATTATAAAACAATGTGATGTGATGGGAACATACATGAGAGAAACCAAACCTGGCAGGACAGCAGGGAATGAAAGGTTTCTCAGAGGCAACGTCTGACCTTTGTCTTAAAGGACAAGTTCACCAAAAAATTTACTCCCACCAAGAAAACAGGAGTAATGGAAAGAACATCCAATTGAAGTTTTCCAATACATAGCTGAATTTGTGAGCTACAACCTCAGGGAGAGATGTGGCTGAGCTACAGATTTACAAGTCCTATACTCTTACCTCTTGGATTTCATCTGGGACAGTTGAGTCCATCAGTCTGAAGAGTAAATTTCGAAGCGGACCTGCCTGTCTCCCAAGAATGCTGGTAGCTACCCCTCCCGCAAGCGCAAGAGCAAGGTGATTTGAAAGCAGCTTCAGGCACAGCTTGAGGAAATTGTGGTGTTCCCTGAAACCAAATAAACTGCTATGAACTTCTGGAATATAAAAGAGCACATGCTATCCAGTTTGGATAACATTTTTTTCTCTTTAAAATTTTTCTCAAATTATGACTAACAGTAATTTTAAAAACATGATTCATGACATTATGGATAAATTTTTCTAAAGGTTATTATCAGTAAGTACCTAAGTTTAGCTCATTTTTTAGATTATAAAGAAGTTTCATATAATTGAGGGATAAATTGAATAAGAAAGAATAACTCAAAATTCAAAATGAGTAATAGATGTGTGTGCACATGTGCGCACACACACAAATACACAAATATATAACATACCTTGATGAAGGGAAAGGGAGCGGGGGAATCTCACTGTTTATTTTATCACAGTATCTCTCAAGAAATGAACGAAGGTGTGAGAAGGTACTCTCTTCAAGGTCTACACAATAAGGTCGGTGCCAGGCAACAACTTGTCTAGAAGGAAGCATAAGAAAATCATGAAAAAGCCTTAACATGAAACTTTCACACGATCAAAAGCAAAAATTAAACCATTATTAAAGTTGAAAGATGTTAACAAGATATACAGAAGACCTTTCTGATTATAAAGGTGATAAAACCCTTCATTTTAGCAACTGAGGAAAACCAAGAATTGGCTATCTCTAGAATTCTTCAAGAAGAAAATACATAACCACTACTTATTTTGCAAGGTCTGGCTATTCATTCACCTGAAGTCAGAGGGCTGAGCCACATGATCTACTATAGACCCTTCTGGTTCTTAGGGCCTATAAGATGTATAGTTCATATTAAGAAAAATAGTCTGACTCTGTAAAGTGATATACTGAAATCTACTAAAAGAAAACCTCTTGAAAACTCTTGTGAAAATTTTCAAGATCTTGGAAACCAATTTTCTACATATAAGGTGAGAAGTTGCAGATTTAATACTAACAGCAAATTATTTGTATTCAATTTATTATATTTTCGGTTTTGTTTTGGAAGGTAATTACCTATAAATGTTTTAAATTGGTTAGAATGATATAATAAACCCCATCTGAACCGAAGGTCTAGAATACAAATATAATACATTCTAAGTTATTAATTAGCCCATATACATCTGAAAATAGCTGAAATAACCTCAAAATTTCTTAAAATTCAATCTTCAAATATTGGCTAAAAATTACCTACCTGATTATCTAAAAAAGATATGGTTATCACATTAGGAAAAAGCTAAATTTCTGCAAAAACTAACTTCCTTTATTTAAAAGTATGGCCACTGCTTCTTTTCAAAAAAACAACCAGATAAAGGGCATGGAAGCTAATTAACTGTTAAAAAGCAATAAAACCTAGTTCTGATTTTGATTATTTTAATTTAACTTCCTCTTGATATGTGGCCACAATATTTAAGATCAGTATCTGGAGACAGGGAAGGAATTCAAAATGTTTACAAGACACTTGAATTAAGACAATATCTTAATGTACGGTATAACTTCTTGCTTATGAAACATATCTAACCTCAACAATTAAAATGAAAGAAATCGAGATGGCATGTCTAGGACAGTAAAAAAATCAATACTAGAAATAGAAGGGTATTTTATGAACAAAGTACAATTATTTCTGCTTTTATTAGTGTTTCTGCTGTTAATAAAACACAGGAAATTTTTTTAAATAAATTTATTTATTTTATTTATTTATTTTTGGCTGCTTTGGGTCTTCGTTGCTGCACGCAGGCTTTCTCTAGTTGCAGCGCACGGGCTTCTCATTGCAGTGGCTTCTCTTGTTGCGGAGCACGGGCTCTAGGCACGCGGGCTTCAGTAGTTGTGGCACGTGGGCTCTAGAGCCCAGGCTCAGTAGTTGTGGCGCACGGGCTTAGTTGCTCCGCGGCATGTGGGATCTTCCCGGACCAGGGCTTGAACCCGTGTCCCCTGCATTGGCAGGCGGATTCTTAACCACTGCGCCACCAGGGAAGCCCTAAAACACAAGAAATTTTAAACGTGAGCACATTTACCTGTCCCTAGGAAGAGCAGTCCATGCCAGACTATGTGATGTTCCAGCGGAGATCTGTTGAATAGCTATGCCATCTAAGCCACTCACTTTCTTTGGTTTAGTAATAGGACCCGTGGAATTTCCTTGCCCACACTGCCCCATTGAGTTATTGCCCCAGGCATAAACTTCATTATCTAAAAACAAAACATAAAGAACAAAAGAAAAGCCAAATTTCAATGTAAAATATTTATGGAAGGTAATATTTAATACTATTTTTTTTTTGTAGGTGACACCTGTTTCATTTATTTAAAACCTAAAATAAGCGTTTCAAACATGCCATGTTTTCAGATCCATTAATTTAAAACAGAATTATCAAATTGTCACAATGTGCTAGGCCTTTGGTTAGAGTCAGGGATATGAAGTGGAACAGGGCATGGTCCATATTCTCCAGGAGCTCACAGCTTAGTGTGGAGACAGTCAAGTGCACTAATAATCAGAGTACAGTACATCCCAGGCTGTTCCAATCAGGCTGGATCCAGGAAAGCTTTCTGTAGGCCATGAGCCCTGAACTGAATTAGTTTTCTTATTCATTCATTTATTCATCCATCCATCTGCTCATCCATCCATCCAATCATTCATTCACTTATTTTTAATTGCAGTAAAATACGTATAACATAAAACTCACATTTTAATCATTTTTAAGTGCACAATTCAGAGACATTAAATCCATTCAGTGCTGTGCAAGCATCACTACTATCCATCTCCAGAAACCTCTCATCATCCCAAACAGAAACCCTGTGCCCATTAAGCAATATCTCCCCATCCCCCCTTCCTCCCAGTGCCTGTTAACCTCTACTCTGCTCTGTCTCTATGAACTTGCCTACTCTAGATACCTCATATAAGTGGAATCACATGATATTTGTTGTTTCATTTCACTCAGCGCAATGTCTTCAAGATTCACGCACGTTGTAGCGTAGATCAGTATTTCATTCCTTTATAAGGCTGAATAATATTCCACTCTATGGATATACCCCCATTTTATTTATCCATTCGTCTTTTGGTGGAAACTTAAGTTGTTTCCACCCTCTGGTGAATAACACTGCTATGAACATTGGGGTACAATTATCTGTTTGAGCCTCTGTTTTCGGTTCTTTTCGGTATATACCCAGAGTGGAATTGCCAGATCATGTGGTAATTCTATTTGAACTGAACTTGGAAGGCTGAGAATGACTGAGCAGGAGGAAGCAAACACACTCTGTGGATGAATGACAAGGGAGGACATGCTTCTGTGAGTTGACCCACCCATCGCATAATCTCTCACTCCCCCTCCTCTCAAGGACTGTGCTCTGTGCCCTACCATGATGACAACCACCAAATTTGATTCCTGGTTTCCCCAGAAGAGCAACACTATGGTATCCTTTATGATATGCACTCCTTTCCCATCTCCTTCCCCAGTTCCACCCAGCCCAGAACACCTTAGGTCTTTCCACTGGTTGGTAAGTACTCCTCTGCCTACTTCACTGTGTTGTTTTGAAAGAACTTGAAAAGGAATAGATACATGTATATGTATAACTGAATCACTTTGCTGTATACCTGAAACTAACACAACACTGCAAGTCAACCACCGTCCAATATAAATTAAAAAATTTTTAAATCATAGCCAACTTGGTATGTTAAAGATGGGGGGAGAAAAAGGATGGTATGAACTTGAAAGTGCCTTTAAAACCTAATACTATTTCTTTAAAAACAAATGATCTTACCATGAGAAAGAGCCAAACAATGACTGTCTCCAATAGAAATATCAACTACTCTTGTGGCAGCCAGTTCTTCAATAAGCTTGGGTCTCAGTGCAGTAGCTTCTGAAGAACCACAACCTAGACAAGCGCCACAGCCCCAAGCATAGACCTGAAACAAAGAGAAATACACTACACATAATATCCTGAGATGGTAGGTTAACAACTTACATTGTTTAGAAATAAATATAATCTATTAAATAAGAGTGTGGTTTGATACTAAATAATAACTTTTTGTTGTTATAGAAACTTACAATTCAAAGTTGAAATCTTTGAATCTATCTTATATAATCATTCAAAGTTGAATCTATCTTATATAATCATTCAAACCAGAAGTTATTACCCCTCTCATAAAAAAGAAGCACGTGATTTTCAAGGAAGGTTTGTGATTTGCCAGTGGCTATACATCAAATAAGTGAGCATCTTTTGGCTTCAATTCATGGATTCCTGCCACAAAACTCACAGTGAGAAAAATGTAAAAGAGAAGTTTTAAATTTTAAGACAGCAACCAGCATTGTAACAAATGACTAACATAATTAAATACAAAATGATAAATAGTTTTGCGTTAGATCTTTTACAGCAAGGCATTCCAGTCTTTCAAAAATAATTAAATAATATGGTAATTTCAGCTTTGCTCCTCATCTGCCATGTGAATGTCAGAAACATTTTTATACCACTGCCTGGCACATAATAGATTGCTACATGTGAAACAATGAGTGATCAGCTCACTTTTTCACTGTCATTGCTGATGGATGTAAGGAGCAAAATTATTGTCAGTCTATCACCATACCTGGACCCTCTCCATCACCAACAAACAAACAGAGGGAAGTCAAAATATGCATGTAGAAAATCACAAGTTTATAAAGGGATTATACAATTCTAAGTATCCTAAGCCTGAGTAACCCTCTTTCAGAAACACCTAACCACCTAACCCTCTCAAATTATTTTCCATCTGGAAATGTTCTCCTTGCTCTCTCTTTTGATCACCTTCTTGCCTTCTTAGTTCATATCACTGGTTCCAGCAAGATCTATTCTCACTTTCCCCCACTATTCATGATTTTTAGGAAAAGGTTTAAGGGGTGTTTAGTGCTAAAAGCTTTTTTCAAACCATCTTAATACAAAGAACATGGGGTTAACAGTAAGTTTATCTGGCTCACACAGGCCAGGTCAGAAAACCTGGCTCCTTCTCAGATATTCAACTTCTTCAAACAGGAGAAAATATTTCATTTCAGTAGATTAACTTTAAAATGTATTTTTTAACTTCAAAATTTAAATACAATTATCACTTTTTAGTCATCTGGTCCTCTGAAATACTCTAAACCTTTTATGCTCATCCCTTAGTCCTACCTGCCCTGTTGATGTCAAAGCAAGTGAAGACTGACTTCCAGCACAAACTTTGCGAATGAACATTCCTTGTAAAGCTTCAATAACTTTAGGTTTATACACTCTGTTGGTATCACCATGGCCAAGTTTGCCTATAAAAACAAACACATTCAAGTTAAACAATTTACTTGTTTCAAAGAAACGCTATTCTTTTTCTTAGTATTAATGTTGATAAATATCACTAATCTTTCCATCACTAACCTGACAGATTGTCCACATTTTAGAAAGCTCTAAGTTTCTGATAGCAGAGGATGTTAACAAATGAATGGTTTTATTACAAGAAAGAAACCAATAAACAATAGTTTCCTGAATTTTAATTTCAAGCAATTAAAACCACTTTAAGAGAGATATGGAAAATTAATTTGCTGTCTTTCTCCCCTTTAATGGTCATACTTCTAACTTCAAATTTGCTGATATAATAAACAGGTCCTTATACAAGAATGTGTATGCATATAATTATTTTAAATTTTTTTTAAAAGACTCAATAATTCACCAAATAGAGAACTTGGCAAATCACCAAAGAAGAAAAACAAATGGCCAACAACCTCACTAAGGACGAAATACAGATTAAATACCATTTTCACTAATGAAACTATTTTTTTAATTATCTTAATTTTAATAGCCAGTGTTGTTGAGGGATATGGGGAAATGAGCATTCTCGTATCACTGGTAGGAGTGACTAAAGTAGAAAAAGATTTAGTCATTCACTGTATTGTTTTTAATATTGAAAAAAATTGGAAACCATCTAGATATTCAACAATAATAAATTGTTTTGTAAGTTTTGCTACAATCATATGAAAGAATACTTTGTGCCACTGAAAAGAAAAATGTAGAGTCATGTTTTTTGACATAGAAAGATATTCATAAGATACTGTTAGATTAAAAACAAACAAGTTGTAAGACAGTAACTATGGTATATATAGGTCTGCTTTGGTTTTTTAAAACATCTATGTAGAAATATAGGTACATATTTATATAAATGCATATATATTTATCTCCCAAAATTTTAACAATGCTTAGAGCAAATTTTTCTTAAATTTTTTTAAGAAAAATTTATTTAAATTTAAAAAATTTCTGCTCACCTATATACATTTGAGTTTTTCTACAATAGCCTTGTATAACTGAAAAATTTTTTTAAAAGTCACGGAAAAAAGGCCAAAGCTATCAATAAATAATTTTTTACATACCATTGTCTCCTCCTCCAAAAGACCATACAGTTCTCCCATCTTTAGATAAAGCAATAGTATGTGAACTGCCACAAGAAACCTCTCCTACATTGCTAATGTCTTTTACTAACGTTGGAATGTTACGGCTATTACTGTCACCGTGACCTTGGATAAAACACACAAAACAACAAAGAAATAATGTTAGCTCTTTTTCTTTAGGCCATTACTTCACAGGTAGAATAAACATTACAAGTTATTAACAGAAATGAGGAATTTTTAAAGTGCAATTAAATATGAAAAACAGAATCATTTCTAATATCTTCTCATCTAATCTTCTAGGCTGCTCCCAACATGAGATACCCAGTCCCTTCACTGAATCAGTAGAACATTCTATTATGCTCCTCTCACAGCACTTATCTAATGCTGTCTAGTATCGTTAACGATGACTTGTTTTCACTACCTCCTAGATAACACATTTCAGGATCACTTTAGGATGATATCTTTCTTATCCCTGAAATCCTATAGTGCCTGCACAAAGTAGTAAATACTTACTAGATTTAATTACATCTTAAATTTCAGCACCAGAATCTAGGTACTCTCTATATAAAATTATCTTCCTCTGAGCTTAAAGCTAACAAAAATAAATGACAGTCTTTGGCCTATTAAATTTAGTCTCACCACTTCTCAGTAACCATCATCACTTCTATTTTTCTGTGGGACTAACTTCAATTTTTAAAAAATCTTACCTAATCTTCCAAAGTCTCCTTCACCCCATGTGTATAATTCACCATCCTCTGTGACAGCAGCACTATGTCTGTATCCAGCTGACACACAAACAACTACCTGTATTGTACACAAAGTGAATTTGATGAACACCAGATACTAAAACATAGAGTTCACATTTGATCCTATACACAGAGACTTCAGAGATACTGATATTCACAACTCATCCAGAAGTGCCATGTACAGTTGTGGAGGTTTTGCCCAGGACAAGGCTGCCTGCATAAAGGATCAAGAAATTGCTGAAATACAGCCTAAGCTCTGTTGGCCAAGCCACAAACTCTGACTTCTACCTAGAGAGGATGACTTTTCTTAATTCACACAGAGAGACTGGAAAGGCTAGCAGCACTCTCCCGCCCACTCCTCCCTGCCCCAAATACATCAATCTAATCACCTGCAACAATACTGTATCACCAATCAACTCTTTACTCAAAGAGTTGGATGGGTCTGAACACTCATGGAACAATGAAAAAATTTTAAATATAACATTAACACAAAACCTCCAGTCCTGGCTAATCAAGAAAAATTCATTACATAATAGGATTAACTCTCAAAAACACATTGGCTATTACCAATGAAGAAAGATCTAAGATATAAGCTTATATCAATTAAACTCCTAATAGTATCTCTTTACCCTCAAATAGCTACACAGTTTATGGGCAGAATCAGGGAAATAAGGGTATATGGCAGCATAATTTGGGGATCACTTATACCTTTTTAACACTGATCAAAATCACTAACTGCGGGCTTCCCTGGTGGTGCAGTGGTTGAGCGTCAGCTTGCCAATGCAGGGCACGCGGGTTCGAGCCCTGCTCTGGGAAGATCCCACATGCCGCGGAGCAACTAGATCTGTGAGCCACAACTACTGAGCTCTGCGCGTCTGGAGCCTGTGCTCCGCAACAACAGAGGCCGCGATAGAGAGAGGCCCGCGCACCGCGATGAAGAGCGGCCCCCGCTTGCTGCAACTAGAGAAAGCCCTTGCATAGAAACGAAGACCCAACACGGCTAAAAATAAATAAATAATAAAAATAAAGGAATTCCTTTAAAAAAAAAAATCACTAACTGCTGAAAAAAAGATAAACAGAAAAAATATCCATACTAATAACTCCACATTTTTTAATCTCCAAAAATTAGAACTCACTTTAGAAAATTCAAAATTTAGATTCAATTAAAAATACTGAGCACCTACTACATTTTAGATAATATGCTAAGAACCTCTGAAATTTTTATCTGTAAATTATTTTACTTTTTGGGAATTTTTCCTTCATGATATTCATACTAAGTTATTTTTAACTGGCAATGTTTCCATTATAAAATGGAACATTAAAAGAATATAAATAAGGAATTCCCTGGAGGTTCAGCGGTTAGGACTCAGCGCTTTCATAGCGGTGGCCCGAGTTCACTGGGCCACTGCTATGATCGTGCAAGCTGTGCGGTGCGGCCAAAAAAAAAAAAAAATATATATATATATACATATGTATATATATATATACACACATACACACACACACACGTATATATGTGTGTATATATATATATATATATATGTAAAGAAAATTTAAAACAATGGGAATTAAGAAAAAAGGTGCTAGAAAAACTTAAAAAATATAACTTTAAAGAGTATTTATCTGAAGGATATCTTTTAAAGCAGAATATGAATCCCATATTCAACATCTTATCAAGGACCCCCTGATGTTAAGTGGAATGTTCCAAGGCTCACTGCTTTGAGGCTGATGTCTAAGTTAAACATTGAAAGTTATAATAAACTAAAATTCATTTGAGAGCCAACTTTGTCAGACAAACTCCCATGAAAGAAGTGTCCCACTTTTAATTTTGGTATAAAATAAAATTTTAACTTTAAAGACTTTTATATAAGAAAACATTCATAGAAAGAAAGTAATCTTAAAATGGAGGAACTCACAAAATTGCATATAATTTTAAGTTAGGAAAATGGCTTCATTTAAGAAAAGGTAAAATAGAAATAAAAAGAGGAGACCTAGGTTCAGTTTCTAATGGTGCCATTTATTTGTGTGTGACCTTGGCCAAGTTACTTAACCACTTTAAATGTCTTATTTAAGTTTTTGTTAAAATGCCACCTACTCCAAGAGAACCCTCTGACCTCATTATCTAACATCACACCCAGCCAAAGTTAGTATCTATTGCATTACTCAATTTTTTCTTTACTATTATTTGAAATTATTTTATGTGTTTGCTTACTTATTTATCATCTCTAGCCCACAGATTAAAGCTCCATGAGAGTAAGAATCTTGTCTGTTTTGTTCACTGTTATATGTCTAATGCCTAAAACACTGCCTGGCATTTGGAAGGTACTAAATAAATATTTGTTAAATGGATGATTCTCAGTTTCCTATCTGTGAAATGAAAATAATAACTACTTTAACAAGGCTGTTATAAGAATTAAAATTAAATAATGTATGTGAAAGTGTGTTGCAAACCATCAAGCAGATATACAAAAGATAAGCCAAAGGGTTGGGAGGGTGGTCTACTTCAGAAAGAATACATCAAAATCTGAAAGACATCGTCAATTATAGCAATCACAGTACCAGTGCATCTAATTATTCTTAAATCCAAAAAGAAGGCACATACCTTTCCCTGCAGAGGGCCCTGAATAAGCTTGGGATATTTCTGTGTTGAACTATTTCCATGTCCCAGCTTCCCATAATCACCATCTCCCCAGCTGAAGACTTCTCCTTCTGTAGTGAAAGCTAAAGTATGACCATCAGATCCTTTAGAAGATGAGACCTTTTTAATGGACCTGTGAGGCTCAAATGTTAACTTTTTTAAAGTAGACTGATTATTAGAATCTCCAAGGCCCAGTCTCCCATAGCTGCCTTTACCACAAGCTCTGACAGAGCCATCCGTAGAAATGACAAAAGTGCAGTATTGTCCAGCTTCAATCTATAAGCAAACAAACAGAATCATAGACATAAAATGCTTCTGTGAGAATCAAAGTATAATATTTAAGTTGATTTTACCAAAGAGGCTCAAAGGATATCTTTTAAAGCAGAATATGAATCTCCATAGAGATTAAGAAGTAAACAGAAAATTAAGAAAACTATTAATGGCCTATTCATGTTGACTTTATTGTTGAACTCAAATTAATGTGTATTTTATCTTTTCAGGTTATCTATCCAGTCATGGTTCAATGAAACAACAAAGAAAAATGTTTAGCCTCCTCTTATATAATTGGTGAAGGGCAAGAAGGAAAATTTTCCTGTAATTCCTTAGGGTCCATTATAACAAGAACCATGTAATATATATTCTAAATTCATTTGAGAAAAACATATGTTTTAATAAAAATAATAAAACAGAAAGTTCCATTTTGCCTAAAAGTTAGCTACAAATGTAAAAAGAAGTGATCATAATAAGAAAATGAAATGCCAATATTGCAAAGGGAAAATTCTAACTTTTACTTAGTCTTATTTACCATTTGTGTTGAATATAAGGGTAAGTATGCTGCCATTCATAATTCTTTTTAAAACTCCAGATGCAAATTTAACTTTTTAAAACTTGGAAACACTATTAGGGAAATGAGGAACTTAAAATATTTTTTCTATGAAAATGAAAAAGCTGATGCAGTATAGTATAGAAACAATATAGATAAGAAACAAGCAAGAACATTCACTCATTAAAACAAAAAACAAAAAAAAACACTCTTAACATTATTTAAAGCAAACCCTGTCATGTACCAATTTGTAAGGTATGCAGAGAACTCACAGTCTGCGCGTCAGAGAAACTAGGAGCCAGTTTGGGCTGTAATATTTTCTCCTGTGTGCCTTCTACCAACTGATGGCTGCTATTGCTCCCCCAAACATAAACCTCACAGGTTTCTGAAACAATGGGAGCATCACCAGTCTGAATGCTATCTGGGCTAGCACACGTTCTTGAGTAATCAGACGCCATTCTGCAAACCTAGTAAAATAAGAAACATGCAATAAATAGTCAAGACATTCTTAGTGCAGATATTTTTATAAATATTCTCTGAAATTATTGTTGACTTTCCTTCTTCGAAAACTATCTAAACTGCTCAAATAACACATCCAATCTTAAACACAGATGGCTAGACTATTTACTCCTGCAGAATAAAGCACTAAAAGATACCAACAAAGGTGGCAAAAATGGGAAGGGGGAGACACACAATCAAGCCTTTATTAACTAAATATTTTATTAATGCATATAATAGCATTATAGAAGAACAAAGTAGAAAAAAACCTACCTTTGATAATCCCATCACCTTAATACAATATATGCTATCTTTTTTTATATATGTCCTTCCAGAGTTTTGCATATACACGCTCTTTAACATAGTTATCACAGTGGATATATACGTGACGATACAAAAGGGCCATGCAGAATTTTCTCTATGTCTACTTAATCTTCGTAATTGAACCAATAATATTCCATCTAATGTAAAAATCACAATTTACTTAAGCATTTTCCTTTAAGAGGACACTTGAGATTCTTTCTACTTATTTGTTATATGAGCCATTTTTAAGAATATAGTTGTGGCTACTTCATTGTTTTGTTTTGTTTTTTTGGAAGGAAAATAATCAATGCTATTTGGCTGCACTGAAGTGTGTTCCCGGCTGGCTTCGTCGGGGGGTTTCCATTGATTCACCCTGGGCACTGGCTCACTCCCTGCCGCCTAGGCGGCCTCCTCCTCCTCCTCCTCCTGTTGCTACATTTTTAATTACTTCACTTAGTAGAGAACCTCGGACATGGGACTACTATATGCAAGAAATGACAACAATCTTCTGATTCCTGAAGCATACTATACCAAATTGCTTTCAAAACTGGTGTTACAATATTATTTCATCACCAGCAATGTATAAAATGAGGGCGGTCCTAAAAACGATAAAGGTCCAGAGCAATTCAACACTCACACACATATCTATACATATCTGTATATGTATATAGATATAGCTATAGCTATATAAAAAATCATGGCTTATTTATCATTTGTGTTGAATATGATGGTAAAGCCTATTGCCATGCATAATGCTTTATAAAAATCCAGGCTTCTCCTCTCCGCCTCCCCTCTCCTCAAAACCCTGCCAAAAGCACAGGACCCAGGGTTGTCATCACAGTTGCCCTAACCAATGAATACGTGTATGTGAGAGCACCAGTCTCACTGCACCCACACCAATAAGTATTATGCTTTAAATTTTTTTTGAAAAGTAAAGTGAGAAAAAAGAGGATGTATTCTTTTAACTTCACACTTCCTTATTATCAACAGAACTAAAGTTTTTCCATGTATTTGCTTACAACTAACTTCTGCCCATTTATTCATTAGGGTTTAATGGATTTTTTACTCACTTTGTATGAATCCCATACAATAAAGATATTATCTCTGACTACAGCTGTTGTCAATTTGTTGTCTGCCTTTTAGGGGTTTTTTTGGTTTTGTTTTTGTTTTTCTCTGAATCAAGTAAAACAATAAAAGAAGAATCTTCAAAAGTCAATATATTATATTGCCAGACCATGAAATGGGAAGGGATAGAGTAATTTCAGTCAGAATCTTTAAATAGTACACAAAACAACAGAATATGTGTGTCAGACGAATAATTTTCAGTGAACATGAGAAGAGTTTTGAGGACATACAAAATATGCATAAGTAAAGGCTGACAGTCCCTAATAAGAGATCTGAAATTCTGCTGCTGACAAAAGGAGGATGATGGGCCCAAGTAGGTTAGAATTTTTTATCTAAAGATCTATTACAGTAGTCCCCCTTTATTCACGGTTTCACTTTCTGTGGTTTCAGTTACTGGCAGTCAACCGTTATCGGAAAATATTAAATGGAAAATTCCAGAAATAAACAATTCATAAGTTTTAAACTGCATACTGTTCTGAGTATCATCCCTTTGTCCAGCATAGCCACACTATATAAGCTAGCCACCCGTTAAGTCACTTAGTAGCCATCTGGTTATCAGCTCATCTGCCACAGTATCTCAGTGCTCGTGTTCAAGTAATCCTTATTTTACTTAAACATGGCCCCTAAGTGCAAGAGTTGTGATGCTGGCAATTTGGATATTCTCTTACTGTACCTAATTTATAAATTAAGTTTTATCATAGGTATGTATGTATAGGAAATAACATGGTATATATAGGGTTTGGTACTATTCATGGTTTCAGGCATCCACTGGGGGTCTTGGAATGTATTCCCCATATATAAGAAGGGACTACTGTTCTATAATAAGGCTTAAAAAAAATCATAGCCCTCCTTCCCTGACCCCCATGAAAAAGAGAGAAGAGAGGAGAAGAGAGGAGAAGGGGAGGGGAAGGGAAGGGGAAGGGGAGAGGAGGGGAGGAAAGGAGAGGGGGAAGCAAAGGGGAGGGGGAGGGGGAAGCAAAGGGGAGGGGGAGGGGAGGGGTAAAAAAAATCTGTTCACAAGACTTAGAAATGTGTTTTTTAAAAACAACTGGGGGAGGGGCTTCCCTGATGGTGCAGTAGTTAAGAATCCGCCTACCAATGCAGGGGACACAGGTTCAAGCCCTGGTCCAGGAAGATTCCACATGCTGTGGAGCAACTAAGCCCACATGTCACAACTACTGAGCCTGTGCTCTAGAGCCCGCATGCCACAACTACTGAAGCCCGCACACCTATAGCCCGTGCTCCACAACAAGAGAAGCCATCGTAATGAGAAGCACGCGCACCACAACAAAGAGTAGCCCACGCTCGCCGCAACTAAAGAAAGCCCATGTGCAGCAACAGAGACCCAATGCAGCCAAAAAAAACCAAATAAACAAACTAAACAAAACAAACAAACAACAACAAAAAACAACTGGGGGGGCGCGTAGAATTCTGGAAAAGATGACAATAGCAGCAGCAATGTAGTTTTCTAAACATGGGATCACTACACAGAACAAATAGAAGGCTAAACTCCAAATTTGTGCTTAATATTCATAATAAAACTAGACAAACATAGCTCCAGTAACTCCAAAATATAAGCAGGTGCAGACAAACCACTACCAAACACAGAATCTGCATGGGAATAATATCTGTGCAGGAGGAAGCCAAAGAGTGTCTGACAGACCTCAGAATAAGAAAAACCCAAAACAACCAATCAGGTACTCACCAGAAAGAACAGTGAGCCAATCTAAGAACAGCAGCTGCAACTGGGAAGAGTTTGCCCTCTCTGATAGCAGGTAAGTACAAAGGTTCCATGATGAGAAGTTTGAAAAAAGCTAGAGCCGTCTAGCTCTTGTGAATTCTTGAAACTGAAAAGCAGTACTCCCTTCCAGGACAGAGCCCTCATACTGAGCAGAAACTACTGGGAGCGGAATAAAAGTTGAGCAGAATGAGGACAACAGAAAGGAAAGAGAAAAAGTTAAGATAAAAGGTGGGGAGGGGAATATGCTTGAAACCACCTTATTTTTTCTAACGTTACACAAAACAGTAGAGAAAGGGAGTCTATGGATTTAGAAAAGCTATCTTGAATCCCATCCCATTCTAAAAATTCAGGAAAACAAGTTTTTCATAAAAATAAGCAACAGAAAAGTATGAAGATCAAATTCCATATGAACTTGTTATTAGGGGAAAAAAAGGAAAAGAGGCAGAATAACATCTGTACAATAAAAGCATGACAGACAGGAACTACCCACAAAACAGATCAAACTGTAACCTATTTCAAAGCAAGGTAAAGGGATTAAGAAAATGAAACAAGACTTGAAAGAAAAACACAAAACTGAAAGAGAAGCGTTCAAAAATGAGGTGACAGACTCAAAAAAAGAATTAGAAATAAGAGAAAAAATCATTTCAGAAATGAGGAGTAAACTATAAGAAATCCAAGAGTAAATAAATACAAAAGATAATACCTTATGAGCAACAAAAGATAAAAAGGAAAAAACTGTTTAGAAATAAAAAAAGAAATGAAAATGATATAAAAAGTATTCAAGAAAAAGTGACAATTACTAAGTTAATTGTTAATTGTTAAAAATCCAACATACATCCAAGACTGAACCAGGAAGAAATAGAAAATATAAAGAGACCGATCACAAGCACTGAAATTGAAACTGTGACTAAAAATCTTCCGACAAATAAAAGCCCAGGACCAGATGGCTTCACAGGCGAATTCTATCAAACATTTAGAGAAGAGCTAACACTTATCCTTCCCAAACTCTTCCAAAATACAGCAGAGGGAGGAACACTCCCAAACTCATTCTATGAGGCCACCATCACCCTGATACCAAAAACAGACAAAGATGCCACAAAGAAAGAAAACTACAGGCCAATATCACTGATGAACATAGATGCAAAAATCCTCAACAAAATACTAGCAAACAGAATCCAACAGCACGTGAAAAGGATCATACACCATGATCAAGTAAGGTTTATCCCAGGAATGCAAGGTTTCTTCAATATATGGAAATCAATCAAAGTGATACACCATATTAACAAACTGAAGGAGAAAAACCATATGATCATCTCAATAGATGCAGAAAAAGCTTTAGACAAAATTCAACACCCATTTATGACAAAAACCCTCCAGAAAGTAGGCATAGAGGGAATTTCCCTCAACATAATAAAGGCCATATATGACAAACCCACAGCCAACATCGTTCTCAATGGTGAAAAACTGAAACCATTTCTACTAAAATCAGGAAAAAGACAAGGCTGCCCACTCTCACCACTATTATTCAACATAGTTTTGGAATTTTTAGCCACAGCAGTCAGAGAAAAAAAGAAACAAAAGGAATCCAAATCGGAAAAGAAGTAAAGCTGTCACTGTTTGCAGATGACATGATACTATACATAGAGAATCCTAAAGATGCTACCAGAAAAATACTAGAGGTAATCAATGAATTTGGTAAAGTAGCAGGATACAAAAGTAATACACAGAAATCTCTTGCATTCCTATACACTAATGATGAAAAATCTGAAAGTGAAATTAAGGAAACACTCCCATTTACCACTGCAACAAAAAGAATAAAATACCTAGGAATAAAACCTACCTAAGGAGACAAAAGACCTATAAGACACTGATGAAAGAAATTAAAGATGATACAGGGCTTCCCTGGTGGCGCAGTGGTTGAGAGTCTGCCTGCCAATGCAGGGGACACGGGTTCGAGCCCTGGTCTGGGAAGATCCCACATGCCGCGGAGCAACTGGGCCCGTGAGCCACAATTACTGAGCCTGCGCGTCTGGAGCCTGTGCTCTGCAACAAGAGAGGCCGCGATAGTGAGAGGCCCGCGCACCGCGATGAAGAGTGGCCCCCGCTTGCCACAACTAGAGAGAGCCGTTGCACAGAAACGAAGACCCAACACAGCCATAAATAAATAAATAAATAAATTTTAAAAAAAAAAAGATGATACAAACAGATGGAGAGATATACCATGTTCTTGGATTGGAAGAATCAACATTGTGAAAATGACTATACTACCCAAAGCAATCTACAGATTCAATGCAATGCCTATCAAACTACCAATGACATTTTTCTCAGAACTAGAACAAAAAATTGCACAATTTGTATGGAAACACAAAAGACCCCGAATAGCCAAAGCAATCTTGAGAAAGAAAAACGGAGTTGGAGGAATCAGGCTCTGTGACTTCAGACTATACTACAAAGCTACAGTAATCAAAACAGTATGGTACTGGCACAAAAAGAGAAATATAGATCAATGGAACAGGATAGAAAGCCTAGAGATAAATCCACGCACATATGGTCACCTTATCTTTGATAAAGGAGGCAAGAATATACAATGGAGAAAAGACAGCCTCTTCAGTAAGTGGTGCTGGGAAAACTGGACAGCTACATGTAAAAGAATGAAATTAGAAAATAAAAATAAACTCAAAATGGATTAAAGACCTAAATGTAAGGTCAGACACTACAAAACTCTTAGAGGAAAACATAGGCAGAACACTCTATGACATAAATCACAGCAAGATCTTTTTTGACCCACCTCCTAAAGAAATGGAAATAAAAACAAAACTAAACAAATGGGACCTAATGAAACTTCAAAGCTTTTGCACAGCAAAGGAAACCATAAACAAGATGAAAAGACAACCCTCAGAATGGGAGAAAACATTTGCAAATGAAGCAACTGACAAAGGATTAATCTCCAAAATTTACAAGCAGCTCAATATCAAAAAAACAAACAACCCAATCCAAAAATGGGCAGAAGACCTAAATAGACATTTCTCCAAAGAAGATATACAGATTGCCAACAAACACATGAAAGGATGCTCAACATCACTAATCATTAGAGAAATGCAAATCAAAACTACAATGAGGTATCACCTCGCACCACTCAGAATGGCCATCATGAAAAAGTCTACAAAAAATAAATGCTGGAGAGGGTGTGGAGAAAAGGGAACCCTCTTGCACTGTTGGTGGGAATGTAAATTGATACAGCCACTATGGAGAACAGTATGGAGGTTCCTTAAAAAACTAAAAATAGAACTACCATACACCCCAGCAATCCCACTACTGGGCATATACCCTGAGAAAACCATAATTCAAAAAGAGTCATGTACCACAATGTTCATTGCAGCACTCTTCACAATAGCTGGGACATGGAAGCAACCTAAGTGTCCATCGACAGATGAATGGATAAAGAAGATGTGGCACATATATACAATGGAATATTACTCAGCCATAAAAACAAACAAAATTGAGTTATCTGTAGTGGGGTGGATGGACCTAGAGTCTGTCATACAGAGTGAAGTAAGTCAGAAAGAGAAAAACAAATCCCATATGCTTACATATATGGAATCTAAAAAAAAAAATTGTTTTGAAGAACCTAGGGGCAGGACAGGAATAAAGACGCAGACGTAGAGGATGGACTTGAGGACACAGGGAGGGGAAAGGGTAAGCTGGGACGAAGTGAGAGAGTGGCATGGACTTATATATCCTACCAAATATAAAATAGATAGCTAATGGGAAGCAGCCGCATAGCACAGGGAGATCAGCTCAGTGCTTTGTGACCACCTAGAGGGGTGGGATAGGGAGGGTGGGAGGGAGATGCAAGAGGGAGGAGATATGGGGATATATGTATATGTATAGCTGATTCACTTTGTTATAAAGCAGAAACTAACATACCATTGTAAAGCAATTATACTCCAATAAAGATGTTTAAAAAAAAAATCCAACATAAAAACAATAGGGGTCCTAGATGAGAACCAAATACAAAGAGTAAAAATGATACTAAAAACAATAATTTAGGGAAACTTCCCTGAAATAAAAAAGATTTGAAACTACATATTGAAATCCTCACATCTCTGAGAACATCAACTCAGAATAGGTAACATCAAGATGTATTCTAGTAAAATTACTGCCAGAAGAAAATGGATGAATATACTTAAGAAGTAGAAGAAAATGTGAGCCAAAGATTTTATCTTCTCAAAACTGACTTTCAAGTATAAAGTGCACAGCAATTAAAATGTAAGAACTAAGAGAATCTTTTTCATGAGTATTTATTGAGGACTCTACTAGAGAATAAGCTTCAGACAACCAAAAAGAATATAGAGCCACTGACAGAAACTGGCAGTGAGCATTAAATATGTAGTTACTTGTACAACTCATACTAAACGAGGGTTAAAAGGCAGAGAGTATATATGTTCTGAGTATGTAGATATAATACAACTACAAAAAATGGGGAAAGCATATGTAAAAAGTTAATATTTTTAGCAATCATACAGTGGCAGTGTTTGTCTTATTTTAGGATTGTTGTTTTTGTGTGTGTGTGTGTACTGTGTGATTAAAGTAAATAATTATGGGATATTCTAATTCTATATCCCTGTATCCTTCAGAATCAGCATTCTTAGTTGGAAGAAAGGATATATAAATGTAATACAGAAAAGCAGAAATTCTATAGCCCTGATTTTGAAAGTATCAGTATCAACTCATGAGGTATATTAGCTTTAAATACGCATGCGTGCGTGCACACACACACATTTCCTAGCTCTGGCTACTGTAAGAGCCTAGAAAAATAATACCGACTTAGTAGTGATGAGCACCCTGATTGTGGTCCTGAAATACTATTTTCCACTTAAAAAAAAACAGGGTTTATGGAGAAAGAGCTAGCTGGTTGCAGATCCATATCAAGAAATATATGAGTCCAGAAACAATTTGACGGGTCAGATAGCAAGGAAGCTATCAAAGATTATTAGGCCTATGTCAAAAGAACTTGGGAACCACCCTGAAAGAGACTACTACCCTGAAAGACTGTTGGCCAAAGATAAAACAACATGAGCTTCACTACAGATAATAATTCAACGAAGTAAAATTTGAATCGGTTTAAATCTACAAGTTCATAACAATACTTTTCAAGTGAAACCAATTGGTCAAGTTTGGAACATGACAGGAGATCAATTCATTAAACTGAAAACTAGTAAATAAAAATCGGTGTTAAAAATTTTTTTTTAAATCAAGTGGAGAGAATCAAGCATTATTCTGCTTTTCCTGTCTGAACTGTGGCAGGGTAACCAAATTGTCAATAAGGGAATCATCTCCTTTATGAAAACATTCCAATTAATAAATGAAAGAGGAATGATATAATTAGAATATCACCATTTTGCAACCAAGCACCAATGAATTAATAGATCTGATCATTAAGAATCAAGGGCTGCTAATACTACAGAAAGACAGACAACCACATGGAAGATCACAACACCATGTTTAGCCTTGCCAAAGGGATCAAACCTGAAACTGATCAAGTCTCTAGATTCACCTGTCAATATGCAGGAGATATATAGGAACTGCGTTATGAGTAATCAATCAGGAAAATCCAGATGGTAGGAAATTATACAGCCTAAAAAGTCCAAGTTCCTGAACAAATACACTAAAGGAAAAGAAAAACAATGGAGGGGGAACTTATGGATTAAGAGATATAAAAGATATATATAGGATTTCCCTGGTGGCGCAGTGGTTAAGAATCCGCCAGTCAATGCAGGGGACACGGGTTCAAGCCCTGGTCCGGGAAGATCCCACATGCCGCAGAGCAACTAAGCCCGGGCGCTGCAACTACTGAGCCTGCACTCTAGAGCCTGCAAGCCACAACTATTGAGCCCATGTGCCACAAGTACTGAAGCCCATGCGCCTAGAGCCCGTGCTCCACAACAAGAGAAGCCACCACAATGAGAGCCCGCGCACCACAACAAAGAGTAGCCCCCGCTCACCGCAACTAGAGAAAGCATGCACGCCACAACGAAGACCCAACGCAGCCAAAAAAAAAATGTTTTAATTAAAAATATATATATACTAAAAAGATATATATAGATATATAGATTGTTTTAATAGGGAAGACTGAACTATAGTGTCTAGGGATGCACACAACTATAAAGAAATGCAACAAAGTGACTACTCTTGAAGTCAGGATAGTGGTTACTCACGGAAGGAGGAAAGGGATAATAACCAGGACATGAATGGGTTTCTCGGGTTGCTAGCAAAGTTTTATTTCTTTCCTGGGCACAGATTAAAAGGACATTTGTTTTATAATAATTCATTAAGGCACACATTTGTATGTCTTTCTGTATCTGTTTTAATAATAAATTTTTAAATTAAAAAATGCACATGGGGGAGGGGGAAGGGTAAGCGGGGACAAAGTCAGAGAGTAGCATGGACATATATACACTACCAAATGTAAAATAGATAGCTAGTGGGAAGCAGCCACATAGCACAGGGAGATCAGCTCGGTGCTTTGTGACCACCTAGAGGGGTGGGATAGGGAGGGTGCGTGGGAGGGAGACACAAGAGGGAGGGGATATGGGAATATATGTATACATATAGCTGATTCACTTTGTTTTACAGCAGAAACTAACACAACAATGTAAAGCAATTATACTCCAATAAAGATGTTAAAAAAAAATGCACATGATACAAAGTCTAAAATGAATAAAAGGGTATGCATTGAAAACTATGTCTCCTTCCCACACCTGATGCGAGACACCCCGGCTCCACTTTCTAGAGGCAACCAATCACGGATGCCACTTTCTTTTGCATCCTTTCCAGAGATTGAATGGATTATTTTTAAGGGATAAATACATGCTATAGCATTTTAAGACAAAGTAATTTTTATTTATTGACGGATTTTTAAATTTTTATTGGAATATAGTTGATTTACAATGTTGTGTTAGTTTCAGGTGTACAGCAAAGTGAATCTGTCATACATATACATATATCCACTCATTTTGAGATTCTTTTCCCATATAGGCCATTACAGAGTACTGAGTAGAGTTCCTTTTGCTATACAGTACATCCTTATTAGTTATCTATTTTATATCTAGTAGTATGTATATGTCAATCACAATCTTCCAGTTTATCCCTTGACAAAGTAATTTTTCACATAAAAGCCATGATTATTACGTACCTCTTCAAAGAGACATAAAGCTGCCTCATAGAGTGAGCACAAGCCATCAGATGTTCTGGGTGGTTCCCTCCACTGACTCCGATCAGCAGATGAACTCTATAATTAAGACATTGTGGGATACAGTTAGCGAAGGAGAGAGACATGTATTAAAATCGCTTAAATAGTCCACAAAAACATCTGAGAAACTGTTTACATAATTATGTGCATTAAGATCAAATCCTAACATTAGGTCATGAAACCAATTTTATGTGTAAGTGTTATAAAAGACATGGCTATAGAGTGAAGCAGTAAATTAAGTACCAATCCCTCACTTATTACCTTATTAGTGATTTGTTCTAAGTGTCACAAGGTTTGACCTAAAAACCCTCAAGGAGGCAGAACTTTGCCAACTACACACTCTTTGGGGGGCCAATATCTAATAAATGGGGTCCCAGCAAATATTCTACTCCCCTGGGGCTGCCTTGTCCACTTGCTCCAAGAATACAGTAGAATGCAGCCAGCTTAAGTGATGATCCTGACCAGAGCAGCAGTAAGTCTGTTCCTCCCTTCTTAGTTTCAGCACAACAAAGGTCCCACAAGTCAGTTCATGTAGCTACCTGACTATATTAGCAACAAAATATCTTTTTCCTAGCACAACTGAGGAATCATAGCTCCTCTCTGTGACTAACTGCCTACTCTCCACAATAGGGCCCAATGGCTATGACCAGAAATCATTCTTTCATTGAAAACTGATAAATCAAAGAGTGAACTTGACCTCCACTGTTCCCTCAAATTCCCATATCCTTAAATCTTTACATCACAAATGTCAAGTTCTTTCTCCGATTTATCCATCGTCTAATTGTAAAATTTTCATCTGTGGCTTTATTTCAATGACTATTATATTGTAAAAATATTTAGATTCTAGATGATCACCAGGCAAACATACCATAGAAAAGTATATCCTCTACTGTGGAACGGAGCTTGGCCTAGATGCTCTGTAAGATCCCATCCAACTCTAAGATTATATGATTTTATCAATTCAGACTATTTTAATTAACGTGATTCCTAAGTAATGAAAGAAATGAGTATGTTGGCTATTTAATTTATTGCTGGGTCATCAGGTGCTAAGCTACTGCTACCAAATCAATTTTTCTTTTTTATTGCTTAGGTGGTGCTTCTCGAATTTTAATGTGGACATTAAGTTATCTGGAAATTTTGTTAAAATGCAGATTCCAATTCAGTAAATATAGGTGGGGGCCTGAGATTCTGCATTTCTAATAAGTTCCCAGGTGATGGCAATGCTGCTGTCTGAGGCTCACACTTCAAGCAGTAAGGCTTTCGAGAGCCACTTGCAGGTCTTGGAGTCATATCAGAAGCTGAGTGCTCAAAATTATCTAGTTCCTAGACACACAAGGTGTGGCTATACCAGCAAATACTTTGAGGCACAGCCTATCCAAATTCCGTAATTAGCTGCATAGCACTTCTGGGAAAAACACAATTGTAATCTGTGGCTCCGTTATTTAAAGGCCACCTCTACTGATCACCAAACCAAAAGCAGATGAGAAACAACAGCAGCTTGCCATACCTTTCTAGGAGCTGGCACCAGGCTGGTAATAATTCCTTTTTTATGCCTTTCTACAGTATGAAGGAAAATGCTGAAAATAGCATAAGGTTTTCAGTGACAGACCTGAGTTTAATTCCATGTTCCATCACTTACTGGCAATGTGACTTAAGGGTAAGTTTGCTTATCCTTAGACAGGAATAATTCCTCTATTATTTAGGGCTGTTGGGAAGAATAACTGAAATTATGCATAGAACATGCTTAGCATAGTTCTTAATACATAGTAAGAACTCAAAAGTGGCATTAGTAATTATTATTTTGTATGATGTACGTGGAGAAAGTAGAGAAAACACAGGGAGTCTTTAATAAACTCCTGCTAAATTTAAAAATACCAAACCAATTTTTTAAAAAATCCTTCAAACACTGTCTGCAGTGACTGTCACTGACTTCTGTTCTCCCCAAAAAGTCAATAGTTAAGGGTGAGACTAATCCAGCCCCAGTAAATCAGGATTAAACCTATCTTAAAAACCCATTCTGTATAGAATTCTTAATGTGTTTTGTAAATATACTGCACAATAGAAAAAGAGGGCTATACCTAGGCATTTTTAAAGAAATTACATTTTAGAAATGTGTAACTTCATACACTGCTAACATACCACAGGAAGTTCAAAGGTCCAAAGATAAAAGGGAAATTAAAATAACATAAATGTGTGGTTTCACAGGTCTTCATTGAATTACCTTTCTCTTATTTACCTACCACCGAAAATAATGTAATACCTTTTTGTTTTTTTCACATCTGTCTTTTTAAGAAAATCAGACAAGAACATTAAGACTTGATGGTGTACATTTCCTTACATTCTTGCTATCTGATTTTACTCTGCTTAAAATTGCTTCAGTGACTCCCCACTGCCTACAGAATCAAGCTCAAAACCCCATAGCATATGGGATACCTGGCCCCGCCCAGCTTGGCAGCCTCAGCTCATCCCATTCCAGCCCCAGCACCCAGGAGCCTGCTCTCAAACACCTCAGTCACTTTGAGAATACCAATCCTCTCACCTGAAAACTTCTTCAGCTCCCTCACTCACACACCTCATGTTTGCAAGCAAACTCTTCTTACTCTTCAACTAAGCTTAGGCATCCTTCATTTTCTGCCCCTTCCCTTCTAGCCCTCCTCTTCTATCTCATCACCACCTCCCTGTGCAGACCTCTACTACAGCCCAGCATCATTAATATGAAATGTCTGTGCACCTCTCTTTCCTTAAACTGTGAGCTGGCTAACGGCATGCACGCTACAAAGCTCATTTATCATTTTAACCCATAGTCTAACAGTATCTGGCACACAGTAAACACCTAGTGGCATCAAAGGCCAAAGGTGTTTTTATTGGTGTTTATTTTTTTAGAATTCAGGGATGTACAGTGACAGTATTTCCCTACTCTTTATTTAAATGTAAGTTAATGAGTACCTTGCATGCTTGCACTCAAACAGAATTACTATGTGCATGGGTAGAGGAGGTTCAGAATCACACATGTAAATACAATTTAAGGATTGAACTCATTTTTGTTAGGCCTTCTACCAGGTACTCAATTGATGGTTATGCGTCTCTCCCTCTAACTTCTAGCTTGGGGATACGTTTTGTCCCAGCTGTTCATGAGTAGAGAATCTTAAGACAGGGAAGATCAGGTCAGGACGGGATTCTTCCCCAGAATATATCCAGAATTCTGAGGAAAGCTATCCGGGGTACCCTCATCCCAACAGAAAGTTACAATGTAGGGTATAGCCTAGGAGGGTAAGGAGGGAGACGGAGGGCCCTTCTGCCTAGGTGTATTTGACATTTTGTCCAGAAATGAAAGAGGCCAAGTGGAGAGAAAACTGGAAATCCAGCAATAAAATAAGTTTATTATATTTTATATCTACTTTAAGGTAGGCCTTCATGGGAAAAAAAAATAAGTCAATTTAACATAAACAGGGTAAAAGCTGCATATAGCTGTCAGAAAAAATGTGGGCTTTGCAGACAGACTATGGGTTGTAAGAATTCGTTAACACAGTGCCTGGCCCATCAGTGCTTAATCAGGAGTATACATAATACTTTCAGTTTTTTTGCCAAATAGATGTGTAAATTTAGGATAATTGCCACAGTTTCTTCATCTTTAAGGATAAATAATATCTACCTTACAGATTAACATGATAATTGAATAAGACACTGCTTATAAAAAGCACCTGGTAGGTAGTAGGCACTCAATGAAGGTTAGAGCTCTTCCTCCCTTATTCCAGGTACTGGGAAGCAGTAAGTAGAATCCAAAAAATGAATGGGATGGTTTACTATAGGTTAATTAAGTGAATATTAAAACACATTATATAGGTAGTAAATATATTTACTGTAAAGATTTCTCAAGGTTATAGAGCCACTTTAAACTTACAGCCAAATATGCATACAAACCAATTTCCAACATGCTAAAAGACAATGGGCTAAACAGATACTGAGAAAAGTAATTTAGTTCCTTGGGGTACCCTCTTCCCACTAAGGAGCAATATTGCAGGATAAGGCCTTTGAGGGTAAGGTGGGGAAGGGGTCTCTGACTCAGGGTATTTAGCATTTTGGTTAAAAGGAAACATACCATGGGCAAGCGTACGATCATATAAGTAAACTGCATAATAATTAACATCTTTTCTTTGTAACAAAGGCAATGCAAAATAAATAGACTGTAAAATGAAGAATTAAGTATACTCCTCAAAGAAATATTAACATGTGACCATGAATAGATACACTATTTTAGGTCATCAAATGGCATCGCATATTTGAAAACGGTATAAATTTAGAGAATGTTACCAGAAAGTATTAAGAATTGGAAAATAAAATGAGAAAAACAGATATGCAAGTGAATAAGTTTAAATATTGAATAAGAAACCACAAGAGGCCTAATTGCCTTTCATAGCTGTTACCTCAAACCTTTCTTACTTAGATCATTGCATCTCTGGCTCTAGATTTCTACTTCTTGGAGGGCCCTTGTCAACATTCCAGATTCTGAACAAAGCACCACATGCTTTTCTAGTCTAAATTTTATTTAACATTAAGGAATTCAAATTTTCATAGATCTCATGATCTAAAATCTCCAAGTACTTGCTTACAATAAAATTATTTGTAATAAAATGACCCAATATTTACCATTCAGTTCACAAGTACAAAATGTAAGCCAGGTGAAAATTTAAATGCCCTGGTTTGAAAATGAATTTAACATAATTGTTTTTTATGAAACATTCCTGTCAATCCAAGAGCTATCCACTTTTTTTTTGGGGGGGGGGGTCGTGAAACATACATACATAATTTACAAGTGGCATTTTTAATTATTTAAATTTAATAAATTTGTTAATTGATATTTGGTAATAAAGGATACCAAAAACGCTGATCAATGTAACTCAATTGAAATTAAATCAACTTATAAGTGTTTCAATCTTTATATTCCAAATTTGTTTTATTTTTAATTTAATTTAATTTATTTTTTTATACAGTAGGTTCTTATAAGTTATCCATTTTATACATATGTCAATCCCAATCTCCCAGTTCATCGAACCACCACCAACCCCCCACTTTCCCCCCTTGGTGTCCATACGTTTGTTCTCTACATCTGTGTCTCTATTTCTGCCCTGCAAACTGGTTCATCTCTTATTTCAAACTTTTATTCTTGGTTTTCACAAAAGCATTAAATTTCAATCTCAGAAATTCTTGAAATTGATCATACTGCACTATATTTTACTGTTTATTCTTTAATATGGTATCTAAAGTTAGTTCCTTTATGATAGTCAAGCAATTAAGTTCCTTCATGAACAAGACATTCATTACAGATCTAGTACATCAGTTCATTACTCCCCTCCATTCAGGTCTCTGCTCAAATGTCCCAATTCAGAGACTCCCCTGACCACATTAACTAAAATACCATACCTTTTCCCTCCCCAGTCTCTGCTTGAACCCATCATTTTGTATTCCCTTTCCCTCCCTTATTTTAATTCTTAGAACTTAACACTACCTAAAATTTATATTTATTGTCTGCTTCCCCTACTAGGTTGTTAGCTCCAAGAAACTCTGTTTTTCTCTGCTGTATCCTTAGGGCCTAGAATAATACTTAGTACAGAGTAAATGTTTAATAAAAATTGAGAAGGACGAAATTAGAGATTTTTTTCAAAAGATCTCCACACTTACTAGCCAAGGCCCCTCATTTTACATATGAGTTTACTAAAACACAGAGAAGTTAGAGGAATTTCCCAAATTCACACAGGAAGCCATAAAACTTAAACTACAATCCTAACTCCTGATCCAGTGGTCTTAACACTATACAACTAGCCTGTCCTTGAATTACATATTCACATCAACACGTATAAAAGTTTCTTTACTCAAAGTATATACAATATTTAACTAACCTAACAATCACCAGTAGAATTCTCAAATCATTTGCTATTACCATCAATTCATTAAAAGCTGGGTTGACATTTCCCAAAATTGTTAGATAAGAATTTTAAAGTTGAGATTTATCATACGTACCAAAGAACGTCTCATCTGCATTAATATAGTCATAAAGCAGTCAAAGCTGATCATCCCTTCCTGGCTTGATAGTAGTTTGCTTTTCTCCATGGAATTTACAACTGCTGAAGCCCCTAAGGCCATTTCTATCCATTCAAGGAGATACCGCAAAGAACCTCGCTGAGCTGCTAAACCAAGCAGCAACTCAGAAGCTAATCTACGACCTAAAGTGTCTGCTCCAGAATTGGGAATAGTTACTCCTTTAAGAAATGTTGTTACTTGTGATAAGCAATCCAAGCCCATAGGTGGAATCTTGCTTTCATTTGCTAAAGATAATGGTGGCAAAGAGCTCACAACTTCAATTGCAGTATGAATAACGTCATTGCAAAGACTGAGACCAGGTCCCGACACAGGCATCATCCAACTTTGTCTCAGAAGTGCAAATAATAAACTTAGACCAGTTCGAACACCCATTTCTATAAGTGCATCAGTGCTTGACCGGGGACGTTCACTAACAGAATGGACATCTGCCGAACCAGAGCTGCTCTCCGGAGAATGCTGCTGCTGTTTCACTTTGCCTTTATCATGGTATTTATTAGAAAGTGCATAGAAGACACGCTGGAGTACAAGCAATCTTTTTCGAAGTGCCCCAGCAAATGGGGAATCTGAACATACCATCTTCGCTAGTGCTAGCTGACTGCTAAGAAGGGCATCCAAATAGTGGTCCTGTTCATCACTTGAAAGAGACTCACGTTCAAAGTCTGGCAACTGTGGTCCTTTGAGGCACAAAACTTGTTGGGGCAAAGGTACTACTTCCTTATTGCTGACCAGTTTAGAATACAGAACAGCAACCCCCTCTCTTGTAGCAATAGATTCACTGTCCTCTGTAATCCAGGAGCTGTTGAGGTGTTCAAGCCATTTCAGTTTCACTGGTGGAACCATAGTTGCCATTTTGATTTACTCTTCAGCCATTAGTTCTATAAAAGGAAAAGAAAAAGGAGTCAAGTTTCTGAACTTCCATCATAGATTACAATTAGTGATTTCAAACTGGTGAAACACAAAGTCTGGACTTTAGTTAACAGTAACGTACCAATGTTAGTATTTTAGCTTCAATAAATGTACCATGGTTATTTAAGACGTTAATATTAGGGAGCAACGGGTGCGGGGCATACGGGAACTCTGTACTATCTTTGCAACTTTTACATGAGTCTAAAATTATCCCAAAATAAAAAGTTTATTTTAAAAATTAGTGATTTGTGTAACTTTTCTCTTCAGGTTCTGGTCCCACTGTCAGTATTAACAGTGGGTTCTACATAATGATGGACCCCAAATTTGTATCTCCAGGCTTCTCCTCTGAATTCCAAACTCATATATGTAATTGTCCACTTGACGTCTCCATATATAGACACCTCATAGGCATCTCAAGCTTATATTCAAAATTGAATTCCTAATCCAACATTTCCACCACACCCACCCAAACCTGTTCCTCCTGCAGAACTCCTCATTTCAATAAATGGCAACTGTATCCTTCTACTTCCTTTGGCTAAAAACCTTGGGAGTCATCATTGACTCCTCCCTCTCTTACACTCCAAATTCAATTAGTCAACTTTACTCTCAAAATATAGCCAGAATCCAAACAGTTCTCACACCCCTCCATTGCTGAAACCATGGTCTAAGCCATCATCTCTTGGATCACTGAAGAAGCTTTCTTACTGGTCTCCCTGACTGTACTGAGGAGCTGCAGTGACTCCAAAAGGGCAGGGATGTTTTTGTATATTTTGTTTACTGCTGTATTCTGGCACACAGTAAGTGCTCAGTAAGTATTTGTTGACAAAAAGTACTTAAAAACTAAGTTTGCTGGGATAAAATATTCACAGGACATATACCGTGCAAAGGACTATCATCCAAGATACATTAAGAACTCCTACAACTCAATAATAAAAAGACAACCTAATTTTTTAAATGGTCAAAGAAGTTGCAAACAAAACTTTACCAAAGATATGTGAATGGCCAATAAGCACAAGAAAAGTTCTCAACATCATTATTCATCAGAAAAATGCCAATTAAAAACACAAAGAGATACTAATACACACCCAGAAGGATTAAAATTAGTAAGGCTGACAATACCAAATGTTAAGCAAGGATGCAGGGCAACCAGAACTCTCACAAACCATTTGTGGAAATGTAAAATTGAACAGCCACCTTAGAAAGACATCTGGTAGCTTCTTATAAAACTAAATATATACCTACTCAATGACCCAACAATTCCTCTCCTACAGATTCGCCCAGAAGAAAACATATCTCCACAGAAAGACTTAACGCTAAATAGTAGTTGCCTTTAGAAGGTGAGGGCATGAATAGACTGGGAAGGGCATGAGGGAACTTCCTGAGGTGATGGTAATGCTGGATAACCAAGCCTTATACATTTGTCAAAACTCAGTGAATATACATTTAAGATTTTTACATGTCACTGCATGTAAATTTTACCTAAATAAATACTGAATTCCAGTTCATACATATATTGAAGTATATTCAGGGGGAAGTATACTGACATTTGTAATTTACTTTGAAATACATCAAATAATAAGATGCATTGATGTGTGTGTGTGTAAAGATATATATATGCATATACATACACACATACATATGGATAGAGATGTGATAAAACAAGTATAATAAAATATTAATGGCAGAATCTCAGTGGTGAGTATATATGCCTGTTCATTTTTAAATCTTTCAACTTTGCTGTATGTTTGAAAATTTTCATCATAAAATATTGCAGGGGAGTTGGGACTAACTCCTGCTTTTCAAGCAAGTCCCCAAAATGGTAGTCATAGCAGTTGGTGGTAGAGAAAGATCCTCACATAATGAAGGGCATTTTATTTTCATGATATAGGTAGCTCTTAAAAAAAGAGCTCCAGTGATAGAGACTGCAGGCTAATTAAAAGGAGTTTCCTACTTCTAAACATGCCCTGTTAAATTCTAAATATAAAATCTAATGGCACTTCTTCCCTTTTCAAGCTTATGATTACTATGCTTAATTTAACTTCACTAGATACTTGGAAAGTATGTACTTGGGAGAGGGAAAATAAAACCACAAGCCTCCTCCCACTTCATTCGGCTAAGTATTTACTAAACACTGTGCAGAGGATATAAAAGTACCTTATTTACCTCCATCCCTGCAAGCCAGAAGTAATTCTGCTCTTTTTATTTTTGCTAGTTTGATTGCTATAAAGGAATATGTTGTTATTCTAATTTGAATCTCCCTGATTACTAACACCAGAACAGCACATGGATATTGGTCATTTGGATGCACTCTTCTGGGAAATGCTTATTCATGTCCTTCTAGTCACATATTTTTCTACTGGGTTATTTTTCTTGTCAATTTGTAAAAAGTTTTTGTATTTCATCGTTGTCCTCAGCACTGCAAATATTTCTTCTAAATCTATCTTTTGCATACATACACATCCTTTCTTTATGGCTCCTGCTTTCCATTCTTGGTTAAAAGAGGACCCCAACATCCCCATGCCCTTACACATGAACTCTAGATTATATAGGTAGGTATTCACCTAGATTTTCTTGAGGTATTTTTGATTTTTTTACACATGAGTCTTTAAATGAATTTTATATTCATCTGAAATTTTAATTAAGTTCTGCATGGTGTAAAATTGGATTCCAATTTTATTGTTTCCAGGTGGATGGCTAATTATGCCACCACCATTTATTAAGTGATCCAAGACTTCCAAGACAGCTGAGGACAATGGCAGCTGCATAATTATCTCCCCAAATTTCTTCCCAAACAGTAAGGAAAAATAAATTCTACATAAAACCACACTCACAGCATAATTTGAAGATATAGAATGACAAAACTGCAAGTTAACTATAAAAAAAGAAATATAATCAATCCCAGTGCACACATTCTCACCTCCAAGAGCCACAAGGTTTTGTGCAAGCAGAAGCAGACTAAGAAAATCTGTAGAAAAGAGAGAAGAGGAAGGATAGTGAAGGAGCCTAAAGGTGATTTGGAATGACTGCCAGAAAGATTAAATCCACACTAAATCTAAATACTGAACAAATGTCCAGGCAGGTCAGAGCACAGACTACAAGGAAGAGATTTCAAAGTACATTTAATTTAAAGAGTCAGGCATGATTTAAAGAAGCAGATATAATTTAAAAAGATAGGTATGATTTATATGAGCATTCCTTGAAATGCAGAGAGGAGAAAAAAGACGAAATAGAAGAGAGAAGCATTCTTTGGCAACTGAGTGGCAAAGGGTAAAAGAAAAAAAGGAGGGGGGGAATGCTTAGGGTTCTGCAAGACAAAAGAAAACCATAAAATTGGAGATATAACAAAGCTTCTCTCAAGCAAAAGAAACAAAGCAACAACAACAACAAAAATCCTTTGAAGTACTTGGACTTCGCTATATAGACAGAAGAGGGTGCCATTAAATTAGGAATATTATTTTTAAAAAACCCAATACCATAAAAATGAACAAGAAAATAGTCCACAGAGAACTACTGCAGAAAATCAGTAAAGTTCACATACATCAACTGATGGAAATCTTCCTGATAACAAGAAAGCATAAGAAAATAAAAGTTAACAATCCAAGCAAAATTAAACACACAAACATTTGAGGATATAAAAAAAACCTTGAATCAGAAATTCAAAAACTAAAAGCAGAAAAAGACCACATAAATAATTAAATGAATAAAGTTTTTAAAGTTTTTGAAAAGGGAAGAGACAGGGAAGGAAGAAAGGGGAAAAAAAGGAAAAGAGTTGACTGAACTCAAGAAAGAAATGGAAGAAAAAGACAAAATTCTCAGAAATGAAGAATGAATTATAAACTGTCCAAGGAAGGGTAGACTCAAATAAAAAGTTAGCAAAGGGCAATTAAAGGCTGGAGCAGGGAAACAACTATGAGAATTAAAATCACACACACACACACACACACTAATCAGTGAAAGTAGTAGAAAGAGAAGACAAGTGAAGAAGGGCAAGTATTTGTACTACTGGATTACCTGAAAAAGTAAAACAAAAAAGCAACAAAGAGCTGATTTTAGAGCTACCAGCCAAGAAAACTTGCCAGAAATAGAAAAAAAAAAATTGAATCAATACAATAAGGGTTCACAAGGTACCTGGGAAATTAAGCAAGAACAACCAACTCTAAGACATTGGCCTTGTAAATTCAAGGATTTAGATAAAACCCTCAAGACCTCCAGGCAAAAAGATCAAATAACTTAAAAAGGTAAAAGAATTAGACTGGCATTGGACATTTTAAAACCAATCAAATAAATAACACAGCAACAGCTTTTATAAAGCAAAAAAATACAGGGGGTGCAAGGAAACATAGACAGAAACACACAAATAATGGGAGGCTTTAATATACCATTCCCAGTACAAGACAGATCAAGAGGACAAAAATATGTAAGGAAACAGAAGACCTAAACAACAAAATAATTTACTCTTTTTCCATTACCAGGATCTATTTCTGAATTCTCTATTTTGGCCCACTTGTCCATTCATATGCCAACAGTGACTTGATTACAGTGGCTTTATAAATATTCTGATGGCTGGTAAGGCAAGTCCCTAACCTTTAAGATTATTTCATTCAATTACATGCTACCTCTCCCAAGGTAGCATGTTCTAATTTGAACTTCATTAAATATATGTATTAATTTTCAGAAAATAGATATTTTTATGATAATTTGTCCACCTAAGAACACAGTATGCCTTTCTATTTTGATCCAATCTTATTTTAGATCTTCTTCATATAAGTCCTATGCCTTTCTTGATAAACTGTTTCTTGAGTATTTTTGATTTTGTGGCTACTATGAATGGAATTTCCCAATTTCCTTTCCTGGATAATTACTGCTGTCCAGCCATCTGGGTACATTCGTACACTTTTCCAAATTATGCAAGGATAGAGATGAATCAAAGAAACATAAACCATATAACAAAGGGTCAGAAAATGAAGAAAGCAAAGAAGTATTAAAGATAAAACAGAAAAAAAGGTCAGCAATAAGACTAAGCATATCTACTCATCACTATCAGCAAAACTCATCTATTAAAACCAAAGACAGGGCTTCCCTGGTGGCGCAGTGGTTGGGAATCCACCTGCCAATGCAGGGGACACAGGTTCGATCCCTGTTCTGGGAAGATCCCACATGCCGCGGAGCAACTAAGCCCGTGCAACGCAACTACTGAGCCTGCACTCTAGAGCCCACGAGCCACAACTACTGAAGCCCGCGCGCCTAGAGCCTGTGCTCCACAACAAAAGAAGCCACTGCAGTGAGAAGCCCGCGCACCACAACAAAAAGTAGCCCCCACTCGCTGCAACTAGAGAAAGCCCGCACGCAGCAATGAAGACCCAACACAGCCAAAAATAAATAAATAAATAAATAATTTTTTTTAAAAAACTGCTACAAAGCTACAATAATCAAAACAGTGTGGTACTGGCATATAGAACAATGGAATAGGGAGCCCAGAAATAAACCCTCACATACATGGTCAAATGATTTTTGACAAGGGCTCCAAGACATTCAATGGGAAAAGGACAGTCTTTTCAACAAATGGTGCTCAGAAAACTGAATATCCACATGCAAAAGAATGAAATTGAACCCTTTCCTCACACCATATATAAAAATTAAATCAAAATGGATCAAAGACCTAATATAAGACTGAAAACTCTTAGAAGAAAACATAGGGCAAAGCTTCAGGACATTGGATTTAGCACTGATTTCTTAGATATGACACCAGAAGCACAGGCAACAACAACAAAAAAATAGACAAAGTTGATTTCATGAAAATTTTTAAATTTTGTGCATCAAAAGACAGAGTAATGGAGTAAAAAGGCAACCCACAGAATAGAAGAAAATATCTGCAAATCATATATCTGATAAGGGATTAACAGCCAAGATATACAGAGAACTTCTTAAAAGCAAAAACAAAACAAAACAAAAAAACCAACCCAATTCAAAATGGGCAAAGGACTTGAATAGACATTCCTCCAAAGAAGATATACAAACGGACAATAAGCAAATGAAAAGAAGGTCAACATCACTAATCATTAGAGAAAGGCAAATCAAAACTACAATGAGATACCACCCCTCACATCCATTAGGATAGCTTACCAAAAAAAAAAAAAAAAACCCAGAAAAAAAACCAGAAAAAAAATGTTGGCAAAGATGTGGAGGAAACTGGCACCCTTGTGCACTGTTGGCAGGAGTGTAAAATGGTACAGGGGCTGTGGAAAACAGTATGTCATTCCTCAAAAAATTACAAATAAAATTACCATATGATTCAGCAATTCCATTTCTGGGTTTATACCCAAAAGAATTGAAAGCAGGGTCTTAAGAGATACTTGTAAACACATGTTCATAGCATCATTATTCACAAAAGCTAAAAGACAGAAGCAACCCAAGTGTCCATCGACAGATGAATGGATAAATAAAACATGGTATTAACCATACAATGGGATATTATTCAGCCTTAAAAAGGAAGGAAATTCTGACACATACTACAACATGAATGAACCTTGAAGATGTTAGGCTAAGTGAAATAATCCAGTCACAAAATGACAAATACTACATGATTCCACTCATATGATGTACTTAAGAGTATATAGCCAAAATCATAGAGACAGAAAATAGAATGGTGGTTGCCAGGGGCTTGGAGGAAGGGGGATAATTAGTTATTGCTTAATGAGAATAGTTTCAGTTTTTACAAGATAAGAATAGTTATGGAGATGGACAACAATGATAGCTGTACATCATGAATGTATTTAATACCACTGAACTGTACACTTAAAAATGGTTAAGATGGTAAATATGATGTTATATGTATCTTACCAAATACACAATTTTTTTTTTTTTTTGAAAAAAGTAAAAGGCACATTGCATGGTAGGTGGGTGGGGGGAAGGATGCTGTGAAACCAAGGCCCAGACCAATAGCTCAGAAAGGTAAAAAGTCTGCTTCACCGTAATTAAGAAAACAAGGAAATTGGTCATCCTTGGTCTGGGAGTAGACCTTCAGAGTAAAGCTATGCAAGTAATACAAAGAAGCAGGAGGTTCCAGGAGGAATTGGCCATCCACAGTTTAGGAAACCAGAATGTATCAAGGATAACTAGTAATGCAGTACTACAGCCAATAAAGTGTGTGTTGGGTTGAACAAAACTCATCAAAGAAAAACATTAAGAATGCCCTACCTTTTCCCACAACACCAGCTAATTCATGCTATTTCATGGTTGGTTTGTTTCTCCTATTGTAGGCAAGATTTACCCTTTTTTATCTTGGAATTTTCACATATCCTAGCATGCATACTTTTGCACTTGTGTATCACCCCCTTAAAAGCTCTCAAATCTATCCAGATATCTCCATTTTCACTGCCACAACCCTCATCTAAGTTACAATCATCTCTCATCTGGACCACCAAAACAATCTCTTAATCCTCCCTTGCCTCCCTAGCCAGAGTAGTGCTTTAAAAAACAAACCTGATTGTGTCCCTCCCCTGCTTTAAAATCCTTTGGAATATGTCATCTGAGATTTGCTTCAAAATAATACAAGAGGCAAGGAAAGTGGATCGGAGCATGTAGTATGATAGGAAACAGATATTTGATCTTTGTCCAGTTCAGGCACATAGCTCCTAAAACCCTTGGAATCACTGGAGTGATAAGTATCTTTTGCATACTTACTAGATGACTGGTGACTGGGGGCCCCTAGATAGTTTCAGGATCGGGGCAGGTCCTCAGAAATCAAAGCCATCATTAGAGTTGGAACTTTCAGCCCCCAACCCCCACCTCCCAGGAGGGGAGAGGGGGTGGAGATTGAGTTAAATCAACAATGGGCCAATGCTTTAATCAATGATGCTGAATTAATGAAACCTCCATAAAAAACCCTTGAATGACAGAGTTTGGAGAGCTTCCAACATGCTCAAGGAAGGCATGGAAGCTCTTCACACCACCCTCCAGCCACCTCCACCCCCTGCCCCCTACAAATACCTTGCCCTAATCATCTCTTCCATTTGGTTGCTCCTGAGTTGTATCCTTTATAAGTCAGTAAACGCAAGTAAAGTGTTTTCTTGAGTTTTGTGAGCCATTCTAGCAAATTATCAAACCTGACGAGGAGGTATTGGGAACACCCAATTTATAGCCAGTTGATCAGAAGTACAGCTGGCAACCTGGGACTTGCAACAGGCATCTGAAGCGGGGACAGATCTGTGGGACTGAGCCCTTAATCTATGGGGTCTGTGCTAATTCCAGATAGTTAGTATCAGAATTGAGTTAAATTGGAGGACATGCAGTGTCTAGAGAGTTAGAGGATTGGTTAGTGTGAGGAAAAAATCCACACATCTGGTGTCAGAAGTGTTAATGAGTGAAAACAGTCAGAGGGTAGAAATGAAATAAAGTGGCCACGAACTGATAACAGTTGAAATGAACGTTGGGAAATATTCTCTCTATTTATGTATGTGTTTAATATTTTTCTATAGTAAAAAGTTAATAAAGTCTTCTTTTTTATTTTTTTTTAATTTTTTGGCCACGCTGTGTGGCATGTAGGAATTTAGTTCCCCGACTAGGGATGGAACTCACGCCCCCTAGAGTGGAAGTATGGAGTCTTAACCACTGGACCACCAGGGAAGTCCCAATAAAGTCTATTTTTAAAGTTAAAATTTTTTCAGAAGCAATTTGAATTGACCTCTCACCTTTGCTCTCCCTTCTCTAGCCACACCAGAGCTGTTCAATTCCTGGAAGGTATCATGCTTCTTTCTATTGCAAGACCTTTGCATATGCAGCTCCCTCTACTTAGAGCCTGCCTTCTCCATCCCACCCTCTTTCACCCAGTTAACGTCTAGTCACAAAAATCTCAATTTAAACAGCCCAGTATCAGGGACACATTAGGTACTCAATAATTGCTAACTGAATTAAATGTCACTTCCAAGGGAAGCTATCCCTGAATGTACCCATATGAGATCAGGTCCCTCTTTTAAAATGCTCACACAACACCCAGTACCTTACCTTCACAGTATTCTGCACAGTTTGCAATTATGTACTATTTATGTGATAATTTGCTTAGTGTCCTCTCATATTAGTCTATAAGGTCCATGAAGGCAAAGACAGTGTCGATTTTGCTTATATTCCTAATGTTTAGCACATAAAGGTAAAGCACATAAAGGGATCTCAAGAAACATTTGCTGAATTGAGCTAAGCAATCTGGGTCTGTGGTTCATTATTTACAAAGAATCTAATTTAAACCCAGATATTATCTTACTCTGAACTGATATAATGGAAGCACTTTAAAAGAACTGATTCCAAGTGGGGTGGAACCACAGGGGACAGACACCATGGATTCTGTCTTCCATCCATTTCTGTCTCCTCCTCTCACCGTACATACATTTCTGGAGTAGTTCCAGCTACTCCCAAGGCTTTCACCTACCTCTCATATACTAATGATTCAGTCCAAATGTCTCCCTCCTGAACTCCAGACCTGAACATCCACTGCTAAAATGATATAACCATTCAGATCTTAAATCTTAAATTGAAAGGAATTTTAAAGGAAGGAATCTTAAACTCAGTATGTTTAAAACTGAACTTGTCAGGAACTCCCTGGTGGTCCACTGTTTAGGACTCCACACTTTCACTGCTGAGGGCCTGGGTTTGATCCCTGGTCCAGGAACTAAGATCCCACAAGCCGCGTGGCGCAGCCTAAATAAATAAATAAATAAATAAAACTGAACTTGTTGTTCCCCACCACCCCTCTGCCACATGCACAGCTAAAAATAAATTTATGAAGCTCTAAATTTATGAATTTAGAGATTCACGTAAGAAAGACATCAATAAAGATACTTATCAAGAGCATTTCCGGAAATGCAGGAGGGACAGCCCATTTGCAAAGTTCTGCAACTGAAAATGAAGTGCACACACTGTGATCCAGCTCTCCCCACCCCTGCCCCAAGTACTTCCTTTCTCCAGGGCTTCATTACACTGACACTGATTTTCCCACTCTAACTCATTAAACCACACAAATTATCAATGTTTATTAGCTGCACAAAAATAAACAGCTGATTAAAAAGGAAAAAGCTTTTTTTGTTATTATCCCTATTTAGAAAGTAAGTACACTTAGAAAACGAAAGGACTTGCTGAGTTTGCTGACAAATTGTTTTACTACATCAATAATCAGAACTAGTCAAATAAACCAGGAAGCAGACATGCTTATTAAGCAAGTAAAGAACTATAGACAAAACTGAATCAAACTAATGGGTTTTTACTTGTATTCAAGAACAACCAATTCACAATCCTGATGAACCAGCTAAACACTGGCACAGAAGGAAAAAAAAAAAACTGCTGTCGTCTTGTTTTGTTTTGTTTTAATTTACAGTGATGATTTACACCACTAAAAGCCAATTGTTAATCACAACTAACTGCTGAACAATCATCGAAAGGAAGACACTGGAACTCACCAAAAAAGATACCCCACATTCAAAGACAAAGGAGAAGCTGCAATGGATGGTAGGAGGGGCGCAATCACGATAAAATCAAGTCCCATAACAGCTGGGTAGGTGACTCATAAATGGAGAACAATTATACCACAGGAGAACAATTATACCACAGAAGTCCACCCACTGGAATGAAGGTTCTGAGCCCCACTTCAGGCTTCCCAACATGGGGGGTCCAGCAACAGGAGGAGGAATCCCCAGGGAATCAGACTCTGAAGGCCAGCGGGATTTGATTGCAGGACTTCAACAGAACTGGGGGAACCAGAGACTGCACTCCTGGAGGGCACACACAAAGTAGTGTGCACACCAGGACCCAGGAGGAAGGAGCAGTGACCCCATAGGAGACTGAACCAGACCTACCTGCTAGTGTTGGAGGGTCTCCTGCAGAGGTGGGCGGGGGCGGCTGTGGCTCACTGCAGGCACAAGGAGACTGGCAGCAGAAGTTCTCAGAAGTAATCATTGGCATGAGCCCTCCCAGAGACCACCATGAGCCCCACCAAAGAGCCCGCAGACTCCAGTGCTGGGTTGCCTCAGGCCAAACAACTAACAGGGAGGGAACTCACCCCACCCCTCAGCAGACAAGCAGATTAAAGTTTTACTGAGCTCTGCCCACCAGAGCAACACCCAGCTCTACCCAACACCACTTCCTCCCATCAAGAACCTTGCACAAGCCTCTTAGATAGCCTCATCCACCAGAGGGCAGATAGCAGAAGCAAGAAGAACTACAATCCTGCAGCCTGCGGAATGAAAACCACAATCATAGAAAGACAGACAAAATGAAAAGGCTATGTCCCAGATGAAGGAACAAGATAAAACCCCAGAAAAACAACTAAATGAAGTGGAGATACACAACCTTCCAGAAAAAGAATTCAGAATAACGATAGTGAAGATGATCCAGGACCTCGGAAAAAGAATGAAGGCAAAGATTAAAAAGATGCAAGAAATGTTTATCAAAGACCTAGAAGAATTAAAGAACAAACAAACAGAGATGAACAATACAATCACTGAAATGAAAAATACACTAGACGGAATCAATAGCAGAATAACTGAGGCAGAAGAACGGATAAGTGACCTGGAAGATAGAATGGTGGAAATCACTGCCGTGGAACAGAATAAAAAGAAAAGAATGAAAAGAAACGAAGACAGCCTAAGAGACCTCTGGGACACCATTAAACACACCAACATTTGCATTATAGGGTTCCTAGAAGGAGAAAAGACAGAGAAAGGACCCAAGAAAATATCTGAAGAGATTATAGTGGAAAACTTCCCTAACATGGGAAAGGAGATAGCCACCCAAGTCCAGGAAGCACAGAGAGTACCATGCAGGATAAACCCAAGGAGAAACACACCAAGACACACAGTAATCAAACTGACAAAAATTAAAAACAAAGAAAAATTATTAAAAGCAACAAAAGAAAAATGACAACATACAAGGGAACTCCCATAAGGTTAACAGCTGATTTCTCAGCAGAAACTCTGCAAGCCATAAGGGAGTGGCACAATATATTTAAACTGATAAAAGGGAAGAACCTACAACCAAGAATACTCTACCCAGCAAGGATCTCATTCGGATACGATGGAGAAATCAAAGGCTTTACAAACAAGCAAAAGCTAAGACAATTCAGCACCACCAAACCAGCTCTACAACAAATGCTAAAGGAACTTCTCTAAGTGGGAAACACAAGAGAAGAAAAGGACCTCCAAAAACAAACCCAAAATAATTAAGAAAATGGCAATAAGAACATACATATCAATAATTACCTTAAATGTGAATGGATTAAACACTCCAACCAAAAGACACAGACTGGCTGAATGGATACAAAAACAAGACCCATATATATGCTGTCTACAAGAGACCCACTTCAGACCTAGGGACACATACAGACTGAAAGTGAGGGGATGGAAAAAGATATTCCATACAAATGGAAATCAGAAGAAAGCTGGAGTAGCAATACTCATATCAGATAAAATAGACTTTAAAATAAAGAATGTTACAAGAGACAAAGAAGGACACTACATAATGATCAAGGGATCAACCCAAGAAGAAGATATAACAATTATAAATATATATGCACCCAACATAGGAGCACCACAATACATAAGGCAACTGCTAACAGCTATAAAAGAGGAAATTGACAGTAACACAATAAGAGTGGGGGATTTTAACTCCTCACTTACGCCAATGGACAGATCATCCAAACAGAAAATTAATAAGGAAACACAAGCTTTAAATGACACAATAGACCAGATAGATTTAATTGATATTTATAGGACATTCCATTCGAAAACAACATATTACATTTCTTCTGAAGTGCACACGGAACATTCTCCAGGATAGATCACATCTTGGGTCACAAATCAAGCCTCAGTAAATATAAGAAAATTGAAATCATATCAAGCGTCTTTTCCGACCACAACGTTATGAGATTAGAAATAAATTACAGGAAAAAAACCGTAAAAACCACAAACACATGGAGGCTAAACAATATGCTACTAAATAACCAAGAGATCACTGAAGAAATCAAAGAAGAAATCAAAAAATACCTAGAGAAAAATGACAACAAAAACATGACAATCCAAAACCTATGGGATGCAGCAAAAGTAGTTCTAAGAGGGAAGTTTATAGCAATACAATCCTACCTCAAGAAACAGAAAAAACCTCAAATAAACAATCTAACCTTACACCTAAAGGAACTAGAGAAAGAAGAACAAACAAAACCCAAAGTCAGTAGAAGGAAAGAGATCATAAAGATCAGAGCAGAAATAAATGAAACAAAAACAAAGAAAACAACAGCAAAGATCAATAAAACTAAAATCTGGTTCTTTGAGAAGATAAACAAAAGTGACAAACCTTTAGCCAGACTCATCAAGAAAAAAGGAGGGAGAGGACTCAAATCAATATAAACAGAAATGAAAAAGGAGAATTTACAATGGACACCAAAGAAATACAAAGCATCATAAGAGACTACTACAAGCAACTATATGCCAATAAAATGGACAACCTGGAAGAATAGACAAATTCTTAGAAAGGTATAAACTTCCAAGACTGAACCAGGAAAAAATAGAAAATATGAACAGACCAATCACAAGTAATGAAATTGAAACTGTGATTAAAAATCTTCCAACAAACAAAAGTCCAGGACCAGATGGCTTCACAGGTGAATTCTATCAAACATTTAGAGAAGAGCTAACACCCATCCTTCTCAAACTCTTCCAAAAAATTGCAGAGGAAGGAACACTCCCAGATTCATTCTACAAGGCCACCATCACCCTGATACCAAAACCAGACAAAGATACTACAAAAAAAGAAAATTACAGACCAATATCACTGATGAATATAGATGCAAAAATCCTCAACAAAACACTAGCAAACAGAATCTAACAACACGTTAAAAGGGTTATACACCATGATCAAGTGAGATTTATCCCAATATATTTGCAAATATATGCAAATCAATCAATTTGATACACCATATTAACAAACTGAAGAATAAAAACCATATGATCATCTCAATAAATGCAGAATAAGCTTCTGACAAAATTCAACACCCATTTATGATAAAAAGTCTCCAGAAAGTGGGCATAGAGGGAACCTACCTCAACATAATAAAGGCCATATATGACAAACCCACAGCAAACATCATTCTCAGTGGTGAAAAACTGAAACCATTTCCTCTAAGATCAGGAACAAGACAAGGATGTGTCCACTCTCGCCACTATTATTCAACATAGTTTTGGAAGTCCTAGTCACGGCAATCAGAGAAAAAAAAGAAATAAAAGGAATACAAATTGGAAAAGAAGAAGTAAAACTGTCACTGTTTGCAAATGACATGATACTATACACAGAAAATCCTAAAGATACTACCAGAAAACTACTAGAGCTAATCAGTGAATTTGGTAAAGTTGCAGGATACAAAATTAATGCACAGAAATCTCTTGCTTTCCTATACACAAACAACGAAAGATTAGAAAGAGAAATTAAGGAAACAATCCCATTCACCACTGCAACAAAAAGAATAAAATACCTAGGAATAAACCTACCTAAGGGGGTAAAAGACCTGTACTCAGAAAACTATAAGGCACTGATGAAAGAAATCAAAGATGACACAAACAGATGGAGAAATATACCATGTTCTTGGATTGCAAGAATCAATATTGCGAAAATGACTATACTACCCAAAGCAATCTACAGAGTCAAGGCAATCCCTATCAAATTACCAATGGCATTTTTTACGGAACTAGAACAAAAAAATCTTAAAATTTGTATGCAGACACAAAAGACTCCGAACAGCCAAAGCCATCCTGAGGAAAAAAAAAAAACGGAGCTGGAGGAATCAGACTCCATGACTTCAGACTATACTACAAAGCTACAGTCATCAAGACAATATGGTACTGGCACAAAAACAGAAATATAGATCAATGGAAGAGGACAGAAAGCCCAGAGATAAACCCATGCACCTATGGTCAACTAATCTATGACAAAGGAGGCAAGGATATACACTGGAGAAAAGATAGTCTCTTCCATAAGTGGTGCTGGGAAAACTGGACAGCTGCATGTAAAAGAATGAAATTATAAAACTCCGTAACACCATACACAAAAATCAACTCAAAATGGATTAAAGACCTAAATGTAAGACCTGACACTATAAAACTCTTAGAGGAAA